>NC_135656.1:105166498-105840254 GCF_964188315.1 Podarcis muralis
GGGACCGAGCGGGCGCGCCTAGGGCTCCCTCCCTGCCTGCCTGCCGCAGCCTCGCGAGCCCTTCCTGCCGCCCCATGGCCTGGCCTCCCTCCGGCGCCCCCTCGGGTCTCCCCTCGGCGGGGCTCCCGGGGCCACTCCGCCTCGGCCAGTGAGGTGGTGCTGCTGCTGCTGCTGGTGCCGCCGTCCGCGCGCGCGCGCCGGTGCGCCCCTCTCCTCCTCCTCCTCTTCCTCCTCCTCGTCGTCCCCGCGTGTCGCCGCCGCCGCCGCCGGGGCCCCGCGCTCTGAGCCTCCCGGCCGCAGGATGCTGCCGTCGCAGGAGGCCTCGAAGCTGTACCATGACAACTACATGCGGAACTCGCGGGCCATCGGCGTGCTGTGGGCCATCTTCACCATCTGCTTCGCCATCATCAACGTGGTGGTCTTCATCCAGCCCTACTGGATCGGCGACAGCGTCAGCACGCCCAAGCCTGGCTACTTCGGCCTCTTCCACTACTGCGTGGGCAACGAGGGCAACAACCGCGAGCTCACCTGCCACGGCTCCTTCGCCGACTTCCGCAGCATCCCCTCGCGCGCCTTCAAGGCCGCCTCCTTCTTCGTGCTGCTCTCCATGGTGCTGATCCTGGGCTGCATCACCTGCTTCTCGCTCTTCTTCTTCTGCAACACGGCCACGGTCTACAAGATCTGCGCCTGGATGCAGCTGCTGGCAGGTAAGGGGGGAAGCGGGGCCTCGGGGGACCCCTCCCCACCCATACACAACTCTCTCTCTGCCCCCACGCACTTACCCCTCCCCAAAGGACCTTCCTCGCCCCACACGCAAGCCAACCCAAATTCCAAAGGAGGGAGGGGGAAGTGTCGAGATGGGGAAGAGTGGGGCGCTTGCCCCCCAACTAGGATGGAACAGTGGGCAGAACTGGGATAACCAGAAGTTTGGGTGACCGGGTCGTTTTGCTAAGTGGGGATGAACCTGATTTTAAGTGGGTTGCATGGGAGGAAGACACACAGTGACTTAGGCTCTTTTGGAACAATTAGTTGTTGCAGCCTTGTGCCGTAAAGGGATACCCATTTTCCCGGAGCAGGATGAGGCCAACAGAACCAGGCTTGACAGCTCCTTTACACTGGGATCAACATAACAGATGCCTCTCTGAAGGTTTGATGAGACCCACTTTAAGCCAATGTGACCTCCACACATTTTGGGACTCCCATCAGCCCCAGTCAGCATGGCCGTTGGGTCAGGCGTGAGTGAGAGTTGTAGTCCAACAACATTTGCAGGGTGCCATATTGGAATGGAAACTCTAGGGCCTAGAAAGACTTGCTAGCCTAGACAGGCTCCAGAGTGCCCTGGTAAGTACTGGAACATAAGTGTTTCACTAAGCTTGTGGAATGTCTCTGGCTCTTGTGAGGTTGGGTGTATGTGTGTGTGTGTATACACACCACAGTATGTATAGTAATCTGCCTGTCGGTGCTTCTCAACAAAGTGTGATATGTGAATTTTGATGTAATTTCCTCTGGGCTTAGGCTGAAATAAAGGACAACGCTCTGACATGCCTTTCCCTTTTCTCAGCGTTCAGATAAATTACTGGGAGCTCTTTTAAAGCTTAAACAGGAAATTCCTTCATCTTTAATTTTAAATGTATCCAAAGATGTATTGATTTAAAACCAGCTCAGAGACTAAATCCTCGCCACAGGGAGCAGGAGAAATAATCCGGAGGATTGGTCAAGCGTCTTGCTGCCTCTGTGGCTCTGTCCAGGGTGCTGAAGGCATCACAGGAGGAACTGACTGCACTGTGCAGAATGTTGTTCGTTTGGTTGCAATGGCCAGGAAGGCTAGGAGACCAGGGTCATAACCAAAAGGCACGGGCCCAGATTTCTGGACTTTAGGTCAGATAATGCAGACCTGGAGACAGGTGTCAAGGAACATGTAAGGATTGATTGAGTAGGATCTGAAAGTCACTATCCTGAATTAAGGGGGGATCTCGGCAGGTGTATAACAAAAAGGGTCAAGAAGGGTGGACATCTCTTTTACAAATAGGTGCAAGAAGGCTGCCCCCTCCATTGTAAAAGCATTTTAAAGCTTAAGCTCTGGACTAAGTTGCAGGGGCCAGCCTAAGGATGGAAGACCTGAATTTTAAATGAGCCAAGATGCCTAGCTCAGCACTGAAGGAAGAGGTGATGAGTGAATATCTGATTAGCAGGAAAGATCTCCATCTAAAAAGTGTAACTAGGCCTGGTTGGGTCAGTAATAAGGTTTTTTTTGTTAAGGATGGGAGTGGGGGCAAAGGTGGTCAGGGTGCCTCTTCCTCGTGATAGACCACATTTTAAATGATGGGGGTCAGGATATGCTGTAGCCTCCCCAGCAAAGCACAGAGATCCCAACAAAGTTTCAATTGCACTGCTATGAAGGAGGTGTGGGTTGGCAGAGAAGCAAAGGTGGTTATGGGTCAATCAGGTGGGCTACTGGAGACCCACAGAGGTCTATACAATCCACCCTCTGCTCTGCTTCAGGCTTTCCCAACCCAATGCCACCCCCGACAGGATGTTGCTGGACTACAACTTCCATCATCCCTGACCACTTGCCTTTCTGGCTGGGGCTGATGGGAGATGTAGTCCACAACATCTGGAGGGCACCAGGTTGGAGAAGGCTCCTCAATTTGTACACATGCGGGGAAGCAATTGACCAGCTGCTTTTCCCTCTGTACTAGATATGGCCGGGGGGGGGGCGACAACATTTGAAGATATGGCATTATTATGTTTAGATGTTTTTAATGTATTTATCTTGATATTTTATTTAATGAGCTGGTGGTTCATAAATATTCTTATAAGTATAAATAAATAAAAGTATCTAAGGGTATTGATGGAACATATCCACCACTTCCATGGATATCAAAGGCTCTAGAACATTGTCCCTCCCTGTCTCCTCCCTTGGCTGCTGTTTTGTATAGCTCAGATATGGGGGAAGCTCTGTGGCCCTCCAGATGTTTTCGGACTACAACTCCCATCAGGCCTGACTACTGGCTGTGCTGTCTGGGGCTAACAGGGGATTGGAAGTCGGCAGCATCTGGAGGGCTGTCCACGTTCTCCATCCCTGATGTAGCGAAAAGCCCACAATGCAGTTCCTGCAAACCCTTCTTAAGGCAATATCACCATTGTCCTGCACTGTCGTGGGTCGGACTAGATGACCCTTGGGGGACCCTTCCAACTCTGCTATTCTGTGATCATGCAATGAGAGGCTTGGTCTGGCAATGAGACTGGAGGCCCCGAGAAGAGAGGTGACCCCAGGTTGGTGCTCTCAACATGGCATACCTAGATGCCTTGTCCTTGGTGGGCAGGAAAGGGTTACAGCCCGGCCAAGTTTCCAGATAAGGGCATTCCACTCCCAAGCATCACTTGGCATAGCAGATCATATGTAACCCTTCCCCACCTCCATGGATCCTTGCCAGATTCCTTCAGTAGATTCTACCCACAAACCAACAGCACCGTTCCCTAGCCATTGTAGTGGAGAGTCAAGAATAAGACACTACTGAGTGGAAACTGCTTGATTCAGCTGCCAAAGAATTAGCAGAGCACAGAAGGAGCAGAAGAGGCTGCAGCTTGGAGAGCCACTGAGGTGGTGTAAGGATGGCAGTGGCAGGAGTGGAATTTTCAGCAGATAAAAGCTGTTTTCGGCCCATTAGCTGTCTTGTTCTAACTAATTGATGGACTAATGAGCCAGTGGTGGTTCATAAAACAGTTTTACAACGGAGGCTTTATTTATCAAAGGTAGCATTTTATCTTGGCTAGGTAACACAGTCAATTTATTTATTTATTTGTGTATTGAAAGGTGGCGGGATGTTCTCTTGAGCACGTTACCTGACCCGAGTGCCTTAATCTGAACTGGGAAATGCCCGAGCCCAGATTGTTTGCAATAATGCCAGAGGCTCCAAACAACCGTTTCACAAAGCTCTGTTCTATTTACAATGAATTAGTCAACTAAACAGGGCTGATTTAATTGATTTATCAGTTCACCATCTAGCTAAAACAGGAAGCAAGCACAGCCTCAGCATGGTGGTGGTTGAGAATTTGTGTAGCCCATTCAAGCTGATGCATAAATGGAGACACGGCCAGGGCAGGGTAATCTGGCTGTGGAAATGACCACACAAAGCACAAACATCAGCGCACATTAGGTTAAGGAATGGGACAGATCAAGTTGGTGGACAGCAGAGACAAAATGTTGATGCTTTTCGCATTCTGCACCAATTATATGCATTCCAGTATAAGGCTGCCCAGGTGTAAACAAAGTAATATGCAGTAGTACCTTGGGTTAAGTACTTAATTCATTCCGGAGGTCCGTACTTAACCTGAAACTGTTCTTAACCTGAAGCACCACTTTAGCCAATGGGGCCTCCTGCTGCCGCCGCGCCGCCAGAGTGCAATTTCTGTTCTCATCCTGAAGCAAAGTTCTTAACCTGAAGCACTATTTATGGGTTAGCGGAGTCTGTAACCTGAAGCGTATGTAACCTGAAGCGTATGTAACCTGAGGCACCACTGTATGTGGGTGAACCTGCAAGAATACCTGGTTTGTTTGTCAAAAAATAAAGTTGCCCCCCCAAAAAAGTTAATGATTTCCCCCCCCCAAGCCGCCCCCTGCCCTCTGGTTACCCAGGGGGGAAATGGACAGATGGGGTGGAAGATTTCGCCTGCCCGACCACTCGCTTTATTCTAAAAGCAGACCTTCAAGAAAAGTGGCTCACCAGAGAGTTGTGTTTATTTTTATTCCGAGGTCAGTATTTGAGAAACTACAGAAACTGGAATGATTCCTCCACCCACCCACCCCATCCAACAAATAATAGGAGGAGAGGTATACAGGCAACTGCCCATTTACACATGTTCAATATGCGGATAACTTGTACATGTGCATCACACTAAGCCCGGAAGTGAAATTTAAAAATTGCCAGAACATCCCCAGAAGAGCACAGAAAAGTCTGAAAAGGCATGAAAACAGCGCCTAGCAATCCCATAGCCCAGGGGTCAGCAACCTTTTTCAGCCGTGGGCCGGTCCACCGTCTCTCAGACCATGTGGGGGGCCGGACTGTATTTTTTTGGGGGGGGGAATGAATGAATTCCTGTGCCCCACAAATAACCCAGAGATGCATTTTAAATAAAAGCACACAGTCTACTCATATAAAAACACAAGGCAGGCCCCACAAATAACCCAGAGATCCATTTTAAATAAAAGCACACATTCTACTCATGTAAAAACATGCTGATTCCCAGACCGTCCGCTGGCCGGATTGAGAAGGCAATTGGGCCGCATCTGGCCCCCAGGCCTTAGTTTGCCTACCCCTGCCATAGCCTTTGCCATTGCAATCCCAAGAGCCTTTGCACTGACCGTTGAGGCCTGTGGTGTGTTGGAGTTTGAGGAAGGAGATTGTGCAAGAGAGTTGGGCATCAGGTAAGTGCTGGTGGTCTTTTAAAGGTTTTCCAGAGGTTTAAAGGGTGTCTGCAGGATTTTCCAATGGGTGCTTCAATGATACGCGATTTCACATATGCGCCTGGTGCCTTGGAACGTAAGCCCTGCATAAATGGGTAGCTTAGAGATGTGGGTGGCGCTGTGGTCTAAACCACTGAGCCTAGGGCTTGCCGATCAGAAGGTCGGCGGTTCGAATCCCCGTGACGGGGTGACCTCCTGTTGCTCAGTCCCTGCTCCTGCCCACCTAGCAGTTTGAAAGCACGTCAAAGTGCAAGTAGATAAATAGGTACCACTCTGGCGGGAAGGTAAACGGCATTTCCGTGCACTGCTCTGGTTCGCCAGAAGCAGCTTGGTCATGCTGGCCACATGACCCGGAAAAACTGTCTGCGGACAAACGCCGGCTCCTCGGCCTATAGAGCTAGATGAGCGCCGCAACCCCAGAGTTGTTCGCAACTGGACTTATCAGCCAGGGGTCCCTTTAACTTTACTATTCTGGCTTTTCATTCTTCTCCATTCCATTGTTGTGTTGTTCTTGCCACAGCCTCCCCTGGCTAGTTCCTTCCCGCATTGTAACTAAATCCAACTGCTGAACCTTCGCAACACAAAAGCTCTACAGTCAGTATATTGAGAGGGGCAGAGAGCTGGTCAGCTCTGTTTTCTTCTCCACGATGAAAGGACTTCTACCATACAGCTCAGCATCGGTTGGGGCCCGGGAACTGAGTGTGTCGGCTGCATGAGAGATGGTGGAGGGCAGAGGGATTGTCTTAGATAGGAGAAGTCTCCTATCTCACCTGCGCCCCGGCTTCCCAGTCACTAGTGGCTGCTGGGCCCTGCAGTGTCCCAGCCCAGTGAGAAAGGCTTTCTTCAATGAAGCAGAATGTTGGAAAAGTCAAGGCAGACAAAAGAAAGCACTTCTTCATAGAATTGTGGAGTTGGAAGGAACCACAAGGGTCATTTAGTCCAGTGTTTCCCAACCTTGGGCCTCCAGCTGTTTTTGGACTACAACTCCCATCATCCCTAGCTAGCAAGACCAGTGGTCAGGAATGATGGGAATTGTAGTTCAAAAACAGCTGGAGGCCCAAGGTTGGGAAACACTGAATTTTAGTCCAACTCCCTGCAATGCAGGATTCTTTTTGTCCAACGTGGGGCTTGAACCCACCACCCTGAGATCAAGAGTCTAACGCTCTATTGACTGAGCTATCACGCAGTGCATAGTTGAAGTATGGAATCTGCTCCCTGAAGATGTAGTGATGGCCACCAACTTGGATGGCTTCAAAAAAACACACAACCAGACAAATTCACAGAGAACAAGGCTATCAGTGATTAGTAGCCACTTTGGCTAGCTATGCACTGCCAGAGGAGATATGATTTTTGTTGTTTAGTCGTGTCCAACTCTTCGTGACCCCATGGACCAGAGCACGCCAGGCACCTCTGTCTTCCACTGCCTCCCACAGTTTGGTCAAACTCATGTTGGTAGCTTCGAGAACACTGTCCAACCATCTCGTCCTCTGTCGTCCCCTTCTCCTTGTGCCCTCCATCTTTCCCAGCATCAGGGTCTTTTCCAGGGAGTCTTCTCTTCTCATGAGGTGGCCAAAGTATTGGAGCCTCAGCTTCAGGATCTGTCCTTCCAGTGAGCACTCAGGGCTGATTTCCTTCAGAATGGAGAGGTTTGATCTTCTTGCAGTCCATGGGACTCTCAAGAGTCTCCTCCAGCGCCATAATTCAAAGGCATCCATTCTTCGGCGATCAGCCTTCTTTATGGTCCAGCTCTCACTTCCATACATCACTACTGGGAAAACCATAGCTTCAACTATACGGACCTTTGTTGGCATGGTGATGTCTCTGCTTTTTAGCCGTCTTCAAATGTCTAAAGGGCTGTTGCATGGAAGGTGGAACAAGCTTGTTTTCACCTGCTCTGGAGGGTAGGACCCGAACCAATGGATTCAAATTGCAGACAGGAGATTCTGATTAAACACCAGGAAGGCCTTTCTGATGCTACGAGCTGTTTGGCAGTGGAACGGACTACCCCGGAAGGTGGTGGACTCTCCTTCGTTTTTTAAACAGAGGTTGGATAGCTATCTGTCATGGATACTTTAGCAGTGACTCCTGCCTTGCAGGGGGTTGAAAACAAAGGGGCACCCCCCCCCAGGAGAGATCTGGGCACTGTGAATATGGAGAGCGCAAAGAGTTGGCGTATTTAGGTTAAAGCAAGGCTTGCATTTCTCCCCTTCCTTTCCTAGGATAGGCAAGAGGGTTTGTGTTGTAAACAATGCCTGTCCTTAGATGGAAAAGAAAAATAAAGGAGTCTGCTTCAAAGCCTAGTTCTAGCAAAGGGGAGCTAGAAGCAGTTTCGAGAGAGTTCAAGGCCATTTCACACTAGAGCCGAGGAACAGGGATACCAGGGTTGAGTGGAGTCTCAACCCGAGAAGACAACGTCTCTGTTTGGAAACACTTTAAGTCTTCGCCGTCTAATTAGTGGCTAACAAATCAGCGAAGGCTCTAATTAGGGCTTCCCAGAAAACTCCAGCTTAAGAGGCACTGCCTCCCCCCCCCCCCCGCACCCCCCAGGAAGTGGGATCTAATTAGGAGAAAAGATGCTCCTGTTATTCCAAACAGAAAAAGACCAGCCATCTGCCCTGCTGGAAACCCCAGTAATTCAGAACCACAGTGTGGGTTTTTCCCTTCTTCTTCTTCTTCTTCTTCTTCTTCTTCTTCTTCTTCTTCTTCTTCTTCTTCTTCTTCTTCATTACAAAATTCTCCCTATTCTAAAACCAGCCACTGTGACGTGTTCCAGGAAGGAGGAAAAATAATCATAATAATCAGGTGGATGGGTGACTGTGCTCCAAGCTCAGCCCAAAATTCTGAGTCCACTGCTGGCTGGTCCATTAGAACAAGTGGGGCAATAAGCTCAGTCTGCCCTCCTTACAGATGACGAGCTTTGTGGGTGGCATGGGCTGTCAACCTCCTTATTGGTCTTGCCTTTGTAGAACTCAGCAAGGAGGGAAATGGAGTCAAAAGCAGGATTAGTTCATCATCATCATCATCATTTTTAATTTGTATACCGTCTTTCTATCTTACAACACTCAAGGCGGTTTACAAGCTGAAGAAACAAAAAATAAGAATCTAATGCAATACAAAAATGTGATAATAAAGCATAACTTTAAAATAGGCTACCTACATCAAAAAAGGAACATTCAACAATCATTAGAATAATATTAAATAATAATAATAACATAAAAAAGTTAAAAGGGACGTGGGTGGTTCTGTGGGTTAAACCACAGAGCTTAGGACTTGCTGATCAGAAGGTTGGCAGTTCGAATCCCCGCTTCGGGTGAGCTCCCGTTGCTTGGTCCCAGCTCCTGCCAACCTAGCAGTTTGAAAGCATGTCAAAGTGCAAGTAGATAAATAGGTACCGCTCCGGCGGGAAGGTAAACGGCATTTCTGTGCACTGCTCTGGTTCACCAGAAGTGGCTTAGTCATGCTGGCCACATGACCCAGAAGCTGTACGCCGGCTCCCTCAGCCAATAAAGCAAGATGAGCGCCGCAACCCCAGAGTCGTCCGCGACTGGACCTAATGGTCAGGGGTCCCTTTACCTTTACCTATAAAAGTTAAACAGAAATTCCCTCAACAGTTACAATAAATAATTTCTAAACTATAGTCAATAAAGCAATAGCAAGCCACAGTACATAAAATAATGCAATACAAAATGAGAAGCAGAGACTAGAGGGTGGGGCAAGGCAGGTGGAAGGAGGCCTTGCCTGATGAAGTCTCTCCCCTCACAGTTCTTCCTTCAGGAACAGCTCCCTTATGAGGACTCCAGTTTGTATGGGCTGGCCTGCCTCTCAGCGTCACTCAGCCTCAGTAGTAGTCATTGGCTATGGCTCCCCCTACTGTTGGCCTCCCGGCCTCCCGCCCTACCAGCCCCAGGAGGAACCAGCCTCTGCTTCCTGAGTCTCCCCAGAGTAATCAGTCGGGGAACCCAAGGCGAGAGTCTTCAACGAGGCTGTGCACGCTTGAATCTTCCTTCCCCCTGCCTCTTCCTCCGCAGATGGTCCTTGTCATCTTTAATTGTGAGCCATTTGGGACAAATGCATCGGCGTAGCAGGTGTTGGCAGAGGAAGCAGCCAGAGGGGCTGAAGGAGGAGCTGGGCGTAAACCGCAGGCAAATGCACACCATCATCATACACCTTGGCAGGGGAAAATGTGGCCGATGCATTTAGATAGCTGGGAAGCTACTCAGGTGCTGAGGCTCCGGCTTGCTCAGAGCCAGTGTGGTGTATTGGTTAGAGTGTTGGACTAGGACCTGGGAGACCAGGGTTCAAATCCCCGCTCGGCCATGAAGCTCGCTGGGTGACCTGTTATTGCTCATGAGCTCTCTAGGTGTGCTGGTCCCGGGGGGGAAGGTACTATTACCGTAGCCAACGTTCAGTCCTGAGTCACTAGCCTGGTAGAAGTTCACAAGATGAGACGCGAGGTCCGAAACAGGGAGCCGGGCGGGGTCAGGAACACTCGAAGATCAGAAGCAGGAAGCCGGGCGAGGAACAGGAACACTGGAGGTGCAGGTCTAGGTCCGGGTAAGAACAGGTACTCCACAACGACGTTGCTCCCGCAACCTGGGACCGGGCTGACTGACCTTTATCTTCTTCTAAGGCCAGGGGCGGTCCCGGCCCCCAGGAGCCCCGCCTCTCCTGGCCTTAAGGCGAGCACTCCTCCTGGGAGAAACCAGTTCCCTTCGCCTCTCTGCCCTAAGCCTCTGCAGTTCAGGAGAGGCCAAAGGGTTACTGGGCCCCGGGGGAGGCTCACCTGTAGGCACTGAGTCTTCAAGCACCTCTGGGGCCAGAATGGATTCACCTGGTGCCTGCTCCTGAGGATCTGGCACAGGTGCAGGCTCCTTAGAATCAAGGCCTTGCCCCAGTTCAGCCAGCCCTGGAGGCGGGGACTCCTGTGCCGGCTGGGATTCCTCCGGTTCACTCTCAGAATCGGAATCCCAGGCCATCACACTAGGTGACCTTGGGCCAGTCACTGCCTCTCAGCCTAACCTACCTCACAAGGTTTTTGTAGGGGTTGAATGAGGAGGGAACGAACCTTGAGCTCCTTGGAAGAAAAGGTGGGATATAAATGCAATAAACAGACAACACCCTTGTCATTTGGGAAGCCTTTTGCCTCGTCTTCTTCTTCTTCTTCTTTGACGATCACATGTAGCCAAGTAAGATTGTCTTCCATGAACACGGGTTTAACAGTCAGTCTGTAAGTGACTGTGGAGGCCAATTCTGGATCCATACATCCTTCCACAGTGGGGCCATAGGTTTCTAGGCAGGAGTTGATCACGGTGTGGATTTGCCAAGTGTGCCTTCCTCTTAGGACATTTCTCCCTTTCGTCCTAAGTTTGAGCGTCTTCAAAGTCCATGACACCTTTGGTAAAGGTTGTTCTCCAGTTGGAGTGCTCACAGGCCACTGTTTCCCAGCTGTCGGTGTTTATACTACATTTTTTAGATTTGCGTTAAGAGAGTCTTTTTAAAAAGATTTGCCTTGAGACAGTCTTTAAACCATTTTTGTTGTCCGCCAGCAATACGCTTTCCATTTTTAAGTTCGGAATAGAGTAGTTGCTTTGGAAGACAATAATCAGGCATCCGAACAACATGACCAGTCCAATGAAGTTGATGTTGAAGAACCATTGCTTTGACACTGGTGATCTTTGCTTCTTCCAGTACACTGGCATTCGTTTGCCTGTCTTCCCAAACGATGTGTAACATTTTTCGGAGACACCGTTGAGGGAATCTTTTGAGGAGTTGGAGATGGCGCTTATAAGTGGTCCATGTTTCACAAGCATACAGTAAAGTTGGTAGTACAATAGCTTTGTAAACAAGCATTTTGGTTCCCCTTCGAATGTTCCGGTTCTCAAACACTCTGCACTTCAGTCGGGAGAAAGCTGTACTTGCAGAGCTCAGGCAATGCTGGATGTTGGCCCTTGTGGAAAGATAACTGCCCAGGTAGGAAAAGTGATCAAAACTTTCCAATGTTACACCATTAAGTTGGATTTGTGGCACTGCAGAGGGGTTGTTTTGTGCTTGTTGGTGCAGCACTTTGGTTTTTTGTGTATTGAGCGATAGGCCAAGTTTTCCATAAGCCTCTGTGAAGATTGTCGAAGGGAAACTCCCCACTGGGGTAGAAATCATATATCGAACAGATGGAAAGCTCTTTCATCTGAGTAGATTGAAAGCAAAGAGTTTCAGACACGGGCCTTTCCCTGGAAATGCTAGGGCTCAAAGTGGGGGCCTTCTGCATGCCAAGCACCTTCTCTGCCTCCGCCTCAGTCCCTTGTTCCCAGCACTTGGTAATCAAAGGAGGGTGCTGCTTCGGAGCAGATTAGGAGCAGCCGGTGAGTTATATCAGCAAAGGGGTTTCCTTTGTTGCATTTTTTCCTAAGAGGACTGCTTCATTGCAGGTATGTAGGGAGGTCAGGCAGCCTCCTCTGCAGCAGAAGCCTTGAAAGACTTAGATGAACACAGCCGGCAGGTGGACCTCGGAGGACAGGTGGAAGAGAGAGGGATGAGAGCCTGAGCAAAGCTCTTCTAGCATAGCTTTCCGGTGGTTGGCTTTGGTTTTGCAACGCTGTGCTCAGGCGGGCAGCGTTTCACTGGCCCCTGTGTCAGAGCGCTGCATGTCCAATTTCAGGCAGGTAGGCAGGCAGTGGTGGGACGCAGGTGGCGCTGTGGGTTAAACCACAGAGCCTAGGACTTGCCGATCAGAAGGTCGGCGGTTTGAATCCCAGCGACGGGGTGAGCTTGGTCCCTGCTCCTGCCAACCTAGCAGTTTGAAAGCACGTGAAAGTGCAAGTAGATAGAAGGCCCTCAGAGGTGGACTTCCGTGTCCAGGTTGAACTATGGGGGTGGAGATGCTCCTTCAGGTATACAGGGCTAGTATACAACAAATTGCACTGATAAAAGCTGCTTTTTTATACAGTGGTACCTCGGGTTACATACGCTTCAGGTTACAGACTCTACTAACCCAGAAATAGTGCTTCAGGTTAAGAACTTTGCTTCAGGATGAGAACAGAAATCATGCTCCGGCGGTGCGGCAGCAGCAGGAGGCCCCATTAGCTAAAGTGGTGCTTCAGGTTAAGAACAGTTTCAGGTTAAGTATGGACGTCCGGAACGAATTAAGTACTTAACGTGAAGTACCACTGTATAGCATTTTAGATTGTCTCCCACCACACACCCACACCCAAAGTGCTTTTCAATGTGCATTGTGCTTTATCCTTGTTGACAGCCGAGCTCACATCATGGGCCTGTGGCAGAAGATGGTATAAAAACACTTCTTCCCGGTGGTGGATGTTCCATTGGGTGGAACAGCTCACCAAGTCTGCCCTCGGCCAGCCTCTATTTGCTTGCCTTCTTACTTGCATCCCGCCCAGAAGATGGCACTGGATGTCAGCTTCCTCTTCCTTTGTCATCGTGTTGCCGCTTGTAGAAGCTGGCAGGGACAACATTAGTTGAATTTGCCTATCGAGTGCCACCTACTGTTGGCCTCCGGGCTTTCCACCCATCACTATTGCTTCCCAATGCCAAACTTCATACCTTTTTATTTCTGATGTCATTTTTATTGACGATGGCTCTTCTTCTGTAAAAAAACGAAACAGCATTATTAAAAAAAGACGAAGGCAAAATGATGCAAAGACTAAATAAACCATTCATCATAATTACAACAAACCAAGTATTTTCTCAACAGTAGCAGGTGCGTTGTTAAGATGCAATATATACTTGCTCTGAATTTTCCATTTTAAAAAAATCCAACCCATAAATAAATGCGTTTACTTCCAAAATGACTGCATCTAAGGTATATTCGCTTCCCTTCACATAACTAGATATTTCGTCCATTGCAGCTACATTACTCAAATCTATGCATCCACTCCGTCACATTAGGTAGATTTGTGTCCTTACAAATATTTGCTGTGGAGATTTTCGAAGCTACCAGATAAATTGAACCACGGTCGTGATCTTCCCTCCTAACGAAACCTTGAACACATCCTAAGAATAAAACACCAGGTGCATCCAGAAAAATGCAAGCGAGGCAACATCTCTACCCAGTTTTTCATTTGAAACCTGGGCATCTTCGGCTGACATAGCTGGCGATCCACCGAGCTGAATGCAGCCCCACCAGCCATGCAGGCTTCCTCGCCAGATACTTAACAACTCTCCCCTCCTTTTGGTTTATTTACCGGTAGTTTCTTTGGCAGTTCCAGATGGGTGACGAAAACAGGGAGCTTCTCAAGCCCTGGGTGGACCCCCGTTTGTGACTTGTGAGCTGCAGTTACCTTAGCACAGGCATGGCCAAACTTGGCCCTCCAGCGGTTTTGGGACTACAACTCCCATCACCCCTAGCTAACAGGACCAGTGGTCAGGGATGATGGGAATTGTAGTCCCAAAACAGCTGGAGGGCCAAGTTTAGCCATGCCTGCCTTAACAGGTCATAGACTGTACAGGCCTGCTCTATCCAGTGCACCAGTGACATAGGCAGGGAGAACTTGGGACCAAACGCATCCCTCCAGGCCTCTCTGTCTGGACCCTGAGGTCTCTCCCCCTGCCACACACCCCTACCTGGCCACAGCCACTCAGCAGCCTTGCTTCACACCTTCCTAATTTTCCTGGCCTCTGGCCCTGTCCACCGCTGGCATGTGGCCCTTGGAAAGTTGCCCAGAAGGCTCAAAAAGGTTCCCCATCTCTGGGTTACCTTTGTGAACATTAAGTCACTGTTAGAATTGTTGGCATCTGTCTGTCTCAAGAGACAATGGAGTGTGCCTTCAGGGGTGAAGTCAGACCACTGTGTTAGCAGCACTGAAGTGACATCTCGGGGCCACGTGCCCTGCCAGTCTCCTAATTTGGCCCCAAGGGAGGGCATATCTTCATAATAAATGTATTGTTGCTTTCTGTTCCATGTTTAACTTATCACGGCTTGCCCCAGAGAATCCTGGGAATTGTTGTTTGGTGAGAGTCCTAAGTATTAAAGGTTCCTAGCATGCAAACACACTCTCACATAGTCGTTGATGCCTTTTTTTGAATTATTTTTTATTCATTTTACAATACAAAAATATAAAAACACATAACACAATTTTTCACAAATACATTTTTGGGAGTTCCCTCAGCTCTTCTGCAAATCCTCCATTTTAGTCCTTCTTCCACATTTCTTAATCTAATATTGCCTTTTATTAAAAACCTCCTCCCTCTTATTCCCTTTTTTACAATATTTCTAATATTATTTTCACAGAGTCTCTTGCAAACCTACAAACGTTAATTGTTCATCTCAAATACTTTTCAAATAGTCTACAAATTTACTCCAGTCTTCAGTGAATCTGTGGTCTCGTAGGCCTCGGATCCTTCCTGTTAGTTTATCAAGTTCTGCGTATTCCATTAACTTCATTCTCCATTCTTCCATCGACGGTAATTCTTCTTGTTTCCATTTTGGGGCTAGCAGTATTCTTGCCGCTGTTACTGCGTATAAAAAAAGCTTATAATCTTTTCTATTTATTTCATTTCCTAGTCGGTGATGCCTGTTGGTTATGGGGAAAGCTGGGCTGAACACAAACAGAGGAAGATTATCAGGTGTGCAGGACAGAGAGTCAGGAACTGATTTAGAGCAGCCTGACTTGGTTGCAAGGCAGCAGTCCCTTGCTTCTAGGTTATTCTACCCTGGAGGGGCTCCAGATCATTACACATTGCTGCTGTATATACTGTGCTCGCCTGCCAGGTAGCTTTGCGGGTGGGTGGATCTATATTCTGTATGCTGGGAAAAGCTGAGGTCTACGCTTGGAATACCTTAATAGCCGTCATTTATACTGCCCTACAGTATGTTATTTGGAGGTTTTACTTTTGGGAGGGAAATGTCCTAGCAAGGACGGCCGGACTGGATGACCTGATACGAAAAAGGACAAAGCTCTTTTTCTTCGTAGTTGTGCAAAAGCAGCAATTTCAACAGGTGTGTCTCTGGGGAACAATACAGGGCTGCCAGCTTTACCAGCAGCCTCTGCAGCTGTGCCACCAATAGCCATCAGAGGTGTGTGCAGATTTTAGGAGCCAGTGTGGTGTAGTGGTTAAGAGCGGTAGACTCGTAATCTGGGGAACCGGGTTCGCGTCTCCGCTCCTCCACATGCAGCTGCTGGGTGACCTTGGGCTAGTCACACTTCTTTGAAGTCCCTCAGCCTCACTCACCTCACAGAGTGTTTGTTGTGGGGGAGGAAGGGAAAGGAGCATGTTAGCCGCTTTGAGACTCCTTCGGGTGGTGATAAAGCGGGATATCAAATCCAAACTCCTCCTCCTCCTCCTCCTCTTCTTCTTCTTCTTCTTCTTCGGGGCAGTGGCATTTATCCCCGTTGCACTACTGCTGTCTGTGCATCAGGCTGAAGCCTCTGGGAGCAGGCTAGGCTGGTTATGCGCCCCCAAATCAGTTGGCACTTTTAGTGAGGAAAACTGTAACCTACACCGTATTCTCCTCTTCCCCAGGTTCTCTGTCTTCCTTTCCATCTGATCTCATCCTTTTAGTTGGGGAACATAAGACCTGGGGTGGTATTCAGCTAACTTTTACTCAGGGTGGGCCCACTAAAATGGCCAAGTTAGTCACAGCCATTAATTTTATTAGGACTCCTCTGAGTAAAAGTTTTGACTGCAAGCCCTGGTTCCCACATGCAGCAGAAATGAGCTGGTATAGTCCTGAGGTGTCAGAGTGGACTGTACCACCATAGGATCTGCTCAGGATTATTGGGCCTAATGAGCACAGCAACTCATCTCCGGCAGATCTTGCCCCCATGCTGAGACTGAAGGTCCCCTCCTCCCCACAGTTGCCTCTCCTCTGCAATCCAGGGTTTTCCCCAAGCAATCTGAGACTGCGCCTACATGATGTTAGCTACTCCTCTGTCCTCTTCATGCCTCTCCTGGTTCTGGGAGATGAGGAGGGGAGGGGAGCTTGTTGCAGCAGGATGGGGAGACAGACACCTGTGACTCTTCACTAGCCAGACTCATCTCTTGCCTCTTGGCAATCTCCCTCCTCGCCTGCTTCTGCCTCTGGTTCTGGACTCCTCTCTGCCACAGACTCCCCCTGCTCACAAAGCCCTGTTATCTCTCATCTTTTGACACGTCCTCCTCCCAGTCTTCACCCCCTGACTCCTCATCACCATCCCCCAACCAGTCTCCACCAGTCTCCTTCTTCCCTTGGGGGTTCCCCAGCTGGAACATTCCTCTGCGTCCAACCAGTCCCTGACATTACAGTGGCCAGCCAGAGGCCAATGGGAAGCCACCAGAAGGACCAGGGTGCAGCAGCCACTCTCCTTGTTTGTGATTCCCCCGGCAACTGGCATTCAGAGGCCTACTGCCTCCGACAGAGGAGGTGGAACATCCTAGGCGATGGGCACTGCTTGGCCTCCAAGGGAGCTCCTAATCAGGAAGGTTGAGGAAGCCCGAATGGCAATAACTGCTTTCCCCTCTTGGTATTGCACCAGGGCGGTAGAAGCCAGGCCTTACCTGCTGAACCTCATCCTGTCATGTGGCCGCTAACGCCACAGGAGCCTGTTTAGGGGTCAGCAGCCGGGAACAGTAATCAGAAGGCCACACACGGCTGCCAGCAGCATGGCTGCCTGCCACGTTCTTGCATTCCTCCAGACTGCACTGCTTTTGTGCTTCCCCTCCGCCCCGGCCCTTGTGGCTTATTGCTTGCTTATTCCTCATTTGTTCAGCATCGGCTTTGACGCTTCGTTCTATGACAGCACCTCATCTTTAACACCGGAGGGGGAGAAGAGAAGCAGGGAGAGAATGAAAACAAAAGCACAGCATTTTGCTCCTGTGTCCTTGGTGGCTCAAGGCAAAGCAATCATTCTCCAAATAAGTCTGCCTCTCCCCTTAATTGCTCCCTTCATGTCCTGGTGCTGCAGCTGACGCACAGATTCGCTTCTAGGAACCGTGCTGCCTGCTTCTCTCTTTGCCTTTAAGCTGCCGGTCCCTGGGTCAACCACACTGCCTTTACTCATCCCCAATGGGAAATGTGTGCCCCTCCAGATGTGGCTGGACTACAGCTCCCATAATCCCTTGCAGCTGGTGAGGCATGCTGGGTCTGACCGGGTCACGCAGGACCCTGGTTTCTTAATCTCCACCATTTCTCCAAGCTAGACTGTCACATATCTCCTTCCTGTTCTATTAAAATGTGAAAGGGGTATCTAAGTGCCCACCTGAGATCCTACCTGGCACCCAGACCGTGGCTCTCATTGGTCAGAAAGAGCCAGGGGTCTCTTGCTCTAGGAAAGGGGAGACAGCCATTAAAAGGTGCAATGCTCTTGAAGCTTTAACTCTCTCTGTCATCATGAATGTTGTGTCTGCCCTGAGATCTATGGGTATAGGACGGTATAGGTAAAGGTAAAGTAAAGGGACCCCTGACCATTAGGTCCAGTCGTGACCGACTCTGGGATTGTGGCGCTCATCTCGCTTTATTGGCCGAGGGAGCCGGCGTACAGCTTCCGGGTCATGTGGCCAGCATGACTAAGCCGCTTCTGGCAAACCAGAGCAGCGCACGGAAACGCCGTTTACCTTCCCGCCGGAGTGGTACCTATTTATCTACTTGCACTTTGACGTGCTTTCAAACTGCTAGGTGGGCAGGAGCAGGGACCGAGCAATGGGAGCTCACCCCGTCGTGGGGATTCGAACCGCTGACCTTCTGATCGGCAAGTCCTAGGCTCTGTGGTTTAACCCACAGCGCCACCCACGTCACAAATTGAATAAATAAAATAAAATCATCATCAGGGACCTGGGCCAGATCTTCTAGACCAACTGGACAGAGGCTGGCCACTTTTGCTGCCTACTCACAAGTAGACAGAGACCATTGTGTTGCTAGTAAGTAGCCTAGAAGTAAGTAGGCCAGAGACTGAGAGGAGATACAATGGCCACTGTCAAGTATATGAAGGGCTGTCACACAGGGGATGGAGCAAGCTTGTTTTTTCCTCCAGAAACCCAAAACCAACGGCTTCAAGTTACAAGAAAGGAGGTTCACACTAACCACCAGGAAGATGATGGACAGTAGATCAGACTCTCACGGGAGGTGGGTTTGGGGTTTTTTTAGGCAGAGGTTGCGTGGCGAGTTCCCGACCTCCCCCCCCCCCCCCAAGGTGGAAATAATGACACACAACACAATTATTAAGGTTAACGGGCTAAAAAAGGCCATAACATTATTGGTTACAGGTGATGAGCGGTATTGGCTTAGGCATTGGTCCTAACCGACTATATCCGACTCCAGCCCGTCTGTTTGAAGTCCGGGAAGGGTTAACCACCAGTAGGGGGAGTCCTGCTGATGCACATCAGGAACTCCCCCGGGGTCACCGCTAGGGAGGCGTGCCTTAGGCCCTAACCTCCTTAGGCTTCAGACAGGGCCATGCCCCCGGAATCCTTTAATGGAGTACCCTTCAATATGTGGGGCAGGTGATGGCGCTACCTCCCCTCTTCCATCTACAGAACAATACCAGTGCCTAACCGCCAATACCCAGAAAGTTGTGACGGTTTGCTACGAGGTAGGCGAAAACCAGGAACAGCTGGTGGGCGGCAAAGAGGGCAGGCCACGCCCCTGAGCCAGCCAATTTGCCAGCTAGGGAGTGACGTGGCCGGGAATCCCCCCAATCGCATGGGACTGGCCTCCACCCGCCTCCTTCGGCAGAAGTGGCTTTGTTTGGCCACCTGTCATGGATGATCTAGTTGAGATTCCTGCATTTCAAGGGTTTGCACCAGGTGACCCCCAGCATCCCTTCCAACTCTGCAATTTTATGATTCTAAGTGGTCGGGTTTTGGAGTCATTGGGCTCTTTTTGCTTTGAATGTTTCTGTTGGACCCAATTGCCCTCTTCCTAACATATCCCTAGTAAAGTTTTCCAGTTAGACTTGTGGAGTCGGTGTGTGTGTTTGCCACATTCGAGAATCCCTAGGCGTCCACATCACTTTTGAGTTTCACTCTATTGGGGGTCTTAAGACCACGGCTACGGTGGGTAAAGCCAGGAATTAGCCTGTCCTTGGGGTGAAGCAGAGGGCTCTGTGTAAATGGCAAGGGGTTGACCGGAAGCAGGAGGTGTGCTCATCCGGGATCCCAGGATTTGCCAATTCTTTGGATGTCCCCAGTTTCCCCGCTGCCACATGGTAAGACTCAGCTGGCAGCACTGCAGGGCTGTTGTACAGCAGTTGCACAACAAAGGGGTGTGAGAGACTCTTCTGACTAGTCCCTCTTCTGCACAGATGGGGGTTAGAGTCCAGTGATGAACATCTGGAGAGGTACCAGGTTCCTACATCCCTGTCTCTTGCCAGTGGAAGATTCCTCTAGCCCCATTTGTTGTCTTATTTATTTCTGGGAAAGGGCCATAGGTCTGTGGTAGAGCATTTGCTTTGCATGCCAAAGGTTCCAGGTTTAATCCCTGGCATCTCTGGGTAGACTTGGAAATGCCCCCCTCTTCTTCTGCCACTCATGGTCCCTTCCAACTCTATGATTCTGTGAAATGGATCAGTGGTTTGACTTAGGATAAAGCAGCTTCCCATGTTCCGATCTTTCCTGTAAGGAATGCAAAGGGATGCCCATGGTTCTCACACACCCTGCGCTTACCCTCACAACAACCCTGCGAGGTTGGGGCTGGCTTGGAGGTCACCCAGTATGCTTCATAGGAATCCTATGCCTCATCAGCCGGATAGCTCAGTTGGTTAGAGTGTGATGCTGATACCGCCAAGGTTGCAGGATCGATCCCTGTAAGGTACAGCTGCATACATTGGCTCCCAGTACGTTTCCGAGCACAATTCAAAGTGTTGGTGCTGACCTTTAAAGCCCTAAACGGCCTTGGTCCAGTATACCTGAAGGAGGGTCTCCACCCCCGTCGTTCGACCTGGACGCTGAGGTCCAGCTCCGAGGGCCTTCTGGCAGTTCCCTCACTGTGAGAAGTGAGGTTACAGGGAACCAGGCAGAGGGCCTTCTCAGTAGTGGTGCCCGCCTGTGGAACTCCCTCCCATCAGATGTCAAGGAGATAAACAACTACCTGACTTTGAGAAGACATCTGAAGGCAGCCCTGTTTAGGGAAGTTTTTAATGTTTGATATTTTATTGTGTTTTTAATATTCTTTTGGGGGTCGTCCAGAGTGGCTGGGGAAACCCAGCCAGATGGGTGGGGTATATATTATTATTATTATTATTATTATTATTATTATTATTATTATTATTCCTGCATTGCAGACTGTTGGACTAAATGAATCTCAGGGTCCCTTCCAATTGTATAATTTCGTGATTCTAAGATCAACAGCCTGTGCACAAATAAAACGAACGGGGGGTGGGAAGAGATGATACCACTGCTATTAAATAAGCACTGTTTTTGATGGAGTTCATAGCATTGTGGAGTTGGAAGGGACCCTGAGAATCATCTAGTCCAACCCCCTTGCAATGCAGGAATGTCCCATAGGGGGATCGAACCTGCGGCCTTGGCACAATCAGCACCACACTCTACAAAAGCTGAGTTGTGTCCTGCGTGGCAGTGCTGGGCTCAAGCTAGCCAAGAAAGACCCGCTGTGATTCTTACTGAAGGAAGGTCACATCAGGGCACTCTCCAATCCAAGTACCCCCCCCCCGAGTCTTAGTGAGCTCTGGGCTCTTCCTCCCCATCACTTCCCATATTGTCGTCCCCCCCGCCGCCGCTGCCGCCTTTCCTCTACCCTTTCTGCCAAACTGGGCTTTTAATCCTCGCCCTATTAGGACGGGGTTAAAATGCGTCACACAGAGGCTTTAGTCCTTTTTAATGACACATCTGTTAATTCGGCAGCCTGGCAACATCTGGAACCTAAAGTCACTTTCTCCCACGGAATGTCATTTCCCTACAGCTTAGTCCCTCTCCCTGAGCTCCTGTCGCCCACACACAGAACTCTCCCTTCCCTTCTTTTACCTCAGGAGACGGCTGGCCCTTTTGCCAGGATTGTCATTCCGGCCAGAAAGAGATGTCTTGGACAGGGGGGGCAGGGGGGGAGGAGAGAAGATTGACAGCGCAAACCTCTTTGAAATAAATTTCGCAATTAAATGTAAACGTTTCAGGATGCCTGGCAAACAGAGACATGGGTTCTCCTGAGGTATAAGGGCATGTGGTCTGAACATACAGGGAAAGGCACATTTGTGCTTGTGTGGGGGGTCGTCTCCCCCGCCCCCAAATGGCACTCCGTGCCCTCAGGCAAAAAACAGTTGCATCCATTTGCTGTTTTCTGCTCTCTCTTTCGCCAAGGGAAAGGTGCGCGGAGAGTTCAAGAGAAGGTTTCTTCAGAGAACAAATATTTGCGGTGTCGTCGTGCTAATCTGCCCCTTCACAAATGTTCAGCTGGAGCAGAGATTTTGGAGGTGCAGAAATAAGCACACGTAGCATACTGGACCTGCCTTCAACAACTTCGTGCTTTCTTCAGGTGTTTGTGGACTACAGTTCCCATCATCCTCCAGCTGTTGCAACTGGGGGCAAGCCAGCTTGGGTTGATGGGACTTGTAGTTCAAAAGATTTGGGGAGAGCATGAAGCTGGCGAAAGCTGTACTGGGTTTACAGCACAATCCTTATCCAAAACAGTTCTGATCCCAAACAAATACAGACTACTGCCAGGAAGTTTTTAATGTTCGATGTTTTATTACGTTTTTATATTTTGCTGGAAGCCACCCAGAGCGGCTGGGGAAACCCAGCCAGATGGGCGGGGTATAAGTACAGCGTTAATTCGTTCTGGAGGTCTGTTCTTAACCTGAAACTGTTCTTAACCTGAAGCACCACTTTAGCTAATGGGGCCTCCTGCTGCTGCCGTGCCTCCGGAGCACGATTTCTATTCGCATCCTGAAGCAAAGTTCTTAACCTGAGGTAATATTTTTGGGTTAGCGGAGTCTGTAACCTGAAGCGTATGTAACCTGAAGTGTATGTAACCCGAGGTACCACTGTAATAAAATTATTAGTATTATTCATGTATATATATATGATTTTTATTGGTTTTACATATAATCACATTACGTAACAGTGTACCCTCTTATTTTATCTCTTTGGCTCCACTGAGCCTAATGACTTACCTTCCTCCCATCTGATGGTTTACAAAATTAAACTTTACATCTTTACAATTCGCTTCGTTTCCTATCCTTGTTATAGCATTACCTAAAATATTGTATTACTCAACCTAAATAGGTAGCAATTTCATCCTACAAATCTTCAGATAACCCTGCTAATAATGGTAATTATTATTATTCCTAGGAGGCTAGCAGTATGATTCTTTGCATGCCTACTCAGAAGTAAATCCTGTCACGTTTTCATGGGACTTACTCCCGTGGTGAATGCGTAAACCGACTCCCATGTCAGTTTCAGGTATTTTAGTCCCATCTGCGCTAAACATTTTAAAGAGTATCATACCACTTTGAAAAGTTGTGGCTCCACCCCCCAAAAAAATAATTCCTAGAAATTGTAGTTTGTTAAGGGTGTTATGAATTGTTAGGAGACCCCTAACACCTCAAGGTCTGCTTCTCCCCATATGAACCGATCCGGACACTGTGTTCATAATCTGAAGCCCTTCTTCGTGTGCCTCCTCCACAAGAGGTCTGGAGGCTGGCAATACGAGAGCAGGGCCTTTTCTGTGGTGGCTCCTCGTTTGTGGAATCCTCTGCCCTGGGAGGTTCAGCTGGCATCTTGCTTTTATATGTTTAGGCACCAGGCGAAAAACGTTCTTCTTCCATCAGGCCTTGGTCTGATTAACATTCTATGGCCTTTTAAGTGTATTTGTGAATGGGGGGGAGAGCTATAGTTTTGTTGTTTTTCTTTTAACTATTTATTTGTGTTTTTTATCTTGTATTTTTTTATCTTGGGAATGACTGCCCTGCGATCTTTTGACGAAATATATAAATCTAATTAATAAAGCAATTGATAAATATTGCCCTCACTGAGCTACAACTCCCGGAGATCCCTGGGAAGAGGGTTTGATTGTTAAACCACTCCAGGGAATTGTAGTTCTTTGAGGGGAATACAGTGGTACCTCAGGTTAAGAACTTAATTCGTTCTGGAGGTCCGTTCTTAACATGAAACTGTTCTTAACCTGAGGTACCACTTTAGCTAATGGGGCCTCCAGCTGCCTCCGCGCGATTTCTGTTCTCATCCTGAGGTAAAGTTCTTAACCTGAGGTACTATTTCTGGGTTAGCGGAGTCTGTAACCTGAAGCGTCTGTAACCCGAGGTACCACTGTAGCGAGGTCTCTCAGCAAACCCATAACAAACTACAGCCCCCTGGATTCTCCCTGGGGAAGCCATGATTGTTTCAAAGAGCTATGATCCTGTTTTGAATGCAGATGGGGCATTTGAAGGCAGGTGTGCTGCTCTGCGATGGTATCGCAGGATTTCAGGGGATCTTGTGTAGACCATCCTTAGCGCCACATTCAGAGAGGAATTCATGATGCTGGACTTCGGCCTGATCCATCAAGGCTTTCCTCATCCCCTTGTGTCCTCCGTCTCAAGGCAGGGAATCTTCCTTCATTCCCTGCACTCTGTGCAGCTCCTCCTCCTCAGCTCTGGCCTCCTGCTGCGTTGCTCCAAACGCATCTCAGATGCTCCAAATTAACAAAGTACCCCTTCCATCATAGGGGATTGGTGCCTTGTCGCGGAGAACCTCCCTGCTTCTAATTTGTGGTCCCCCATTGTTTGCGCCTGACTCATACGACGCAACCCCCCTCCTATTAATTTGTTTTTGCCGAGGAAGGAAAAGATAAGCCCGCGAGGGAGGTGCACTGGCCTCCTTGCGAGGGGACTTTGAGAAGGTGGCGAGGGAGGCAGGGAAGACAGCCGAGACTGAGCTTCTTCCCACACCAAAGCAGCCTTGAGAGACTCCGGCAGGAAAAGCCGCAGCCCACGGGGCCTGACACAGATAATCCTGTCCCTGCCTTTGCCTCCCGGGCCTTAAAACCCACTGCCTCCTTCAAAACCTTTCTGGGACAAACTTTGCCTTTTGCTGGCCACCTCTCTGCTGCTTGGTGTGGGAGCTGGTGGGTGAATCTGCGTGGACGGGGCTACACGACTGCATGACAAGGACGGTCACCTTACGTAGTTGAGCTTGCTTTCTTCCTCCTCCCTCCCCTTCCCTTCTTCCTCCTGCGTGATTGTCCACCGCAGGGCGGAGATGGTCTTACTAGGGATTTCCGCAAGCTTGCTGTGGGAGAGCACTTTCAGCTCAAGAGCAGGGATGTAGACTCAGGTTTCGGAAGTAGGAAAGCCAGGCTCAGATAATAATAATAATAATTTATTATTTATACTCTGCCCGTCTGGCTGGGTTTCGCCAGCCACTCTGGGTGGCTTCCAGCCGAATATTAAAAAGAATACAGCATCAGACATTAAAAACTTCCCTAAACAGGGAAGTTATCTTTTAAAAATAAAATGCAATGGTACCTCAGGTTAAGTACTTAATTCATTCCAGAGGTCCGTTCTTAACCTGAAACTGTTCTTAACCTGAAGCACCACTTTAGCAAATGGGGCCTCCTGCTGCCGCCGCGCCGCCAGAGCACGATTTCTGTTCTCATCCTGAAGCAAAGTTCTTAACCTGAAGCACTATTTCTGGGTTAGCGGAGTCTGTAACCTGAAGCGTATGTAACCTGAAGCATATGTAACCTGAGGTACCACTGTAGTTGTTTATTGCCCTGACATCTGCTGGGAAGGTGTTCCATAGGGCAGGCGCCACTACCGAGAAGGCCCTTTGCCTGGTTCCCTGTAACTTGGCTTCTCGCAGCGAGGAAACCGCCAGAAGGCCCTCGGAGGTGGACCTCAGTGTCCGGGCTGGATGATGGAGGTGGAGAAACTCCTTCAGGTATACTGGACCATATCCTGACTGTACGTTCCCAATATATAGAAGTCAATGCTATAGGAGTGGCACGCTTGGTTTTCACTTGCACCGAAAGGGGATTGAAGCGGGGCAAGTGATCATGGCTGGCCTCAGCACCCAGCATTCTTGGACAGCTCCAGCAACGACTGAGCAGGGCCCATCATGGATGTCTGCCTAGGAACCCTGTCCCACCTGCCCCCCAGCCCTCCAAGCAGTGAAACCAAAATGCTTGTTTACAAAGCTATTGTACTGCCAACCTTACTGTATGCTTGTGAAACATGGACCACTTAGAAACGCCATCTCCAGCTCCTCGAAAGATTCCATCAACGGTGTCTCCGAAAAACTTTACACATCACTTGGGAAGACAGGCGAACTAATACCAGTGTACTGGAAGAAGCAAAGATCACCAGTGTTGATGCAATGATTCTTCTACATCAACTTCGTTGGACTGGTCCTGTTGTTCGGATTATCGTCTTCCAAAGCAACTACCGTATTTTTCTCTCTATTACACGCAGATTTTTTCTCCTAAAAAGGAAGGGGAAATGTCTGTGCGTGTTATGGAGCGAATGTGGGGGGGGGGTCCCTGGAGCCGATTAGGGGAGCGCAGGAACAAAAATCAGCAAAAATCAATCATGCGTTGTGTAGGAGAGGGAAACCTGAAAAGAGGAAGTGGTTGCTTTCCTGCATTCTGCCTCAGGGTCTTACTGCCCACCCTCCTCTGTTTCGTTGCTGTGTTTGCTCAAACGGAACAAAGAGCAGGCAAATCCCCTCCCCTCCAGGCAAGCAGAGGGGAAAGCAGAGGTCTTTCCTTCTAATTCCTCTCCGTGCTTTCTTAGCCAGCTGCTTCTCTGCACACCGCTCTCTTGTCCCTTCTGTGTTTTTCCTTCACTTCCCACTTAAAATGTAGTCACAAATGTAGTTACACATAGCAGCCTGCCCCCCAAAAATCACACACCCACTGTTGCCTGGGGCTGCAATGGTGCAAAAATGTGGTTAAAAAGCATGGATCCACGTGGATCCTCAGGATCTTTGCATTGGGCCACCCCAAATTCACCATCAGATCACATAGCAGCCTGCCCCCCAAAAATCACACACCCACTGTTGCCTAGGGCTGCAATGGTGCAAAAACGTGGTTAAAAAGCATGGATCCACATGGATCCTCAGGATCTTTGCATTGGGCCACCCCAAATTCACCATCAGATCACATAGCAGCCTGCCCCCCAAAAATCACACACCCACTGTTGCCTGGGGCTGCAATGGTGCAAAAATGTGGTTAAAAAGCATGGATCCACATGGATCCTCAGGATCTTTGCATTGAGCTACCCCGAATTCACCATCAGATCACATGTCTGTGGCCACAGCATGAAGCAGAAAAATGATACATCCACTGTTTCATTCAGATTTTTTTCCTTTGTTTTCCTCCTCTAAAAACGATGTGCGTGTTATGGTCAGGTGCGTGTTATAGAGCGAAAAATACGGTACTCTATTCCGAACTTAAAAACGGAATGCTTAATGCTGGTGGTCAACAAAAGAGGTTTAAAGACTGTCTCAAGGCAAATCTTTTAAAAAATGTAGTATAAACACTAACAATTGGGAAACACTGGCCTTCGAGCGCTCCAATTGGAGAACAGCTTTACCAATGGTGTCATGGGCTTTGAAGACACCTGAACTCAGGACGCAAGGGAGGAACGTGCTAAGAGGAAGGCGCGCTTGGCAAACCCTCACCGTGATCAACTCTCATCCGGAAACCTATGTCCCCACTGAGGAAGGACGTGTGGATCCATAATTGGCCTCCACAGTCACTTACGGACTCACTGTTAAAACCGTGTTTATGGAAGACAATCTTACTCGGCTACGAGTGATCGCCAAAGAAGAAGCATGTGTTTTTTGCATGCATTGAACACATGACAAGCTATACCTGCTGAAATTCTCTCTTTTATATACCTGTTTGAGTTGCAGAAGCCCCTTTCTCTTTCCTCCCTTTGTCCACCCTACCTGTTACCTTTGTGGTGCCGGGTGAAGATCTTTTATCTGCTCTGTCCTTTGAGCTGTTGTTACCACAGGTTCGTTTTTAATTTTGCCAGCTTTGGGTGCATGTCGTTTAAACAGAAAAAGTCTGCTTCTTCTCATGCCATCCTTTTCGATGTTTCTTGTTATTGGCTGTTTTACGTGATTTTTAGCCACTATTGTTTATTTATTTATTTATTTGATTTGTATGCAAACACACACACCCCTTCATCCGCAGACCTCAGGGCGGTTCACAGCATAAGCTATGAGAATGCAAATGTGTGTTCATTTTGTATGTTTATGTTGCGAACCACCCTGTGATCTTTGGATGAAGGGTGGTATACAAATTTAAATAGATCCATAAATAAATATTACACACACACACACACACACACACACACACACACACACACTCTTCAATAATAATTATTAATCAATGCCATTTATTAGTCACTTTATACAACTGTTTGGGTCTCCAGCTGTTTTTGGACTACAACTCCCATCATCCCTAACCACTGGTCCTGCCAGCTAGGGATGATGGGAGTTGTAGTCCCAAAACAGCTGGAGACCCGTGTTTGGAAAACGTTGCTTTATACAAAAGGACAAGTCTCAAAATCGCTTGGCAATAAATAAAAATAATAATACATCTAGTTTTGGGGCTTTTTTTTTAAAAAAAAAGGATTCTTGCTGCATGTTCCACACAGTCCAGATTATTATTTTTTGTTTATTTCAAAATGCACATCAAAGCAACACTTTTCTTAGGGTTTGGCTAAGGCCCTCTTCGTTTTCACAGGGAGAATTTCACATGGCTGCTGTCTCTATTAGGTGGCCAGGTGCAGATGACGTCTCTGTGTTTTCCCGGCCATTGCCCACAGCTGCCCAAATCCAAGCGCGTGGTTAGCCCTGCGTTCACTAAGAGGCAGCTGCCGCCCTGTGTCACAGAAGGGACATCGGAGAGATCCGATTGTGGGCTGAGCAATGGGGCATCAAAGAAAAGAACCCTAGGGATGAAGGGGGAGGGGGGGTTTCATGCTGCGAATTTTCACCCTGTCATGGCTCAGCTGGCTTCGCTCAGTCCTTGGAACAGACGGAGATACCTTGGGTTTGATCTCTCATCCCAGCACAGTCGGATTCTGGCCCCATCTGCATTCGAAACAAAATCTTATCAGCCCTCCTGTGGCGCGATGGATCAGTGCGTCTGGATGTTAGCCAGAGGGTTGGGGGTTCAAGCCCACCCAGGGATGGCTTTGGGCAGGATTCCTGCATTGCAGGGAGTTGGACTAGATGACCCTCGGGATCCCTTCAAACTCTGTGATTCTATGATAACCTTGGTTCTCAGTCCGTCCGAAAACCAAAGTGTTCTAAAACCAAGGCGTGCTTTCCCATAGAAAGTACAGTGGTACCTCAGGTTACAGACGCTTCAGGTTACAGACTCCGCTAACCCAGAAATAGGACCTCGGGTTAAGAACTTTGCTTCAGGATGAGAACAGAAATCGTGCTCTGGTAGCGCAGCAGCAGCAGGAGGCCCCATTAGCTAAAGTGGTGCTTCAGGTTAAGAACCGTTTCAGGTTAAGTACGGACCTCCAGAACGAATTAAGTACTTAACCCGAGGTACCACTTTAATGCGAAATGGATTAATCCATTCCAAACTTTTAAAAACAACCCCTAAAGCAGCAATTTAACAGGAATTTTACTATCTAACAAGACTATTGATCCATAAAATGAAAGCAATAAACAATGTACTCAGTCACACAGTCAGTCAGTAGCTGAACTGGGTTCCAAACAGTCACCAAAACAAAACGAAAAAGCTGCAAAAACAAAAACACAAAATAAATAGTAAAAACAGACAGACCTCAGTATAACTCAAAACAGAAGTGTGGCACTCAAAATGGAAGAGTGGCACTCAAAGCAGAGCATGTTTGGCTTCCGAAAAAAGTTCACAAACTGGAACACTTAACTTCCGGGTTTGCAGCGTTTGGGTTCAAAGTTGTTTGAGTACCAAGGCGTTTGAGAACCAAGGCACCACTGTACTGTGATTCTGTGACCACTTTAAACAGTCACGGCTTCCCGCAAAGAATCCTGAGACCTGCAAGTGTGCTGTGAGTTGTTAGGAGACCCCCTATAACCAAGGGCAGACCTTTGTCATGTGCCCTGTGCAAGGCCAAAATTTGACGCTGCCACCCTCCCTCCAGCCTTCCCAAAGCTGGGCAAGTGCTAGCTAGGCTTTGGGAAGCAAGAAGAAGGACTCTAGGACCCTGTTGGAGCCCTCACACCTCCTTCCCAAAGCCCAGCACTTACTAGGTAGGCACCCCATTGGCCCCTATTCCCACCTCTGCTGTTATGATTTCGGGAGCCACAATTCCCAGAGTTCCCTATGAAGAGGGTTCCAGAATTGTAACTCTGCAAGGGAAGCCAACTCTCAGCACCCTTAGGAAGCCAGTCACCTTAGTTATCAGGGTTATTTGGGGGAAGCTATGGCTGCTCAGGAGGGATGCGGGTGGCGCTGTGGGTTAAACCACAGAGCCTAGGACTTGCCGATCAGAAGGTCGGTGGTTCGAATCCCTGCGACGGGGTGAGCTCCCGTTCCTCGGTCCCAGCTCCTGCCAACCTAGCAGTTCGAAAGCACGTCAAAGTACAAGTAGATAAATGGGTACCACTCCGGCGGGAAGGTAAATGGCGTTTCCATGCACTGCTCTGGTTCGCCAAAAGCGGCTTAGTCATGCTGGCCACATGACCCGGAAGCTGTACGCCGGCTCCCTCAGCCAATAAAGTGAGATGAGCACCACAACCCCAGAGTCGGCTACAACTGGACCTAATTGTCAGGGGTCCCTTTACTTTTACCTAGGATAGTGATAAAGCGGGATATCAAATCCAAACTCCTCCTCCTCCTCCTCTTCTTCTTCTTCTTCTTCTTGGCCACACTGACACAAACCCCCTTGTTCCTAGAGCCCTGAAACCTGCTGCTTTCTGAGGGACTGAGCCTGGCACTCTGCATCCTGTATTGAATCAATGCAGGGTGTAGCATTCCACACTGAAATACGGGACGATCCCGTATTATACAGGACAGGTGGCAACCGTACCTGTATACCTCTGAATATTTGTGACTGGGAGGGTGCTGTGACATCTGTTTGCGGGCTTCCCACAGGCTTCTGTTTGGCCACTGATATTGGATTCTGGATTCTGAAGGCCCTTTAGCCTGATCCAGCAAGACTCTCCTTGTGGCACTGGTGATAAGCCTGTGGCCCTCCTAGATGTTTCTGGATTCGCATGCCAGCACTGACCAAGAGGCCAGGAGACCGGATCACGACTGCAGGCAGAAACACCTGCTACCTGCTTCATGTGAAAGTGGTCGTGCTGGCTGCATGCTGTTGCCATGGAGAAGGGGATTAAGAGGCCTTTTTCCCTGTGACCCAAACTCACTCTCTTCTCCTTTTGGAATCGGGAAGGCAATGCCACCTTTTGCATGGGGGAAGAGAGCAGATTGTGGAGAAAGGTTACCTACATTGGTTCCCAGTACATTTCTGAGCAGAATTCAAAGCGTTGGTGCTGACCTTTAAGACCCTAAACGGCCTCAGCCCAGTATACCCGAAGGAGTGTCTCCACCCTCATCGTTCAGTCCGGACACTGAGGTCCAGCTCAGAGGGTCTTCTGGCGGTTCCCTCCCTGTGAGAAGTGAGGTTGCAGGGAACCAGGCAGAGGGCCTTCTCAGTGGTGGCACCCACCCTGTGGGACACCTTCCCATCAGATGTCAAGGAAATGAACAACTATCTGAATTTTAGAAGACACCTGAAAGCAGTCCTGTTTAGGGAAGTTTTTAATGTTTGATGTTTTATTGTGTTTTTAATATTCAGTTGGGAGCAGCCCAGATTGGCTATTATTATTATTATTATTATTATTATTATTATTATTATTATTATTATTATTAGGTTTTGGCCGCCCCTGTTTCTGTGTGTGTGTGTGTGTGTGTGTGTTGTTTTAAACCCGACTTTTGGATTTATGCGTATTTAGCTCAGCAGCAGGGCAATCTATGCAAACGAGTTAACATATGCAAATCAAGCCCTCCCCCTAATTGCTTCATTTCCAGAACCATATTCCAAGGTCTTGTAACCGGCTCTTGAGGCACACTGCTTGTGCACATCACAATATTAGAAATGCCTGGTTGCTCTGTCCCACTTCTTAGTAAATTTGCACAAAAAGGACATTCAGGTGTTCTCTTCTTCCAACCATACTTTGAACTAGGTGTGCTTTGGAGTCTTACACGTAACCTATGATTTCACTTTCATTCCACCAAGGAGTTCAGGGTAGCGTACATGTCAGTATTCGTCAATGTTCTTTTCTAAACAAAAGTTTTAATCATTGACGCATCTTCCGTTTCTGTGACTTCAAATGATATTCTGCTCATCAACCAAGGTCTCAAACTATTGCTGAAAGCAAGGTGAAAGAGCAATGTCATCCATCTTTTGAGGGTTGCAAAAATCACCTGCTTAGAACTATTTTTGAAATTTGGGGCATTTAGAACTCATGAATCAGAGAGTTCTGCAGAAGAAGGGATGACCAATGAGGAAAGATGACCATTCTACGTCTGGCATGTGAGAGCTTCATAGACCTTCACTGAAGAACCTGGGTTATATTTGACTTCACTTTCTTCATGTTTGTATACATGTTGTTGATACGTGGCTATTACGACAATCTTTCAGTTCCTGGATTCAACAAGCCGAAGTTTCTGAATTGTGCTGGTTTTGTGCAAGGTTCTAAGTTTTAGATTTTTGTACCTAAAGGAGAAACTCAACATGTTGTCAGTGCAAACAGCCCAATCTCCCCTCTCCTCCCTTAATTATCGTTAAGGGTCAGGCTGGAGTATTATCAAAACAAGAACTTTATTTAAACAAGCTTTCTTCAACGCCTAACTCTCTCTGATCCTCCTGCTCTTTGTCTATATACTTTCTGGGCCAAATGACTTCTTGGTAGCTGTTCCCTTAACCTGTGTCTTCCCTCTCTGTGTCATTAAATTGAAATTTGAGATAGATTCCAATATGGAGCTGGCGAGAACTCCCAAAAGAAGGGTACCAATAGCCTGGCAGAACCACTGAAACTGGAACTGGCTAGTCTAATAATAATAATATTATAATAATAATAATTTATTATTTATACCCCAGCCACTCTGGGTGGCTATCTGACTCCCCAGCCACTCTGGGCAGCTTCCAACCAAAGCTCTACAAGCAAAAGGCATAATTGCCCCAAGTAGATAATACTACAGCATAGATCAGCATCCTAGTTATTCTCCTAACCCTCTTGCTTAGTTCCACATACAGTGGTACCTCGGGTTACAAACGCTTCAGGTTACATACGCTTCAAGTTACACACTCCACTAACCCAGAAATAGTGCTTCAGCTTAAGAACTTTGCTTCAGGATGAGAACAGAAATCGGGCTCTGGCGGTGCGGCAGCAGCGGGAGGCCCCATTAGCTAAAGTGGTGCTTCAGGTTAAGAAGAGTTTCAGGTTAAGAACAGACCTCCAGAACGAATTAAGTACTTAACTCGAGGTACCACTGTACATTGATGCGCTCCCCACCATGCACTGTTCTGGGGGTTCTCCTGGACCCCCTCCCCCAAGCCAATGTGATGAGAGAGGAGGGGAAGCTCCCTGGTGCTAGCAGAAATCCCCGTGTGGGCTTCTCCTAGCAGGACCCGTTGGTTGAATTTAGCCCCGTTTTTAAGTCTTGCATTTATGAGCAATTTAAATTCCGCTCTCGTCACATACTTATATAAACATTGCAATTGCATTTCTTCTTCTTTTGCAATGCAGCTGTTAAGTTGACTTTATAAGATGGTGAAAAATGCAATATATTTTTCATCTAAGCTTTCTCCCCCCCCTTTTTTTTTACCTTGACCTTTGTGGTCTGTGTTCTTTGCTTCTGGTGCACAGTCAATTATATTTTATCTCCGTTCTGGTTTGTTTTGGAGAAAGGAATTGTGTGTGTGTGTGTGTGAGAGAGAGAGAGAGAGAGAGAGAGAGAATTGGGGAGAGAATGAAAGAGAAGACCTTTCATCTCACGCCTTCCGCTCTCCATATCATATCATTAACCATTCCAGACATTCCTGAGCAGAGAGGTCTCCACCTGCAACAGGGACGCCTCAACCTTGGTGTATCAGGCAATTTGAATGCAAATGAATTTAGTCTTTTGGTGAGGAGGGGCAGCTTCAAGAGCGGAACACAGTCCTGAGAGAGACCGATAAGGGGTGGAAGAAAGGGGTGTGCCTTTGTAGGGGGTTAGGGATGAGTTAGGAATGACCAGGCAGTAGAGATTAACTAAAGAAGAGGGTTGCGTTGTGATCCTTCTCTCTTTTGCCCCTTTTGCTACGGATCTCTTCCTGAAGGCGATCCTGCATCTGTACGGGGGGGTGGGGGGGAGAGGAGGCTGACAATATGTTCCAGAATAAGAGCAGCCGTGCAGAATATCCCAATAGCCTGCCTCTGCTCAGCATCTCTGCTTTATAGAGAGGAGCAGGGGTGGGTTTTTTTGGGGGGGCGGGGAATAATAGCTCAGTCATGGAGCATGTGATTTGCATGCATAAAACCTCAGCTGGACTTCATGGCATTTCAGGTTGTAGCATAGGGCTCGGGAACCATTTCCAGCCTCCCTAAGTCCATGGAGGTAGAAAGAGACTGCAGGATGGTCACCAGCCATGATAGTTACACTCTGATTCTAAAGTTGAAGGCAGCAATGCTTCTGAATAGGTAGAAGGTAAAGGACCCCTGGACGGTTAAGTCCAGTCAAAGGCGACTATGGGGTGCAGCGCTCATCTTGCTTTGAGGCCGAGGGAGCCGGTGTTTGTCCACAGAGAGTCTTCCGGGTCATGTGGCCAGCAGGACTAAACCGCTTCTGGCACAACGGGACACCATGACAGAAACCAGAGCACATGGAAATGCTATTTACCTTCCCGCCACAGTGGTACCTATTTATCTACTTGCACTGGCGTGCTTTCAAACTGCTAGGGCAGGGGCCAGCAAACTTTTTAAGTAGGGGGCCGGTCCACTGTCCCTCAGACCTTGGGGTGGGGGGCTGGACTATATTGGGGGGGGGGGAATGAATGAATTCCTATGCCCCACAAATAATCCAGAGATGCATTTTAAATAAAAGGACACATTCTACTCATGTAAAAACACGCTGATTCCCGGACCATCCGCGGGCCGGATTGAGAAGGCGATTGGGCCGGATCTGGCCCCCAGGCCTTAGTTTGCCTACCCATGTGCTAGGGTGACAGGAGCTGGGACAGAGCAACGGGAGCTCACCCCGTTGCGGGGATTTGAACCGCCGACCTTCCTATCAGCAAGCCCAAGAAGCTCAGTGGTTTAGACCACAGCGCCACCAGCGTGCCTGCTTCTGAATACCAGTTGCTGGAGGCCACAGGAGGGGAGCGTGCTCTTGTAGCCAAGAATCCTGGGAGCTGTAGTTTGTTAAGGGTGCTGAGAGAGGAGACCCCCCCCCATTCCCCTCACAGAGCTACGGTTCTCAAAGCTGCTTAACAGTCAATCTCAGGAGCTCCAGGAAATATACGTCTGGGAGGGGAGGGAATAAGGGGTCAGCCAGATGTCAGCTTCTTCCTCCTTATTCTCAGTTTTGCCCTTGCAGAATTCAGCATGGAGGAGGGTGGGTGGAGGGAAACTAGAATTCATTGGCTCCGCCTACCCTTGACCCCACCCCACCCCGATTTCCACCCCACCAGCCCCAATGGGCACCAACGTACAGGAAAAGAATATATATCATGGGGGTGAACGGCATAAAATCAACAGCCAAATGACATTCCTAAAACAAGCACGAATATAGCTAGATATATTCAGGGAAAACCTGGGTAAACAGAAGAGTTGTAAGCAGGTCCAGCCTGAGACATTTTGGTGCCTGAGGTGACCCAAAATGGTGCCCCCTCCCCACCGGGGAAGAAGGGGTGAGTGAAGATCTACATCAGGAACACGGGGAGGGGAAGGAATAAAATTCTGCATCAGGATCTGCTGCCCCTAGGAATCCTGCCACCCAAGGCCTTACTTTGCCTCATGTATGGGCAGGGGTGTTCATTTGGGCTAATTCCCAAAGGCAGGGGCCACCATGCTGAAGGCCCTGACCCGTCTGTGGTCTTGAATACAGATGTACCATGTCTATCAACACAGAATCTTGCCTCAAGGCCCACATTTTTCATCAAGGAGCCTTTTCACTAGTTTAAATCAATTAATAAATCTATAATTCTAGATGGGCAAGCATTGGCCCTCCTAGATGCCATTGGACTCCCATCATCCCTGACCATTGGCAATTCTGGCTGGAGCTGATGTGAGTTTCAAACACCTGGGGAGGCAGGGTTCCTATCTCTGTTCTACAGCACCTAAAATCTATTTGCTAATGTACAAAAATAAAACAAGACAATTCCTGCCCGCAGGCATACACAACCTAAATAAGGCAGGCAGACAAGGAGAGTTCTGGGAGGGCCAGTACGATTTTGAGCACAATTCAAAGTGTTAGTGCTGACCTTTAAAACCCTAAACGACTTTGGCCCAGTTTACTTGAAATAGCCTCTCCATCGTTCAGCCTGGCGGTTCCCTCACTGCGAAAAGTTACAGGGAACCAGGCAGAGGGCCTTCTTGGTGGTGGTGCCCGCCCTGTGGAATGCTCTCCCATCAGATGCCAAGGAAATGAACAACTATTTGACTTTTAGAAGACATCTGAAAGCAGACCTATTTAGGGAAGTTTTAAATGTTTGATGTTTTATTGTGTTTTTAATATTCTGTTGGGAGCCGCCCAGGTGGGCAGGGTAATAATAATAATAATAATAATAATAATAATAATAATACTATTACTATTACTACTACTACAGTTTTATAATTTGTTCCAAGCTGCCCAGAGTGGCTGGGGCAACCCAGTCATTATTGGTGGCATATAAATAAATTAGTAGGAGTAGTAGTAGTAGCAATAATGATGATGATGATGATGATGATGATAGGGCAGGGACGGAATAGCATGATGGGACAGGAATAGCTTGCCATTTTACAGGTTGAACATTTTAAATGGCTCTTTAAAAGAAAAAGGGAGAGAGAGCTTTGCTTTTCTTAACCTGGCAACCATTCTGCATTAGGATTCAAACCCCAGACCCTCAATTGCCAGATGCTGGTTGGTGTCCATAGTGCCAGGCTCTGTGGATGCTGTTGGTGAATTTTTAGCCAACCATATGCTCGTTGAAGGAGTGGAAGGAGGTGAGGGGTGGGGGGGAGAGCGTTGAGGCCTCCAGGCACAACATCCCTCCATCTCCATGCTCCCCTCCTCCTTGAGCCCAGCTGCTGCCTCCCTCTCTCTGCCACCTAGGCCAAGGCCGGGCAAGAGTTCCACATCACTTCTGCTCTGCGTTTGTGTAAATGTCACTCCTTCCTGCAGGGAGCTGGGAGAGTGTTTTCCAGGACACAGTGCTGGCTACAGCCAACCGGAGACCTCAGCGTTCTCTCTCTCCCTCTCTCCCAGCACATCTCTCTCAATTCTCCCCAGTGAGAAAACCAAGCCTGAGAAAGAAGTGGGGGGTGGATGGAATATAGGGAAGCGGAAAGGATGGATGCGGATGGGGAAACGGACCCCCGTGACGCTTGCACACCGCTCTGGATTCTAAATTGGCTGCTGCCGCTGAAGAGAGAGAGAAAGAGGAGGGGGAGAGCTATTTAGTCATTTCCACGCAGTGGAATGTGCTGAATCATCAAGAAGTCGAGCCAAAGGTGTCGCCGCATCTCTCACAACACCTCCCAGAGAGGAGGGCTGGTGGAAGGACACCTTTGACAGAGGAACAGGCGCGTGCAGTATCTGCTCAGTTCCTTTCTCTTGAAGGGGAGGAGGAGAAGCTTTGCCCGTGAAAAGAACTCACATTTTTGTTTTGCTCAAATGTTCTCGGTTTGCCCGCTTCGCTTGAAGAGATGGCTGATCATATACGACAGGCACCCCTGGTAGCAGGAGAAGATCCCTGCTTGCAATATAGTCATTAACATCACCATAATTTTATAGTTAAAGCCATGGTTTTCCCAGTAGTGATGTATGGAAGTGAGAGCTGGACCATCAAGAAGGCTGATCGTCGAAGAATTGATGCTTTTGAATTATGGTGCTGGAGAAGACTCTTGAGAGTCCCATGGACTGCAAGAAGATCAAACGCATCCATTCTTAAGGAAATCAGCCCTGAGTGCTCACTGGAAGGACAGATCGTGAAGCTGAGGCTCCAATACTTTGGCCACCTCATGAGAAGAGAAGACTCCCTGGAGAAGACACTGATGCTGGGAAAGATGGAGGGCACAAGGAGAAGGGGGCGACAGAGGACGAGATGGTTGGACAGTGTTTTCGAGGTTACCAGCATGAGTCTGACCAAACTGCGGGAAGTAGTGGAGGACAGAGGTGCCTGGCGTGCTCTGGTCCATGGGGTCACGAAGAGTCGGACACGACTAAACGACTAAACAACAACAAATTTTATTATTTATACTCCTCCCATCTGGCTGGGTTTCATAGAATCATAGAATCATAGAGTTGGAAGAGACCACAAGGGCCATCGAGTCCAACCCCCTGCCAAGCAGGAAACACCACCAGAGCACTCCTGACATATGGTTGTCAAGCCTCTGCTTAAAGACCTCCAAAGAAGGAGACTCCACCACACTCCTTGGCAGCAAATTCCACTGTCGAACAGCTCTTACTGTCAGGAAGTTCTTCCTAATGTTTAGGTGGAATCTTCTTTCTTGTAGTTTGGATCCATTGCTCCGTGTCTGCTTCTCTGGAGCAGCAGAAAACAACCTTTCTCCCTCCTCTATGTGACATCCTTTTATATATTTGAACATGGCTATCATATCACTCCTTAACCTCCTCTTCTCCAGGCTAAACATGCCCAGCTCCCTTAGCCGTTCCTCATAAGGCATCGTTTCCCCAGCCACTCTGGGCGGCTTACAATGTACAGTGGTACCTCGGGTTACATATGCTTCAGGTTACATACGCTTCAGGTTACAGACTCCGCTAACCCAGAAATAGTACCTTGGGTTAAGAACTTTGCTTCAGGATGAGAACAGAAATCATGCTCTGGCAGCACGGTGGCTGCGTGAGGCCCCATTAGCTAAAGTGTTACCTCAGGTTAAGAACAGTTTCAGGTTAAGAACGGACCTCCAGAACGAATTAAGAACTTAACCCGAGGTACCACTGTATCTAAAAACATACCGGTAATAAAAACACCAATCCTTAAAAACTTCCCTAAACAGGGCTGCCTTCAGATGTCTTCCAAAAGTCAGATAGTCGTTTATTTCCTTGACATCTGAAGGGAAGGCGTTCCACAGGGAGGGCGCTTGGTTCCCTGTAACTTCACTTCTCGCACTGAGGGAACCGACAGAAGGCCCTTGGAGTTGGACCTCAGTGTCTGGGCTGAACGATGGGGGTGGAGACGCTCCTTCAGGTATACTGGGCTGAGGCCGTTTAGGTCTTTAAATGTCAGCACCAACACGTTGAATTGTGCTCGGAAACATACTGGGAGCCAGTAAAGATCCTTTGGGACCAGTGTTATATGGTCCCAGCGGCCACTCCTGGTCACCAGTGTAGCTGCCGCGTTTTGGATTAATTATAGTTTCTGAGTCACCTTCAAAGGTAGCCCCACGTAGAGCACATTGTAGTGGTCCAAGCGGGAGATAACTAGAGCATGCACCACTCTGGCGAGACAGTGTGCAGGCAGGTAGGGTCTCAGCCGGCGTACCAGATGGAGCTGGTAAACAGCTGCCCTGGACACAGAATTGACCTGCGCCTCCATGGACAGCTGTGAGTCCAAAATGGCTGCCAGGGCTGTGCATCTGGTCTTTTAGGGGAACAGTTACCCCATTCAGGGCCAGGAAGACCCCCACACCCACCTGCTGCCTGTTCCCCAAGAACAGTAATTCACCTGGTGAGCTTCTCCAATCACCACAGGTCACTGGCTGGGTTTCTACATGCCCCACCAATTTTAAAGGTGCAGGATGGGGGCCCGGAAAGGCGACGACAACCCTACACACATATAATGGCTGGTGATAAGCAGGTGGCTTGTTTTAGTTGTTTCCCTTTCCGTTGTTTGTTCCTTTTTATTTTCAGATCTTGAGCGTTCATAAATCTTGTTGATTTATAAGTCTTAGTGTCACCTCGAGGCCAGCATGTAATGTTCAGCTGTAGCAGCACAGGCCTGGAACATACCGTCAGGACGGACTAGGAGCCTCTCTCCGGATAAGCCCTGAGATTGATATTATGGCTCAGCTGAGCTGCACATAATACGATTAAGGAGATGAACTCGGGCGGTTGGTCCCAACAAGATCTCGGCACCTGCAGGGATGTGAGAAATGAGAAATGAAAGGGCAGAGGCTGGATTTTCGTAAGGGGGTTTGGCGGTCTGGCTGTAGGTTGGGTCGGTTCGCTCTTAGCAGTTGGACTTAGGATAGGCTGGATTTCAGAGTCATCCGCATCTGTAAAATGTAGCAATCTGTCAGAGAACAGCTAAGTTAATAGAAGAGAAGGAAACAAGTTCTTCCCTTCTCCTAACCAAAATGTCCTTACAAAAATTTGAACGTGCTGTCTCCTGCTTTGAACATACACATTTATTTCACAACAGTGGATGCTGCACAACAGTGGACTTGGATGAAACGGTATGGCTACTAGTAGACAAACTGTTTGTTGAGCATTCATCCTAATGGGTTTGTGGAAAATTCAAGCGATGCTAAGTCATGGTGAGTGCCTTTCCACGCTTTTTAGTGTGCTTTCCTCTCACTTCCCTTTTGCAAAACGTCCAACCTTTGAGAAGGAGGTTTTGTTACACTAGACCTCCCAAGTCAGCTACCATTGCACAACCTGAATTTGCCAGGATGCAGTGGAATCACACCCCAAAATAGCAGCACTCTGGAAGTGCCCTAAAACAATCTAACATTCATATTGGTTTGTTTGTTTAATTTTTATTATTATTATTATTATTATTATTATTATTATTATTATTATTATTATTTTATTGGTTTCTATTTTTGTTGGTTTGTTTGATGCCTAAAAAGGATACAGTGGTACCTCAGGTTAAGTACTTGATTCGTTCCGGAGGTCCGTTCTTAACCTGAAACTGTTCTTAACCTGAAGAACCACTTTAGCTAATGGGGCCTGCCACTGCTGTCGCGCCGCTGGAGCACGATTTCTGTTCTTATCCTGAAGCAAAGTTCTTAACCCGAGGTACTATTTCTGGGTTAGCGGAGTCTGTAACCTGAAGCATATGTAACCCGAGGTACCACTGTATTGTGTTTCTTAATGTCTGATGTTTTGTTGTGTTTTTATATTCTTCTTCTTTGGCAATCACTCGTAGCCGAGTAAGATTGTCTTCCATGAACATGGCCTTAACAGTGACTGTGGAGGCCAATTCTGGATCCACATGTCTTTCCACAGTGGGGACATAGGTTTCCGGGCGGAAGTTGATCATGGTGAGGGTTTGCCAAGTGTGGCTTCCTCTTATCACATTTCTCCCTTTTGTCCTGAGTTCAAGCGTCTTCAAAGCCCATGACACCATTGGTAAAGGCTGTTCTCCAATTGGTACGTTCGCAGGCCATTGTTTCCCAGTTGCCGGTGTTTATACTACATTTTTTTAAGATTTGCCTTGAGAGAGTCTTTGAACCTCTTTTGTTGACCACCAGCATTACGCTTAGCATTTTAAAGTTCGGAATAGAGTAGTTGTGTTTTTATATATGCTGTAAGCTGCCCAGAGTGGCTGGGGAAACTCAGCCAGGTGGGCGGGATAGAGCCATTTAGGTCGACTTAATTATTTTAAAAGGTGGAAAATACAGTGTCTTCTTTAGTTATAGGTCTTTAAACCTCTCCTATCCTCTCCCACCCTAGCTTCCGCCCGAACCTCCTTAGCCGAGATTTTAAAAGAATTCCCCTCCTCCCCTTGCTCTGTGTTGTACCTGAGTGTGTGTGTATGTATATATAAGCATCTTGTCAAGGTAAGAATAGCTGGGATGATGACTCATATTCCTGTCTGGTTCTAGCTAATGAGCATCCTTCCGCACACCCAGTGCCGGTTTCATATGTCTCCATCCAGGCTTGTTCCTCCCTCCACATTCAGCCCAGGCAGAGGTCCCACAACTGAGGTTGTGCTGCAAAAGCAGAGGGTGGTCTACAGGGGAAGGTGTAAACACAACGCCCCACACTGTATCAGCAGCACACAATCTGGTGAACGAGGCCTGAGCTTCTGGCGGAGTGGGGTGGCAATGGGGAACCTGCAGCCTCCTCTCTTCTTTATCCTCAACCCCGTGATGCAGTCTGACCGAAAACGAGTTGGAGTCAATCAAGCACCTCGATACGAATGAACAAAAAGGAACTCTTGGGCTGCTGTCATGCAGGGAAAAAAGCCTCTGGCTGTAGGATCCCACACAGCGGAAACAGGCAAAGCAGATTATACAGACAAAAGCGTGGTCCGGGAGACAGACTATTCTATACCTGCAGCATCTCTTGACGGATGCCTATGCAAATCACCCCACCTTTTCTCTTGCAATCCACCAAGATCGGGGCTGCTGGCAGCAATCTGCAGAAGTAATTAAAAACTAAGCGCCCCTAAGCACACAGAGAGCACATTTCCTTTGCAAATGAGTAACCGTGGTTCATCGCCATACAAGAGGGTTTCTATGGGGAAAGTGGGGTCTGCTTCGAGCTCCAGCTCCTCGTTCTTCAGAAATGAAGCAGCAATCCAAGGGAGGAGAATCTAGCTTGTCACCAGCCCCTTTCCCTTGGTGTTTCGTCTAAACATGCCTTCCTATATTTAAAAAGGATTTTCTTTTTGGGCTGGTCTTGGTGGAAAAGGTCAAAGCCACATCTCATTTCCGGGACCCTTTAAAATATTAGGAGACTGTTGTCCTATCTCCTTTCGATATCTCCTGTTAAATAGCTCAACGCACCTATTTTAGTCTCCCGTCATACATTTTCCCACCAACGCTAAGGCTTTTGTGTATATCCTACAGCACAACGACATTCTGAGAAGCTTAGCCTCTGTCTTTAAAAAAAGTTTCTAGACCTTATGGATGTAAGGATAGAACCTGAAAACATGTGAGCAATACCTGAGCCCTTGGATAGCAGCTGAGTAAGGCTTTCAGTGGTCTGAGGGCAGGATGTGAATTCTTTGACAAGCTCCTGGTACCGCCCCCCCCCCCCGCCAGCACTGGGCAGAATAGATGCATACATGCATGACAAACTTAAAAGTGCATAATATAGTAGTGCAAGTTGCAGATACAGTCTCTGTTTGGTGCAGAATTTGGGTTATGTAAGCGAGCTTGAGAATTTGCATAGAACAAAGTATTGTTGTGAGAGTCGGAGGCTGAACGGCTGGACTAGAGTCTGTCTTAATAGTCCCTTGGCAAAGCTGCCAGGTCCCTCCTTCGTTGTGAAAACAACAGGTACTGTATTTTTCGCTCTATAAGATGCACCAGACCACAAGACGCGCCTAGTTTTTGGAGGAGGAAAACAAAAAAAATATTCTGAATCTCAGAAGCCAGAACAACAAGAGGGATTGCTGCGCAGCGAAAGCAGGGATCCCTCTTGCTGTTCTGGCTTCTGGGATAGCTGCGCAGCCTGCATTCGCTCCATAAGACGCACACACATTTCCCCTTACTTTTCAGGAGGGAAAAAGTGAGTCTTATAGAGCAAAAAATACGGTAAATGGTCCAAAAGGCCTCTATCTGTGCAACCCTCAGAACTGAGAAGGATGCCTTCCTTGCAATTACATAGGAAACCACGGACAAGGGATGATTTTGAGAAAGAGAGGAGCAGAGATCTGCCTCTGGGCTCTGTGAGTATCTTAGGACGCTACGTCGCCCAACTGCTAGAGATCGGATGTGGAAGCTGTGAACTGTGTCTGCCTGTCGGGAGTGTTTCAGCTGCACCTCCACCTATGCGCAGCCTGTATATTTGCAAACAAACACAAATGTCGCAAAATGCTGAAAAAGCCTCTAGTGACCTCCTTGTATAAAGGGAACCAAACCTGGGTAAGAGTCAAACCCTTTGGCACATGGTTTGTGGGGGAAGCCTACCGGTATATACCGTATTTTTTGCTCTATAAGACTCACTTTTTCCCTCCTAAAAAGTAAGGGGAAATGTGTGTGCATCTTATGGAGTGAATGCAGACTGCGCAGCTATCACAGAAACCAGAACAGCAAGAAGAATTGCTTCTTTCACTGTGCACTCTTGCTGTTCTGGCTTCTGAGATTCAGAATATTTTTTTTCTTGTTTTCCTCCTCCAAAAACTAGGTGCGTCTTGTGGTCTGGTGCATCTTATGGAGCGAAAAATACGGTACTCGTTATACGTCTTGCAAAGGTCCCTACTCCTTTCCAGACTGCAAAGCAGAGCAATTTATTTCAGCCCTGTTGCGTTAACCACATGCCTTCCCCACCCCCACCCCTGTTTATTTCTTTGTTCCATCCAGCTCTCTGCCTGGTGCTGGGCTGCATGATATTCCCAGATGGCTGGGATTCAGAGACCGTCAGGGACATGTGTGGGGAGAAGACGGGCAAGTACTCGCTGGGCGACTGCTCCGTGCGCTGGGCTTACATCCTAGCCATCATTGGCATCTTGAATGCCCTCATCCTCTCCTTCCTGGCCTTTGTCCTCGGCAACCGGCAGAATGACCTGCTTCACGAGGAGCTCAAAACAGAGAACAAAGGTGAGTGTCGCCCTCCCCGTGCCCCTCTGTGATGCAGCAGAGCTTCCTCAAGCCGTGAAGCAGGTATCGGGAGTGCAGAAGGTAGAGCTTTGGAAAGGAGGTGTGAGGGCTCTGACAAGGTCCAAGAGTCCTCCCGCCTCCTTCCCAAAGCATAGTTAGCGCTTCCTCAGCTTTTAGGAGGAGGTGGGAGGGTGACAAGGCAGGGTGCGGCCCACGAGTTGTGTGTAGAAGTACTCTTGCGGCCCACTTGCTATGAACAGTTGGGCTGCCCTTAGATAGAGGGAGCCTACCTTTCCTGGCGCTGTGGGTTAAACCACAGAGCTTAGGGCTTGCCGATCAGAAGGTCGGCGGTTCGAATCCCTGTGACGGGGTGAGCTCCCGTTGCTCGGTCCCTGCTCCTGCCAACCTAGCAGTTCGAAAGCACGTCAAAGTGCAAGTAGATAAATAGGTACCGCTCTGGCGGGAAGGTAAACGGTGTCTCCATGTTCATTATATATACCAGATTTAGGAAACCTTTGGCCCTCCAAATGTTGCTGAGCCGCAGCAAATATGGCCAGTGTTTGGGGATGGTGGGAGCAGTAGTTCAGCAACATGTGGAGCATCAAAGGCTCCCCACACCTGATTATATACACCAGGGATAGGCAAACTTGGCCCTCCAGATGTTTTGGGACTACAACTCCCATCATCCCTGACCACTGGTCCTCTTAGCTAGGGATGATGGGAGTTGTAGTCCCAAAACATCAGGAGGGCTGAGTTTGCCTATGCCTGATACACACACACACACACACACACACACACACACACACACACACACAAACACACACACACACCCCTTCATGATGAAGGCCAGACTAACTTTCATTTTCAGCCAATACTACTCCCACCCAAGGAAGTAGTTGCTGCAAGGGCTGGAATGGCAAGAGAAGGTGCACCATTAAGTTTACAAAAATGTGAATCATGCATAAAATGCACACATTCCTGAAAATAACCTTTTAGAAATGCATTATGAGGCGAAAACACTTTGCAAAAATGTGTGCACGGTTGTAAAATGGTGTATAAACGTCTGTATTAGGAGAAACCCCTGTTTTTATTACAGTCGTACCTCGGTTGCCGAATGGGATCCATTCTGGAAGTCCGTTCAACTGTCGAAAACGGTTTGACAACCAAGGAGTACGGCTTCCGATCGGCTGCAGGAGCTTCTTGCACTCAATCGGAAGCCGCATCGGACGTTCGGCTGCCAAAGAACGTTTGCAAACCGGAACACTCAGTTCCGGGTTTGCGGCGTTCAGGAGCCAAAATGTTCTTGTCACAAGGCGTTCGGGATCCAAGGTACGACTGAATTTGTATCAGTGCCAGATTTACGTATATGCTAAACAAGCTATAGCTTAGGGCCCCACTCTCTTGGAGGCCCCCCAAAAAAATTAAAGGGGGAAAAAACTGGATATACATTTCCAAAATATAAGATAAAAAGCAAATAAAATAAAACCTACAACCAGCAACAGTGGCAAATGCCTTTAGATACCTATTAGGTCCATAAATTACCATATAGCATATATTCAACACCAAAAAACAGTGACAATTTGTTGTTGGCAAAGGACAGCTGGACATATAATGTGCCCCATTAACTTCAGTAGCTTGGGGCCTCATCAAACCTAAATCCGGCCCTGATTTATATATATAGCAAACCGATGTGGAAATGTGTGATCTGAATTAAGACTAGAGAAAATTGAGAAACGGAGAGAAACTGAAATCAACGGACTTTCCCATCCCTATACACAGACTTAGGATCTTCCTCTCACACACAGAGACCATTTGTGCTCTTTAAATCAGCCTCCCGGCCCTCCACTTTTGGACCAAGGTGCATTCAAACTCCAGGGTTCTGCTGCTGCCACTCTGAGTCCTTTAGGCCATGGAGGGAAAACAGCGGCCACCTTCTGTTTCTGCTTCTGGTTCCCCTGGCCTTGCCGAGGCTTGGGTGGGAGCCAGGGAAACCGAAGGTGCCTAATTGGAAATGTAATTAATCATAATAAATCTCCTGGCCTCCGGGCTTGGTCCATCTGTTCGAATCAAGACAAGGCAGTCTCGCCAGCCGGAACCCAAGTGCTTGAGCAGCAGTCACTGCTGCTGGGAGGGAACCGCGAGCCAAGCAAATCCCTGCTTTTTGTCGATGCACAGAGAGAAAAAGCAAAATATTCCTTGCGCACACTTGTCCTGAGGTCAGTAGATCCTACAGCAAACCGCCAATCCTCTGCCCTGTCCTCTGTGGGCCCTACAGTGACGGCTCCCGAAAACAATTACCATATTTTTTGCCATATAAGACTCACTTTTTCCCTCCCAAAAAGTAAGGGGAAATGTGTGTGCGTCTTATGGAGCGAATACAGGCTGCACAGCTATCCCAGAAGCCAGAACAGCAAGAGGGATCACTGCGCAGCGATCCCTCTTGCTGTTCTAGCTTCTGAGATTCAGAATATTATTTTTTCTTGTTTCCCTCCTCCAAAAACCAGGTGCGTCTTATGGTCTGGTGCATCTTATAGAGCGAAAAATACAGTACCTTCCCCAGGTCTTTTTCAAACAAGGGATGAATAAGTCACATTAACCCTTTCCCAACCCAAATTAAGCAGCCTTGTATCCTTTCCTTTGTTTGCTAGCTTTGCAGTGACTCCTTATTCCCGAGGATTTATCTGCAATAAGTCAGTGATAATTTGCAGAGCTGCTTCTCCTGCAGATCAAGTGGATTTTAAAGGCAGAGCTTGCAAGAGCTGGTTGGAAGAGTTGGCAGACTTTGTCCAACCTCACATGCCATGAGGCAAGGGAGAAAAGAAAAATAAATATTGCTGCTGCAGCAGCAACAGCAGCAGGAAGACAGGTGATGTCCTTTCTGCTGTCCCTCTGCTTTTTTTCTTTTTTAAAGGAATAGCTGCACACTTCCGTGCTGGAGTTGTAGAGCAAAATAAAGTCTCTACCAAAAAAGTATTCCCAAATGAAAAATGAAATTAATCTTAAGTAATAAAACAAAAACAGAAAGCCGCAACACTAAAACACAAACTGCAGAATTGTTTAAAACAGAGTGGTAGTAGCAGTAGTAATAATAAACTGAAAATCCCATTGAACTTAATGGTGCCCGTTTCTGAACATTTATAGCCCATGATTAGGCTGAAAGTCGCAGAGCATCAAAGGGTGCTTCTTGTGACATTTGCACCATCACACCCCACGAGGCAATCAGAACAGCCAAGGAAGCTTTTGAGTGAGGAAATAAGTCTGCTAGGGAACCCCTGGAAGCCAGAGCTCAACCCTAACCTTCTCTTTTTATATTTTCAACAGATTTTGTTGGCACTGCGGTAAGTTCTTTGTGTCGGTGTGGCCTCGCGGCCTGGTCTGTGCTACACCTGTTAGTGGAGGCCTAGCCTAGTTCTGTCATGTCCCTGTCCACATATCTGTACTGTGTTAGGAGGAGACTACCCCACTTTTCGTCTTAAGAGAATGAGAGTGCGAGTGCGAGAGTTGAGTGCACGGACACACATTTATGTTCCATGCTGTCTCACCCGTCTACCCCTCTCCTCTTTGTCTGGGGAAATGGGAGTTACAAGTAGGCAGGTTCGCGGGCTCTTTGTGTTGTCGCAAGCCCTTGTTCCCCTGACTATTTGTGCATATACAGTGCTCAGGATGTGAACCAGCCCACGGAGGGTCATGGCGCTGCATCACTGCAGTGTATAGCTCCCAACACTTCAAACTCAGACATCTCCAGTCATTGCAGCACCAACATCTGGTCTCACTATATATAGCTGTGAGATTAGGATCTAGGCACACCCCACATGGGCAGGTGGAAGATCGTGATGCCTCTTCAACAACCCTCCCTGCCGTCTCTCACACAGGGGAAACACCACCAAACCAAACTTCCCCTCTTCCAGGCTATCACCCTGGTCACAGGCCTGTCGCCTACAGTGCTGGGCCGACGATTCTGTATCCTGACTTGGTGGGGTGCCCCATATCTCCCTGAAGGAACAACCTAAAGGGAAACCGAACGCCCTTTGTTGTCAACCCTGCCTCACAGAGCAGAGCCCGTCCTTTAACTAAGGCAGCTTCTGAAGCACAGACCTGCCAGGCATATCTGCTACTAATATATAAGGAAGTTGGTGCCATTTTTAAAAAATTGGTCATCGGGTCATTTGCCCAGTCTCATACGCAAACAGAAATTAGATTCGGGTGCAGATTGGGTGCACACATGCAGTCTTGCACACAGGCAAATGCTTCTTGTTCCTTCATCTACATCACTGTGTTAGAGAACAGTTCAGAGTGACTTTAATTGAGGAAGTGGGGCTAAATTGACACCTTGAGTATCAGGGCCTGGAATGGGCCATCAGCCTGGGGTTAAGACGAAGCATAGCAACTTGAGCTGAGGGCTTGGTGGGGATAAACATAACTCCTTTGTTAGCATTTGTGTACATCACAATTCTGTATAACAGTTGAACTGAGTATTGGGGCACAGAACTAAACATTCTCAATTTCATTAAAAAAAAGGAAAAGATCACCACTAAGATTCTAGCCCAGGCTCCCTCAAACTGGCCCTCCAGATGTTTTTGGCCTACGACTCCCATGATCCCTAGCTAGCAGGATCAGTGGTTAAGGATAATGGGAATTGTAGTCTCAAAACATCTGGAGGGCTGAGTTTGAGGAAGCCTGCTCTACCCACTATGGCTGTGAAGATAAGCTTGAAAGTGCCTAGTGAAACTGACATCTCAGAAGCTTTTGGAGTGACAACAGCCAGGGTCACACATACCTCCTAACCCCTCCATGCAAATAGCAGGAAATCTAGCAGTTGTCAATTCGCATAAGGTACTATCCACAGAATTCAGCTTTCCTCGATGCAGGGTTTGGGCTTATGTTGAATGCAGAATTTTAGCTGTTCTCTCCACCGCTGCCACCACCGCCCGCCCCAAGCAAGAGTACATACAGCACTCCTATTGCCAGCTTCTGTGCAGTCTTGTTTATATTGGTGACGCTCTTGTGTTTTCTCCTCCGCAGAGGATATAATGTAGAAGAGGCAGGAGGGCCCTTCTCTCCTTGGTATCTGGATTGAACTCTCTCATCCTTCCTCCTCCCTCCCCACCTCCCTCACTGCCTTTCCTTCGCTGCTGCCAATGGGGGGGAAACGTCCAACTCGAAGCCTCAGAATCTGCAGACCTCACCTGCGTGCCACTTCCGGAGACACGTCCATCCCTCATGATTTGCCAGCTTTGGCCTCTGCCCCCTCTGCTGATTGGCTGCCGATGGAGGAGAGTGTGACGCCGGTACCCCTACCCTTACCCCAAACCTACCACATTGGGGGACGAGGCGATGCGCACACTCCGACCTGGTGTTTCACAGAAGTGACGCCCCTGGGACTTTTTAACACATTCTTTTCAAAGGGATCCCAGCCTTTCCGGGAAAAGCTTCCAGGGCGTTTCCCAGCACCCTCCTTCCCAAGAACCAAGCAAGAACTGGTGCCAAGACGCTACCGCTGCAACAGACTCTGCCAGGGCCACCTCCTTGCCAAGTCTTTCTCCATTTTTAACCTTTCAGCAACTTTGCCCGCCCTCCGGCCCACGGGGGGCCGCCCGGCGCCTGAGACTGGCCCATTTGATACTTTTACATGTAAATTTAAATTGTCTCTGAACAGGGTAAGGTGAGCCCGAATCCCCACCCAGTTCCCTTTGGGGATTTCAGCCACCAGAAAACTTTTGCATTCTCCACTCATCCTGCCCAGGTAATGCAGCTGTACCACGAAGGGGGGACCGGGGTGGGGTGGGAGGATCGGGGTTGGCTAGCTGCCTTCTCTCTCCAGCTGCCGCCGTGGGGTGCGACAACATCTCCGCCTGTAGGGTGACTCCTCTAAACACTGAATGTAACCCTTGGGCTTGGAGAGCGAGAGAGGGAGAAGGAGGTCGCAGCAAAGGTGGGAAGCAAAACCTCCCTCCTGCCTTGCCAGTTGAGTTCCGGGGTTCGTGCCAAATAGCATTTTCCTCGAACCTGGTGGGGTCCATGCTTTACTTCCCTGGCTGGAACCAATATTACACCTCGAGAGGAGGGCGAGGCAAAGAAGGAAGTGGGTCAGAGCAGCTCCCCTAACTCGGGATATAATCCCATAGGCAGGAGGAATTTCTGGCTGCAAGAATTAGTGCCCAAACCCCCCACCCCGCTCTGGGATGGTATTCTGTGTTGTAATTGCGAGAGGCAAATGTCAGCAAACAACCTCACGACGCCCTCCCCACCAGAATTGTGATCCTCCATTCACGATCTCCCCTGCTCTTGGTGGCAGCTGAAGACTAGGACAGAAATGGGTCTTCTTAGACGTTCGGACAACTGTGCCCCCACCATCCCGACAGCAGTGTAGCAGCTAACCCAGTCCCCGCGGTTTGAGCTGAATAGAGAGGTAGTTCCACCGGTGCAGCTATTTTTGCCCTGTCCAGCGTAGCCATTGAAGAACTATAAAACACAACGTCCATGCCTCTCGCTAGCTGAAGCGGTAGCAGGCTTCAGGGCAGAGCTAGGCCTCAAATCTACCAGGAAGAGGGACCTGCAGAGAGCAGGGCGAAGCGAAACCTTGCCTCGCGCCAAAGAGGGGTCCCCGGGTGGCAACACGGACGGACGCGCCATTTCACCTTGTGCAAAAGCCCCCCCCCCTTCCTTTCACACAGCCCACCAGCAGCAGCTATTGACATTACAAGGAGCCTGTAGGACCGTGAAGCGAGCTTAGAGCAGCTTCACAAAGAACCAAGGGCCTGAAGAAGCAGAAAGAATCTGCTCTGGCCAGAGCCAGAGGAAGGCGAGAAGAAAAGGAGGCTGGATTTTTTAAAAAAAATCAAAGAAAAAACCTAGAGGGAGGGCCTAAGAAAATCCAAATGGCATCCTGCATAGTAGTAAAAAAGATAAAACAATTGACTATTTGCCTGCCCTGTAACGGTGCTCCCAAGATCTGTTGCTTGGGGAAGGCTGCAGCACCTTGCCTAATGGCAGGGCCGGGCCTGAATTAGTGGCATGAAGGACCCGGTTGGAAACAAGCGAAAAGAGCATGTGGGAAAGGAGTGCATGGGCTCAAAAAGCTGGTGGGCCATGAAGGGCCAAGGATTGGGGGTGAGGAAAGGACAGCAGGAGGCCTGTGAATGGATCTCCAGCTATTTAATAGCACCCAGGATCGAAAGCAGTTGGGACTGTGGCTCTAGTGGACGGCTAACTCTTTTCCCAATACTATTTTCCTGGTGACAATTCCTCCCTCCAAAGGTGTTTTTTGTCCCGCTGAGGGAAATTTACCTTTCCTATAGGTAAATTGCAGCTTTTGGGGTGTGTGTGTGTTGATATTCATCAGAAAAATGTCACCGGAGGAAAGGGTTAATCACCCCAGCACCCATGAGCCCAACTGGATGCGCCCCACCCAGCCGCTAAAAATCAAAATTAAAACAAAGAGTTTTAAACAAATCACTGTGGGAAACACGGTAAGAAACCGAGGGAAGATTCAGCAGTGTGGGAGACGTAGCGCACGACGTAGCATGGCCATGTCACTATGTTTGCCAAATAATTAACACTTAAGAGGCCACTCAAACATTGCCAGTATGGGAACCAAAAGGGTTGTGCGGTTACATCCTGTTATGCTCAAGTGCAATGATAACCAGCCATCAAGTATCGCGGTTTATGCAGAAGTGCCAAAGGACATTTGACAAGCCTCTGTGGAGAGCAAAACTCCCTTCCATGACCTCAAAAAAGCCGCAGCCAAATTATGAGGGGAGGAATGACATAAATATATATATGTGAGTTTAGCCCTTCAGAAGCCACTCTTTAAAGCAACAGGCCTCAATGTATTGTGGAGTAAACTTCACCAAACTCTGTGGAACTAACTTCTGAGTATACACTGACACGATCGGCCTTTAAATCTCAGCTCTCCGCAACATTAGGGAATCTAAGTGAGAGAGAGGGACAGAGCTAAACTAGATTAAAGGCTTGCCCAGCCATGTAGGCCCAGGCACATACACCCTTAATATTCTCAGCCCAACTTTCCCATCGGTCGTTCTAGGAAAGTCCAAAATATAATCAGTAAAGGTTATCTGGTAGCTTGGTTAGCCTTCAACTCCCCAAGCCACTAGGGTTCGTGAGCATATTGTCAGCCACCAGAGGACGTTTACCCTACGTTGGGGGGCGGCAGGGAGGGCAAGATGTGCCCTTGCGCCCATTACGTGACATGCGCGGGAGGAATGGGATCGACGGAAATGGCAAGATTGGTGGAGAAGGGAATACAGTAGCTGTAATATATATCTGTATTTTAGTACAAAAAAAAAAGTTTGATACAGTGTTTCACAAAACCTTAACCGGAAAACATAAAAATTCAAGATGGATTGGATCGGATCAGAACCCTGTCACGTCACTGGGGAGCAACAGATTTATTCTTTTTTTTTTTTGCCCTGGGATTTGGAGGTGGGGAGGAGGGGGATCTGACCACCCCCTGGCCTTTGCCAGTTGCAGACTACGGATTTGCAAGGAAACACTTAGGAATGTGTAAGAATGGGTGATCAGAGCCAGTCTTGTAATGTCTTTGAAAGAGGCTAGCTGAGAAAAGCTCACCATCACCACTCAGGCATTATACAAGGTGAAACAATTGGTGCATGGGCAGGTTATGTGAGCGTGTATAGCTCCCAGTTCACCATTTTTAATTTACATTTACCAGCTGTCGCCACTCAGCCAGATTTCAGCAGCAACACACTCAATGGGAATCAATTAGCCACTTAATGAACTGGCTTCTTCACCATGCACAGAATTCTTCATGGATCCACTCAGCCTTTCTTGTCATGGCAGTTAGATTGTATGAATTGGCACTGAGGCAGGGACTGCAAGAAAAAGTATACATACATAAGGGTTTTCTTTGTATCTGTAGGTGTTAAGATCCTAACAAAATCATGATGAGCGAATAAGGGAAGGCTGTACTTTGAAGGGAATCCTGGAGGTGCAGTACATCTGCCCACATGCTACACACTGTAGCTTTTAAAGATAAAATGATCAAGGATATTATGGAAGAATAAGCGTTGCTTATGAAGAATAGGCATGGCTTCTGCAGAGGGAAGTTTCTGCATCATCAACCTATTAGAATTATTTGAGATTGTCTATTGTTATATTGATTATAATAATAATTTGATTTATTTATTGCTAATACAGAACATCTCTAGGCTGCTTCCACATACAACTAAAAACAGCCATCAAGTTTCACAGTAAAATACGACACACATACATCTGACACAGCAATAAGCATGGTGATCACATTCCCTCAAATGCCCTAGGAGAAACGGTGTGTTTAATCTGGCACTAAAAGAGTGTTAATGTGTCCAAAGATCTGGGTCGAAGTTAACATTGTATATTTGGACTCCCAAAATGTTTTTGACAAAGGCCCTCAGCAAAGGTTCTTGGAGCACACTTTGTCATTGTAGAATAAGAGGCCAGGCCCTCTTACGGATCAGTAACTTTAAAACACATCCATGATGGCTTAGTCATGATGGCTGTGTACTACGTACCGTATCAGAGGTAGTGTATCTCTGAATACCACTTACAGGAACCATGAGCAAGTTATTGTACTTCTGCCCTGCTTATGGGCTTCCCCATGACATCTGGTTGCTCCCTGTGAGAACATGAAGTTGGAATAGATGGGCCTTTGGTCATTTCAAGTAGGGCTATCTTTATATTCTTGCCAGTAATGTTTGTCAGCCTGTCAATCAAAACCTCTGTCCATACTTTGTACATACTCCCACTGTCAGCAGTAGCCCTGTTGATTTATAAGCAGTGATGAAGTCCCCTCCTTTTCCAGTGCAGGCATAGGCTCCAGCAGCCAGTCTGTAGTAAAAGAGTTGGGCTTAGCTCAGCTTCTGCTGGGAACTCCTCACCCAGCCCAGAGGAGTCAGAGCTGGGCCTCCAATGTGTATTGGGGCTTTATTTACATTGTTCATAAGTCATCTGAACAGGTGAACAGAGAGGCAGTCAAGTTTGCAGGTACTGACAAATTATTCAGGATGGTGAAGGCAACTTGCTAAGAGCTCCCAGAAGATCTGGGTGGACAGGTGATAAAACGGCGCAACACGAATCAATATAAAGCTCACCCAGAAATTATAGAAACTCTTTTTGGGTTTAATTCATGGGTTTTTGAATTTATCTGAATTAGTTTGTCCCAAGTGCTGAGTATAAGCCACACAGGGCTAGGCAAGGAGATAGGATATGCATGCCACTGATTTGGGAAGGATGATGGTCTGGATGGGTAGACTTGCTTATAGATTTTTATTTTCCTGAAGGAAGGTAGTAGGTAGGTGCACGTGAGAGAGAAATGGCATGGGGAACACAGATCAGCATTGTAGAAGTGGCACTTCAGATATCACAATTCAGTGTATTTGTCTCCTACCTTGCCTTGCCCCTTAACAACAACAGCAACAAAAGTTTGAGCTGCAGTTTGGAGAATTCTTGCCCTCACCCAAGTGTCACTGAGATTAGTCCTTCCTCAAGGGAGACATTACTTACGAGGTACTTTGCACCTCTCCTCTCTCACTTGCTAGACCTTCTTCCCCTTTGGTTGAAAATAGCTGTTCAAAACCTGAAGCAGAGATTTGTGCCCTGAAAATCATACTAAATGTCATTCCTATATCTCAGGCTTTAAGGGAGGCGTCATGATGTGACAAAGAACGCCAAACAGGCCTGTTAAAACAAAGGGCTCTCATTGCACTAAGCCTTTGACAGAAACTTCAGACTGAAAAATCAGATGAAGCCATAAATGTTTGCTTCACTTGGCTTGGAGCAGAATTGGAGCTACACCTTCCACACCCAGGTAGGTTCTTGGTGAATGCCAGCAAATGGCCAGTTATCTGCTGTCTTGGGAAGAAATCTGGAGAGCTCACCACTCTGCAGTTGTCATCCCTCAGGGATTTTTATTTCACATTTATCAATCTGCCATTAAATTCACACAATTGCCATAATGGCATTCCACTTCTGCTCTTGCGGTGCCATGCAGAAAAGCTAGCTGAGTCTTTGGTTCAAATTGTCCCATCAGCTGTGAAGAAACCAGTTGGACTCAGGCAGACCTCAGCTCCTAACTGCAAAATGGGTATAATACATACTTTATGGAGTTGTCGCAAGAGTGACTGAGAAGGCATTGCAAAGAAGCATGGAGACACAGTTGTAAGCCTTGTCATTGAAACAGCACACATTTATTTATGCATTTCCACTCTTGTTGACCTGGTTCCATACAACGCAAACCTATTCTGAGATTCCCCCATTTGGTGTTAAGTGAGGAAACGGAAAATGTAAATTTTATTTTTTTAAAAAATACAATCATAAGCAAGCAGCACAAAAGCAAGTGGCAAATCCCTAGTATCCCAAACCACACAATATAAGAAACCAGGAATATTATTGAAAGCCCTACTACAGAGACGAGACTCTTTCAAGAACTCTGTCACTGTCTTTTTCCAGCTGCATAAATGGACAGAGCAAGGCCTCTTCTTATAAACTTTAGTCAGCCCACATGGAGAGAACGGTTAATGTGAATAAGGGAAGAACGGGTGGGGAAGTGGAATCACTGCCACTGCATGCTTTAGCAGAGGTCTGGGGGACTTTTGGCCCTTTCCCAGATTGTTGCTGAACTAAAGATTCCAGCATTGCTGGACCAGATAATTCTAACCGCCATCATCCTAGGCACCTGGCTGTGACTGCTGAGACCAATGGAAGGGACTTGGGAGTTGGGCAATGTCAGGGGAGCTAACAGTTCCTCAAACCTGCTTTAGTATAAAATAAGGGCAGAGCAAGGCAGCTGCTTCAAATGGCAAGTGCTGGGGGGGGGGGGGGGGCAGGCCCAGAAAGCACCTTCTTGGGGGAAGAAGAGAGCACTGCTCCCCTGCTGCCCTCAGGGATAGTTGAAGAAGAGTTTGGATTTGATATCCCGCTTTATCACTACCTAAGGAGTCTCAAGGGACAAGGGTGGCGCTGTGGGTTAAACCACAGAGCCTAGGACTTGCCGATCAGAAGGTCGGCTGTTCGAAGCCCCGCAACGGGGTGAGCTCCCGTTGCTCTGTCCCTCCTCCTGCCAACCTAGCAGCTCGAAAGCACGTCAAAGTGCAAGTAGATAAATAGGTACCGCTCCGGCGGGAAGGTAAACGGTGTTTCTGTGAGCTGCTCTGGTTTGCCAGAAGCGGCTTACTCATGCTGGCCACATGATCCGGAAGCTGTCTGTGGACAAACGCCAGCTCCTTCGGCCTATAGAGCTAGATGAGCGCTGCAACCCCAGAGCCGCTCGCGACTGGACCTAATGGTCAGGGGTCCCTTTACCTTTAATAAGTCTCAAAACAGCTAACAATCTCCTTTCCCTTCCTCCCCCAAAACAAACACCCTGTGAGGTGAGTGGGGCTGAGAGACTTCAGAGAAGTGTGACTAGCCCAAGGTCACCCAGCAGCTGCATGTGGAGGAGCGGAGACGCGAACCCGGTTCACCAGATTACGAGTCCATTGCTCTTAACCACTACACCACACTGGCTGCCGATAGTTAAACTATGAAACTCCCTCCCACAAGAGGCAGTGAGGGCAGCCGAGTTGGACGGCTTTAAAAGAGGATTAGACAAAATTCATGGAGGAGGAGGGCTATCGAGGGATACTATAGCCACAATGGCTGTGCTCTGTGCTCAGTTGGAGGCAACAGTGCTTCTGAATACCAGTTACTGGAAACCGCAACGGGAAGGGAGAGACCTCTTGTGTTCGAATCCTGCTTGCTGGTTTCCCACATCTGATTGGCCGCTGTGAGAACAGGATGCGACTGGCCTGACCCAACAGGCTGTTTTTATGTTCTTAAGAGGATCCTGGGGGTGAAGAGTTGAGTGCGACAGCCAACACACACACACACACACACACACACACACACACACACACACCCGTCTGAAGTCTCAGCTTAAAAGCCTGTTTAACTCATTCAGCAGAGTTAGATGGGAGACTGAGGGGAGAAAGAATTCTGGGCCACTTCAGATTGCAGAGGGATGCATTATTCTTTAATGTTTTTTAAAAAGAATCCTGCCATCATCATCATCGACATCATAATTTATTTATACCTCAGCCACCTGGCTGGGTTTCCCCAGCCACTCTGGGCAGCTCCCAGCAGCATATTAAAAACACGATAAAACATCAAACATTAAAAACTTCCTTAACCATGCTGCCTTCAGATGTCTTCTAAAAGTCAAATAATTGTTTATTTCCTTGACATCTGATGGGAGGGCGTTCCACAGGGTAGATGCCACCACCAAGAAGGCCCTGTGCCTGGTTCCCTGTAGCTTTGCTTCTTGCAGTGAGGGAACCGCCAGAAGGCCCTCGGCGCTGGACCTCGGTGTCTGGGCAGAACGATACGGGTGGAGACGCTCCTTCAGTATACTGGGCTGAGGCTGTTTAGGGCTTTAAAGGTCAGCACCAACACTTTGAATCGTACTTGGAAACATACTGGGAGCCAATGTAGGTCTTTCAGGAGCATAAAAGAAAAAAGCACGCTCCCTATATGCAGTGAACTAGCACACCAGGGAGAAAGCTTAAACATAGTACTTGCTCCTTGATGTGGTACTTTCCTAGGTGTAGAGAGGACTATTTCATGTATACATATCCAGTACAGGCTGGTCTATTGGAGCAAATGGAGCGCTGTTCCACTATACATGAAATAAATGACCTCACCAAGCCCTCATCTACTCTGCCTTCTTACTTACAACCAGTCCCGGGGGGTTGTCACTGGCTGCCAGGTTCCTCCTCCCTGGTCTCAACGTTGCCCCTTGTAGAACTCTGCAGGGCAGAGCATGAGGACACTAGAATTAGTGGACTCTGCCTGTCATTGACTCTGGCTCCATCTACTGTTGGCCTCCTGCCTTACGCCCTACCAGTCCCAATGGACATCAGCCTCTACTGGCCTTCAAAACAGCACACCCACACCCCACCACTTTCTCCAGCTGTAGTCTGAAGTGTTGCAGCTCAGAACCCATTTCTGGAAAATATATTCACTGTGCTTCTGGCTCTTGAACTGGGCCAGCACAGGCAATCTGCCTTTTAGGGGGGGGAAATTTAAATTTTTTATTTTTAATATCTGATGCACACAATACAAAAATACACAAAAATACGAAATACAAAGATATAAAAGAGACACTTGACCAAAGAAAACCACAAAAAATGACACTTTTTTATCTTGGCTCCCCTCCACCACACCCCGATTTCTGTTTTCTATTATGTTAAATCCTTACATTGCATTTCTTACCTGAATTTCTTTCATATCTCATTTAAACATCATTCTTCTTACATATTCTACAGTCTTAATCTATACATATCAACATATTATTTTGTGAACAGTGTTTATATAATCTTCAAAGCATTTCCATTGTAATCATAACTTTTGATTTGACTGTGACCTTATGGCTGCTGTTAATTTTGCCAAATGTATATAGTCACTCATTTTACATATCCACTCCTCTTTGGAGGGAATCAATTCACTTTTCCATTTGCTGGCTAGTATTGTTCTGGCCGCCGCTGTAGCATACAGGAAGGTTACTTTCTTTTCTTGTGGAATACCTTTTCCCAAAATACCCAGTAGGTAGGCCTCTGGTTTCTTTTCTATGGGACTCCTTAACATCTTTTTTATTTCTTCATGTATAGTATCCACAAGCAACACTGCTTTGTCTGCAGTCCCTGGAAGGAAAAGGGCCAGGGCAGAGAGAAAATGAGAACCCACTTGATTACCAAAAGCTCCCATGAGAGATTTCCCTCTGGTCCTATCTTTACAATGTGATCTGATCATAGAAGGCAGTTCCTTGGATATACAGTGGTACCTCGGGTTACATACGCTTCAGGTTACAGACTCTGCTAACCCAGAAATAGTACCTCGGGTTAAGAACTTTGCTTCAGGATGAGAACAGAAATGGTGTGGCGGCTGCAGCGTGAGGCCCTCTTAGCTAAAGTGGTGCTTCAGGTTAAGAACAGTTTCAGGTTAAGAACGGACCTGCGGAACGAATTAAATACTTAACCTGAGGTACCACTGCATCCCCTTCTGCTCTAAGAAGGTGAAGGGGGAAACCCTATGTTTATATTAGTTTTTCAAATCAGCATCAATAATTCGCCCGGTTCATCTACTGAACACACGTCCTGCTCTCCTGCCTCTGCTCCCCACAGTGACTCATTGCTACACCTTGAGCTGGTGCCTACCTGCCTTTCTCCAGTCGTCTCCATGGCAACCTGGCCTGCGTAACTATGGAGACTGTTGATCACGATGCTGCCGGTGCCAAGGGCACACTGGTGGCAAGCGCTGGGGCAGCAGGTGTAGGTAAGAGAATATTCTGGGCATGGCTGTGTGATCAGGTTCTTTGCTCCCTCGCTGTGGGGCAAACGGGTAAAAATTAAGGTGTTTATGCACTCCCGAATCAAGGGAGAGGATCCGCTTAAACAGTAGGGGCAGCAAGGACCAGAGAGGCTGCATGTAGACTAAGCACTGGCAGGTGCGCACGTTAAGAGCTCAGCTCCAGGACTGAGCAAGCAGCCTCCACTACAAAATGTTGCAGTGCACCGTCCCCTGCTCACAGGAGAGCTCCTGGTTTTGAGTTCCAGCCAGCAGGCCAGAGTATTCTTTAGGAATACTCCGTTCCGTTTGTCAGCCAGGTTTTCTTCTGCAAACCTGAGGCTTACTCGCAAGGATGCCTCCTCCCAGTTTCTCAGCGGCTGTTTTGGTTCCAGTTCTGTTGGGGCTCGACCACCTGAGTTCACTGCGAGAGGGAGTGGTGGGCCTGCGGATTATGAAACTGCAGCAAAGGCTGAAGCCATAGCTGCAAGGTTGGAATGCACGTCTGCAACAGAATGCTAACCATGCAGTGATCATACGCAGCTAAGTTTTCTAGATTTACTTCAGGGTATGATTGCCATGGGGCGCGGGTGGTGCTGTGGGTTAAACCACAGAGCCTAGGACTTGCCGATCAGAAGGTCGGCGGTTCAAATCCCCGCGATGGGGTGAGCTCCTGATGCTCGGTCCCAGCTCCTGCCAACCTAGCAGTTCAAAAGCACCCCCGGGTGCAAGTAGATAAATAGGGACCGCTTACCAGCGGGAAGGTAAACAGCGTTTCCGTGTGCTGCGCTGGCTCGCCAGATGCAGCTTTGTCACGCTGGCCACGTGACCCGGAAGTGTCTTCGGACAGCGCTGGCTCCCGGCCTCTAGAGCGAGATGAGCACACAACCCTAGAGTCTGTCAAGACTGGCCCGTACCGGCAGGGGTACCTTTACCTTTATGATCGCCATGGGACGCAGGTGGTGCTGTGGGTTAAACCACAGAGCCTAGGGCTTGCCGATCAGAAGGTCGGCGGTTCGAATCCCTGCGACGGGGTGAGCTCCCGTTGCTCGGTCCCAGCTCCTGCCAACCTAGCAGTTCGAAAGCACGTCAAAGTGCAAGTAGATAAATAGGTACCGCTTCGGCGGGAAGGTAAACGGCATTTCCGTGCGCTGCTCTGGTTCACCAGAAGCGGCTTAGTCATGCTGGCCACATGACCCGGAAGCTGTACACCAGCTCCCTCGGCCAATAAAGCGAAATGAGCGCTGCAACCCCAGAGTCGGCCACGACTGGACCTAATGGCCAGGGGTCCCTTTACCTTTACTATGGTTGCCATGTTATTATATTATGTATTTTGTGTGCTTTGTTGTAAAGCGCCCCATGATCTCTTAATGATGGGCAGCATATAACTTTTAATAATAATTCCGCTAGTCCTGCAAGACATGGGGAAAGGTCGTAACTCAGCAGTAGGGCCTGGAGAAAATTATGGGCTTATACCAAATTTTATTGTGCTTATATCAAGACTGCTGTATCAGTAGGTGCTGCACCGCCCTTCTGATGTGCTAAAAACCCCCAACTTCTAGCCCCAATGGTTTCTCTACTGCGCAATGAAGCTGCCGCGCGTTCAATGCAACCCACCACTCTGCACGCAGAGCAAGGAGACCCTGCCTAGAATTAATTATTTCCCCTCTTGTCCTCATCATCCTGGGGGGAAGCAGTCCAAGATGGATGCAAGTTTCTTAAAGGGGAAACACTGAAGGCACAAAGGCAGACAATTCCAACAAGAAAGGAAAGTGGGAGGCACCTGAAGAAACTGGTGTGGCTGCATAAGGAGCTTGCAGATGTGCTGAGATGTATAAGAAATGGGAAAATGGGGAATCACAAAGGAAGAGCATGCACAAGCAGCCAACATTTGTAGGGAGGAGGCCAGGTGGACCATATCCCAGAATGAGCTCAGGCTTGCAAGAGGTTAAAAATAATTTTAAAAGGTTTCTTTGGCTATGTTTAAAAGCAAGAGTGGTAGGTCCCTTGCATGTAGAGGATGGAGAAATGCTATTGGATGACAGAGAAAAGGCGGAAATACTCAACACCTACTTTGCCTCTGTCTTCATCCAAAGGGAAAGCTATCACCCATCCGGTGATAACAGAATAAATGATGCAAGGAGGGAGCTGCAGTCCAAGATAGCGAAAGAGGTGGTAAGGGAACACATAGCTACTTTAAACAAACTCAAATCTCCAGGGGCTGATGAGCTGCACCTAAGGTACCTACTGACCGGTGAGCTTGACCTTGATACCAGGAAAGGTCCTAGAACAGTCAGTCTGTGAGCACTTAGAAAAGGATGCTGTGATTACGAAGACCCAGTATGAATCGGGATTCAAGATGACCGTAACAGATTAGCCCAAACTAACAAAACGAATTTAGTAAATTCCAAAATTTACTAAATTCCCAAATTTAGTAAATTCCAAAATTGACAGTGGAATTTACTGCCAAGGAGTGTGGTGGAGTCTCCTTCTTTGGAGGTCTTTAAGCAGAGGCTTGACAACTATATGTCAGGAGTGCTCTGATGGCGTTTCCTGCTTGGCAGGGGGTTGGACTCGATGGCCCTTGTGGTCTCTTCCAACTCTATGATTCTATGAATTTCAATAGGGACAAATGTCTGGTCCTGCACTTAGGTACGAAGAACCAGCAGCACAAATATAGGGGGGAGGGGCACCTGACTTGCAAGTAGTCTGTAGGAAAAGCACCTGGGGGTCTTAGTAGACCCCCAAGCTTAACATGAAGACAGCCCTGTGATGCAGCAGTAAAAAAAGGGTAGCCCAGAAAAAGTGATTCCCACCTTTGAGCCCTGAGCAATGAGGCAAAGGGGAGGGCCAGATTCCAGGAGGCAACCAATTTTTAACTGGGTTAAACTGCAGCTGCAAAGAGGGTGCCTGCCCATGTGCAGAGAGAATAGGACCTTAGTCAGTGGGAATATAGCCCAACCATCAACCACAGCACCTTATTGTTCAGGATAATACTTTAGTTAAGACTGTGGATCTACCCGTTCATATCATTAGTCCAATCAACCACTGTCCTGCTGGAACATGTGAAAAGGGAGCCAGTGTGGTGTAGTGGTTAGAGTACTGCATGAGGACCTGGGAGATCAAATCCCCCACTCAGCCCTGACACTCACTGGGTGCCCTTGGGCCAGCCGCTCACTCTCAGCCTAACCTACCTCATAGAGTTGTTGAGGATAAAAATATGAATGGAGGAAGAGGACCATATACATAACACTGAGCTCATTGGAGGTAAAGTGGGACATATACCATTTCCCAGTGATGGATATTCAGTCTACTATATTCCACCATGCTTGGTATTCCATCCCATCGCGAAGGTTATGTGAGACAAACAGCTTTGAAGTCCAATCTTTGGGACCCTTAGGTAAAGGAACCCCTGACCGTTCAGTCCAGTCGCGGACGACTCTGGGGTTGCGGCGCTCATCTTGCTTTATTGGCCGAGGGAGCCAGGTCATGTGGCCAGCATGACTAAGTTGCTTCTGGCGAACAAGAGCAGCACACAGAAATGCCGTTTACCTTCCTGCCAGAGCGGTACCTATTTATCTACTTGCACTGGTGTGCTTTCGAACTGCTAGGTTGGCAGGAGCAGCGACCAAGCAACAGGAGCTCATCCCATCGTGGGGATTCGAACCGCCGACCTTCCGATTGGCAAGCCCTAGGCTCTGTGGTTTAGACCACAGTGCCACTTGCGCCCCTTGGGACCATTAGGTGTGGTAAAATTGGCTTCTCGGCTAGAACAAAAAGTTCAGTATAGCTCAGTACGTATAAAGCATTTCGAGTTTTGTGTATTGGATCTTTAGTTTACTTTTATAAATTCTTGAGGTCAAGTGTCAACCCTGGGCATTTGAAAAACAAAAACGTACTGTTCTGGTATTGTTCTGAGTTCCAATCAAAGCAGCAGCAAACCTAATGTGAATTTTGCAAACCTTCTGGCACCTTTTCAGCACTCACAAGTCCCAGAGGATGATGTCAGTTGCTTGTCAATACCACGAAATGTTTCCCCAAGAGATTTCACAGGTTGCCACTCTGCCTCCACACCTGTTCATCAGTAAGTTCCAAGACACTCCCTTCTCATTTGGTTTCAGTAAAAAGCTAAAGGTAAAGGACCCCTGGGCAGTTAAGTCCAGTTAAAGGTAACTATGGAGTTGTGGTGCTCATCTTGCTTTCAGGCCGAGGGAGCTGGCCTTTGTCCACTGACAGCTTTCCAGGTCATGTGGCCAGCATGACTTCTGGTGCAACAGAACACAGTGATGGAAACCAGAGCACACAGAAACGCCATTTACCTTCCCACTGCAGCGGTACCTATTTATCTACTCGCACTGGCGTGATTTCCAACTGCTAGGTTGGCAGGAGCTGGGGCAGAGCAATGGGAGCTCAGTCCGTCGCGGGGATTTGAACCACTGACCTTCTGATTGGCAAGAGGCTCAGTGGTTTAGACCACAGCGCCACCCGCATCTTAGCAGTGTCTAAGTCAGTGCTCTCCCCGTGTCTAAGCATGGTGGAGGCCATAATTATTTGGCTGCGAGTATTTTCATACCACACTTCAACCACAGCCTCAGCAAAAAGAACAAAAATGTGGAAAACATAATGAACTAAAAGCTACACAATCATAAAAACAACACAGGAGTCAGCAAGATTAAAATGGTTGTGTGAAAAAGCTTGAGACAGTTAAGGTAGGCGACAGGTGAATCTCTTGGGGGAGAGCAGTCCGTAATAAAAATATGCTTATAATATCGATACACCTCAGCAGAGGCAGCCTTTGGACAAGAAGTTATTCACTGGCAGACAACTTTCCCCACCTGATGGGATTTTTAAATAGCTTTAGTTAGTGCAACCCACAATGACTGAGGTTCACCACCTCTAGAGAAGGATCCGTTGGTTCTTACAGTGGTACCTCGGGTTACAGACGCTTCAGGTTACAGACTCTAACCCAGAAATAGTACCTCAGGTTAAGAACTTTGCTTCAGGATGAGAACAGAAATTGCGCTCCGGCGGCGCAGCAACAGCGGGAGGCCCCATTAGCTAAAGTGGTGCTTCAGGTTAAGAAGAGTTTCAGGTTAAGAACGGACCTCCGGAACGAATTAAGTACTTAACCCGAGGTACCACTATAGTTGGTTGGTGGTTCTTACTGTTTTCAAGCATGATTTCCTCATATAAGTTCAGATTTGCATTAGCCTCTTCCCACAGCTTGCCATTCAAGGTGACTGGGTTGATGGGGGCGTACCTGACGTACAAAGACCACTCTGCCTTTCCAGTCTTTGGCAGGAAGAGGGCAGGATAAATCACCATGACGTTGCCTTCAGCATCTTTGGAGAAGTTAATGATGTTAAGCAGTCTGTGGCTGTTCAGGCACAGACCTGGGGCTACTCTTGTATTCATGTCCAAGCTGGGATGGACAGGCTACACTAGGGATCTGGAGTGTGCCCTTTCAAGCTGTACTTGGAGAGAAGGCTGTGATTCTTTGTAACAGCAACAGCAGCAGATACGGCAGCATTCATGCATTCAGAACACTGAGCCTTGACTACAGTAATGCACTTCACGCAGGGCTGCCCTTGATAACAGTTCAGATACTTTAAACTGGTACAAAATGCTGTAGCTTGTCTTGTGCAAGGTAATCGGGCCCAAATTACACCAGTGCCAGAAATAGCTCCAGATTGCCTTCCAATCTCTGTTTAAGGTCCTGGTCCTACCAAACCTTAGAGCCCGCTTTTACTCATCGCTCCGTTATATCATTTTAGATAGATAAGGAATACCATGTACAGCAGCAAACCAGGATGAGAAAAGGGGCACTCTCAGCAACTGCCCCTTAACTTTGGGGTTCTCTTTCCCTCAACGATCTCCAGATCTTGAGGGCTGTATGTTGAAAGGAGGGCTGAAATCTTGGGCTGTGTGCAACAAGGCACCCTGTCCCTTCGGCTTCACCTGAATTTTGTGCGAACAAAACCACACTTCATCGCCCAAGAACCCAGTGAGAGAGCGTAACAGGCTGGTTTTCAAGTTAAGTATTTTATTATCAAAATTATTACATCTCTTGTGAAAGTTCAAATGTTACAGCACAGTGTACAACTCCACTTGAGGGCAGCGCTACAGCTCGCCCGCCTGCCCCCCAAACTTCCTGGTGGCTCCTTCCCAGCGACTGCACACAGAACAGGCGCATCGCCTTTTGCCTGCTGATCTCCAGAATCATCGCTTGCAATGCTCACCCCCACGAGGCATGCTCAGCATGTCGGAAAGGGAGGCTGCAAAGCCCAGTGAAGCTGACACCCTTTTTTCATACAGTATATAGGACTTGTGGGTGACAAGTTCTATCCCCAACACGCTAACAGCCAGACACTTTTGAAGGAAAGGGTTCGTTTATTTCTTCTGCTCTGCTCTGATCAATTTTAAAAGTTTCCTCTAAGTCGAATGAACACCTGATTTCAGTTGTGGATTAGAGAAACTTTTAACAGTCCTAATTATTATTATTATTATTTTTTTAAAAAGAAAGAAATGGGAGGGGGGGAAAGACTGTGCATCTGAGAAATGAGGGAAGACATGCTCACAGCAATATCTTGTCCGAGAGGAAACGAGAAGGTCCTTGGCAGGACCAGGGTTAGACCTGCCTGATATTTTTGCTAACCTACTATGGTTATAACTGAATATAAAATTAGATAAATAAAAATGCACGCTTGACAGGTAAACAAGTGAGAAAAGCTGGCAACTGTATGGAATTTGACAGAGCATTTGGCGGGCCTGGTGTTGTTGCTCTTGGGCCTCAGGGGGAGGTAGCAGGCGCGTTTCTCATGCACTCCACGATACTCCTGACCACCGCAGCAGCAATGCCACCAGACTGGGCACCTCGCTCATCACCCCCACCTAGAATTAGGGCAGGCGCCTAAAGCAAGCCACCGTCCATATTCCCACTGCCGCAGCACTGGCCTCTTGGAACGAACTGACCACACCCCTAGGCCACCCCCTCACTGGCAGCGAGATGCCAACTTCAGAGGCATAGTATGGACTTACTAGAGTCACTTTTTGCAGCAATGCCTGCATGCACACCCTGCCCTCTCTCTCTCTCTCTCTCTCACACACACACACTGCTACCAGCCCCACCCCACGGCTCTTGCTTCTCTCCCACAAATGCTCTTTCTTTGCAACTGGAATGATCAGAATGGACTAAGCCCCCAACCCTCCCCGACCAGAATACTCTGGGAACCCAACCTTGCAGAGAGCACTTTGGGATTTAGATTAACGCCCCCCTCCCCCCACATATCCCCATCTCCCCTATTTATTTATTTTTTCTGATTTGCACTGGTTTCATATTCAAGCTTTCCCTACCTGCCCAGGTGACTACAGCTAAGGGCACCGGTAGGAGACAGAGGCCATGCCACTCAGCACCATTTGCTTTCTACAATGTACCCGGACACCAGGGAGATGCTTTTCTGCACATTCTGCCGCCGCCACTGCCTTCTCCTCCTTCCAAAGCCAGGGGGTGGCCGGCAGTGCTCTCTCTTGCCCAGGACACCCCAGAGCCCCAGCCTCTGGGTCCTTTGCTGTCCCGGCATGGCTCCCCCGTCAGCCACTGCCAGAAGGAACGGTGGGCTCTAGTCTGTCCTGCCCTAAGAAAGGCCGGTCTGAGTCTTTACGCCTGACCCTGCAAGCTGCTGCAGTCTGTATTGATTGATGCCGCCTCCTCCCCCTCGGTGAGAGTAGTGCTGCTGCTGCGAGCTGGAAAGTGCTGCGGCTCTGGAGCTCTGGTACAGAGCAGGCTGCCCAGAGGCGGGAGGGTTGATAGTCCGCAAGTCTGACTGCGAGGGCCTGGAGGACGATGAGGAAGAAGACGACAACGAGGAAGTGGTGGTGGTGGAGGAGGAGGAGGAGGAGGAGGAAGGAGGGCAGCCGGCGGTTCCCACACAGGGATGAGACCCTGTTTCAGAGGGGGGCAAACAGTCTACGGCTGCCGCCGTTTGGGCAGGGCTGGGAGCAGTGGCTGCGGGGCAGCTCTTCTTCAAGACGCCACTGCCAGACGGCTGCTGGCTGCTATAATACCCAGAGTTCCCTGCAAACAGAGCCGAGGAGTCTGTGGCGACCGGGGGGACAGAGGAAAGGGAGGGTTCCGAGGAGCTGAGGGGCGGAAGGTGCCCTGCTCTCTGGGACTGGGACCTGTAGCTGTAGCCAGGGGATGGCATGGGATGTCCTCGGTACGGGGAGGCGCTCTGGAGGACGGTCTGCGACTCCGCCCGCGGGCTGTCCGACTGCAAGAGCTGCAAGGGAAAGAAGCAGGCATCACAAAACCGCCGTTCAGCATCCGGCTCTGCAGCTCATCGAGACCCCGGCATGAAAGGCTGGACTGCGCCCGAGTGCCAACTGCACGGGAACCGTGAACGGCACGAGGCGGGTATCGCCTCACGTACCTGGTAGCTGTAACGTGAAGGACTATAAACGGCTGGTCCCTTGAGGGAAGGGTTGAGGGGGTCTGTCGAATCTCCTTCCGCAGCATCTGGAAGGCAGAGCAGAGAGGGTCTAGCAGCAGAAAGACAGGTTGCTGGATTAGGAGGAACCAGCTACAGGCGAGCCCCTGTAGCAGGGACAGGTGAGAGAGAGACCCCCTGAAGAGCCCCAGCTCTAGAAAAACTGAAATGTAGGCAAGGATTAGAATAAAACTAATAAAACCTCAATAGCTAGAGGAGCAACACTGAAGGTGGGGGGGGAGGGGGGAGAGAAAGACTCTCTTTCACAGAATCATGGCCTCATCTAGTCAATCCCCTTTCCTCTCTTCTGCCTTGGTCAGACCACACCTAGAGTACTGTGTCCAGTTCTGGGTGTCCCAATTTAAGAAGGACACGGACAAGCTGGAATGTGTGCAGAGGAAGGCAACCAAGATGATCAAGGGTCTGGAAACCAAGCCTTACGAGGAACAGTTGAGATAAAGAGGAGACTGAGAGGAGATACAATTGCCACCTTCAAATATCTCAAGGGCTTCCACATGGAGGAGAGAGCAAGCTTGTTTTCTTCTGCTCTGGAGGCTAGGACCCAAACCAAGGGATTCAAATTACAAAGAAAGGAGACTCCAACTAAACATCGGGAAGAAATTTCTGGTGGTAAGAGCTGTTTGACAGTGGATCAACAGACTCATTCAGGAGGTGATGGACTCTCCTTCCTTGGAGGTTTTTAAGCAGAGGTTGGATGGGCATCTGTCATGGATGCTTCAGCTGAGATTCCTGCATTGCAGGAGGTTGGACTAGAAGACCCTTGGGGTCTCTTTGAACTCTTCAATTCTGTGCCTGCCTAGCCTCTTCTTGAATGCCTCACTGCACTTGTGTAAGTCAATCAGTAGAGAGAGACTTATATCGGCATCCCCAAGACAAAGCTAGCGAATGAATCTCAACTGCTTTGTTTGGAGTGATGTGAGCCTGCGCCACGTGGAGCAGAAGTCCCGTAAGTCACAGACGGTCTTGGACTCCGTCATTCCACAAGATCAGAGCCCTGCCTGTGGATTCAGCCCCACCTGCTCGAGCTCCAAAGGAACCCCCCCCCCCAAGTGCATTCCCATTTACCTGCTTCTCTCTCCCCTAGGCTCTCCCGGGTGGGCGAGGGCTCTCCTCTCTGACACAACTTGGCGCTGCTGCGTAAAACCTTCTCCAGAATCCCACGGCCTTCTCGCAGCCGCTCCACCGAGGTGGGAACCATCCTATAGCAGGGCACAAAAGAGCCAGAATGGGAATGACACCTCTGGACCCTTCAAGAGGTCTAAACAATTTCAAGCATCTCGTGACAATGTTTTGTTGGGTTTTTTTTAAACAACTGTAGTTTATTGTGCTGGGATGCGGGTGGCGCTGTGGGTTAAAGCCTCAGCACCTAGGACTTGCCGATCGAAAGGTCGGCGGTTCGAATCCCCGCGGCGGGGTGCGCTCCTGTCACTCGGTCCCAGCGCCTGCCAACCTAGCAGTTCGAAAGCACCCCCGGGTGCAAGTAGATAAATAGGGACCGCTTACTAGCGGGAAGGTAAACGGCGTTCCGTGTGCTGCGCTGGCTCACCAGATGCAGCTTGTCACGCTGGCCACGTGACCCGGAAGTGTCTGCGGACAGCGCTGGCCCCCGGCCTATAGAGTGAGATGGGCGCACAACCCTAGAGTCTGTCAAGACTGGCCCGTATGGGCAGGGGTACCTTTACCATCTTAGTTTATTGTATTGAAAGGTTCCCCTGCGGTCCGAAGGGGTTTTGTTCATGTGTATTTCTACATTATGCGCAACCTGCAGCTTAAGGCTTGTGCACCTTAGTTGTTGAGGCAAGTGCTGTTTAATTCTAGGGCAGAGTGGAGCTTGCCTCACAATGATGGCTAGAAAATATTCATTAGAGACAAATAACCATTTTAATCAAATGTTAACACTGCAGCCTATTTCTATAGTTCCGTTGGGGGAAACAGAAGGCAGTTACCCTGGGATAAGAGTCCGAGGAATACACAGGATATTGTACGAGCAACCCAACCACTGCTGGAATGCTGCCACGGCTGCAGAGTATATTAGGATGGTTTGCTCTGGGGCAGTAAAAATATAGTCCGAGATTTTACTTTGTGCTTTAGGATCATACAAAGAGAGGTCTCCAGTCGATACACAAATGAAGTTGTAATGCAGAAAACAAAGCTCTATTTCACCATGCTCTGCTCGCCAAGGTAATTTGAAATGTTAAAATGCTCATTTTACACAGCCGGTGTGGATTTTCTCTGCTTAGGACCATTTTAGTGAGAACTGGACTCGCTGAAGTGGCTTTGGATAGGTCATTCGACTCTCAACTTTTTACTATAAGTAAAATCGGAACAATGGTGCCCAGCCTCCTTCACAAGGCAGTTGCAAGGAGTGAGAAAGAAGGCGTGTACAGCATGTTCTACGCTGAAGCACGGCAGCCAGAATTTCACCCTTTTGGAAAACCCTTTTGAGTTTCATAATTATGTTTGCAACCCAATTTTAAAAACCACCCCCCCCCCCCAGTTCCTGGCTTAACTCCAACGGGTACTTCCGCTCCAACTTTTACAGTACAATCAATGCTTGGTACAGTGGGACCTCGGGTTAAGTACTTAATTCGTTCCGGAGGTCCGTTCTTAACCTGAAACTGTTCTTAACCTGAAGCACCACTTTAGCTAATGGGGCCTCCTGCTGCTGCCGCACAGCCGGAGCACGATTTCTGTTCTCATCCTGAAGCAAAGTTCTTAACCTGAAGCACTATTTCTGGGTTAGCGGAGTCTGTAACCTGAAGCATATGTAACCTGAGGTACCACTGTATTTCAAGTATTGAAATCAAAAAGCTTACGTGCTAGATCCCTCCCTCCCATTGAATCTGCATATTTTATGTCTTTATAGTTAATTTGCAAAAATGAGCTAGACAGGTGGTCACATTTCAATGAGGATATATATATATGGGTGGGGATGTGGAAGGAAGGAATGTACATATTTACTGCTGCTTTTTTTTGGCTAGCAAGAGCTTCCTGCAGGGCAGGGTTAATAGGAGGAGGAGCCCATCTGTTTAGATTGCAAAAGCAGTTCCTTGGCAACTGAGAGAGATGGAAACTTCATTTCTTTTAAAATGAAAACTGTGTGCCGATATTGCAAAGCACAGCAAATCTGTGGAGGCTCTTGTGTAAATACAGCTTGTGATTCGAAGTCACCACCTGTCCCCAGTATAGCTGATGCAGCAGAAAAGGTCAGTTATCTGTATGCAAAGGTAGAGGAAGGTCCTCAGGAAGAAACGTAACAAGCTTGAGTGTACAGGACTCTTAACCCCCCCCCCACTCTGAAACAGCTCTGCCCCACCACTGCCCGCTAGTCGCAAAGGGCAGAAAAGTTGGAACTCCGGAGCGCATGTAACACTGCAGATCTAACAAAGACCACAGTCTTTGGAACCACTGAACTCAGATGCTACTACAGTGGTACCTCAGGTTACATACGGTTCAGGTTACATATGCTTCAGGTTACAGACTCCGCTAACCCAGAAATAGTGCTTCCGGTTAAGAATGTTGCTTCAGGATGAGAACAGAAATGGCACAGCAGAAGCGGGAGGCCCCATTAGTTAAAGTGGTGCTTCAGGTTAAGAACAGTTTCAGGTTAAGAACGGACCTCCGGAGCGAATTAAGTACGTAACCCGAGGTACCACTGTAGTGCTGCAACTTGCTTATAGAAGCAGTATCAATATGTGACAAGGTAAAAATTTGGGAAGCCAAATTCTGTAAGTTCACTGACAGCAAAATAATGGCAATTAGCTATGATAACTTAACAGAATCTCTGCATTCAGAGGCAACTGGACTCTGAATACCAGATGCTTGGGACGAGTAAGAGGCTGTTGTTTTCTGATCTCCTTGTAAGTTTCCTGAAATTACCTGGCAGGCCATTGCTGGAAACAATGCTGGACATGCCTTTGGTCGAATCCAGCAGGGTGGCTCTTTGCAGACTGCAGCCCACAGTAAGGGAGAGCTGTGAAAAGTGCTCTCTCTGTGCTGAAGCTTCGCTATTGAGGTTATCATCCTGCCCTTTAAGACCAAAGTGAGGCAAGACACGGCACAGGGCATTTTTAATCTCTTTTCATCTTGTCAGGGAGGAACTCCTAGAAACAACACATGTCTCTGCCACAGTTTGCTTCCTGAGACTCACCATCTACTGCTGATGCTGTCCTGGGATTTGCTGTGCGTGGTCCCCCGTGGTTCTGGTGGGCTGACTTCCTCCAGGTGAGAGGAAGAAGAATGAGAGGGGGAGAAGCCGTGCTGTGGAGAAGACAGGGTGTGGGCCCCCGAGCCCTGCAGGAGGCCAGCAGCATCCACATCCGCCCCCGAGCAGCTGGCACTCAGTCGGGTGGGTGTCCCTGTGCATCGAGAGGAATCCCCTCCCTCCTTGGCTTCTTGCTTTCGTTTGCGGTACTCCAGAAGGGATACCTAGGAGAGAAAAGGCTATCATCAGCTTCAGGCAGGTGACGTAACTCAACACTCGTGCGTGCGTACGCTTAAAAGGCACCTGCTGCAATGCCCTGTGGGCTACATTTTTGTGCTGGTGCAAGGAAGCTGCTCTCCAGCCTATAAAGGTAAAGGTAAAGGTACCCCTGCCCGTACGGGCCAGTCTTGCCAGACTCTGGGGTTGTGCGCACATCTCACTCAAGAGGCCAGGGGCCAGCGCTGTCCGGAGACACTTCCGGGTCACGTGGCCAGCGTGACATCGCTGCTCTGGCGAGCCAGAGCCGCACACGGAAACGCCGTTTACCTTCCCGCTAGAAAGCGGTCCCTATTTATCTACTTGCACCGGGGGGTGCTTTCGAACTGCTAGGTTGGCAGGCGCTGGGACCGAGCAATGGGAGCGCACCCCGCCGCGGGGATTCGAACCGCTGACCTTTCGATCGGCAAGCCCTAGGCGCTGAGGCTTTTACCCACAGCGCCACCCGCGTCCCCGGGTGTTATCTCCAGCCTATAGCCAGCAGGAAACCTAAAGCCAGACCTCCGGGTCACACAGACTCAAGGACAACACAAAGCGGAGATCAGAACCACCCTCTAAGAACAGACTCCGCACCCTGTTGCATGGACTTCTCCAGGGACATGATGTCTGCTTTCATCCTGTTCCCACCAAAGAAAGATTCCTCAGCTGCTCACCCTACCAAGAAATGGAGAGTCTGCATGTCTCTCAGCAGGCTCCAGGCTGCCTCCTCTTGTATGATTTCCCAGCGCACGCGCACACACACCCCGGGCAGGCCTTCCTTTCTCCCTGGAGTGACTGTGCTGGTGTTACTCATGTTACTTGCCTTTTTCCTCTGCGGAGGGTTCTGGGGTGCGGATTTCACGCCTTCGCAGGTTTTCTCGCCGCAGGGGGGCAAGGGTCCGTGCGCGGCTTCTTTCAGAAGCGCCTGCTCATGCCTGCCAAAGTATCCCTCCGCAGGGGAGCTGCAGCAGCCCCTGTCTGGATTCAGAAGCTTCCCATCGGCCATCTGCGGAGACTCTCGTAACAATCCGTCTGCCCGAGGCATAGCGTTCAGAGGGGAGAAGGCATACATCAAGTTAAACTCTGTCCGAAAAGCCTGGTCGGAACTTCGTAGCAGCGCCTGGGCTTCTCCACTCTTTCCTGGGAAGCTGGTCTCCAAGGGCTGGGATGCCAGGTCAGAATGCCCCGGAGTGAGCAAGGAGGGTTTCTCTGGACAGCTGTTAGCGCTGGCATCCAGGAATCCTGCCTTCTGTAGGTCAAGGTCCGTCCTGAGGCAGAGCTGGAAGGACCAACAAAGGGGGTGTGGGGGCGGGCGAGGGAGAGGATATCAGACAGGGTAGAGAAGCAGGTGAAAGGGGCAGACAAGAGAAAAAGACTTTTAATTCAGGAAAGACCCCCTTTCCCATGGACAGCACATATACGGCTTTCTCACTCTTTGTTCCCAGTCTTTTGCTCTCCGCTCTGCCTGGGTTTTTTCTCCCCCCTAGCTGCATAGTCGCTCTCTTCCTCTGCAGAATTTCTGGAGGCAAATTAAATTTGCAGGGTCCCTCCCCCTCGTGGATGGAGATGTTGGCGGCTCAAATGAGCCTCGGTGTGTTTTCAAGGTCACTATTTAACATATAACGTCACAACCATTTCAATAAAAGGTGAAGAATCAAGGAAAACTTCAAGGCACCACACACCAGGTACTCGTATCCACCAACCTCTTTGTTGTAAAGCTAGTCACAAGCACACTTTGCAAGCACGCTTCACGGCATTCAGAAATCTCTTAAGAAGAGAACTGACAAGCACACGGGACAGAATCTAAGCTTCGCGGGATGGCATGCAAGCCACAGACAGAATCCTGGGTTAACAGGTTTCCAATTATTAAAAGGCCCTTTAAAAAAGTGTGGGTGGTGGCTATATTAAAAAGCAATTGGGAGAGGAGCTGCCCATTCAATGGGGATGAATCTTTGGCACCCTGCACTGCTCCCAAACGTTCCTCTGCCCCCAATAACTCCCATCCCTGTCCAAGCTGTCAAGGATTTACAAAAGCCTCTGTACTCTGATCAAAATAAGACCAACAAACATAAACCATACTGCATAGCTCATTCCTGCTCTGCAACTTAGAAAACTGTTGACAGTGCACTGCCTACCTCAAGCTTTGCAGCTATGTCCATTATTAGCTTCAATCCCTTTTGCTGTTATCTTGAATTTTTGGCATGGTGGTGTTTATATACAGCATCCCAACATTATGCTTGCAGGCTGACCACCTAAACTGAAAGGGGGGGGGGGTAATAACCCCGCTCCACAAAGTGCTGCTTCTCCGTTTGATAGGCTGGAGGTGGGTGGGTTACAAAACAAAGCTCTATTGTCCCGCTGCCTTGGAGTGAAAGCAGACAAACCTAAGAGCTGCGTCGCACCCCTTTCCTTCACAAAGATCAATCTCTAGGCAAGGAAAGGTGTGCGTGCTTGTGTGTACTGTAATGCACAAAATGCCGTGTGGGTGCAAATACATACATCAGACAAGATGTGTGTGGCAGATTTAGGGCACTGGGGTGGGGGAGTACAAATGCATAAAGGCATGAAGGTACCCGTAAGCCTCTGCCGGAATCCTATGACCTGCAGTCTTCAATCCATTTTGCTCTTCACGATGGAGGACAGACTGGAGGGATGCAACCAGACCTTATTGGCCCAGTAAAACTTCACGTTACCAGTGTGCTAAATGGGAGTTCTCATCATGCTGTGTCTAATACTTTGGAAAGTCCAGGCACCTTTTGGCTATCCAGGAGGGCAGCCGTCAGTGAGCAACTCCCCAGTTTGGTACTTGTTTGAGACATTCAGGTTGAGGGCCGTTGGCCTTTTGCAGTTCCAGACTGACTGTGGCACCCGGCACACTGTTTTAACTAGATTTCTGGGAAGCTAGACCTAAGTTTCTAGTCCGCTTTCAGAACCTGTCCCTCCCTTCTCCTCTTGGGCTCTATGTTCCGCTACTCATGCATTTGTTTTATAAGAGTGTGTTACATTGCTTTTCGGTGGATGCCATGCATCAAAACAATCATGGCCTAAAAACAAAAACAGAACAAATCCTGCCGGAAAATTATCTCTAGGTCTGTACAACCACATAGCCATCCTTGCCCTCTTAGGAGCCATATCGCTCCCTGGCCTCAGACTCCAAACTCCACCAGACAAAACAATTAACTTTGCATTATGCTTATCGAGTTGCACAATTGAATCTGACCGCAGAGTTTGTATCTTGAAGAATGTGGACTTTTGGCACAGAGCAGGAGCAGGACTGTCTATGCTGCAATGGATTAAGAAGATGGGTTCAATAAAACATACAGCACAGTGGTTGCAAGGCCCAGGGCCAGCCACCAAAAATTAAAAGAGTCTGATTCATTTTCTCCTCTCCCTTCCCTTCCCTTCCTCTCTCTCTCCCCCACTCCCCAGGAAATGCTACTTCAGAAGAATTAACTGGAAAGTGGTTGGCATTTTCCCTTCGTTCACCACTCAATGCTCAACTTCAACAACAAAGGAATCTGACTTGACTAGCCCCTTCTTCCCCACCCGCTGCTTCCCCTATCCCTCCTCCCTCCAAGTGTACACACACACACACACACGCTCACCACGCAAACTACACACTCTCTCCGCCTCCAATTGAGATGGTGTGATAACTACCTCGGGCGACAGGGACTCGGGCCTATGCGCAGGGGAACTCTCAGGGGAGGATACGTTCTAGGAGGGAAAAGCATCTTGTTATTCATCTAATTTTACAAGTCAAGAAGCAAAATAAAATGAAGTTAAAAAAAAAGAAAAGAAACAAGCATAGAGGTTAGCCACAACTATTTGCGGGGGGTGGGGGGGCAGGATAAGAGACTATCAAAGGGGTGGCCTCATCACTTGGGGGGGGGGGGAGTAAACACATTACATGGATTTCAGAGTAGGAGGAAAAAACAGGATGGAGTTACTGTGTCTCATGCTACAACTTTAGTATCCGGATGAAAGGACAGCGCAGAAACTGGAGATCATTCCATTGCCTTGCGTTCTGAGGATGCCTGGCCAACCAGCAGCACCTCACGAAGCCCATCACTCGGATGAGAGCTGGCGTATCACTCTCTACCCACAATGCCTTGCTTTCAGACTGGACTGAAAGGTGAAGGCATTATGTAGAAAATCCTCAGCTGGCTGCTCCTTGAGATAGCGTCTGCTACAGTGGATATGAAGTTATGGTACTATCTCCTTGAGGGAAGGTGGGCATGAAGCATGGGAGATGCTTCCATACCTGGAACTGCAACGTTGCATGAAAGCATCTCTCTCTTCCTCCGTAAACCCAGGGTCCCCTCCTGAGGTATGCAGTGCTGGAAAGCACGAGCTGCAGGAGGAGACCCGCCCCCTCAGAATCTGCTGGGTTATGCTGGCCGGTGGCTCTACCCCAGATGTAGCATGTCTCTGTCAGGCAGCCATTTGAGAGCCACATTTGGTTGAGGCAAAAAGAGCAGTGACACATGGCAGAACCCCTTTAGTAAGCTGATGTCGCCATGCCATAAATCCTTTTACCAAGAAAGTCACTTTGGGTCTCTCTCTCTCTCAAACCTCCCACTAAAAACTGATTAAATATTGAGCTTCTGAACACTTCCAAGGTAAGACAGCTTCAGATCCCTAAGCGCAGAAGCCCATGAGACACAGACCCACAACAAGTACTTTTATCTAAACTACCCTTCCCCACCCCAGGGCTCCTCAAATGCTTTGGACTACAACTCCTAGGCTGATGGCATATGTAGTTCAGATATCGAGAGCACATGGGATTGAGAAAGACTGGTTAAAGTCTAAACCACGTAAGCACAGTGAAATATGTTCTTGAGCAGGGGTTCCCAAACTTGGGTCTCCAGCTGTTTTGGGGCTACAGTTCCCACCATCCCTAACCATTGGTCCTGCTAGCTAGATGTTTGGAGTTGCAGTTCAACAACAGCTGAATTCCCAAGTTTGGGAAAATAAAATAATAATAATAATAATAAATATATATTATTATTTTTTATACCCCGCCCATCTGGCTGGGTTTCCCCAGCCACTCTGAGTGGCTCCCAAGCGAATGTTAAAAACACAATACAGCATTAAACATTAAAAACTTCCTTAAACAGGGCTGCCTTCAGATGTCTTTTAAAAGTAAGATAGTTGTTTATTGCCTTGACATCTGCTGGGAGGGCGTTCCATAGGGCAGGCGCCACCAGCGAGAAGGCCCTCTGCCTGGTTCCCTGTAACTTCACTTCTCGCAGTGAGGGAACCTCCAGAAGGTCCTCGGCGCTTTGGGCTATTTTTTATTGTGTTTGTTTTTGTGTGGTTGAGGTTTTTTTGGAACTTTTTATAGCTTCGCCGTTGATTTTCTAGGAGGCAGGCTCAACTTGATGGCTGCTCAAACTGCTTTGACCTATTTCTACCTGCTGTTTAACAATGCACTGGTATTATTTAACTTGCTTCTTCCTTTTTAAAAAAGACAATTATGGATTGGGCAGAAATGCAGCAGGAAATAATTTAAAGGAAACATAAAGAACGTGTCATGAATGAGTGGAATGGTGTGAAAAGGGGAAGCCTCAACACAGGGGAACTGGGGAGAATGGGTGGTAGAAACCTTAACACATTGGAAGGCTCCTTCCCTACAACACACAGAAAGAGGGGCAGGTGGGCAGGAAACTCAGTCATACAGCAGCAGAAGCTGCTCACTTTCTTACACGGGGCAGAAACCTTTGAAGTCTGACTGAAGTTTGCGATGACCAACACTCCTTAAGTGCCGCTTCAAATCAGGAGTGCAAATTGGGACCAACGTCCAGTCTCAAGATACAAAGTCCTAGTGACATCCCATGCCACTGTCTCACTAAGACTGGTGCAGCTAAGGCCACTCAAGTTTCTGTGGCTTCCGGCAACACTACGATTCTGCATTTCCCCGCAGTCCAACGAGTTCTGTCTCCGTTTCTGTGCAGAACTGGAAGTGGTCTCAACGTGCAAGAGCCCACGAGACCTGAATCCAAAGGCACTGGGAAAGTGATTGGGGATCTTGCCATTTGGATAGTAAGCAAAATTAATGATCAGGCACCGTACAATGACCAACCCACTTGCGCTCAAGCAGCAGGGCCATAATCGCGGTGGTGGAAATGCTACAATTATATGGAAGTATAGAAAAGCCACAGGACACCAGCCACAGAATTCAGCTTAGGAATCTTGTTTTACTTTTTTTTCAAAGGAGCAACTATGGTTGCGAAGCTACACTTGAGAATATGTGGGCAATGCCTGATGGAATCTTAGGAGTCAGGGCTGCTGGTGAGCAGGATTTAAAGCGGCTTAAGTTGCCATCCCAGTCAGCAGAATAAATCCTCCTTGTAAACCACTTAGAGGTTATGTTACAATCAAGCGGTACATACATTTCGTTAAATAAAAAATAAACAGAAGTAGAGTTCTGCAAAGAACGAGAAATCATGCAAAGGCTTCCGATTTGCCCCATTTTAGAAGCTGCAGAATCTGGATTCCAACAGTCTGGGTTGTCTTGGTGCAATAGCGTTTTCTTATGTGTACAGAAATGCACAGCCCAGACTCAAAGCCCATACAATTATGCAGAAAGCTGAGGATAGCAGAGAGTCCAGAATCCCAAATTGTGGTCATCTCAACTTTCATAAGAATAGACATTTCCAGGGAGTTTTGCTAAGGGGCAGCAGCAGACCTAAAGAGTTTAGTGGCCCAATATTGAAAAATGGGAATGGGAAGCGCCAACTCCACCCCAAGCACAAATATGGGACACAATAAAAAGTAGGAAAACGGGATGCTTCGGAATGAAAGCACTGGCACGTGCTTGTCATGAGGGAAACTGCAAAACGGAGGCTACCTGCGCAACTCACACCTGCGTTGCGCTACAAAGGTTTACAGAAGTTTTGAAAGGGGGGGGGGGCAAATGGCTGTAAGAAGAACAGGAAACACATCATGCAGATGGGGAATTCTTGGGATCCAATACAGCTAATGTTCTCCAAAGCTTAGAGTTTGCTAAGAGGTGAATGCAGGGGAGCAGCAGCCCAGAAGCTGACAGCATCTCTGGATGCTACTGGGGTGGAGAAGCTGAGATTAAGTGAATCAGAGGGCAGGGAATAGTGTTTCTGGTAACCTGTAACCCCTTGCACACTCTAGTATCAATCTACTGTGCATAACAATAAAGGAGAATATAATCTGCAGGTGCCAGATTTTCGGAATACACAGGATTCTTTTAAAAACCTATCTTCTCATTTCTTAGTGTGTCTTTTCAAGGAGTTTTGATGTATACATCCTAGGTCTGCGGGGAAAGCTGCCGTCCTGCCCCCCCAACTTACCTCAAACTGTAGTGGAGTATTACAACGACTAGCAGCCAAGGAGGGAATTGGTGAGAAGATCACACCGCAGCTACTTCGACATTCCTCCTCTCCTGGCATAGATGAGGAGGACGTGGTGAGGTGTGGGCTCAGCGCATCTGGAACCGAGGGGTCAGGAAGTGGGGGAGTGACTGGAGAAAGCGGTCTCAATAACTTGGTAACGCTCTGCTCCATTAGATAGCGAGACTTCCACTTCTTCAGGGGGCTCAGGAAATCTGAAAGGCAACACAGAATCCAGGTAGTGACTCTACCATTACAAAGCCCCCATCTACGCTCATCATCTACTCCCGCTACACGAATCTTTAAATTTTTGACTGGTTCTTGCCATACTGACAACTCTTCAGCTCTCTCTCTATAAAAAAGAAGCCTTCTTTTCTCCAAAGAGGAACACTACCAAAACAGGGGGAGGTAAGAAAGGTGGGCAATTTCAGGGCTCAAGGGAACTCGCTGAGATTAAAAAAAGGGTCCAAACCAAAAGCAATCAACAAGCTAATAAAAACACCTGTTAAGGTCTCGGTTGTCCAAAATCTAAGCCTCTCTGCATCACCTCCCTATATCTCCACCGACACAGCAGTATGCACCTTGCCAAAAGACAGGGCCGTGGCCCAGAAAGTGATAACCCAAGCCTCTCCCTCTGCCACTCAGCTGCATCACTTCCTTGCATTTACCTGCAGTCTTCCTGAGCTAGGAATGGTGCATCTTCCATGCACTCTTTAGGCTGATGGGAAATCTGGCAAGGATTCAAAGCAAGGCGGAACAAGAACTAGTCCTTGCAGGAAACATCCAGCAGGTCCAGCAGGAATGCCCACAAGTCCCCCTGTTAAGTTTCCTGTTGACAACATCCAGGCCTCCCTCTCTGCACTCTTTACTGCCCCCAATGCTTTCAAATCAATCCTCAAAGTACAGTAAAAGGGTTGTTCTGCTCTATTATCTCTAGCCTCAGGCACCAAGCAATCTTCACTGGTGAGGCCTTGTTAATTTTATTTTGTCAAAATTCCACTACCCTTGCAGCAGCAAGTCTCCTGCTAGGGTAGAGACCAGTTACTGATGGCAAGACCAAAAGAGAACTTTAAAGACCCCACTTTCCTTCAACTGGAGTGTTCTGCATCTGCACACACAAGCTAATCTCTCTTTCTCAATAGACCAAGGCTTCTTTCCCCCACTCACACAGTTGAAGAACTTAAAACACATTTCCCAGCTGCAAAGTAGCTGCTCATCAGTAAGCCATCCCTCACACTATCAGTAGAACGTCTAAAGCAGGGTGGGCAGCCTTTTTTTTGCTGGGGGTCACATGCCCTGGAGGGTAATCTGCTGGAGTCACATACAGTGGTACCTCGGGTTACAGACGCTTCAGGTTACAGACTCAGAACTAGTACCTCTGGTTAAGAACTTTACTTCAGGATGAGAACAGAAATCGTGCGGTGGCAGCAGGAGGCCCCATTAGCTAGTGTGGTACCTCACATTAAGAACAGTTTCAGGTTAAGAATGGACCTCCAGAACAAATTAAGTTCTTAACCCGAAGTGCCACTGTATTGGTGATGGCTGGAGCCTGAGCCAAAAGTAAGAGTGGGGTCAGAGGTCAAGGTGTCCACTCTGCTCTCCAATACCTTCTCCTCTTTCCTTCCTTACCACACAAAAGGAATCAGGGCAAATGGAATCTGGCTCAGAGCTGCAAGCTGCCCACCTGCATCCCAAAGGGAACCTCTATTAGCCCATATTCCATCGACAGACATCAATCCTGTTGGCCAAAAAACCACAGCTGCCTTCTAACCAGTGAGAGTCAACTATTCCAAGGGAACTAGGGCTGCTCCAGTGTTTCCATCCATCTACTGATAAGATTATGCTCTACCCTTCAACACACAATGCAAACTTTTGCCTAACAGCAGCCCCAGCATAGTTGTAAGTGGATAGTGGGAGGTCATTTGCCAGGTTTTTGCTGGTAGGTGAGATCCCCAACCCCACAACTATTGATTTCAGTAGCTGCTGCAAGCACCCCAAGATGCTGACTTGCATATGTGAGCTGTCCCTTGCATAAGAATCTTGGACACAGCCCTCCCCCCAATTTCCCTTCCTTCTCAAGCCACGACAGCACCTCTCTCCTCTCCCGCCACTCTATTAACAAGGGAGTTGCATCGGCCTGCCCTTCCCAGCACTTCTTTACGTCCTGTGACAGAACTTAATCTGACTTGCAAGAAACCCCTCAAAAGCCAAATGATTTCGTGGTCCTAAGAAATGCCACTGGACAACTTTTAACTCAAAAGAATCCAACCCATAGAAGCCTCTTAGAAAGATCACCAGAGAGCCTTTTCTGCTCCCCCCCACCCACCTCTCGCTCAAAATTGCAATTTGCCCAGAACTAGTGCTTTTTCTGCTTTCGATGCCTCTAACCTTTGTGTAACAAACAGTTATCTGTACACTGCCTAGGGCCTCGTCTCGCGTCCTTGGAAAACTGATCCCTGACTTGGATAGATCGCCACCCTCTTCCTCTGCAAAGACAGATGCAAAGTTACTGTTTTTAAAACTTGTCTTTTTGCTTTGCTCACAGATGTATGCTCCGGTGCTGGAGAGTGGCTGTTCTGCAACCAGGACCCTGCTCTTTTAACCAGTTATTTTCCCAGCAAGTGGAGGAAGGTGGTAGCACTGGGTTTGGTGCAGTGCACTTCCTCCCTGGGAATAAGGTCTTCTGTTTCTAGATGAAGCCCAAAGGGGAATGGGTTCTCTTGATCTTGGAAAAGGAGGATCCCCTTCTTAGACTCCTCCCTGCCCCCCTCCGCAAGGGAAATGTCAGAATGAGTAGTCACCCGGCAAAAGAAACACCATTCATGCAGCTTGTACGGTTTTTCTGTTTGTTTTCCCTCAAGAGCAGGCTAACAGGTGGATTGACATCTGCAGAATGGCAACAGGCCTGTGCCATAGTCACAGAATTGTAGAACTGGAAGGGGCCCCCAGGTTCACAGTCCAACCCCCCGCAATGCAGGAATATGGAGGTGGCCCATACGGGGTTCAAGCCCACAACCTTGGTGTTAGCACCAAGCTCTAACCACCGTAGCAACCTGAGGAGCTGTGAAGGACAGGATGTTATACAATGAGGAGAGTGGCATTTCTGAGCTCTAATCCATCACAAACCCTGGGCCAAAGACTGTAGCTCCTGAGTTATTGGGAAATAACAAGAAGGAATGAAGAAGAAGAAGAAGAAGAAGAAGAAGAAGAAGAAGAAGAAGAAGAAGAAGAAGAAGAAGAAGCAGCAGCTGCCTGCATCAACAGGTAGCAAAACACTACGCAACTCTATGTGCATTGTACCTATTATTGCTCACTAGCTCACTGAGTGACCTTGAACCAGTCACTGCTTCTCAGCCTAACCTACCTCACGGGGTTGTTCTGAAGACTAAATGAGGAGGGGAATAACTATGCACTCCACCTCGAGTTCCTTGGAGAACGAGGTGAGATACAAATGCAGTAAACAAACGAATAAATAAACTGGTTAGTACACGGAAGCCAGAGTTATGTAGAGTTATTGACTGCAATTATGCTTGCTTGCTTTCTAACTGGCCCTTCAAGGAGTGGAAAACTGAAACGACGTCCACGGTGCACCACTGAAACACGGAGGCCTCTCAACCAACCTGCGTTTTCCTTGCAGATGCCAGAAGTGCTACCGCTCTCGTTGCTTTGGTATAGACACTGAGTTCTGTTCTCTTGGGAAGCAGCTGAGGTCTGAGTCATCCCTTCTTCCAGAGCCTGCTTGATCCAACGCTGCAAAAACAAACCTTGCTTAATAATGCACAGGCTCCCACTTAAAGGGTTTCTCCCCCCCGCCCCCCCCCGACTTGCAACAGACCACTTTCAGCAATTTCCATCTGTTATCGGTCAATGCCCCAGGGGATGGGGAGGATCTGTTTTCACATCAATCGCTTTATGGGTGGGGCCGTTTACAACCTGTACCCCAGCTCAAAGTTGTTTTTACTGAAAATAAGTGATGCCTCTATGCAAATAGTCTTTATTTTCCATGAGGTCACTCAATATACATGTTTTAGGCTGAGCCCATATTTTTAACTGGCAAATGATGGTGCAGTAGGAGAAGGAAATGGCATAAGACAGGGAGGGCAGCAGGGGCTTGTGTGTACGGAAACTTAGCTAGGAGCCTTAAAGGAGAGAGAGGGAGCCAGTGTGGGCCAAAAGTTTCATCCCCTTGAACTGTGAGCCATTCACCTATTATAGACCATTTTCAAATGCATCTCCACAAGCCATGAGAACTAGAACAGTATCTTTATATGAAAAGATTTGAACGCCAGCATCCAGCTTTTTTGCTTTGCTTTTTTTTTTTTACTAGGGAGGTACCATTATTTTAGCATATGGAAACGTAAAAACAACAGCTTGCCACTCCTACCTAGTCCAAGACTCTCATATGTTGAACATGCACACGGTAAAACCAGATCTGGAAATTAGCGATTCTAATTAAGCACACAGGATTATGTTATTAATGCTCCAAACTTAAATTAGGAAAGCAAACTTGAATTCTTTGCTTTTGCCCAAAAGCACACTGGGGTTAGCTGGCCAGGACATTCACATGGAGAAATGAACCAGATTCAGGACCCAATTAGCAGAAGGTGCATTCTAAATACGGCTTATCCCGCTGTGTCAAAGCAAGATATGGAAGAGATATGCTTACCAGTCTAAAAGGAAATGCTGGGAGCCCATTTCTGGCCTGGTTGCAGCATAGAATATACATTCAACAAAAGCAGGCAAAGAAATGGAGACGACCAGTAGTATGGCCATCCTATGCTGCTCTAGACTCACCACGCAAATGTGCACATAGACCATCCCACAATTTTGTTGGAAAACAAGTTTCAAAGCCCTTGTGGGTGTTCAAGATAGTTGTGCAAATGCATTAGCCCACTCAAGACTCAAGTAGACAGAAGCCACTTCCTCATAGTCCTGTTGCTGGCTATCCCCTTTCTTGCACCTTGCCCTTGACAGGCAACTTGCCAAAATACAAGGAAGATACCCAAATATTAGCTTTATTAAAAAGCTGTCATGTATTATGAGAACTACTTTCATTACTTAAGCAGCCTAAGCCAGAATAGACTCCCAATCTGCTTATCTGCCTAAGGGGTTATGTTGACACAATTTTGTGGGTGGGGGATTGTTTTATACCAGGTAACTCGTGAGGCCCAGGAAACTGCATACAGGGCATTCCTGTGTCCATGGGCCATTCCTTTGCAGCTTAGAGCCCTCTGGAAACCCAGCTATTAATCCTGCCTTTGTAAGGCATGAAAAACAAGCTGCTTTAGGCAGACTCTTGAGTAGGTATTGCCTCTCAAGGCAAAAAATACATTTAAAGAAAGCATTAGAAAGCATTAGACACACAACGTAACTAGTAGCCTAGAAAAATAAAGCAAAAGATTAAAATGAAAGCTTGACTTTGCCAAGGTCTACGGAAAATCTAGAGCTGGCATCACAATGTGTGCATCATGGTGAATGTCTCACACCCAGTCCTGGGCTATGCAAAAGCCCTTCTTGAAACAGATACTCTTGACTTTCCTAGTCTCCCTAATCTAGCTACAGCTTGCGGTGCAGAGAGAAAACAGGTGTGAAACGCACTTTCCTTTCTGCTCACCTAACCGAGAATCATCACAGGTTATCTCTATTCAAGAGATCTGAATCAGCAATATCTTGGCAACCACAAAATTCAAGATGTGTACAGTGCACCTAATTTAGAATCTTAGTCCCAGTAGGCAAGGTGCATCAATTACTACTTAGATGTTTCAGCTACTGCAGTTTTTTAAACCCATACAATAAAGCGTTTTAAGAAATCCTGCAAGAGCCTGTATTTAAACACAGTGGTACCTCGGGTTACAGACGCTTCAGGTTACAGACTCCGCTAACCCAGAAATAGTACCTCGGGTTAAGAACTTTGCTTCAGGATGAGAACAGAAATTGTGTGGTGGTGGCGTGAGGCCCCATTAGCTAAATTGGTACCTCGGGTTAAGAAACAATTTTAGGTTAAGAACGGACCTCCAGAACGAATTAAGTTCTTAACCCGAGGTACCACTGTAGAGGAGTTCAAGCACACCACAGTCTTGTCTTTCTAACAATGCATGCGGTGCAGATTCTATTCACATCTAGGAATAGCTAGTGAGCCTATGGAAGAAGACCATGCCTTTTCTGTAATTTTTAAAGTGTCATGAGGCAGTGTTGTAAGCAGGGAGAAACTGTTCCCTACATCCACTGAAAATACGAGAACCAGTTAAAACAATTTTAGTTGTATGTTTCTTTTCCAGGAAGAGTTTCAGTAAACCAAACCTGGGCAAGCATATTTTGGGGTGCTTTAAGGAAAGTCATGCATGTTCATTAAACATTCACATTTCTTTTCTTTTCTTTTTTAAAAGAAATATTGGGCCAAGTGCACGGACCACAACCAAAAGCAGACATACCTTTTTGCATGAGCTGTAGTTCCCATCCAGCTGAACCGGCCGCCTTCGCCTTTCTGGGGTGAAGGGAGAACCAAAACGGATGTAGTGTTTGGGCGTGGTGCAAATGAGGGGGGAGTGGACAAGGCCTGGCAACATATTGAGGGTGGTGGCCAGCACGGTTGGGTCAGTGGTGATACGTAAAGGGCACTCAATGGGGCACTCCTGTTTCTCTGCCTTGTCATTCAGCCATTCTGTAACTAGATACTGAAAGCAGAAATAACAGAAATGTGTCTTACTATGCAAGGAACTTGTAAAGATAAGACAAAATAAAGAGTCAATAGGGAGAGGTGGGAATAGGTGGGCCCAGAACTGTCTACTCTGCCTGGGCCCTGGTTATCCATGGTTTCAAGCAGGGAACCTCCCCAGCCCTGATACCAAACATCTCTTTACTAAAGTTGGAAGTAGCAGAGATGAAACCTGAGGCAGAGTATATGCCCTACTATTGGGTTATGGCCCAACAACATTATTACCCCCCTCAGTGAAAACCCTCAAATGCACTCTTAAATCTGGTGCATAAGATATATACAAGTGGCCTGGCAATGACATCTTTGGAAAGGTCTCATTGGTGTAATTCATAAGGTCTTACAATGAGAACTGCTGTTCTCATCAATCACCTCCTCCTGGAAGAAATCCCTGTGATCTGGAAGGTGCCAAAACCTGCCCCGTTGTTGGGTTGCAAGTGCCGCTTGTATTATTTTAAAGGTCTAGAAATCATGTTCTGAACCTCTTATTAAAAACTGAGTTGAAGAAGTGTCCATTAAAAAACAGATCTTGGCTTAAGATGGGTTACACCACAGAAAATTAAGTTCAGCTTGATTGCTTTTCCTCAAATGGTTCTAAGTGAATGTTAAGCTTCTACTGCAGCAGTTTTCAATTTTTATTTTATTTATTTTCTTGGCAGGCCACTTGTAAATTGCTGGAGGTCTTAGCAGTCCACTTAATAAACCTTTTTGTTGGTTCTGGCACCATTATCAACATCAGTGCACTATTACGAAAATCACAGGCCCTAGGAAATGACTTGTTTGTCTGTTCGATAAATCTGTCCCTTGGTCAAAATGGCCTCCCATCTCCATTACTCAGAGAGAGAAAAATATAAAAGTGCAGGTCCAAGCACAGATATTCTCAAATGTTCGGCAACCTTTCCAGTCAACCTGCCTGGAGCTCACACAGTTTGAGAATTTCTGTCTCACTGGAATCTCATAAAAAGTCATTTTCCTCCATTTCTTTTCATTGGGCTAAAATTATTTTGACCCTTTTGAAAACGGATAGTAATTCACTGGAGAATGTTGATAGGGTTGGGAAACCAGTGGAGGCGGCTCTGGAAAATCTGGATTGTCAAATCTTGTCTTCTTGACTCAGATAGTACCACTGAAGTCTCTGTACAGCTCCTGTTGTAATTTATAAACCTGCCACACACTGTGTTTGTTACCCAAGCATAAGCATATTGCAGGGTCCTAAGATACATCCTGCAATATGCTTATGTTTGTCTAAACCACAGAGCTTAGGGCTTGCCGATCAGAAGGTTGGCAGTTCGAATCCCCACGACGGGGTGAGCTCCCGTTGTTCAGTCCCAGCTCCTGCCCACCTAGCAGTTCGAAAGCACGTCAAGTGCAAGTAGATAAATAGGTACCTTCCCAGCGGGAAGGTAAACGCCGTTTCCGTGCGCTGCTCTGGTTCGCCAGAAGCGGCTTAGTCATGCTGGCCGGACAAACTTCCACATGACCGGAAGCTGTCTGCGGACAAACGCCGGCTCCCTCGGCCTATAGAGCGAGATGAGCACCGCAACCCCAGAATCATCAGGGACTGGAGCTAATGGTCGGGGTACCTTTACCTTTAAGATACATCCTGCCCATCCCTCAGTTGATTTACCTTTTTCGTTTTGGGATACTTGAGTGCAGCCCGGCTGGCCTGTGTTCCTGCAACTGCAGCCACAGCTGGATCAGAACCAATCAACTGCTTCCCTTCTCCAGGACCCTCCACGCTGCTGACTTCCGCCGCCATTACTGTGCTCACAGCGTTTCCCTCCTCTGGAGCTGCTTGAGAGAGATCAGCCTGCTGGGAGCTGGCTTGCTTTTGCCTTCTCAGCCGTTGTGCGGAACTACTCCGATAACGGGAAAACCGGCTTTTGGGTCGCGGCCTAGCTGGTTTTGACGGTGCTGTTTTAGAGGCTGGTTTCTCTGCTGCCGTTTCCTGCAGAGCAAAGCCCAGTGTAAGGTATGGAATTATTGAGAACCTGCGCCTCTACACATTTGCTCTCAAACAGGGGCAGCCTGGCGAAATATATCTGTAAAGGTTTAATTCCTGGAGTGTAAAGGGAGAGTCAAGGGAGAATCTGGGACGCTAGTATTCTTTGGGGGGGGGGGAGTTTTACTTGCATCCTAATGCAATGCTCCCTCTAGAATACTGTTTTCACCCCTTGAAGCATTTGCCAAACAGGTGCCAGCTGGCATATTTTGAGTCCAATAAGAAGTGTCCAAGGGTGCCAGTACAACATGGTCTGTGAAAGTAACTGTGCTGATTTGTAGACAGCAAGTCCATGCCAAAATATGGCCCCCGCCTTCCCTTGTGCTCTCAGCACGCCCAATGAAACATGACTTCTTTCAAATCCAGCACATGTCTGGTAACACTGGAAATGCTACCAGTCAGGGGCTCACAACCAATTGTCATGTTGGATCAAGCCAATGGTCTAATTATATAATATATAATTACATTCCAGTGGACGTTTTTATACAACAGGAAGGTTGAATTACACCTCCAGCATCTGGTAGCTGGAAGGACATCCTTTCTGAACATGGAGTCGCATACAGCAATTCCACTGTAATTCCCAAAGTTACTGGGGCCAAACCCTTGGCAGTTCTACCCTTCTTCTTACCCCGGCCTGTGAAGACCTCCGTGTGTTCACTCCAACGCTGCTGGCACTGGAAGGGGCACTTGGCACAGAAACACTTGAAGCCAAACTGCTATCCTCAGTTTCATTTGGCTCAGCTTTTACTTCCTCCGGTTCTGGAGTCTCTGCCGTGACCACCACTTCTGCGTCTGTGCTGCTCCGGTCCGATGGGAGATCTCGCCTCCTCTTTCTTTTTTCCAGGTTCTCAAACACGTGCATGATGGCTTCTACCTTCCGATCTTCTCGGGTCTAGCCCAACCAAAGAACAAATCAAAGTCAGCAGAACAGGTACAAATGGGTAAAAAAAAACGGCAGACCAGACAAGAAGTGAAGAAGGGGGAACACAATAGGCTCAACAGTGGCAAACCAGTAGACATCCCAATAATGTCCCGCTTTCCATTCCTCGTGGGTCAACTTGCCTGAGCACTGACCACACAGAACACGGGATGCTAGTTCTGTCAACTCAGAATACACTGATCTCAATGCAATTGCAATTCAGAACAGCATGGTCATGTGAAAATATTAGGTGCCTAGGATTAAAATGCATGTTACCCCTGCCTCCCCCCCCCCCCACATTTATACTTAAGTCATTAAACTGCTTGCTAAGTCCTCTCTCACTTGCTTCTTCCTAAACGCCCCCCCCCCCCAACTTTAGGTCTTCCTCAACTGTACCTTCCTCTCAGGATATTCTGTGCTTTGGATTATGCCTTTTGAATGAAAGTTTGGTTGTTGCTGTTTTTTAATTGATAATGAATATTCCACTTCTCTGTATAACCGTTTAAAGGACACTGTTTTGTTTTTAAAGGCCGTGACAAGAAAGCACCTTGTTTCCAAGGCTACAGAAGCCCAACCGATTTAAGTGTGTGCCGTTCATATTGGTTTTAGCAGGAAATAAGAAAGAAGCAGTAGTAGCAGTAGCCATTAGAATAACATAAAAAGATGGCTGTTCAGACAATATACGCTCCAGGGGATTCAAAACAGTGATACAAGCAACAAGCTAGTGTTGCTGCTAGGGAAAATGCCAGCTTTTCCTCACTTCCCACCCTATTCAATCCTATCCCTCATATACATACACTGGTAAGGCTAACTGGACCAAGTTATATTTTTTTCTTTGGCACGGATAGGCAGTGCTAAGATTCAAGGGGGGGGGGGGGACTATTGTCATTTACCTTCCATTTCCTATGCCTGTAGGCTTCCTTTGAAGCTTCCTCATGTTGACTAACCTCTCTTCTTTTCTTGTCTGTCTATTCTTAGGTTCAAGGATGAAAAGTAACTGCTGTTATCTGAGCTGCTGCCATTTTACTTCACTTTCAACAGCCATGGGGTAAAGGTAAAAGGTAAAGGTACCCCTGCCCATACGGGCCAGTCTTGACAGACTCTAGGGTTGTGCGCTCATCTCACTCTAGAGGCCGGGAGCCAGCGCTGTCCGCAGACACTTCCGGGTCACGTGGCCAGCGTGACAAGCTGCATCTGGCGAGCCAGCGCAGCACACGGAACGCCGTTTACCTTCCCGCTGGTAAGCAGTCCCTATTTATCTACTTGCACCCGGGGGTGCTTTCGAACTGCTAGGTGGGCAGGCGCTGGGACCGAACGACGGGAGCGCACCCCACCGCGGGGATTTGAACCGCCGACCATGTGATTGGCAAGTCCTAGGCGCTGAGGTTTTACCCTCAGCGCCACCCGCATCCCTAAGCCATGGGGTAGTGCTTGAAAATATCAGAGCGCCAGCCACATTTCACAATAGGCAACCAGGCTTTTGTGAGGAAGTGGAGATACCTGGTCGCCAGGTTTGCTGAATAACATCTCCATCTGGCTGGCTGGCACTGCTGCCATGCTGGGCCAGTCAGCTGGCTGGTGGGGCAGCACGGCAGCAAAAGAAATGCCTCTTTTGGTGCTGCGCTGCCCCGCAGAGCAGCTGATTCGCAGAGCAGCACAGCACCAAAAGAGGCACATCTTCTGGTGTTATGCTGCTGCATAGATCAGCTGATCTGCAGGGCGCTGAGGCATTCCGTAGTGGCAACTGAAGCCTAGGTTAAAAGGTGCCATATGGCTCCTAGCTTTTATATCTGTTTCTAACACTGCCATGAGGAGGCCTAGAATCTGGTTGTTAAGATTTCTTAACAGGTTCCTAATTCAAGCCTGCTGAGCCCCTGACTCTGACTCCCTTCCACAAGTAATCTTGCTTTTGCATCTTTGTTTTGCAGGGCATCCTGTTGTTTCTCAGAAGCTTAACAAAGCTCTCCTTAGTAAGCAGACAGACACTGTAGTGGACAATCTTCCCTACAAATGAAAGCCACAGGCATAGACTTATTTCAAACAGGGAACTGGTGAGGCCCAACAGATCTGGCCAGTTTCCTGCTTGAACAGGACACTATATCCCAGAAACTTTTACAGTGTGCAAGGTTCTGCTGCAGACAAGCCAACATGGAAAAGATTCCCTGAACACAGACACTTTGAAAACCACTATTTTAAACCGCATAATCAGAATCCATAGCCAACACGGCACCTGGGCAGGATAAAAACTCACTACCTATGGGGGGGACTGTACCCATTACAAAAAAAGAGAGAGGAAAAGATACTTGCCCGTCTGTTCTGAGTGAGACCTCCCTGCTCATCCGCAGTGGCTTCTTTCTCCTCTTCTTGCTTCTCTTCTTTGTCTGCAACCTGAAATGTGAGAGAATGGACCTCAGCAGCAGTCACAGCTGCAAAAAGATATGGGACAATTACCGTGAACGTCCAGCATTTCACTGGGGTTGGGGCTGCTCTGTGCCCAGGGAAGTCACTCCCTCTGGGAACAAGTTCCTCCAGAGTTAGTGACCAACCCTCAATGCTATAGGATGGTGGAGACTTTACCTCATTATCACTGGCTGCAGCAAGTCCCTCAGGGACTTCCTCGGGCTGTGGATTGCTGTTCTCATCCGATGCAGCTTCCCGCTGCTCCAGCTCCTTCCGACGAGCTTTCCGACGCCTGGTCTCTGCTCCAATCAGAGTGTCTAGAGCAGGTGGAGGCAGCTGTTCTACAGTGTTTGGGCTCCGTTTCTGCACAGGGCAACTCCGGTTTCCCTTGTGACAGGCACAATCCACTTTATAGTTGCTGCCCCATCACAAAAGACACAGAATATATTAGTATCGCTTCACAATGTCTTGAGAAACAATATGTAAGTATACCTTTGAGCTAAATGTCTAGGAAAGAGATGGGGGAACTGCTCCCATTTATGACCTTTACCCCCCGAGAGGCTGAGAATGTAATTTGACAACAAAAAACAAAAAGCAGGGGCACAAATGAAAAGGTCAGTACTGAGGGAAGAAGGGCAAGTCTCCAATAAGTGAGTAACAAGAACGCTCACCAGTTATTGTACTCATAGTCAAAGGCAATGGTGACCTCTGCATCCTTGGCAATGGACGTAACAGCATAAATGCACAGGTGAATCATCCCACCTGCTATCACATGGCGAACCTTCAACACACAAACAGAAACGTTACAATCCCAAAAATTAAGCATGTGCCACATTGCAAAAGCTGAGTTTCAATGAAGTAGCAGCAAAGCCAGTCTCTTTAAGCAACTGTTAGTTTAGAACAACCAAGTTGTGAAACGTGATGTATACGTTTGAGACTGGAAGGATTCGCTTTGCCAGGTAGGGAATTCTGAATTCTGTCAAGGACTGGGATACTTGATGGAGAATGCAGGACAGATGGACCATAATTCCACCTGCTGAAGACCACAATGTCCAAGTGTTTGTCCTTCCGGGGCTACTGGTAAAATATTCTGCAGGATCAATATTGTATAAAGGATCTGAGGATCCAGCACTTTTGGGCTGGTGGGGCGATCTTTGTTTGAAGTCGTGGCCGACCACAAACTCAACCAATACAAGCCAAATTTTCACACCTATCAAAATGCCAAACACCACAGCAACCACTTACCTCTGCATTTGGTGTACAGGAGCGCCTGATGAATCTAGCGTCATTACCAAAAGTCCGAGCATCCACACACATCTCAACACTGTTAAACTTGGAGTAGAACAGCACAAAGGGATACGGCCTAAGGAAGGAAGAACAGCACTTGTAACCTTAATGGCAAACACAGCCAAGCCTACAAGGCATCCGTGGAGCGCTGGACGCACCACCGCATAACGCATATTCATTTCTAAAACCAATCGATTGTGGGGAACCTCCCACCCACACCAGCCCCCAAAACGGTTCCACTTTTCAGACCACTCAGCATTCTTACTTTTTGAAGAAGTGCCCATTGACCTCGAACTGTTGCCGCAGCATCACTTTCCCACGATACTCAATTATAAGAGTGTCCACAGCCAGATCTCTGGCTGCCCTCAGGATCTTCCGGTGCTTCTGAACCCGCGTCACTCTCCCTAGCTGCAGCTGCCAAGTTAAAAGAGAGATTTTAGGACCCACACGGCAGGGGGAAGGTCCTTGTGTATGGCTGCATTTGTTAAAAGCAGCTGAGCAACCAGGGTCTGAGATCACTGGCCATATTTAATGGTCTACCAGAATGCATGACCTGAAGTAGCAGACATGCTCAAGGTAGCATTGCTGGCCAGACCAGGAATATTTTATACCTGAAAAGAATCTTATCTAATGAGCCAGGAAAGGAGGACGGGGAGAGAAGGACTGTCGTTTCATACCTCCCCGAGCTTCACCTTATCTGCTCTCCCCTATGTATAAGCTTGCTTGCATCTAGAGGCAAAAGAGCATCTTTCAAACCTGGGCCTTATCAATAACCCACCACCCTAGCATGCAGCCAACTGGCCTACCGCCACTTTGGGGTCTACTTGTTTACCTGCATCTGAGAGCCAATGACAGTGTTGTTACAGAACAGCTCTGTCTTATTGATTGTGTCCAGCACAGCCGCCTTGCCCACAAACTCTTTATTGGCATTTAGATGGTGCTCCAGGAGGTTCTGTACATCCGCGCTGTATTGGTTAGTGAAGGCTTCTTCATACTGATCGGTCCAGAGCCTTATGCGGTTTTCCCACCCCTCTGCCGTATTCTCATCCAGGGCATGGGCTTCTGAAGGAGAGTTCTGTACCAAAAGAGAGTCAGTTCTGTGAAAAGCACCAGGGCTGCTTGTGGTGACAGAGCAGCCTATAACTAGGAAAATAACCATCTAACTCTATGTGACTCTTGTCCTCAGCCAGCTGGTTGGTGGCATTTTCAAAGTTCTCCCCATCCTGGTCTCTACTCAAGTAGCCTCAGGTAACCAGCACAACAGTACTTGAGGCCATTCCAACCACATCGCTTAGAAAACTAATGAGCCCTTCAACATCTCTGCTCTTCAACATCCCTGCCATGCACACCAAAGTCCTTTAAATGTGCACCTGTCTCAACAATAATGCCACAACCATCTTGGACCAGGTCAAAGGATAACCATGCAGTTTCATGCATGCTGATGACCAGTAAGCTGGGCTCAGTAGTCCTTGAGAACAAAATCAGGAGTCATTAATTGCGTTACAGGCATGAAACTATATTCTGGGATCAGGTATGTGGCTTAACTCACCTTCATCCGCAAAGACTTCCGTGAACCTTCTCTAAAAGCCTGTTGAAAGAGTAGGACAAATCACCATCAGTATTATTGCCCTATATATCTGTGCTCATTCGTGCTAAATAAGGGGCACAGATGCAAAACTGCAACAAGGACTAGAAGAAAAACTGATCCCAGTGTACTTTCAATGGTAGACTCCCTAAAGGGTTGGCTGCCTTTTCCAGAACCTCCCTAGACGACAAGCACGGATTGTCGCAGCTTTGGCCAAGTAGCACTTCCACAAAGCAAAGAACAGGCTCTGAAAGAAGAGCAAAGGAACCACAGCAGAGTATACACAGTTATGCCACCCTAAAATCTTTCTGTGGGTATCAAACAGCAAAATGAAGTTCCCAAATAAAAACCCTTCCAAGTATCAAGAGTCCCTTCTAAGTAAGAAGAGAGTTGCTGCTTAAGAAATACTTTAATATGCATTATTTTTGTTAGCTTATGCAGCAAAGAATAATGTAAAATGTGTAGAATACTAACCAAAAAGTAACTTTTATAAACAAATTTGCTTTGTAGGAACAATTCTTCTGTATATGCACAATATAGATCAGCCAGATTTTGCTGCATCCAAACCCAGTTTTCCACCCAAAGTCTGAACATTGTGTGGTAAAGGAACCAAAGATCGTTTATGCATTGGGAGGGTGGGGTGTCAATTAGAAATGTAAAAAATTAAATGCAAGTCATTTCTTGATGTTGTATGATTAAAATACTGTTGTTGTTGTTGTTGTTGTTGTTATTTAGTGGCAGGTGCTTAGCGTTCATTTTTTTACTTGACGCTGATTGGCTAGAATGCTGGAAGTCAGAAGTCAGTTTAGTTCTTAATAATTCAATAATATTAGGTTTGTATCTCTGTAAGTAAGATGCATGTAGAGTCCTTTGGGGTTGTTGGTGTGGTTTTGTTGTTGTTGTTCAAATGACTGCTTAAGCAATCAGAAAAGCCCTCCCTTCCCCCACAGTTGCAGCCCTGCCTGAGCTGTGGGCAGGGTGACACAATTCCACTTCAGGCATCGGTGGAACACATTGTCACTGTTCGTGTTCGTTTTGTCCACAGCATCCACTACCCCCCCAAAAAAACCAGAAGGAGATCATCATCAGGATATGGAAGGCTGCATACCATAAGGAGGAGATTAGAGGAAAACGACCAGACATCCTCCCAAACGCTTACTTAGTAACTGGCTGGAGTCGCCGACAACCGTATATATTGACATACCTTGATTTTTTTGGCTTTTGGTGCCGTACGAGTTCTCTCTGTATTTCTTTTCCTCTTTTTGGGTTTGGTTCTGCAGACCCGATTGACGGTCAGAGTGATGCTCGTAGGGGTGTGTTGTGTAGCAGTGTACAACACTGTGGAGGGAGAGAGCTCCTCGTCCCAGCTCTCAGTTGCACTGCTGTCCCCGCCTGCCGTGAAAAAGGTCTTGTTGGCAACTTCCCCTTTGTTCTGAAAACTGTCCCACCCCGGTGAGTTAACATTGCACTCTTCTCCCCAAAAGGCTGCAAGGAACCATCATCTTCCACTCACAGTGGCAACTTGCTTTGTGCTTGCCCCCTTCAGCTCTTCCAATGTACCTACCCTATACTCTGAGATCTCAGGTAAACTGGGAAAAATGACAAAGAGAGGCAATGAGACACAGAGCACTCTCGCTGCATCAGGACACCCGCTCATTCAAATCCCGCAAGCCTGGGGGCACTAACTCACCTGACACGTTGTCTTGCTTCCTCCGACGAAGTCTGATCACTTTCCCTCGGCTAAGCCCCCTGCAAAAGGGCAACAGAAACCCAAAGTTGGCATTATTAAAAGTTATATTGCTTAAAATAAATTAACCTCAGGTCTTCAGTGGAACACTAGATCACCTGACGTTAAAGTGTTATATAAAGTTAAAATGAATTTAATGGCCACGTCTCAGCTTCACGCATTCACGTCCAAGGCCATCGCTCCAGCAAATAATGGGCTGTGCGCCCAGTGCAATACCCATGTTCTCAAGAGCCCCATCTTTCAAGTTTCAGAAAGACCACATTCTTAGCCCTCGTAAGTGTGGAAATAAGCCTACAGTGTGTGAAAGCAGAGCCACTGAAATGCCCTGGACCAGTGATGGCCTGGAAGGACAGGAAAGTGGAAAGACATCAGATCTCATGTTCCTTATGACCCCCAAGCCCCCTTCTGCTGCTTGCCAATCTCTGAAGAAGTGCCACCTCTCCTTCGCTATTACTCTTTCACCATTGCATTAGAAGCACCTAAATTCATGGAGAGTTTCAGACACACTCCACTGAGCATAAGGTATGATTATTTAACTAACTGCATTTGGTCAGCTCAAACAAATCACTTTTAGACAATCTGTCATTGGTACTATTTATTTGATCTGATGAACTTGCAGGATTTGGCTCCTGCGTTGTGAAAATGTGCGTGTTGATTTTGTGTAGGTCAGCTCCTTTGCTGCAGCGAAGGCTGGACCAATTGAAGGTAAAGAAAATGGTCCACTGAGCAATCAGGAAGCCTCTTGAAACTTTCTGCCCACCCCACCCCTCGTTTTCCCATGTATGAGGCTGCCTACAGGCAAGAACTTACCTGCACTTCTCACATTTGATGAGGAAACCATCTTGGGAGAGACTACAGTGACACCAGCTAGGAATAGACTCTGCTTCTGAAGAACTCTCTGTGTCCCCAGAATTCTCCTCATCGTGAGAGTGTAGGCCATTCAGTTCTGCACGAGGGATGATGGTCTGGACAGGGGGAGAAGCAGGAGGGGTCGGAGGAGGAGGGGCTCCGTAATTATGATCCTGAAAACAAACATTTGCATCAGTTCTATATTGAATGCAGGGGAGGAGAGCAAGAGGCATGACTTTACACAACATGTGAGCCCTAACACACTACCAAAACCTACCCACCACCACATGCACAGATTTGAGGAGCGACAGGAACTCTGGCTAACAGAGCAAGGACCTACAACTTTGGACTCTCTCTAGAACTGGGCGGAGCAATTGTTTTCTCAGTCCAACCACAGATAAAGAAAGCCCTGATATCCAGTCGTCTCAGCAAAATATACTAACACTGATTTGAACTACCTATGCTTGTGCTTATGGAAACAAAACCACACTACCCACACACAAGAAAGAAGTGCCAGCAGTCTCAGAGGAAATCAGGGACCTGCAACAAGTACCAAAAAAATCTTCAGGGAAAACGCCTCAAACAGCTCTATGCGATCTCTTCAAGGCACAAAATGTGGAGACTAAGGGGTGAAAATGGCAACCGGGTGGGATGCAGGGGGAGAATGGAGTGTCTGGAACCAGAAGACAGAGAAACATGTATGCATATGTATAGGGTAGAAATAAGCATCTCAATGTCTGGATACGTCATTTCCTGGTTCAAAGAAGTTATTTTAAACTGTCCCCAAGTTTGGAATGAGAGCTGCTCACAGATATTGACAGAGAAATTCAATAATTTAATGCGTTTGGGGTTCAGCATTAAGTATACCCACTCCACCTCCTCAAACCCCCCAAATGGAGAAAATGCCCCCAAACCATCCAGTGAGGACTGAGCATTCTCAATGGGCACGAAATACTGGCTGGCTGACAAGTGTAGACAGGGTGGCGGTGATGGAGAATGAAAAACGATGGAATGGGATAGCTGAAAACCTGAGCCAGCACACTCCACACCATAACATTTCCTTGCAGGTCCCTCTTGTTTTTCTTAAGGCAGAGACCTGCATGTGTATGCAAGCATTCTGCACTGTTAAGCACAGAAAAGCTGCAAGCTGTCTTTCAAACTGGCTTGATTCTGAAACCTATGCTTTCAACTTTCAAAATACTGGGGCTTATCAATACACTTTTGGGGGAGGAGCAAGGGGAACTTCATTAGAAAAATCTACCTGCAATGGGTAGGTCTACCCAAGGTAGTAGTTTCTATGAGCAGTCAGTGCTAAAGACCAAAAAGGGAAAAAGAGATTGCCCCCCCCCCCCACCTTTTAGTCCAAGCTTGCATTTAACAACTCACTCGGCAGGCAAAGGAGGCCAGGTATTCAATGCAGGTGAACGAACAGGCCCATCACTCTGTCCTCCTCCTTCTCCTCCACCAGCCAGTTTGCCTTCTGTGCTGGTCACAGTGGAAAGGCGGCCCTTCCTCTGTGACTGGCACACGGCGGAAGAGCGGTAGACCACTCCTCCTCTTGCCAGCTCCCTCGGCAGAAGGCTTTCTTTTAACACTGTCTTGCTAAGAGGCGGGTAGCCTATGTTCTCATGCCGGCTGATTTTCTGGAAATGCAGTAACTTTGTGGGCTTGTTTACTAGGCTGTTCTAGTTCCATACTTCCCTTTCGCAGTAAGTTGTCTGCAAGCACTAAACAAACACAAACGCGGGGCTAGAAATTCAGTGCCCGTGTGTCACTTGACAATGCTGCCGTCCTCAAAGAAGATATACAGCTCAATCATGCACAAGCCAGGGAGAGGGGATGGGTAAAATAGATGAGTCGGCTGCAGATAAGAGAGACGGTACTCACTGCATAAGGCAGCCCTCGGTAGCTGTGCCTCTGGGAGGCCCCGTAGCCATGACTTGCATACACATTTTTCTCACCAACAGCTGGGCTAGCTTCCACAGACTCTGGGCTGCAGAAAGGGCCAAGAGCAGAACCAATCAGTAGAGGAAGTGGTTCTTTGGAAAAAAAATTAGCCAGGTCTTAGCAGTTTCTCTCATGCCACACAGATATCCGGCCGAGAATGGACATACCTTTTCTGAGGGGCAAGTGAGGTATGGAATCCATGAAGGCCAGATTCTGCATAAAGCAGGGGCTAGGGAAGGGCGAGTGACTGGCAGCTGCCTCAAAATGAGGCATCCCGGATAAGCGATACGAGCAACCCTGCTTCAGCAAGAGGCAACAGGAAGGAAAAAGCTGCTGACAATGCTGCTCGCTGGATTATTCTGCTAGCTGTTCATTTCACTTTAAACCCTTCGTGGATTTGCTCCTCCTCCTGATCCCCACTCAACTCTATGCAATTTGAGATCACCCCGCCACAGCCTCAGACTTTAAAGGGCAATACCTTTCAGGCCACAACGTCTACATACTGCTGCTTCAAATGCAATGAGTTACTCAATACAGATAGGAGCCGAGACACAATTTTCTAGTGATGGAAGCTCTTGAGAGTACTCGACAAAAATAGGCCAAGAGCTACAGGAATATCTATGACCTGGATCGGAAGGAACTCCGGACAAACTAAAATATTCAGGATACCCTGCTTTCTTATAGGATGATGCGGTGAATTCCCAACTAATTACTGACCGAAAATTGCCATTTTCCACCACAAGGTGGCAGAAAAAAATCAACTCAGAATATGGTACTGTACAAAATGGGCAATTAGTGAAAGGCTGTGGGAGTCCTTGTTATAGAAAAGGAAACAGGAAAAGCGTAGGTGATGAAGCCAAAGCCTTGATGCCAGAAGGAGAAATTGCTCTCTTTGGAAGGAGGGGGGAGGACTAAGAGGAGGAGGAGCTGCCGCTGCAAGCACGCATTAGGAACATGGTTCAGGAAATGTCCTTTCTGCAACTGCAGTCAACTTTCAAAAGCTACAGCCAGGAAGAGGATGGGTGGCCACACGGTACTTGCTTATTGGAACTCCTGTCTCTCCAAGATGACCACAAACTCCTCATTCCTAACTACTGCTCTGTCGTGCTAAATTAAATTACAGATATCTTCAAAACAGTGGGACTGGTTAAACCAGCAACTCCTCTACCTATAGAAGCTTAAATCTTGAATCAATGTGTTCCTTTCTTGATACCCTACTAATGAAAGTAGCCTTTCCATGCCCATTTCCATATCCTGGTCTACTTTTGCATCCCAAGTCCCTGGAGTTTGCTCTTGAAAATTAATACAACTCAAGCAGAGACCCTCCTTCAAATTGTGGCTACTCTTTGGCCATGAAGGCTTGGTGGCACATGATAGCAGAGCAAACGTTGACTGGCAGACCCTTTACCTAGTGCTATGAATCAATCTTAACATAGCTGCTTCTACCTCCACGCTCCCAAGGAGGGCAAGGACAGGACGGGTAACAGGTACAGCCTTTTCAGGGCTCTATATATAAGAAGACAGAACGCAAGGCCACTGCAACCTGACAGTATCATGGAATGTGATCCTAAACATTCCCAGTAAAACAAAACACAAAAAACTGTCATCAAAACAAGAAGACCTGACAGAAATAGCTATGAAGTGAGACGTATATTCAGAACAGATCTAACATTAGACAGGAAACAAAGTAAAGGACATTTATTTTGTAGCGAGCTTATTTGCTGAGAATACTCCAGATGCAGTATGACTGAAGCTGAGCTGGACAGGTGCTCAACAAAGCCTGATCAGGTCCGTGGTATGAAACAAAACCAGACACGATATACTACACCGTGTATCCAGATACACAAAAAGATGCAGGGAAAAGGAGTGTTTCATGAATGCTAGCGCCTCACAAAAGCCCACCAAACAGAGGCCAGATACACAGAGCTTTCAGTGTCTCCTGAGTACAGTCTGTCAAGCAGGTGGTTCAAACAGTGTGTCTGGCCCTTCACAGTGCTCCATTCTTGGGAGAAACTGCTGAAGACAAGTGCAGGAGCACAGAACAGCACCAGCAAGGCATGACCCTCTTTCCGTGCCTGACTAAGCTCAACGATCAATTCAACTCCAGGCATCTCCCTTCCTGTAGCGTAGACACTTCATTTGGGTTTTGGCGCAGGAAGTTTCCCACAAGCTACCTTACAAGCCTCCCTCGGGAAAAGAGCCACACTAAAGGGGTGAAAAATCTACTTAACAGTTTGAGATAGGCAAGAGGCCCGATGCCTGAAAGATCCTCCTTACCCACATCACACAGCCATCTGTATCAGCAGCACCATGCAACTTAGGCTACAGGAGAGGAAAAGAAGAGTACCGTCAGGGCTCATGTCTTGCAAGATACCTATCAACCAAGGTATGATACAACAGGTGTGAATTAAAGATCACTGGGAAAGCAGTATTCTAGACAGTGCCTCTTCTTGGACGCAATTTGAGGGAAAGGGGGAAGTGCTTCTGTTTGGTGTTCCGTCGCGATCAAATGTGTGCACCAGATACCATCTCTGCTTTCTGGTTTATCTGTTGCAAAGCTAGCTTACTCCCTGCTATCCCGGGCTCAGCAGGACAGCTCAAGTCTCAACACCGAGGCCTGATTCCATGCCCTTCACACGCTAGCAGGCAAGGCAGAACTTACTCAGATCCAGCAGCCATATCTGAATAAGATGTATCTGGTGTGGTGACTCCCAGAGGGATTGCAATGCTCATGACGTTTGTCAGGGATCACGGAGTCCAAAGGGTAGCGACTGGCGGCTCCAAGGGCGGGGAGCAGCCGCAGAGCCTCGGCCAACACGTCACGGACATGGGGAAACCTGCCAAGGGGAAAAGAAACAATGCACTGCATTTTTGTGTATCATTGCCACAGACATAAGGTTCACCCTGCCTGCAAAACCATCCTAAAGTTGAGGACAGTGCAGGCTGAAGGAAGGAATGAGAAACTTCAGAGGGTGCGTGTTGTCTCTTGCCTCTGCATTACTTTTACATAATCTCCTCTCAAATATGGCCACCTGGTTCACATGCAGATATTTCCTCGTGCCATAAAAGAGAATGCCAAGCACAGGCAAGAGGCCCGCAGGCCTGTCTTGCAAAAGACGGTCACATGGGTAAAACTGCCAGTAGGGGAGGCAGAGCACAACGTGTGTGTGTGTGTGTGTGTGTGTGTGTGTTTTGAGATAGAATCCCACAGCAGCCAATGAGAAAAGAAAGCAGTACGGAAGGCATTTATTCATTTCTGTAATGGTTTGTTTCAGAATGATCCTCATGACAACCCTAGTGCCAAAATCCAGTTCCTGAGCTTCACAGATGTGCATGAGATGCAAAGTCATCTCCCAAATCCCTCATGCTCACTTGGGACAAGGTTTAACACAAGAGGAACAGGGGGGAAAGGGGCATATCTGAAATGGTGGTGAAAGGGGGAACAGTCGAAGGCAGATGGCTGCACAATGAAGGAAGTAATGAGCCCAAAGGCCGTGCCTCTCTCTGTTTTGTACTCTGATACTAAAGTACAACATACAGTACATGTGCCTCTCTTCAGACCTGAACACAACATGGACATTTAAACCACTGCGTTACTTGGAAATATACAGAGAAGCAGCTACCAGGAAAGGAATGAGCCCTACTCTTTCATATATTTTGCAGAGACAAGTAACTAAACACACGCAGATCCACCATTCAGATTTGGTATGCTATGTAATCCGGCATCTACACTCAACTGCAACTAAGTACAGAATGAGAAGCAGCCCTGATACAAAGGCCAACTTGAGGGGGGGGGGAGGACTTAAGTAAGGAAGGGAGCATGAAGTGAGAGTTGCAGTGGATGGTTCGGCCTACGTGCAACCTGTCTGTACCTGCCTCAACAGAGCTCGAGGCCTTCCAGTAAGTAAGAGGATATTTAGTTTGTGCCTTGCAGGTGTATCCAGGCTGTGCAGGGGGGCTCTATCCTTTGGGAATAGATTTGTATCTGCAGAGCAGATCACTTGTAGGAGGGGTTTACTCCCAAGCTCTTGGAGGGCAGCAGGAACTTGTGGATTAAAGCAGGTGGGGAAAGCTCACCAGTAGGTGCTGCTGGCTCTAAAGGGTTCAGTGATGGACCATCCACCTTGCCTTGCCACAGACTGCTTTTGTGAAACCAATGGTTCTTTGCCCATGGTAGACATATTACTAATTAACAATCTGTTCATTCCTATTACAGAGAACTTGGAACAGCTGCTGCCCACTGTAGCCTTTCAAGATCTTTCCTACCTCCGCAAATTACCCATATACAAGGATGAGGCCTGTGATGTGATCGTGGTGGAATGTGGGAGAAGCAAATAAATGTTGCACTTTCTTTCTGACCTAGTTCCTTTGCACTTTCTTCCCATTCTTCAGGGCTAGCCATGCCATCAGGGCAGCTCTTTGTGTGGGAAACAAGCATTCAAGCTTTGTAATAATTACTAGTACAGGTTGGGCCAAATGCAGAAGGCACAGAACTTAACATGCATCGCTCCCTATGAGCAAGGCACCATCAGGTATCAAATCACTTCACCGATAGGTAAGCCTAGAAAAGGCTAGTAATTGTTCCCCTCTGAAAGAGGGTGTAGAAATATGGATCACATCTTGCTAGGAGGGGCTGGAAAATTTCTTCAGAATGTTTCTGCAGTTAATAGCATTATCTGCAGCCATAAAAGGAGCTACATCACATGCACATTTCTACAGAGGAAGTATTTACCTGGCACATTAGAACCTGTGTGTGAACGTGTGCCTGAATACACACACACACACACACACACACACACACACACACACACGAGGTAAGAGAATATGCAATTGCAGATTGTCTTTGGAGTCTTCCATTCTGTCCAGGAATGCTCACTACTGTGTAAAGCAGTGAATGTGGTCTGCACTGGTACTCAAACAAGGTTTTGCCCCACTTATTCACAGGCAAGAGCATGGGAATCCCAGGGGTTCCTTTAAGGTTTGCCAAACAGTCCAAATATGGGTTTGCTTGCACTGAATGGCAAGCACCATTCTGGTTCCTTCTGAGAGCTGGCCACGCAATGAAAGAAAGGCCTGCTGTTTCTAGTCCAACAGCCCTAAGCCAGATTCGCAAGGAATTAGGAAGAACATCAAGGCTCATCCTTAATTAAGAAAAACAACAGCAGCTTAATTATGGACAGTATCTTGTAGGAGGAACTTCAGTAATGGAAAAGGACAGGAGAATTTTGTTGCTTTCACCCACAACACTATCGCTACTTAATAGTGGAGCACCAACAATGTGCTAGACATGGAACCCAATACCAATGCGACATGACCTCTGAACAAAGAGCTCACAAAACTAAGTACAACAGAAATAACAAAGAAAATGGGAGCCAACAAGGCTTGATAAATGGAAGAGCAGGGACATGTTTTGGACCTTACAAGTGAGGATTATGCAGAGACTGGAAGCAGCCACTAGGCTGACTCATGCAGCCCTACAAACATTAAGGAGAAGGTCTCACCCATACTACACAACGAGGTTCTCTAGTAACAACAACAACACCAGGGCAGGTGTACAACCAGGCTGTCGTACAGGAATTGAAATTACCTGATGCCTTGATCTGGGGATCTGTTCAAGGGAGAGAGGGCAGTATCAATTTTTTCCTGGTAGTGTTATATGGAAATGGCCAGAATAGACTAAATATGCCATCTATAAATCAACTCCATGACTATCAAATCTGAAACTGCCTCGACATTCAGGATGCAAGTGCAACAGAATAGTGCAATCTTTGTTTCAGCCATCTCCCTTTATCCTTCACTCCCATCTGACCGATGTGGCTGAGACTTTGGAGGCAAGATGAAGAGCCGGCTGGAACGTTTTGTCTATAAAAACAATAAGACAATGAAGCTCAGTGCCCCCTCCTCTGGACTAGGCTGGGTTCAAACCAAAGGGGCTGCTCTGTGGGGGCTTAATCCTTTTCTGCTGAATCTCATGAGCTGTGTCTCTGAATTCTGAAAAAGAAGGGGGCAGGGCACCCAGTCTAGTTTGAGCCCCAGACAGGGCAGAAGGATGCCCAGTCATTAGAATTCTCTCTGGCCTACATAATGCAGCCAATACAAAGCACCAAACAATCTTAAACATTTCTAACACCCAATAATGGTGATAATGTCCACCTTTCTTCTAAAGACCAAAAAGGGCATGCATCTTTTGAAAACCGCATTGTAAATCAAGAGAGGGGGAGCTGGACAGGAATCAGAATTAGAACTCTCCTGAAAGGTTTCATCAGTCTATACAAGTCTCCCACACTGATCTTACTTTCTACATGGCATAGGGTAGATTCAAGACTCATATGACATTGAGGAGAGAAACTCTGAGTGATCCATGTGCAACTTTTACTGTCATCCTCAACACACAGTTCTTAAAGGTAAAGTAAAGGGACCCCTGACCATTAGGTCCAGTCGTGACCGACTCTGGGGTTGCAGCGCTCATCTCGCTTTATTGGCCGGCGTACAGCTTCCGGGTCATGTGGCCAGCATGACTAAGCCGCTTCTGGCAAACCAGAGCAGTGCACGGAAATGCCGTTTACCTACCCGCTGGAGCGGTACCTAATAATCTACTTGCACTTTGATGTGCTTTCGAACTGCTAGGTTGGCAGGAGAAAATAAATTGCCCCTATACAGTGAATATGGTTCCAAACAAACACATAGATTTGCAGCTGTAATCACGTGTTTGATGGTAACTTGTGACGGTACAGACAAGTCTTTATTTATTAAGGTATTCATATTCCACCCTATGATGAAATCAAATTCAAAGCAGTTTACAAATAAAATAGTCATTTGATTAACTGCAAGCTTAAAATGCCAATCAACCAAATTTCAATGGCCAATGGCCTCTGAAGATTTAAGACAGGTTATGATACAGCATTAACTTGTATCCTAGACAGAGCCACATAACATCCAATATCAAAGCTGGTGAATATTTGGTGAATATCAAAACTTGGGAGTTCTGTGTATCTATCCAAAGCAATGATGTGATGTGATCAGCAGTGATCTGCTGGTCACCCTTCAATCTGGGTGTCACATTCTGAAAATTATCAAGGAAGCATAGTACTGTATTCAGGCCCTGTATACCTGGTTGGGTGTAAAAGTCAAGTGCAATAATGCATAAAATAGGGGTAGTGACAGAGTCTGTGTTGGATGTTGAACCTGAAACATTGCTTTAAGGCTTGTAGCAGTTTGCGTTATGCAGGGGTGTGGGTGTGGGTGTAGGTGTGAGTGGGTGGGTGTTCCTAGCATATATAATAGCAAAGGTGAAGAAGAAAAAACCTTAATTATATTTTTCCAAGTTTCTTCACATTTGGATACAGTTATAAACTGCCACATATTTACAAAATATACTGTCATCCTAACAAAAAAAGTTGGGAGAATTACGCTAGCAAGAAAACTGCAGTCACAGTTTTCACTGTTAACATACTAACACAGTGATCAAGATGGTTGACACATAACATTAAACCGAACAGGTTGAGTGATAGCTCAGTTTGGTGCAGAGCATGAGACTCTTAATCTCAGAGTTGTGGGTTTGAGCCCCAAGTCGGTTGAGAGATTTCTGCATTGCAGAGCGTCGAACTAGATGACCCTCGTGGTCCCTTCCAACTCTACAAATCTATGATTCTGTGAACTTGTGTTTAACATGTGCAAATTATTTGCTCCTCTCCAGCTCCTGGATGCACTGCGTGTGGCAGAAACAAAACCATAAACAAGGCAGAGTCTGGTGGGCCATGTTATGAGGAGCAGGTCCCTGGTTGTTTCTCTCCAAACAAACCACGAAGAGGGGCCAAGGTTTGTTCTTGGCCAGCCTATCGTTGTTTAGAGAGAAACAAACCCCGAGCCCACAAAAGCTTGGGTTTGCACATGAGGCCCAACACTAGCTTGTTTCCTCTGACCACAAAGCACAGGAAAGAGCTGAGCGAGGAGCAAAACACCTGCATGTGTTAAAACTATGTCTTAATATTGTTTGCAAACTGAGCCACTGTCTCCTTGGCTTCTGGGTCACAGCCTCCATATTTCAAACCTTCCTTATCTGCCCAAGTCTCTAGGCCTTGTGCAACCACTTCTCCCAACACTTCTTCCTCAATTTCTTTGCCCCTCAGATCTGTGCATCCTCCACAAATGCTTTCCCTTCATATTCTTGTTTCCAAATCCACTGGGTTCTTCAGCCATGCTGATAGCTCTGTAAAATCAGCAAAGTAGCAACTACACGCAATTTTAGAGGATTGCAATTCTTTGTCACGCCAGCCCTGAAATGTCATTCTGAGATGGTCCTGAAAACTGGCTGAAAGCACACAAATATGAACAGAAACTAAGAAAGAGTCAAACAGCGAAAATCAGGAAGAACTAGCATTATTGAGTCAATGATCTAGAGGGGAAACACATGTGCAGCTGATACTAAAGTAGAATTAATGAGAATGAAAATCAGAGGAACAAGCAATTTCAGAAACACACCAAACAACAAAAATGCAAGCCAACACTTCTGGATTCATTTTCCCCAGACCACATTCAGAGGGAGGGGAAACAGCTAAGGAGGAGGCCAGCACAAGGCACATTAGATCTTAGTTTGATATCAACTATAGGAGCGAAGCAGCTGGGGTGGTTTTGGAACAGCACAAAGACAGGCATTATGTCACAGAAGAGGCCCCTGCATTCACTTATAGCATATGGAATAGTGCATCTGACAAAGCAAATGAGAGGAAGGGGCCCAGTATCAAATGCTGCAGTTGCATCCCCTGATTTTTTGGTAGCTTCCCTGAACAATTTGGTGGGATGAGTAAACTTGGACAAACACCACTGCTCACTCCTAACACCACATCAAAAAGTTTTTTCGAAAGTCCAAGTACACATCTACTGGATTCAACTCTATCCATATTGATACTCTCAAAGAACTCTAACAGGTTAGTCAGGCAGCACTTATATTTGCAGGAGCCATGCTGATTCCTCTTCAGCACCATTTGTTCTTCAATATGCTTGATAATGAGAGCTGAGCTCTCAACTGTGGCTCCTAGAAGCTGCCAGCATGCGACAGTGGCCACACCCCAGATACTGCTTCGACTGGCTGGCTAAACCAGATGAGGGTAGCCAATGGGTCTCAAACTCTCAGCGAGTTAGGGACTTCACCTGAATGCGAAGACAGGCTTTGGCAGATTGAACAGATGAGACCAACTGTGGGTCCAATGGTCAAGAAAGCGTTTTCAACCTGGGATGGTAGCCTATCTAGGAGAAGGAAACCTCTGTCCTAAGAGAAGGAAAACTCTGGTCCTAAACCTCTGCTGCCTTGTGAGATATCTTCAGGAGAAGAAAAGGCTAAGGAGTAAACCCAACACAAATCCAGAGTGGAGTCCCTAAGGCGGTTGGATGGCGCCCTGTACACCTCCTTCTGGCAACTCTTGCAGCCAAGCTGGTGCCAAATGTATTGCTCTGCTGTTCTTTAGACCACACCAGCGAGGCTGAGAGCAGGGTCTTGTCGTCTGGGCAGCCCAGGACCTCCAGACACACTGCCCAGGCTTGCGTCCTGGCGAGGTCACTTCAGTGCGGCTAACACAGTGGTTTGACTTCACCCCCGGAGATTCACTCCATTGCCTCTTGAGAAAGACAGGCGCAAACAACAACAACAGTGCTTGATAATTTTGTGTTTAATAATGCTTTTCATAATAGTTTTCCCAGAACAGCTAAGTGGTCTGTAATTTCCTGAATCTCTCCCTACTCCCCTGATTTTTTAAAAAAATGGTATTGCAGTGGCCACTTCACAATCCCCAGGTAAGGAGACTGTTATTAGGGACAAGTTACATAATTTTATTACAAGAACAGCAATTTCACATTTGGGTGGGTGCCATCTGGATCCAGGGACTTGGTAAGCTTTTGATAAGGCCTAGAATTTGTCTCCAACCACTATTTAAATTGTAAGTTTATTAAATTTATTAGAAAAGCTTTATTAAAAAAACTTGGCATCTTACAGCAATTAAAATATACAAAATATGTTTTTTAAAACTGTAACATAAATGTGTATAATAAAATGAGACAACACTCTCTCCTCCCAAGAATGAAAAATAATCAGGAATAGTTAATTAACATTATGCTGATATTTAAAAATCAGCCAATCACATCCCATTAAATGTGTGGGAGTAGAGTAATAGCCTGGAACCGCTGTAAAGCAGTATACCCCTCCCCAACTCAGGCAATCTCTCCATAAAGATGCTACAGTAAATACTACTGAAAAGCACCAAGATCTCTCTCCTGGCACAGTTCCTTGCGCATGTCACCCAGGAAAGTTTCTATACCTTAGATTCTTCCTAAGAAAGTTGGTATAGGCACAGGAATCTGAACTACATCTTCTGCATTGAGGATAGATGCAAAGAATTCATTCAGCTTCTCTGCACTCACTCTTTTACTCCAATCGCTCACATTTAACTCCTTTATCATCCAAAAATCCAGCCATCTCCCCAGCTGGTTTGCTGCTTCTAATGTATTTTGAAGAGGGTTCTTAAAAAAGTTGATCTTAAGTGTTTTTTCTGATGCACTGTCTAATTCTTCTTTTGCATCCCTTGTTATCAGCTTACATTTCTTTTGCTCAAATTACTGCTCATTTTTGTTCTCATTTGGGCATTCAGCTTGTTCTACACTTTTCTTGTTAGACAGCCATTCCACAGAGTGTAGCCACTTTAATTTTGTTTTTATGCTAGTTGCCTTGTTGGTGGATAAGGCGGGGTTGTGCTTAATAGCTTTCTATTTGTAAATCATAGGACACAGGGTATAAGGCCTGAATAAAACAGAAGCTGGTAGATGAAGCATATGAAAAAGCAGGAGGGGGGGGTGAGCCATTTCAGCACTGAAGGCTGGGCTGGAAATAGATTACAAGCTAGAGGGCTGCAGTTGATTTACATATTTTAGTTGCATGTTGCCAGGCATACTGCATTTACTCTACACTGGATCCTCAGCACTGTGATCGATTGTCTCAGATGTGAAAAACCTGAGTTATCCCTTAAATTATAAATTCAACATCCAGATTGATATTTGTTAGTTGGGCAATCAATTTTTTGCTGCTTTGCTTCCTATTTCTATTATTCAAACGTTGTCACTGCACGATTTTTCAGCCACAGGACAAAAAGCTACATTTACAAAATGAAAACGAGGGTTCTCTAAATTGGGAAAGCCTTCCCCAGTCCTTCTCTGACACAAAAGGATGGTTCAGGGACCAGTATGAAATACTTTCATAGTGAGTCAGACTAATGGATCATCTAGTCTAGCAGTCAACCCCAATTAGCATCCGGCCACAATTTATCACTCCAAACTGTCTGGAAGCCTTGATATTAGAATTCTAATTCAGGATATAACAGTGAAAAAACCAGGGATGACCACAAGGAAGGTCCATGCTCTATCATAAGCACCACATGAAAAGGTAGTGACACCACATGTCTTCTGAGATTCACAGGTAAAGGGGGCCAAAGCATCAAGATGAGCACCCATAAATACCTTGCTTTTCAATCCAAAGTGTGTGGGAGGTGGTAGTGGTGGATATGTGAAAGTAAAATACCTTATTGGAAATAGTTAAAGCAGGCCTTTGCTTTTAAAAATGTGAATCCTTACAAACCTGTCAAGTAAAGTATCACTCCCTAAATTATTTTACGTAGATGGCATTTGGGAGAAAAATAATGCAAACAGCTGAATCATAAAAAAACTGGTGCAGTAAACAGACTCAGCTGGACTGGAACTCAAATTCAGATCAACCCCTTCAGAATTCCCAGGACAATCACACAGGCACAGCAAATTACCGATTACAATGCTAGCAACTGTAATGTGCGCATGATATATATCTGCCACCACGAGAAGGCAATGCCTGACAAAATTTGCCAGGAACCGGTTGCTAGATTGGAAAGGAGAGAGCTCTGCATCTGCAAATCTGGCGACAGGCTTCTTATATTCAAGGGCGTCATGTGACAGGCCTACTCTGCCTGCTTGGCCACTCCCAGAAAAGGCAAACAAAACCACTCCAGAGTGAATTCCAGCAGGGATTTCAAAGGCAGACATTGCATCAGCCAGGTGTACAGGAAGCAGCTGGGATTCAGAGTCCAAAGGGCAGCTGACCTACTGAGAGGCTCTCAGAGCAAGCTCTCTTTCTGGACTCCTGTGGGAAGGATGAGCAGGAAGGAGGAGAAATGCTTCAGAGACGGAACAGGCCGCATCTGCTTCACAAAGTCTTTGTACTAGTGCTCCGGACCTGGCTGCTCTCCCAGAGATGATGCAATCCCAAGGAACAAGGTCTGCGCCAGAGAGAAGTATTCACAGCCTATGCAGATGGCAAGTCAGCCAAGGGATCTCTGATGAAAACACGCCCCAGCCAATCCAAAGGCAGCAGCCTCCCTTCCCCACAGCTACCCCACCCCACCATTTGGTAGAGGAAGGAATCCCACATTTCATGTCATTGCCCCCGTGACTGAAGACCGACGGAGGGAGGAACGAAGCATTTATGCTGCCTTAGAATGTTTCCCACCTCGGTCTGTCTGAGGAGGAGGAGGAAGGGAAGGAATAAAAACGCAAGCAATATGGGGTGGGAAATACCCAGATCCTTTCCTAACACCCTAACTATAAGCGCAGGGCTCTCTCCAATCACTTCCTTGTCAGTGCAAGTCTAAACTCCCCAAACACGTACACAGCAGCTCTGCTGTGACTGGCTGCCTTGGCCCTACTCTCAGAAACCATGCAGAGAGACAGCACTGGGAACCATGGCAACACGACACAGTGCAGCAATTATGGAGCCCTGGCAGCTACTCTATACTTAAGGTTCAGCCCCTACCTCCATTATAAACCTGATTTTATTCCTCCCTCCCCTTAAAAGTTACCAGCAAATGATCCTTCAGACCGATCAAACTGATCGTATATGTTTTGCAGGCTGCTGCCATGGGGGTGGGGAGAGGGCAGGGAGGGTGGAACAGTAAACCAGAAACCGTTTGGGAAATTTCAGTACAGAGAAGTGGGATCAGCTACTTAACACAAGCTCTCTCTCATCATCTTGCAGGGTCTGACACGTTGTTAGAAGCACTCGTAACAAAATGTAAGCTTGATGGTGCTGGTATGATTCAGGAGCCACAGAATCAGTCCATAGGCTGCCAAATGGACATTTAAGCCTTTTCTGGGCACTCCTAAACAGGTTTACATCATCACTCACATGATTTTGGGGGTCAACGTTCTAAGAACCATCAACGCAGTAAGTACCATGTAACAGCACAACTGGGAGGTGAACGGGTAGCCATATTCACTACAGAGAAGTTAGGACTGCATGTTGCTGAGTTACTCTGCTGTAAAGCTTTGCTAATGGCTTGTGCACATCTGTATAGGCCTTGCACCCAGCTTGCTGCAGTATCTTTGGGAGAAATTAACTGTTTCTGGGGTCAAATTAAGCCTAAATGAGGCTCCATTTTAAAGTTGCTTAGCCCCTCCCACACACGAATGCTAAGAGGCACTGAAGTCCAAGTATTCCAAATCCTCCTTAATTGGAACCCAGGTTTCTCACACAATCTACATACAATGTGAGTGGGCAGAAGATAGATCAGAATCTACCAGTGGATCATAGATTTAAATGACTCCCAATTTTTGCTCTTAAAGAACAAAACAACTGTTCCCACATAAATTAGGCTGCTAAAATGAAGAAAGCTAAGCAGGGCTTTTGTGTGAAAGGACTGTGAACTCTCATACTGAAAATTAATTCCTAGACTCAAAATATGCTCACAGGCAGTCTGTTTTCTACTTCTAATTCTATGTCTTTTGCACCTGGCTCTGGCTGGTAGATCTTGGGGTTCTTGTAAAATAACAAGGATAAAATCCACCCACCACTGATCAACAAGGCCATGCATATACAGGTAAGAAACTCCAGGGAGTGGTACAAGCCATGTGTGGGAATGCAAAAGGCTGGGTCCTTAAACTGGTTTAATGTAAAGCAGTAACAAGCAGAGACCTGCCCAAAAATTACGTCTCTGGAGTCAGACATAGACCTCCACTGTAGCAGCACTATGCAGACTACTGAACGTTTCCAAGGCCAAAGAAGCACTGAAGTCTTTTTGGCCATTTAGTAGGCTCAAAATCATGCCAACAAAAACTTTACAAGCCAAACTGCAGTGGGCACCAAAAGGAGAAGATGTGAAAGCCTCCTTGAAAGCGCAGTGTGTGTTCCACGAGTAACAAACACTCCTATGAGCTGCTGGCCACAAAAGCAATTCCTATGGTGCCAGGTGCCATTCTCGTTCGTGGCTCTGCCTCCCTCCCAAGGCTCATTTTCAGCCAATGTGCATTCCCTCTCCCTCACCCAGTGGCCTCTTCAGGTGTTTATCAGTGTCAGTTTTTCACAGAGCCGGAGGCTATATGGTCAAGAAGAGTCACTGCCTACAGGCTTCACTAAAATCAGATTTGGTATTTTCATTGAGATGTGCCCTGGAAAAGCCAGAAGTAGCTTCCCCAAGCTGAACCGGAGAAGCTGAAATAGGCATACAGTGGAACCTCGGGTGACATACCGCCCTCCTTACGAACGCTTCGGGTAACGAGCTCCACTAACCCGGAAGTAGATGCTCCTGGTCGCAAGAGGCCCCATTAGTGAAAGTGCGCCTCAAGTTAAGAACGGTTTCGGGTTAAGAATGGACCTCCAGAACGAATAAAGTTCGTAACCGGAGGTACCACTGTATACAGTATAAGGGTGGTGCAACTGTTGCAAGTACATAATTGTATAGCGTAAAAAACCATCCCCACACAACACCATTGCCATGGCTAGAACAATTCAGGAACCTTTTTAAAAAAGCTTTGGAGATCATGAAAGGATAAACACCCAGCCAGATATTCACATGAGAAAAAATGTGTCTTAAAAATGCAAAGCTTCCTGCTCCTCTCAGTGGCTCCGTTGCCCAAGAGGATACCCTTCCGCCCTGGAATGAAAGTGACTAAGCCAAAAGCTGTATTAAGGGAGTAGCTATGGGGGGGGGGGGGAGAGCAGATATTGCTACCTCTGCCCAGTCTTAGGCTAAAGGGCAACATTCTACACCACTCCCTCTAGTCCACACACCCACTTTATACATTTTCCTCCTTGTCAATCATATTTCTGTACATGCATACAACTAAAGACAAGCAAATACAAGAGTTAGTAAACAGTGTTATCTACATCCCATGACCCTGGAAATTTCCACTAACACTAGGATCACCAACGTCACTTTTGTTATTTCTCCTAATTTCTAAAAATGTTCCGAGGCTCAGACTTCTATGATCAGAGCAAAGGCTCTGCGTTTAGCTATCATATACTTGCAATTGCAAGGCTGGAACTGTAAGCATTTTTAAAAATAGCTATGCCTTCAAAAGAATGTCTGAATTACCTCTTTATTCTGCTTACTAGTACAGGAGCTGCACAAAACATATCACTACAGAACAGGAAAAAACACTCAGTGGTTAAAACAGAGAAAAGCAAGGCCCAGGAACGTGAGATCTGATTACGGTTTTTTAGCATTCGCTGACTTCTGAGGAAGCACAGAGAAGCTAACCAAAGCAGAATGCCAACTGAGCAGAGACCAATGTCCGAACTACAATGTAAAAAAAGAGGGAGAGGGATAGGCCTGGTTGCATGTGACACTTAATTTGTGAAGTTCCTTAATTGCAACATAGCTTGCTTGAGAATTCTATGACGACTTTGGGGACACAGCAACAACCATTCAAGGGAGGCTAAAGGAACAATGAACAAAAGGAGTTTTGGCTTCCATCTCTCAACCAAGTGAAGCCAGGTCTATTCTTACATGTCAGGAACTACATTCTTAAGGTCACAGCAGACACTGCATAAACTGGCACGTTTCAAGAAAGGGGATATGTCATCTGGATAGCAAGAGAGAGGCAGGTGATTTGTCTGAAGAGATTTGCCAGCAATGACAGATCACATGCAAGTGTGACCAGTCAATCCTGTGAACAAGGAGAAGCAATACAGAGCAGAGTTGCAGGTCTATCAGAACTATCACTAGATGATGAGAGTAGAAAGCAAAGAAAATGTGTGAGCTGGGAGTTTGTGGGTACCCCTAAAAAGGCTGGTTCTAGCAGACATTGTGGCATGACGAGAAGTGCCTTTCTGCCCATTCTGTGGTGATCTGAGCATGGCTACCTGTTTGTTCACCAGTGGCCTGAGAGAAGTGCAGCAGATTCACATCTACTAGGGATTAAGCTCCACTGAAGACCCTGGGACTTGCTCCTGAGTCAACGTGCACAGGACTGTAATGAACAAGTGGCAACAGCCTTAATCCAAACAAATAAGGGAACCCAAGGCAATCATTTTGACTTCAGTACTGCAAAGATATGGCAGTTTCCTGTTTCTCTGTCTCAGTTTGCACTCTGGAATAAGGGGACACCTATGACTATTAACTTGCAGTACAGGAGAAGTGCACAGACAACAACTGCTAAAGGGACTGTTCTTGACTGGTATACTACCACCTCTCACCTCAACAATGGTCTGAGCAGAGAGCTTAACTTAAAAGCTCTAAATTTATAGCGCAGAAATATAATGTTGATACTTCCCGCTCTTCAAACTTTTTTAGGAAGCATAATTTTGGGATGTACCCCTTATTCAACACTGAAGATCAAGGCTATCAGACATCAGACATTAAAAATTTCCTGATACAGGCCTGCCTTCAGATGTCAACAATGAATTCTATCCACTGTATTTTATCTGCACAACCAGAATGAATTTCAGGAACTAAAAGTTGTATTGAAAAATACAACTCTCGAGTTGTCTGGCCCCAAAATGGCAACTAGGTTTTCTGTTTTGGTTACTGTAACCCTGTTTTAAGGAGCCATTTGGTGCCTAGCTTATATATCTGAGGTTCTGTATACCTGAAGGAGCGTCTCCTCCCCCATCATTCTGCCGGACACTGAGGCCCAGCGCCGAGGGCCTTCTGGTGATTCCCTCACTGCAAGAAGTGAGGTTGCAGAGAACAAGGCAGAGGGCCTTCTCGGTAGTGGTGCCTGCCCTGTGGAGCGCCCTCCCAGCAGATGTCAAGGAAATAAACAACTCTCTTACTTTTAAAAGACATCTGAAGGCAGCCCTGTTTAGGGAAGTTTTTAATGTTTAATGCTGCATTGTGTTTTTAACATTCGCTTGGGAGCCGCCCAGCGTGGCTGGGGAAACCCAGCCAGATGGGCATGGTATAAACTATTAACAATAATAATGATAAATTATTATTATTATTATTATTATTATTATAACACTGACTGAAGCACTTGTTCTGCATGCTAACTGTTGCACTCTGTGTTAATCATAGTAATGACCCACTGCTTTTATCATCTTCAACCATGGTGACCATATCATATTGAAGGGCTAGGGCAGTGCTGCTGCCCCTTCCTGGAGACTCCCACTAAAAAAGGACAGATTCTTCATTTACACTCCTGAGTTATTGATTTCTGATGATCTTGACCAAAGGCTTATTCTTCACAACTCTTCATCCTTATGCAAATCATTCCAAAGCAACTCCCAAGTCTGGGAGTTTTCACATACTGCATTTCTGAATTTTACTAGTTTAGTGTCAACATATTCATATATATGGTTCAAGGAGATATACCGTGTGTGTGTGTGTGGAAACAATTGTACTGAGGAAAAGCTAAGCCAGAGAAAAGGTTTCTGAACTTGCTTTTAATGAAGACCTGCCTGGCTATCCAACATTCATTCTTAACTATATTTGGTATTAGGAAGCTGCTTCCATCGCATCAGGAACTGCTTCCATTCTGCAACTCCTGCAACTGGGGCCCCAAACACACTGCCTCCACTGACATGTTCCATACCTATCACACACATCCCCAACACAGCAAAATCCCTACATTAAAACAAGAGTCATCTGCTCTGTCAGTTTTTAAAGCTCTGACTCATCTGCTTCCCTCTTTCTCCTTAAGGCTAAAGCAAGCAAGCGAGTGAGTAAAGACCTAAGAAGAAAACCTAACTTTCTAGAGTCTCAGGTAAGGAGATTGTACCACAGTTCTTTGCTGTATTCTAAAGGGAGACATTTTGCTGCCTAGAATCAGTGCTTTCTTCCAGGGGAGAAAGGGAGCTGCAACACTGCTAGACAGAGTTCAGCTGCTGCAACGCAGCTGCTACTTGTAGAAAAGGCTACGGATTTCCTCTTATGCCTCCAAAACCAGCAGATTCTACTACTAATCTACTTCCCTACATTCTCAGACATAGTCTCATTAACTGTTTCCTCAGCCAGTCGCAATATGCAAGAGGATCTCCAATCTGCAATAATCAACATCTTTAGCTTACCTAGAAGTCAAATGTCCCACTTCAGCTTAGCCATTGCAGAAAACTGAAGGATTCTTAACACCTAAGCTCACACGATTTTTCCTGGAGCAAGGGTTTACACAATGTTGGGAGAGTCAGACAGGTTTTCAACGATCATGTCGTGGGAAATTATGAAGCTCTTACAGATATCCCGGTAGTTTTGTGCTACAAACTACCTGCCCTGTCTGGAACTCGCAACGGCTCATTCTAGTGGTCTGCAACATCAACACAATTAGCAGGCTGGTTCACTTACAACCATATCAGTGCAGAGGCCCTTTCAAAATGCTCAGAAAACTTTAAGAGTGACTTTTGACCAAGAGCAGGATTCCAGCATTTATGGGGTGAAAGGAAACAAACCCAAGGGATATAAACCAAGCTAGTAAATGCAACACTTCAAAATCCCATTCCTGAAAGTAAATGGACGATAGATGTAGATCAGATTCACCCTAACAAGTCTGTACTGAATGTGCAATGGAAGTCCTCAGGCCTGGTCCTTATGGTTTCTTGCTGCCGACATGCGTCAGTGAACCAAGAAAACTAATTTTAAGAAATTAGGAGTTAAGCAGAACAGACACTAATTAAATATAAAGGTAATAGGACTGCAAAATAGGGTTTTCCTCCCTCTGAATGTGTGTAGATATAACTATCCTTCAAAAGCCAATGTTCCCAGTGAAATAGACCCCTTTGCCCAAATTCTCATGTTGCAATAAAGGTGCCAGAGGACTATCTTCCTTTCTGTTATGAACTACTATTCTGAAAGATGCAGTCTGGTTAACCGTTCAACTAGCATTTAAAAGGAGGGAAAGCACTTTTAAGATATTACAGGTTATAACTCAAGACTAGGGATGGATTGAATATGGTACAGAGCTGTTAAACGCCTGACGTTACTGGAGAAACCTTCATGCCCCAGCATGCTATAAGCGTTAAGGTGGAGTGCAGCATGTTGGGATTTGTAGTGTATACTAGCCAGCAATGCATACTTAAAACAAGCTACTGCAGATCCGCCTCTGACAAGTTTTCAGTGCAACCACCCCTCTGACTGGACTTTCATAAAATTTACCAGGATACAGATATATTACATTCTCTTTTTAATGTCTACGTGGGAAACCTATGGCCCTCCAGCTGTTTTGGGGACCACGGGTCTCATAATTCCTGACCATTAGCCATTCCGGCTCATGTCCAACATGTGGAAGGTTCTCCATTCTTGATATAGGACAGATGTTCTAGCCTCAAGTTCTCTCCAGTTTCACAGATTTCCCCCCACATATAAAGATGTACAGTCAGATCACCAATAGCAAGTCACTGAAGAGTGACTTATCTTCAGAATTTGTTAGCAAGCCACTGAAAGAATACACCACAAAAATACTATTCATAGTCCGCATTTACCGTATTTTTCGCTCTATAAGACGCACCAGACCACAAGACGCACCTAGTTTTTGGAGGAGGAAAACAAGAAAATAAATATTCTGAATCTCAGAAGCCAGAACAGCAAGAGGGATCGCTGCGCAGTGAAAGCAGAAAACCCTCTTGCTGTTCTGGCTTCTGGGATAGCTGCGCAGCCTGCATTCGCTCCATAAGACGCACACACATTTCCCCTTACTTTTTAGGAGGGAAAAAGTGAGTCTTATAGAGCAAAAAATACAGTAATTAGAGTAAGGGGCGGTTTTGTGGTAAACAAATTCCAAACAGTATTTTACTTTCACTTTAGTAGTATTGGACACACATAGCATGAGATACTAAGTCCACCCAAAGTAAGGCCTGACACCACAAAAGCGCAAAAGGAAGAAAATACTATCCCCATTTCACAGAAATAAGACTTTTCCTGGAAAGGTGAAGCTAACAAAGCTGGGAAGTGACCCAAATTTACTAAAAGATCAACAGAAAAAGCTACCTAAAAACAACAGACGTTTTCAGCACACAAGATAATTCTAGTTTTTAAAACTGATGTAGTTCAACTAGTACAAATCTGTGCACAAAAGATTATTTCTATTTTATCAAACCTATTTCAGTCATAGGTTAAGTCAATTAAGAACAGATTGAAGCTAATCCGAAATAAGCTACTCTTAACACCAAAGTAAGTGTCCAGTCAAGGTTGGCATCACTTAAAACTAGTACAAGTAATATTATGAATTTTAGGCTTCAATTCCAACCCAACTTACCTGGGTGGGAATGAGCTCCTTGAACTCAATAGGATTTACTTCTGAGTAGATATAGTTAGAATTGTGCTGTGTGTAAGGTACTAAGTACAGTATCAAGAAATGAGGCCCATCACTGCTGCCCCATCTCCAACTGTCCTCTTAACAATCATAATTGCCGCTGAAACACGTTTGATGTGAAAATATCAGGAAGGTATATGGCAACTTCCATGATGACACAGTTTACAGACTTTCAACATGCATTCAAGCAGACTTGGGAACACAACTCAAGTTTATCTCCAGATGCAAGCCTGACCTAGGCTGTAACACACAAGGGCAGTTAGGTCACAGGGCACCCTAGGAGTCCCAAAAAATATATTTAAAAAAATGGAAGATACATTCAAACTACTGGAGGGTTCTCACAACTCTCCACTTCACTCCATGAAAATGTTCCAAAACTATGTAATTTAGCCCACAAGCAATCAGGGGAAGCAGCATTTATTCTACAGCAGGCATAGGCAAACTCGGCCCTCCAGATGTTTTGGGACTACAAAGCCACTTCCGGCCTGCCCAGGAGGTGGGGTTCCCAGCCCCCGCGAGAGCAGGGGAATCCCGGTCGGGTCTGCCCCCCAGCCCGCCAATCAGCTGGCGGGCTGGGGGGCGTGGCCTGCCCTATTTAGGGCCGGCGCGGAGGGGGCTCGCCCTCTTTTCGCCGGCTCGACCCCACGTTCAACTCCCATCATCCCTAGCTAACAGGACCAGTGGTCAGGGATGATGGGAATTGTAGTTCCAAAACATCTGACGGGCCGAGTTTGCCTATGCCTGTTCTACAGCATTTATTAAAAGCAAGTGCCTACAGCAATATACATTGCAGTTCAACTGATGCAACAAAGAACTTAGACCTCAGTAACCTTCAGTAAGCCACAACCTCTCTACTTTATATCCCAAACAACGTGAGATTCATGAACTATGCCATAGGGTTAAAGGGCTATGTAAAACAAAGCAATGATGATAGGGATCATTCAAGTACATCAGGCATCTAGGGGAAGAGCAGAAGTACCACAGATGTGACAATTTGTGACAAGGAACAAAGTGAAACTAACTGAAATGTGATGCCACTCATCCACTTGTGTCTCAAAACCAATAATTTAATACCTGGTGCTGTTCCATATATTCTCTTGACTCTGCCCCCTCTCCACAACACATCCCACTTGATTTATACATAGTAAAGGAAGTTATACACTGGTCTATAGCATTAGTATTACTAGTACTAATCAGCAACAGTACTCATAGTATTAGTAAATTAGTCCTGGACTATAGTTCGCAGGAAGTATAAATAAGAATCAAACTGACAATGGAGGTTAAAGGTGTAGTTTCCTTCTCCCACCCCTCTAAAAACGACCTACTTTTCGGACAATCTTATAGCCTGCCATAGGTCTACAGCATAGGACACAAATCTAGATAACAGATGTTATGTTATCAGATTAGGTAACCTAGAAATGAATTTTGTTTCCCAGTAATGAGGAACTCATGCTATGAAATTTCAGAAACATTCTTGTGACCTCCATCTCAGGAGTGGTCTACATGGTGAGGAGCACTCTTCATGCCACACTTTCTGTGTTATATGGCTCAAAACATCCATTTTCTAGCCCCGGTTTAGCTGACAATTTTGTCATGGCATAGGATGCAACAGAATCTAACTGACACACCTTGAGGTCCATGGGCCCTGAAGGACTAACAAGAGTAAACTTGTCTGCATCAAACAACAACAGCAACTACAGCTTTAAACATGAGGTGTTGCTTTTAGTCACACTTGCATAATTTCCTAAAGTCGCATTCAACTAGCAACTTGTCAGTGCTTCGTTTCACTCTTTCGATCCAGAGTGAGAAAGGCATTAAGATTTTTAAAACATTTCAGAATAAGAAATGCTTCAGCAGCTTTCACATGGCTTTCCATGCTCTTCAGCAAATTTCATATCTGGGGCTATAGTATGAATGCACAAAAGCCTCCACTATATAATACATGCCAAAAGAAACTCTTTTAGTGGTAAACAAGTTAATCTGAGCATTATAAACTGATTGAGCATGCTATAAAAGCACTGACTAAGATTCCCAGCAACGTACTCAAGTCCTATCCTCTAAGCAGAGTCCAGTAGGACAAAAGTAACTGTTGAATACTGTCAGTGTGGAAAAGGGAAGGAATCCTCCATAGTTAGAATAGTGTCAAACTTCCACCCCTGGTTTTGTTTAGCCAGAAGGTAAAAAAGAAAGAAAGAGCTGTGGTTTTCAATCCATCTGTATGTACAGAAGTACACGTTTCTCAGTTCTTCCAGATAAAAAGGATCAGGCCTAGTGAAATGTCATTAAAGTTTTTTCCAAATTTTCCTCTGCTATGATGGCTTGTAAGCACTCACTAACCGTTTGCAATCCATGTGCTAGAAGCAACTGCCAGAGACTGCCATTCCTTTGGGATACTGAAATACCTCAGAAACAGAGAAATCCCTACTCTACTATGATTCTAATGAACAAGTAGTAAAGCAGAAGGAGATGTAGATGGATAGATAGATGAAAAATATTCTTCTTTGAAAATGCACTACCACCACATAAGTCCCATTTTGTTCTCTGAAAGAGATTTGTTAAACCAGCTGTTAGAATAACTGAAAAGCCTGATATTTGCTAATTAAAGTATTCAAGACTGGGTTCTCAATTTTAAAAGATTCAAGCACAACATTTAGGCTACCCCTTATCATTTATCTGGGATAAGACATCAGTGCAGCAAGAACCCTGATAATCCAGGCTCAGAAAGAAGAGTGAAGGACATAGCAAGACTGTAAAAACTTAACATTGCCTAACTTTCTATTTTTAAAAGTCACACAAATTAGATGTACAGGAAGTGAGACTATAAGCGACTGTTTTTGTCTTCAGCAGGGATGCCCCCAAAATAAATGAATTCCATAACTTCTGCTCAAGGAATCCATTCAAGTGCCTCTTCTGCACTAGTGTAGTCCCACTGTCCATCAGAGAAAATTGATCCAGAATTGTCTAATATGAATAAAATTTGCCATGGCAATGACTAACTTTTCAATTTCTCAAACCCTATGTATTTATTTTCAACTGTCAATACTTGAAAGCCAGTTCCTTATCTGTTAGCCATTATTCAACCTGAGTAGCCAACCTTTATCAATTTCATTCAGTTCCTCCACCTTATAGGATAAGCTCTTTGCTAACACCATTCCAATCAAAGCCATTTGTTCAATACTGGTTTCTATTGCCCTTATGTTTTCTACAAGTCAACATCCCCACAAAACTGCATTGCCGTAGTGTTATCGCAGTCTGGCTTAAGGGACCAAAATGTGTGCTACCTAACATACAAAGGGCACCAAGCATCTTAATGTAGGCAACCACACCAGTGTGACTTACAAACTGAAATTCCATTTGATAAAAGGTGCACAAAAGTGCAATTCCATGGATCTTGACTGTTTTCACACACTAATACCACATCCTGTAGAATTCTATCAGTTATATTTTAACTGCACAATCATAATCAATTTCAGGAACCAAAATGGTTTTTTTCACCTACCCCCCCCCCCCGTCCCTGCTCACAGTTGTGAAGACTACAGTATTCTTACATCATGAATGGTCCATGTCACCATTAAGAAAAAGAAGTAGAAATAGGTCAATATATATGTGGACTGTTCCTGGATAAAGTTCTCAAAGTTCTTAACCTAGCTTAAGGTTGTAATCTGTACAAGCCAGATATTTAACTAATAATCAATCACGGTCAGTCCATCATTTGAAAAACAAGACTTTAGAGTCATCCTATCCCAAAATAGCAACTAGACATTCCGTTTTGGCGACTGCAACATTGGTTTAATGAGCCATTTGCCCCCTAGCTTATAAATCTGAGTTTCTAACAACAATTCTGATGTGACCAAATAATGTTCTGAATGAGAAAAGGAATGGCCCTACGAAAGGGGCATCAAACACAAGTAGGTTGAAAGGCCCAGCGGATACTCAGAAGCCACATGCTCCCTGGCACGTTCCTTAATATATTTAAGCTTCTAATTTAGAGGGAAGGGAGCACAGAGTTGACTGATAACAGGGTATCCCAGCCTTGAAAACAGTTTAATATTTTCTGTGGCATACAGAAGAGGAGCTCCAGGCCATGTTGAAGACCAATGAAGGTTCTCACTACAATTAATTCTGTTTGTGTCCTGAATGGAACATGCAGCCATTAGCTCCATTTCAGTGGTATTCAGAAATGAAATTCAAGTGAATACTAAAGATCTTTGGGCACTGCTCCCTGACAAGCTCAAGGGTCTATTGCAGTTGCTTTGGAGCAGGGAACAGGTGCCACACATTTTTGCCTTTATCTGCTGTTCTTTGTATTGCTTTACTTCTGTTTTTACAACCAGTTAGGAAGCTATCATCAAACTGCTTACTCTGAAGTATTCTTTCCAAATGAGCTCAACAGAATCACTCTAAAAGCCACTTCAAGGTTTACAGTGGTCTTCAGTATCATAGCTAAAATTAATAGAAAAGCACTGTAAAGTTGTTTTTTAAAAATTGTAGCATCTGAGTCAAGCATTTTCTAGCAAAAACGTTCATTTTCCTAGAACCAGCTAATACCCTTGACACTCAAGGCGCAGAAACATCAAGAATTTTATCAGGATTCCTCCAACTGTGTGAGGGGAGAAAACCAGCATGTACAGATATTAGGGCTCCTAACATTTTGGGTCTCAGAAATATGGGTTATTTTTTCAGTTTTACAAATTCTCATATTGAAAATGATCCTGAACAGTATGGTATATTCAGGATCATTTTCAATATGAGAAGCATTTGTACTCAGTCACTGTAGGATAACACTGCCTAGCACAGCAATACAAATATCTTTTTTCATGAGAGAAATCTGCCAAAATGAGTTGCAGCCTAGACTTATGTGTTAAAGCAGCTCTGCAGGTTTAAAAAAAAACACTTTTTAATATGAAAAACCCTGCAGCTTGTTTTTGCATTAATGTCATATTATGAAACCAGGATGCAATTTTAAAGTGTCATCGTTTTCAGTATAAACCATCACAAATGCCACCCTTTAATGTAGGCAAATCATGCCAGATTCTTCTGGTGTTTAAAGAACATTTTCAATGGTGTTGAACATCTATTCCAGGGGTTCTCAAAACCACAATCTTAACAGCCTCCACCAAAACCAACCAAATCAGAGATTTAGCAAGCATAATCACTTAAGTCATAGACAAATGGATCAAATCATGGTTGAGGGGCACACATGATGTGTAAAGATATAATAGCACTTTCAAGGAAAGCTCCCCCCTCCTCCATATTGTCAGTTATGGATATTAGGCAACTGCCCATGTCTTACCAACCAGAGGAGGGCACCTCTACACTCTGCTCCCTGACAGATCCAGCACACAAGACAATGTCAAGGAGGAGCTCTGTCTTCCCCTTACAACTGCCAGTGTCTCCTTAAGAAAGCCTGCATCACAGTGTTTAACCATGGGGTTAGACTATGGTGACTGTAAGACTTCAAGAAGCAAGTATATTAAAGCACCACAATACTTGAGCAGGAGCAGATATTTATAAGCACCAGAAATAGACCACTGTTGTATTATACGGGGAACAGTGTACTTGTTGTAAACCTGCCTCAAGCAGTTCCATGTATGCTTTGCCCAGGTACCTAGCTGGAAGGGGCCATTCTTTCAAATGGGCTCTGCTGCCACTTGCAAAATGTGTCATATTTTGACTGCACTCTCTGAATGGAAAATCCTCTCAGCGCTAGGAGGCTAGTGTCTGCTGTACACACCCATTGCACAAAGCAGAAATTCCTGTCAATAAGGCAAATGGGGCCCAGGCAATGTAAGGGGAGGAAAGAGACCTACAAACAATAAGCAAAGCATCTGGCTCTCTGATTCACTGGAAGGGAAGCTAAAGTCAGACAAACTGTAATCACAGTGCTGCATCTCCCACTTCAGAAAGATCAGATCAATTCTTGCAGTTGCAAAGGCTGTAAAGGAGACAGACATCCCTGGATATTCAGGCCAGATCCTAAAAGCAGTCCCAGAGACTGTAACAGCGATGGGTGAAAACTCAATTTGCATCATCCTAGTTGAAAGCTTGCATGCCCCAGAAAGAAGAGTCCCCTCTCAGTGCATGAACCAGCCATCTCCTAAGTGTAGCACTAATGGAGGTTGTGCTGCTGTCCTTCCCTGGAGACAGCAGCCAACACTACTGAAGCTTCTCACGTAGCAACCAGAGCTCCAGAGCCAACATTAGCTGCTTGTCAACGCTCTGAACGTTCACCCACAGGATCCAAAGCAAAGCAACAACCTCGGTCACCTCTGCGCTGCAAGACATAGCTAGCAAAACCGACTTCCTGGGCCAGCTGGAGGGGGGAGGGGGCAGACTGCCTGATGTCACCTTCATAGGTGAAAAGGGAGAGTCCTGAACGCCATTAAGGAAGTAGTCCGTCTTTGTCTAGTCTGTAGCCCATATCCTCAAGTGTCGACAGCTCATTTGGAAAACATTTTTGCAATCAGGCCTATGTCTTCACTGCCAAAAATCATGGGTTTTGAGGCCATGGCCCCATCCCCCTACAATACAAAACCAATTCATTGTGCTGCCCACAGCCTCTGCCTGAGTGAGCCTTAAATACTCCAATTACATAATGGGCCAGGGAGAGAAACTGCAGGAGGCCACACTGCAAGGGCCATTATCTCCTTAAAGTAACACCAACCTCAGCAAAAGGAATCCCAGTAGCATATTTTGTTCCATTCTGCAAAAATCTCCCTGAGCATAGGGGAGACCCCACTGGTTAACTGCAGAGACCAAAACCTCTCTCAGCTAGGTACTTCGCAAGGAAGAAGCTCCTGACATTCTCTAACCTCACCAACCACTTCCCAGATTGCTAAACAAACCATTCCCCAAAACTGTAAAAAGGATTTTTGTCTCAGTTCAAGTAGCAGGCCACTGGCACCCCAAGGACAAGCTGCTAAAGACAAGAGTGGGGGGGAGACTGTGACGACCTTGCCCACAGCACTATTATTGTGTTTACAAGGGGCTGTGTTACCAATTAAGACGCAGAGATCAATGCAAGAAAACCGAAAAAAGTACCCTGATAGAGCACACACGTCAGACAATGAAAAAGTTGGGGGAGGGGGTCCATACTGCAGCCTCCAGCAGCAGGCAAGGGAAAAGGAGAAGAGGATTATTAAAGTGCACCACCATCGCCACACAAGCACCATGAGAAAGCAGAAAATGCAGGTCAAACACCTCCTCCCCCGTTGCCTGAAGGAGCCAGCAAGTCAGAAGCAGACAGCCGAGGAAAGGGAGGGGGCGGGAAGGGAAGGAGCAGCAGCAGCAGCAGCTCAGGGGAAGCTGCTTCAGCACATGGAGGAGGAGGGGTGGAAGCAGAGGGGAGGCAATGGTGAACTCACAGAGGAGCACAGACGGGCGGTCGCACACACACACACACACACACACACACACACACACACACACACACACACACACACACACACCCTTTCCTGGCAAACAGCTGCTTTGAAGTGGAAGCCATCGTCCCAGAAAGGGATTTTCCCACATTCTCACAGTAGGCTTTCCACAGAAGATTGGACCGGCTACTTCCCCACCTCCAGCACGACCCTGCTCCACACACACGCGCGCACATGCACACTGCACCGAGAGAATCCTGCCTGGGAACCCGAAACAGGAATGAATTCAGAGGTTCCTTCAAACCACCACCCCTCCCCCACCACCCATTCTCTCCCTCTCACAACACACACACACACAGGCCACTCTCCCTCCCACCCCCTCCAGGACCAGACACGCAGGTTCGCCATGACGCCCCCGCTCTCCTCCAGCGCCTGGCACCAGGCAAGCTCACCCGCACCCCCCACGGCGAGGAAGGTGGGGGATGGGTGGGAGCGAAATGGAAAACAGTCCCACCACCTTCCCTCCCTGCGGGAAGACCTCGGCGGGGATTCCCACTCATGGGCGCACCCCCAATCTCTCACATACACACACACACACAATCAGACACACAAAAAAGGGAGGTATATAGAAATATATATGCACACACCTATGCACCTTTGGAGGTATCTGGATGTAAAGAGAGGAGTGCGTGTGAATGTATGTATATATATATAGATATATATGCACACACGTATATGTATATGTATACACATTCACACGCACCCCTCTCTTCACATCCAGATGCCTCCAAAAGTGCAGGGGAACCGGGGTGTCCAACGCAGGCCAGGGAGTGTGACCTCTTTCTTTCCCCTCCGACATGCGGGAGAGGCTCCACTTCCCCTGGAAGAGCCAGGCTGAGGGACTTCTCTCTCTCCCTCGCCCTCCCCGCCCCCCACACCCCAAAACCCCCCACAGCAGGGCAGAGAATGCATGGAGAGAGTTCCGGGGCAGCTGGAAAGATGCGGGAGCTTGAAAGGAGGCGGCGAGAGAAGGGGCTGGAGCAGAGGAAGGACCACCGAGAAACAACCCCTCACCACCACCACCACCACCATAAGTTTCCCGCCCCTCCCCCTCCATGGGTCTCTTTCCCACCCGCCTCCCGCCTTTGGAACGGGTGTCCCCTCTTCACCCCACACGCCCCCTTTTTCCTGCTCTTCATTTGCCTTGGCTGACCTGTCCGGCCCGTTGCCCGGGCCCCCGGCACTAGGCCCTGCTGGGCGCCACGGTGTTTCCTAGGCGGCAGGCGGGACCGAGAGCTCAAGCTCCACAGAGCAGCGGCCGCGGCCCCTCCCCCTCCGCGGCACCAGCGAACAGCCAACAGCTCCTCCTCAGCAGGCCGGGCGGAAACGGCACTGAGCGCACGGGGATTCCCAGCGCTGGCGCCAGGGGCGCCCCAGCCACGCCCACCGGCCCCACTCATTGGCCGGCTTTTCCGCGCGATCTCCACCCCCTCCGCTCTTCCTCCCGCCCCCGCCTCTCCCGACTCCTATTGGGCCCCTTCTCTTAGGGCTGGCGGTCGCCCCCATCCCGTCCCCCTGCAAGCCCCAGCCGCCGCCAGCTTCGCAGAGGCGCTGCCCTATTGGTTGTTGGAAACGCCACTCAGCTTCGCGTCAGCCTCGGCAAAGGCTATAAAAGCAAGCGCGGCAGCTTTCCCCGGCTCAGAGCAGTGCGGGTGCGGTGGGTGGATGGGTTCTTATAATAGGGAGGAGAGAGTGAGAGAAGCTGTTCAGGGCAGTTCGGCTGCTGCCCGCGCCTCTGCGCACGTGGGTCTGCTGCTCTACGTGCTCAAGGGCGAGGCAATCTTCCGATTGGCTCGCCTTTAGCCAGTCCCACGTGGGGTTAAGTGCTGCTTGGGGACACGTGGCATGGGAGCGGGGGGGGGAGGGGCCGGGCTCAGCGCTGGCTCCGGAGGGCGCTTCTGTGCATGCGCGCCGAAGAACCGGTCTGGGAGGAAGAGCTGGCTGCAACACGGCGCATGCACCCTCCTCCTGGGTGGCTGGGCTGCAGGCGGGCGGGGGTGACTGCAGGGGAGATTCGCGCCAGGAAAGGGGGTGTGTGCTAGGCTGGAAGCGCTCTCGTTACTTAGGGCAGGTTAGGGCTCGCACTGCTGCAGGATGTAATGCGGGCTTTGCCAATAAGCCCTATTGTGGCGGCGGCGGCCCTCTCGTCTTTCCACCGTCCGCCTGGTGCCCTCCCCACGCCAGGATCGACTGTCTTTGCCTGCTCTGCATCGCCTCACGTCCCCGTCCCCCCCGTGATCTTGTATCCCAACCCTATAATGCACGTATTTACTCGGGGCCCTGCCGAATTAGCCGGGATTTGTTCCCAAGTAAGCGTGCACAAGATCCGGCGGCCCTAATAATTTGTAGCTTACCCTGTCGACATACACCCCAAAAAATCCCCCTCTTTGCACAGGTTGCCTTCTCCGAGAGTAGGAAATCCTCTGAGGGAAGGGCCGGTTTTCTTCTCTATAAACATTGGCGGTGCTGTGCACACAGTAATTTCATCTGCCGCTCTGCTTGCGCAGCCTGAATTTGGGCGTACATCCTTTTCTAACGCCCGTCCGCCCTTTCTCACAAAGCTTCGTGTTAAAAATGAGGAGCAGCACTTTTTAAAGAAGGGAGGGAACGCGTCTGGGGAGAGATCGAGACCAGTTCTGTACCATCAATGGAGTAAAAAGTGATGGTCGGAGGAGCTCCCTTCCTGTTATGTCGCGATGGCCTGAGGTGCTCATTGCAAGTGCTCCATCCCGAATAGGCCCTTTTGCCTGTTGACAATTTGTTATCGCAGAATTCAGAGAAAGCCCAGTATCAAATTTTGCAGTGCATTAAAACATATGCTGCAGTAAATGTGTTAATCATTAAGGTGCCACACAAGTCTCCATTGTTTTCGCTGCAATAGGCTAAAAGGGCTACGCCTCTGGAAAGTCAAGATAGCTTTGGCAGCTCTGGAGGACTTGCCAGCCACTAAAAACAACATCAGTTAGAGTGATATAGAGGTACAAGGTTTAGAGGCTCGGGTACAAGACCAGGACTCCACATGGGCAGAGATGGAGAATCTGTGGACTTTCAGGTGTTGTGGGACAACAGCGCACCTTGTCTATGACCTGGGTGAGGCTGATGAGAATCCTGCCTACAACATCTGCAAGGCCACAGGTGTGTTAATATAAGCAGCACCCATCTCTGTCCGTGAGGAGTCCTGGTCTGGTACCCTAGACTCTCTGTACTTTATGTGGGTCATACTCTGTTATCTATTCTTGATCTAGATGAGCTGCTAGTCTGTTTGCATTTGAAGAGAAGCCAAGTGTGGCCCTCTGGTCATCTGAAGTGTCTTTTAGATACATTTGCAGTTCCAGGAAGTCTTTTCTCAGCCACGGTGTCTCCTGTGTCTGCGTAGATTTGTCTGCCACCCCCCTCCCACCTTCCCCCACTATGGGAACCAGCTAAACACAGACCTGTGTCTGCTGCAGAGCAGGAAGCTGCACAGCCGAGCTGCTTGCACCTAAGCCTGGCAAAATTAATGAGCATGCCCCTGGCTGCATAGTTGTATTTTCGTCCCTCTTTTTAGACCGGGACTGCTTCCCCGAAATGGGTCAGAGCAATTAAAACTCAGTACACAACACCAGCGATGGGTGCCAAACAAAAATGGTAAGAGGCTCGCAAATTAAAAGGCACGTATGGAGAAGGCGCTGGTGGCAGAGGAGGAGAGAAGATCTGTTTGGCAATGCCATGTGGCTCTAGCCGAGGCCGATTCCCTTTTGCTGTAGATTGTGCTGGGACAGAGGTGGCGTTGCTATCCGGCAGCTCTGGGTTTGGTGGGCATTGAGAGAGGGCCTCAACCTTCCCCCTGCAGTTGTTGCCACTAAGGAAAGGAGATCCTGTAACAGTCAAGGACAGGGAGAAAAAAGTGGGAACTGCAGAGATATGTTGCAATGTGGAGAACTCCAGTTTGCCAGTAGGGTGTGTAGATGCACATATATGGTGTTCCATATTGCATCCACGATAGAGCAATCCACCTTTTTTGTTTTCTAGCAGGGCTGCTGTTTTCCAGAGCTACGTGACTCACAGAAAACCAGCAGATGATTTTTCCCATGACTCTTATCTGCATGTGTGTGTGTGTGTGTGTGTGTGTAATTTACCTACTTAATATCTGCTTTGTCACCCAGCGGCAAGTCCTGGCTGCATTACCTCTAAACTCAAGATCCACAAATCCAAAGTCTTGTATTTTTAGTTCTTAGGCCCTCCAAAACTCCCTTCCCATCTCGGTATTCCCTGTCTGCATTTGCAGGATGTAGTAACACTTAACATCGGCGCAATGGGACATGAGGCTGCCTTCCGGTAGGCTGAGATTTTGGAAGTCCCATCCCCCACTTTATAAAGAAAAAAAGGGAGAAGCAGCCGCCACAGCCCTGTTTCTATATCAGGCCCCATAATGCAACAGTGCAGCCTCCCTCCTCCACCAGGATGTGGAGAACAGGAAACTGGCACAGCTGCTCCCCATGTCTGTGGCAAAGCAGGGGACAGACAGCGGCACCTGGTGGCCGAAAAGGCATTGTACACGCTGGACAATTGGGTTGTTTTGAGAGCGCTGGGCTGTCCACTGTGAAAAATACCCTTGCTCACTGTCATCAGGCATGTTGGGTCTTCCATCAACAACTTAAATTCATATTGGGGGGTGGGGAGGTGATAAGACAGCAGTCTTCACCGCCTGGTCATATGAACCCAGAAAACTGCCTTACAAAGTATTTGTCCGTCTAGTCCGCTATTGCCAAAGTCTGGGATGGGGTGTGTGGGAACACCTGAGGCCTATGAAATGTTTCTGGACTACAACTGCCCTCATCCCAGACTGCTGAAGGGGGCTGGGGCCCACCATCCAGGTGTTAGAATTCCTGCTCCGTGATTGCAGTCATGGGAGTTGTATGATGGTGTATATTTTGACTCCACAGAGTGGGAAGTGACGGAGACAGGATGTTTGTGTTACTGTGTTCCATGAAGTGGAACTATTGTCCTTTGTTTTTTCTCTTTGCTGTCCGATGCTAGAGAAGGAGGGAGCCATGTTGCAGTGCTCCGTGTGTGTTTATATGTAAATAAAGTAGATTAGCCAAAATGCTGAGGTCTGTCACGCAAGCTGCGAAGACTCTGCGGATCCCGAAGTGTGCCAGTGTCTGTTTGCATCGGTTGTTGTGGTGTTCGGGCTGAAGAAAGCTAATGAAGCTCCCGAACAATCGACCAGGAGGGAGAAAACATGCCAGTTGGGCATGTGTCTCTGCAAAGGTCCTACTCAAGTGTAGGACAAGCTCCTGACACCAGGCTCCCCAGGTCCCACCAAATCAGACTAAAACTCGTCGTCTCCACCATCCTGTATCCCGCAGCAGCAAACCCAATGCCACTGCGAAGTCCCAAGTAGGACCCCAATGCTGTAGCCCTCTGCTATTATTTCACAAAACGATAAAGAGTTGGAAGGGAAGCCAAGGTCATCTAGTCCAACCCCCTGCAATGCAGGAATCTCAACTAAAGTACAGTGGTACCTCGGGTTAAGTACTTAATTTGTTCCGGAGGTCCGTACTTAACCTGAAACTGTTCTTAACCTGAAGCACCACTTTAGCTAATGGGGCCTCCTGCTGCTGCCGCGCCGCCAGAGCACGATTTCTGTTCTCATCCTGAAGCAAAGTTCGTAACCTGAAACACTATTTCTGGGTTAGCGGAGCATATGTAACCTGAAGCGTATGTAACCCGAGGTACCACTGTATCCAAGTCAAGTCACAGTCTGCCCGGCCTGGCAGTGGTCCTTGAGGGTCTCAGGCTGAGGTCTTCACTATCCAATGTTCCCTGCTCTTTTTTCAGATGCCAGAGACTGGAACCAGAACCTTCGGCATGCAAAGGATGTGCTGTGGCGGAAAGGAAAATAAAGATAAATGTATTCAATAGAATTTCAACTTCCCACATGACAGAGGAGCAATCCTTCTCCCTGGACATCTGTGGTTAAGAGTCTATTGGTTCTCATTCCTGCTATGAACCAGACTCGTGTACTTTTTTGGCCTTGCTTATTATCTCAAGGGTTTCTCTTCTCACAAACAGCTTCGTGCTCAAAACATGGAACCTCGTGGCAGATTTGTACAGTGGTACCTCACGTTACAGACGCTTCAGGTTACAGACACTGCTAACCCAGAAATAGTACCTCAGGTTAAGAACTTTGCTTCAGGATGAGAACAGAAATGGTGTGGCGGCGGCAGCAGGAGGCCCCATCAGCTAAAGTAGTACCTCAGGTTAAGAACAGTTTCAGGTTGAGAACGGACCTCCGGAACGAATTAAGTTCTTAACCTGAGGTACCATTGTATGCTTAGGATGCCAAGTTGGTGTTGGAGCTTACTGGAAGCTATGCCTCAACTCAGCACTTTTATATTGCTACTAAGGCAGAATTTCCTTTTTTCATGTTTGTTGATATACAGTACTTGTAAATACTGATATTGAGCGGTATTCAAACAAACTTTAGTCAGAGTAGACCTACTGACATTAACGGACCTAACCTAGTCATGTTCGTTAATTTCAGTGGGTCTACCCTGAGTAAAACTGAGCTGAATAACATCTGCAATCTGATGACGCAAAGTAAGATTTACCCGGACTAGTATATTACTATAATGCAAGTCATTTAAATGCGATGTAGGATGTCAGGTATATGCAAATTTAACGTTTAATTAAAAACACGACGCGCTTGGAAGCTTGCATACATTTTTAATCATTTATACAGCACTATCATTGTACATGGAACCCTTACGGCGCTGATTTAAGAAGAAAAAAAGGAGGCAGGTCCCTGCCCCCATGAAGCAGCAATCTAAATTTTGACAGTATTAGATAGAAAGGGGGAGAGGAGAGGAATGTGAGCAAATGCCGTTAAATATACTTAGAGGAGTCTTTTAGTCCTCATCCACGTGGCTAGGAATGATAGGACACGGCCAAAGGCTTCAACGAGAAAAACCCAGCGAATGTCGAGAGAAAACACGGTCGTTTCACATGGGTATTCACACTGATGTATAAACCAGACCAATGGATTGCAGTGCCACCCAGCTGCATTGCAGAGAGCTGTGGCCACAGGGTGGTGCCTGCACTGCCACACAAAGCCCTGCTTACCATAGCACAGTCTCCCTTAGTTGTCACGAAGGGGAGACCAAGGGGCCAAATCTGCTCCCCAAATCGCCAAATCTGGAGCCAAGAGGGGCAATGGGAGGAACCGGTGGCGGCAGCAGGAATGCCACAATTTTTTACTTACCATACAGGTGTTTTAAAAAAGGCACAGGAGCTACCCTAGAAGGGGGGGAGGCAAAACTAGCAAGCTGAACGCCTCCTGTAGAAACAAGTGCGGAAGCACACGCAACCACCCGACGAACGGACATATATGGGAACGAGTTCTCTTGCAAGAAGCGGGATTGGCCTTCGAGCCTTGAGAACAGGGATCAGGCTGCGCACTGCTTTAACCCAGCTCCTAAGTGGAACCCGGAGCACAGATGGGAATGCCAGCTCCCAACGTGACTCTTTGCCACTCTCTTTTTGCCCGCCTGCTTCCACTTTTCTAAACCCTCTGTGCTTGCCGCCACGGAGAAGCGAGGAGATGGGAGGCAGCTGGCTCTCTCTGCCACAGTTCCAGCCCTCCAGGCTTGCCAGCGCGAAATACGCCAGGCAATTTGTTTCTTTACTTTGCCGGTACATAAACTTAGCAAATTGCACACCTACCAGCAGGACCCTGTCTTACGAGTCACTCCAAACCATCGGGGGGTTTATGACTCGGCTGTAAACATCACGTTGTCTTTATTCCAAGAGGCTCTTAACCTAGTTGCAAGCTTTTTTGTCTTCTCCTACCCCTCAACCCCCCCCCCCCACCCTCCGCCTGCAACATGGGCTCCTGCCAGCAATTTGTCTCATTGTGTGGCGAAATACTTGACCTAAATGGCAGGGGGAGAGAGGCAGGCTAACAAAATGCTTTTATTGGATGACACACACAAAAAAGGACCCCCCCACTCAACCGTCCTTACCCAGAAACGCTCCGCGTGACCTGTTAAAACGGGGCCAGGCTATTAAACCTGCTGGTTCGTGCTGAACTCTCCTTTTAAGCAAGTAAGATGAGACTGCAGGATCAGGCGAATGGCCTGTCTAGACCAGCATCCTGTTCTCACAGTGGCCAACTGGATGGCCATGGGAAACCCTCAAGCGAGACCCCAGCACAAGAGCCCTTTCCCTCTCTGGTGGAATCCAGCAACTGAGATCCAGAGGCCTCCAAGTGTACACAAGCCTTGCCACCATGGCTGGTAGCACCAGCTAGGCTTATCCTTCATGACTTTGCCTAATCCTCTTCTAAAGCCATCCAAGTTGGTGGCCGTTGGAGCGAGTGCCACAGCTTAACTACACAATGTGTGAAGTGCGGTCCTTCCATCTGTCCTGAATCTTCCAAGAATCTTCTCCATCTCCTCATCCTCCTTTGACCTCCTTGTCATAAAGGTCCAACCATATCTCTACATGGTCTCCTGCTACTAATGTAATTGAATAACTTCTTTGTTGTTAGTCTTAATGCTTTTAGCAATGCGCACCTCAAATTCCTTAAGGCATCCCTTACTGTGTGCATGCACCAAAGCTTTTGCTTCCTTCTTGTTCTTTTCATTTAGAGAAGGCTTCCATATTTTGAAAAGGACCTCCTTAATAACTTCCTCGACTCTGCTCTTTAATCATGCTGGCATCCTCTTGGCCCTCGTGACATCGTTCCTGGTCTGCCACAAACATTCCTGCTGAGCTTCCCATATTGCATTTTTAAACAACTCCTAAGCATTTTGGAGTGACTCAATCCTCTGGGCTTCACTTTCCTTTTTTATCAGTCTCCTCACTTGGGGAAAGTTTCCTCTTTTGAAGTCAAATATTGGGCCACACCACAATACTGTGCCGTGTTTTAAAGGAGGGGAGTTTGGCGGCAAATCTTATCTGGACTGCAATATCCTGGGCCTCTGGGTGAATGGCCTATTTGCAACACTCATAAGCTTTTTCTTTTCTTTTCCAAATTTACTATAACAAAGCCATCGTAATTCCCATGGACATAGAGCTATGCAACCAACCAGCAGAGAGTTTTTTTTATATTAATTGAAGCTACAGCTAGAAAAAGACCTTCAACTAGAGTTCCACCTGAAAACAAAATTAGGGGGTGACATTACAGTGGTGCTCCGTTCCGCGATTCTCTTCGTCTAGCGGTTTTTTTTGTCTTGCGAAGCAACCCTATTAGCGGCTTAGCGGATTAGCGCTATTAGCGGTTTAGCGGCTATTAAAGGCTTAGCGGCTTAGCTGCTAAAAGGCTATTAGCGGCTTAGAAAAAGGGGGGGGAGCGGGGGAAAAATCGCAAGACTAGCAAGACGTTTCGTCTTGCGAAGCAAGCCCATAGGGAAAATCGTCTTGCGAAGCAACTCAAAAACGGAAAACCCTTTCGTCTAGCGGGTTTTCCGTCTTGCGAGGCATTCGTCTTGCGGGGCAGCACTGTACATCTTCTGTTCCAACTTTTGACATAGAATTGGCACCCATTTCCACACCTGTCAATGTGTACTGAAAACTGAACTGGACAAGCGGCAATACAGGTGTTAGAGGTGGCATCTGGAGTTACCCATGTATTTTTTTAAAAAACAAAATGCTTAAAAAATTAAAGCAGACAGCTTTTCTCATCACGTCATCTGCATGCTGGGGAAAACGACACCTAGGGAATATCTGTTTCAACCGGCAGAGAGCCCGGTCGGAAAACAGGTGGTAACTTTGGTCGAGCAAACCACACACCAGGCTTACCTGCTTTCATCTAGACAAGCTAACAGTTTTGGCCTTCAACTGGCAGGGCCACTGACATGGGTGTAGCTGGGGGGGCAACTCCCCCCAAATCAATAAAAACACATAGCTAACTGAGGTCCTGCCCCCCCAACAAAAGGCCTGCCCCCCAAAAAAATCCTGGCTACGCCCACAGCCACTGACCCCCAATTTTATGACCCAAGACTTGAGTGAATACAACCCTATATAAAAGCTAAGCCGAGCTATGCAATCCCAGGCTCCACTACTGACTGTACCCCCAAGTTTCTGCTATCAGAAAAATTCAAAATGGCCGCCATTCATTCCTTTCACAGCAGAAGACGCCGGTGGGAAAGGACACAAAGTCCAAAAATGGATTGCAGGTTGCAGTTTGGTATAGGGAAGAGTCCTGGAAATATCAACGTCTAGCAGGTAGAAAAACCGCTACAACCCACGTTCACATCAAGCCTCCGTCACAGACCTGGTGTGTGGGCCTCTTGTTCTGAACGTTTGAGAATCTGGAACAAACACTAAAGCATGCCTTAGGGAGATGTTCTGGGAACGACACCAAGACGAGCGGACATCTGTTTTGCCACCTGGGAAAATGCCCCGCCACGCGACAAGTACCTGCGCAGCAGAGCTCTCAAGTCCCGTCCCGTCCCGTCCCCCCGTCCCCCACTTCCCTTCTCATGAATCCCTTCTCAAGAGGCATGTTTTTCATTTATTCGTTGAATACTTTTGTTCTACCAAAACAGGAACACTCACATTGGGTTTTTAATCGGACAGGAGGGGAAGGAAAGGATCGCACACCACCGAACACCAGTGTCAGGGGTTCAGGGAGAGAGGCGCAGATGAGGGAGGAGACTGAGAGCGAGGGGGAAGGATCCCAGGGCGACGAGGAAGAAGATGACAACGAGTCGAGGGGTTCCATGAGTCTCTCCAGTGAATCGGAGGATTCCCAAAAGGGAGCGCCCCTGGTCAGGCCAAGGGGAGCCACAGGGGGGAGTAGTCAGGAGCAGGGCAGCAGCAGGGGAACCCCCAGTGGGAGTTGGAGATCGGGACTGGCTTCTCCGCCGGAACGGAGTGAAGGGGGTGGAGTTCCCAGTGTGTCAGACGGAGCAGAACAGGAAGCAGAGAGGGGAAGGAGATCGGGGCAAGACGTCCTGCCGGAAGGGGCGGAGTGTAGTACCGAGAGCAGTGTAACTGTCAAAAGGAAGGTCAGAAGCAGCGTACGCGCGCCAAGTTCAAATGTGGAGGCGCGCGGAAGTGAGGAGAGCCCGGAGGAGGAGCCTGGTCCCAAAGCACGGAGGAGGGGGGAGCAGGCGTCAGAGGATTCAGCCTCTGGGGAATCCCGGAGGGAGGGAACCCAGGGGGGCAGAAAGACCCTGCGGAAAAGGAAGGAGAGGAAGAGGTGGTCCAGCGCAAGCCTCTTAAACTGGTGTAGAGGCGGGACTGATTCAGAAGGGACTTCAGCGGTCTAAGCCTAACAGGCGTGGGGTCACGCGCCTCGGATGTGGAGCTAACAATGTTCTTCAATAAAAGCTTTTGTACATAAGCTGGACTTGTCGTTGGTCTCTTGTGAGCTGGGACCTTGGGTGGCCCTGACAACCAGCAAAGCTGCATTCTCTTCTACATTGGTCCTTAGCTCTAGGCTAGGTAGCAAACATTGGGCCTTCCGGGTTTTTGCTGAACGGCCAACTCCCAACACACCCCAGATTATTGGTCACGCTGGCTGAGGCCAATGAGAGTTGGGATTTCGGCAACGTCCAGAGGGCACCGTGTTGGCTACCCCTGCTTTGGCTGCCTCTCTCTGCTGCTTTAAACCAAGGGTGGGCAGACAAACATCACAGCCTAATTTAATGTGGGTGGCTGGGAAAGGAGCAAAATTGGGTGGGGTGGGGAAGATGAGAAGGCAGGGGAGAAAAGGACGGTATCCCACCCACTTTGGACTCGGATCCTACCCACTGCTAGCATGCAGCCCTAGTGATTGCCCCCACCCACCCAGGAATACAGCCCCCCAGCAGGGAAAAAAAGTTCTCCATGTTTGATTTAACCCTCCTGTGTCAGCTATGGCCTATTCCTGGATGTGTCCAGCACAGCCATTCCTTATTCCACCCCCCATCCGTTGCCTGGAGACGTGATAGTACGTTGCGAACTCTATTTTCAAAATCCTTTTCCACCCCCCACCCCCTGAAGTCATCTGAAAAGGGTAACAGGAAGGATGCCGCAAAGATAGGAAAACAGTCCACAAGCAGGAATACAAAGACAAGGGATTTCAACTACTTTTGGCTAAAACAGAGATAACGACAGCTTCCTAAGAGCAGTTCAGCGACAGAATAAGCAGTCCGGAGGGGTTTGCGGCATCTTCATTCCTTCAATAATAATAATGCCCCAAATGAGACAAGTGGCGGCGATGCGTTAGGTACAAGGTCAGCCTTCCCGTCGCCAGGTGACCCCGGCATTCCTTTCATGGTTTCCCTCCACACGGAAGCTCGGGCCACACCTGTACATCATCTCACCTGGTTTGAGAGCGGTATGGGAAATGCAGACCTATATCCATGACAGAGCCACTGGGGAGAGAACCCTAACAATCCAACTGGGGAAGAGAGAGCTTTAAAGCCTCCGCCTTACTGGAAAGAAAAAGAAAAGGGGGGGAGAAAAGGAGCGCTCCTCTTATCGTAAAGGAGAGCCACCCCTCCGTTCGGCATGCTGCCCTGACGGGCCTCGAGAACTGCTGTCGGCAGGAGCTTCCTCTTCCCACGAGAAAAGCGTGTGCGCACACACAGGGGCGGCGGCCCCGCGGACTCCACGTGGGGCGGACAGAGCCACGCTCTGAAGCACTTCTCAGTTCAGCAGTTTCAGCTGCCCAGTCACCTGGTTCACCATCTCTTCCTCCCCCATGATGGCGAGGACTGTGTGGGAGCCCGTCGGAACCTGGAACACAGAGAGGACACCCCACAGCTGGGGCAAGCAAAGCACTGAGGAGGGAGCTGCCAGAGCGCTGGGGCCGCACCTCAATCTACCGTGCTCTCACCCCTGCTGTATACTTTCGAGTGCTCCCAATGTGGGATGTAACATCACTGAAGCAGTCAAGTACAGCGTTTCCTGTTTGCCCAGAGTGGACACACGGGGGAACGTTGCTCCAGCCAGGAGGACTTCCTGTCACACCTGGTCTGGAGCATCCTTCCCCTGCTTGTGACCAGGTAGATGGGCGTGACCCTGGCAGACCTTATAAAGGGGCTAGTCATGAAGCCATCTTTCTCTTACTCTCTCTTTTTTTTAAAAAACAAACTTATTGCTCAATTTCCACATAACAAATTATCAAACCATATAATCACCTACATAATTAATAATCCCCTTTTTTTTATTCCCGTGCCACCTCAGCTCCTCTCCCTGATTTCGCTGCACATATTTTCTCTGCATATTATAAAATTGTATCTGTCCATACATATCTGTCCATCATGTTATCAACAATAAAGTTGTGTACGTTTATTCAAAACCTGCCAAGGAGTCCACTTCATTTTGTTGTGTTTTTAAATAATTTGTATAAAGTTCCCATTCCTCCGTGAAGTCACAGTTGTCCTTGTCTCACAATTTGTATGTCAATTTGGCCAGTTCTGCATAGTTCGTCAATTTCTCTTACCACTAGTCTTTTGTCGGGGTTTCTTCATTCTCATCTTCCTCTTACTCTCTTCATCCCTTCTCTCCATTATGCCTTTTGCTCTCTGCTAGCTCTCAGCCAGCAGCAAATGGACTCATCCCTCACTGAGAACGAACCCACACATTTCTCTGTAACTGTAACCAGGGCTGGATTTAGGTTTGATGAGGCCCTAAGCTACTGAAGGTAATGGGGCCCTTTATATGCCCAGCTGTCCTTTGTCAACAACAAATTGTCAAGGTTTTTTTGTGTTGAATATATGCTATAAGGTAATTTATGGACCTAATAGGTATCTAAAGCCATTTGCTGTATGTAGGTTTTATTTTATTTGCTTTTATCTTATATTTTGGAAATGTACATCCAGGGTTTTTTCCCTTTAAATTTTTTTGGGGCCCCCAAGAGAGTGGGGCCCTAAGCTATAGCTTGTTTAGCTTATACGTAAATCCGGCACTGATTTACTACAAGCTAAAGCCTGCTTTCAGGACCGTACTGTGAACTGAATTTAAGTAAACTTTACCATTACTTTTAAAAGAAGAATGTTGTGTCATTATTGTTTTGAAGACGGAACTAAAGGGGATTTACCAGGAACAATCTGATCTGGACAAGCCAGACTGGATTGCTTAACTCAAATGGGTCTAACGAATCTATCAACTAGCTTCCTGTAATGTACAAGGGAATGTGCTCTGCTACTAGCTCATTAGCATGAGTGAGGAAGGATATTATTTAATCAATATATCCTCTCCTGCTATCCTCAACATTCCCACACTCAAGATATCAGGAGATTATTTTGCTGGGCTACTACAGTAGTTTAAACCAGATCTTTGTAAATAAATGACATTCTTTCTGTATGTGCTGTTGAACATAGGTGGTTTTTTTGGGAGGGGGAGGGGTGGGGATTCTAAAGGGGAAACGGTTGAGGTCAGCAAGATAGCCTCATCTAAATTGGAAATGTGTGTGTGTGTTTTTTAAGTGGATGTGAATTTTGAATGTCAGGCTGAAATTTTCAGGTTTGTAGCTTGCTCCTTGACAGCAAAGGATCTTTCAAAGTAGCAACTGTACTACAGAACACAGCTTTTGTTATCACCTGGAAGGAACCTTTCAAAAATAAAAGTTGCGTAAGTTTGCAACTCTGCTCAATATTGTAGGGGGGAAACCTTAACAGACACCAGCTTCAACTACAGGCTTAGAAACAGCATTCCAGTGCTTAAAAGGCAAAAGCTTCGTTTATTTTATCTCTTAAGTCCTCCCACAACCAGGGTTTTCCAGCATTCGGTAGAAACTTTCATCATTTCAAAACCTACTGCCTTTAGTGATCCTGCCGTATAAAAAGGAAGCCCTAACTAGAAAATAAAAACATCCTTTTGCTCCCCTTCAAGTTCTGAAACCAGAATTAGGTATTTGCAAACATACCCAATCTGCCCAACAAAGAAGTCAACCCTCCCCATGTGCAGAAATTAAAGTCCTCTTTTCTTACCTACCTACCTGCTAGCATCCCTGCAGAACACAAGAACCAGGTACATTCGCTTTGTTCAAGGCAACATACCTAGGAAGCGCGAACCGACTTTCAGAGTCTTTGGCCAATTACCTGGGTCCTCCCTGCGTCTTGCACTAGGTATGTTGGCAGTTCCAGGCTCAGGGCCAAGGCGTGCAGCTCCAGCAACTGGTCAGTGTTGGAACCCTGCAGTACGACTTTCTTTGCGCTGAGAGAAAGGCAAAGCAACCTTGAGTGTAATACCAGCTCCCACTCCACCCCGGCGCAGAATCTTGCACCTCCAGCCGAAGAGTCTGGCCTAAGGCAGCTACAGAGATCAGCAGCCCAGGAATTAGGACCTACAAGCCTATTTCAGAGACAACAAACAGCATTGTGTGCTGGGGATCAGGAACATGCTCACCTGCGTACCTGGAAAGCTCTCAGACGTCCGTCCAGGACTGGCACAAAGATCAGGTGTATTTTGTTTAGAGGACTTAAAAACCTTTCTTCAACTGATGTGGAGGGATCCACAGCCATGCACCCAGGACTGCCTGTGTGACCGCCTCTCTCTCTCTCTCTCTCTCTCTCTCTCTCTCACACACACACACACACACACACACACACCAATTAAAAAATCAGCGCATGTGACGCTAAAACATGCTCTGCAGGGGTACCAAGCTAGATGTGCTGGACTGCTGGATTCATAAGGTGCTCAGCAAGCCGGTTAAAATATCAAAAAGCCCCTTGACCATGTCATCTGCTGGATCCAAGAGGAAGTACTATGATCAAGGCTACTGGCCTGAATCAACAGACTATAAACAACCGCCTTTAAGCTCCTCCATCTTGCCAATGCCAAGGAGTTTGCTCTGGCTCAGCTTCAACACAGACACATGGTGCCCCTTCTGCAAGGTCTTAGGACATGGGTAGGCGAACTAAGGCCCGGGGGCCAGATCCGGCCCAATCGCCTTCTAAATCCAGCCCGCGAACGGTCCGGGAATCACCGTGTTTTTACCTGAGTTGAATGTGTCCTTTTATTTAAAATGCACCTCTGGGTTATTTGTGGGGCATAGGAATTCGTTCATCTATTTTTCTCCAAAATATAGTCTGGCCCCCAACAAGGTCTGAGGGACAGTGGACTGACCCCCTGCTGAAAAAGTTTGCTGACCCCTGTCTTAGGAGGCTGGTGTCCTCCGCAGGCCTGATTCCCCTTCTGCTTCCTTACCCTTGTTCATCCCATTGGTTGATGATGTCCCTGTGAGACGACTTCTCCTGCAACAACTGGAACAGGCCAACGGCAGCATGCCCCACTTGAGCGGCGATCTGCAACAATAAGCACCAAGAATCAAGAAACGGAAAGAAGACAAGGTCCCTACCAGAGAGGAACGGCAAACCAAGCCAAAATGGCAAAACCGACTGGGAAACTCAGAAAACCAAGAGGACAAAAACTTCATAAAAGAATGGAAGAAAATTAGAAGTTATTTAGGAGACCACTGTAAACAAATGGAAACATTGGCAGGATTTTGATTTCACTTGCAGTTTAACAAATACCAGGGACAATATGGACTGATATAGAAGTCAGGAGTATGGAATAATATGCAGTTGTAAATGTTCAAAATGGGAGCCCATGGGGGGGGGGGGAGTCGTGAGATTCAGAGTAACCTCTGCACATGTATTTGGATTTTTATAACTTTGTATTTGTAAAATCAAATAAAAATGAATTCAAAATTGGAGGGGGGAGAAACAAGAAACCCACTTCCCTCGCACGGCTTGCGCCAAAGCATCGCTACAAAGACAGAAGATGACAGCCTGCTGCTGAGATACCTTGCCATCACCTGCAAGGCGCAGGCTGGCAACAAGTTAGGAATCATAACCCAAATCATCTTCTAGACAGGGCTCAACAATAGCAGGTTGACTTATTTCAGTAGCAGCTGCGTCAGTATTGTTACTGGGCCCCCATCCACAAATTTATTGGAAAACCAGGAGCCCCTCATTACTCAAGGGCTCTTGCTCGCTTTCACTTTTCAGCCTTGGATAAATGCCCTCGATGGTGTAAGCCAAGGATGGAGAACCTGAGAACCATCTAGTCCAGCCTCCTGCAATGCACTCATCCTGCCCACATGTAAGCAAATCAGCAAGCAAAGCCAAAGGCCACTTAAAAAGGCCGAAACACAACCCATGAGTAGCTTTACCTTTCCAGTCCCCATGGAGAGCTCCATGTTCACCACAAAGACCATCTTATAGTAACCGCTGCCTTGTGCATCCTCTTCTTCCTGGAAAGAGATGGTGATGATCAAGTCCCTTTCGTCATAGCGTAGTCACCCGCCTCTCTTGTTTACGGCTCAGGATCACAGATAGTTGCGTTATACTGAGTTAGGCCACCGGTCCAGCCATCTGCATATTGTCCACACTTGGCCAGCAATGGTCCTCCAGAATTTCAGCCAAAGGTCTCGCCTAGGCTTGTCTCTGGAACCTTGTACATGCAAAGCCACTGTCCTACAGCCCTTCGCCATTTACCACAAGCCTGGTCTGACACCCAGGTCCTGCCCACACTCAAATACAGCTGTTTAGTACCTGTGGAATTAGGTCCGTTCTACTTCACCATGGACAGAGGTGCTAAGGAAGCCTTTACGAGGGTCTAGTGTATTGCAATCACTTCACCAGAATAACAGGGTGAGACAGTTGCAGGACCACAAATCTCAGCTATGTTATTTACACATGATAGCCCTTCGGCCGGCCCGCTGCAACCTTCCTCCTGCAGCAGAGCTGAATGAACTATATGATTATTCTGAATGTGTAGACTAGGACTCCGAAGGGCCAAGGACAAAGGTTATGTTTTATGTTGTGAACTGCCCTGTGATCTTCGGATAAAGGGAGATATATTACTAATTTTTTAATTTAAATTTTTTTTAATAAATTTTTTATTAAAGTTTCAAAAGTTTTTTATAACAACAAAACAGAACAAAACAATACAATAAAACTGACAAACAAAAAATATAAAAAACAAGTATAATTTCAACCCTTATTTTCTTATAATTTACTTCGACTTCCTCATACCTCCCCTTTCTGCATTCCAATTTCTAATTTATTATTCAGCAAATCCTTCCCTTATTTTTCACTTAATTTTGACCTTTCTTTTCTTTTTAACTTATCCATTACCGCTAATAACCACATATTTTCTAATCCAGCGTCATTCTAGCATTCATTAATCTTACAATATTTCTTTAGATAGTCCTTAAATTTTTTCTTCCCTGGTTTCGGATTCTGCTCGTCATCTCTGCCAATCCCATGTAGTCTATCACCTTCATCTGCCATTCTTCCAGGGTGGGTAATTTAATATTTTTTTTTACTTTTTTTTTACTACTATTACTAATACAGTGGTACCTCGGGTTAAGTACTTAATTCATTCCCGAGGTCCGTACTTAACCTGAAACTGTTCTTAACCTGAAGCACCACTTTAGCTAATGGGGCCTCCCGCTGCTGCCACGCCGCCGGAGTACGATTTCTTTTCTCATCCTGAAGCAAAGTTCTTAACCCGAGGTACTATTGCTCGGTTAGCAGTCTGTAACCTGAAGCGTATGTAACCTGAAGCATATGTAACCCGAGGTACCACTGTAATAATTTCATACCACTAAGATAAAGGGCAGGTTTTTCCTTTTTCCAATATTTTTTATTAAATGGACAGATTCTTCCCCAAGGAGTTTTAATCAGCACAAGGCTGGGGAAAGAAGAAAGGTATTTTCCTGATCTAACAGTGCTTTCAGAGCAGGGCATCTATAAGCTTTCTGCTTCCCCTTGCCCAGGGAATATCATTGTCTCAGTTGGGGCAACAATTAGCTTAGTTTCTTAAAGCCAGTCATGCTTCTGGCCCATAGGAAACCGCTAACAGTGTTCCCCCAGGATTGTCTGAGTTACTGATTTGGGCTGTACAGAGGAAGGCAATCCTCAAGCAGTCCTGGGCCTAAGTTATTCAGGGCGTTGTACATAGAAGGATAGAAATGTAGAGTTAGAAGGGGAACCCAGGGTCATCTATTCCAACCCCCTGCAATGCAGGAATCTCAACTAGATCACACATGACAGACCCACACCTCCAACCTCTGCTTAAAAACTTCATGGAAGTGTGGGAAAAGGAGATGCTGAAGGCGTTACTTAGAGGAGGCACAACACACAAAGTCTGCACCGACTGTAGAAACCCGGAGTATTGGCAGGCAGCTAGAGGTTGGAGCCATGACAGATTGGGTGGTCTCAGTCCTTTGCACGAGTCTGGTACAAAAACCTTGAACTTGGTCCAGTAGCAAATGGGAAGTCAATGCAGGTCTTAGCTACAAAGTCATGTGTTGCTTGGTAGTCTTCTTTCCTGTCTGGCCCTAGCATTCTGCACTAACCAAAGCTTCCAGACCCAAGGGCTTTGCACTAATCAAATCTTGAAGTTACCAACCCGTAGATTATGCATATTGTAAATCACAAGTGGACTTGCTTTTTACATAAAGCAGGTCTTCCTGCATGTGCCAGTACCCCCCAAAGACCAGCATCACGGCCTTCAGTGCATATCACAAAAATCTAGGCACTAAATACTCTCGTTGCTAGTCATCCATAACCATTCAGTATGAACCAGTTAAACGGCACTGTACCAAGTTGCATCCTAACAACCAGACAGGTGTGGTGGATGGGATCTTTCATTAAGTAGGTTAACAGAGCAAAATGGAGAATGAGGGGAAGAGCTTCAGTTATGAGTATTTAACATGCTTATAGGTAGGTGTTTCAGACACAGTTACTCACAGAGACAGGCTAAAGAATATTGGCTGTGAAACAGGCAGCAGCGATTAGTTTCTATTGTCACAGGTCACCAATGTGGAACCCACAGACATACATATACACGCAAGAGGCCTTCCCTGACACCCACAGGTTCCTATTATTTCCACTAAAATTAGGACTGGGGAGGTTAATCCTCATCTGCGCTTTCCAGGAAAACCACACGCGCGCAGATTGGCGAGTGGGTGCGGGGAGGAAGTAAAAACACTTCTTTCAAGGGATGGGGAGTAAGAATGCGTGCACGCGGTTGCTGGGCACGTGTGTACCGTCGCAGCACGGGGTCAAAAAAATCTCAGAGCTGCTCAGTCGCCTCTTGAATATCACCTCGGGGCGCCACACCCTCCGACGCGAGAGTCCCCGGTACCCAATTCCAGAGCGTGCCGGGCCGCAAGAAAGAGGCGCTCTTCACATGCTCAGAAACCGCGTCAGCAAAAAGAAAGGTTTGCGGGTCAAGGATTGAAAAAAGCGTAGGGCAGGGTCGATGAAACAAAGAGAGGAGTGCGTTGGGTTAGGCCGGAAAATGATCCCCGGCGGGATCAGGAGGCAGGAAAACGAGATCGGGCGGGGGGGGGGGAGATCGGGACGGGATTACCTGGGAATCGAGGCCGCTGCTGAAGTAGAGCTGTGCCGCCGCCTCGGCCGAGCGGCCCCCGGTGAGCGCTAGAGCCTGCGGGAAGGGAAAGGGAGACGGCCGTGAGGATCGGCTGCAGGGGGTGGATCCCGGCCCACACCCGGCGCCGCCAGCGCCACAAGGAGCAAGCGGCCCCCATCCCCACCCGCAAGAGAAAGAGATCCACCGGCCGACCCACCCGCCGCGCCGCCACCTCGGGGATGCCGAGCTCCAGCAGCGGCGCGACGAGAGACTCGTCCACGCCCGAGTCCGAGTCCAGCGCTTGCGACTCCATTCTTTTACAGCTGCTGCTGCCGGCGCTCTGCCCTCCGATTGGCCTCCCCTGCCGCCTCCCGGCCAATGGGAGCCGCCCACCGTCGCCGCCGCCGCCTCTCGGCCAATCGCCGCGTCGGCTCCCCGAGGCTGCGGCCAGTGGCCGGCGCCCGCCGAGCGGCGCTTCCCCCCCTCGTGACCGCCGCGGCCCGTCCAGGTTCGTGAACTTGCGCGCGCCTTTGGTCGCTTCTTCCGCACGTGACGCGGCCGCGTTCCAGCCTCCCTGCGAGGAGGGCAGGCGCGGGAGGAGGCGGGCTTCCCCTTGCGGGAGCAGCCGCAAAAGATGGCCTTGCATATGTTTTATATATATATAAATATATATAATATTTTATATTATTTATAAAAATATTTTATAAATAATGAAATAATATAGTACCTAACACACACACACACACACACACACACACATATATATATGTTAGGTACTATATTATTTCATTATTTATAAAATATTTATATTATTTTATTTATAATCACACATACCGTAAATAAGAATAAAAATCTGCGCCTCACCGCCAAGTATGATTTCAATGCGCGGAATGGGTGTTTGAATGTACAAGGTCACGCAAAAAAACAAACAAACCGCCAATGGGGGGGGGGGAGGCCCAAAACGTCGCCTATGAATATTGGCAGTGCACGGTGAAGAGAGCAATTTTGTGGAGCGGAGGGTCCCCTTGGCCTTGCACACGTTCAAGCCGCAATCCTATACACGCTTAGGGGCCGGATTCAACACAGTGGGACTTGCTTCTGGAAACTGACAACTGGGAAACACTGGCCTGCGAGCACTCCAGTTGGAGAACAGCATTTACCTTTATCATGGGCTTTGAAGACACTCGAACTCGGGACGCAAGGGGGAAACGTGCTGAGAGTGAGCCACGCTTGGCAAATCCACACCATGATCAACTCCCACCCGGAAACCAATGTCCCCACTGTGGAAGGACATGTGGATCCAGAACAGGCCTCCACAGCCACTTACGGACTCACTGTTAAGACCGTGTTTATGGAAGACAAGCTACGAGTGATCGCCAAAGAGAGAAGACTTACCCGTACCTCTGGGTGGGCAAATATAGGATTGTCTGAAAACCCTGAATTAAATTAAATTGAATTAGATTGTGACAGAGTGCACTTCGAATTAAATTGTGACAGACTGTGCTTTTTGCATTACTGTTTAAGCCCCACTCTTTACATTACTTGCTTCTTTTACACCCATGTGTATAAAAGACGCCTGGATCATAGAATCATAGAGTTGGAATAGACCACAAGGGCCATCGAGTCCAACCCCTGCCAAGCAGGAAACATGGATGAACTCCAGTCAAAGGCGACTGAGGTGTGGCACTCATCTTGCTTTTCAGGCCAAGGGAGCCGGTGTTTGTCCACAGACAGCTTTCCGGGTTGTGTGGCCAGCAGGACTAAACCGCTTCTGGCACAACAGGACACCGTGACGGAAACCAGAGCGCACGGAAACGCCGTTTACCTTCTCGCCACAGTGGTACCTATTTATCTATTGCACTGGTATGCTTTTGAACTGCTAGGTTGGCAGGAGCAGGGACCGAGCAATGGGAGCTCACCCCCTCATGCGGATTTGAACCACCAACCTTCTGATCAGCAAATCCAAGAGGCTCAGTGGTTTAGACCACAGCGCCACCCGCGTCCCCCATGTGTATATGTCCCTGTGACAACTGTCCAGGGCTCTGCTCAGCATTATGAGGCAATAGTGCAGAGCTTTCCAAACTGCGTCCAGGCACGTTAGTGTGTCGGTTGCAGTGTAGGTGTGTTGCATTAACGCTCCCTGTGCTCCTCCCGGGGTTGGAAAGAGGTTTGTTTAACCTCGTTTGCTAGCTGAATTCCTGTGTCACGAAATGATGCATGTCTAAAAAGCGTGCCACCAACACGAAAAGTTTGGAAAGCTCTGCAATCGTTGCTGCTGCCCATTGAAAACGAGAGGGCAGAAGGCAGGGAGGTCAACAGCAGGGGGAGCCAGAGCCAGCAACAGGCAGAACCAATCAATCCTCATTTTGTCCCCTATTCCCCTCCCTACAGGGCAACACTGAGACCACAGAGGAGGAAGTCTAGGAAACCACCTCCTAGACTAGTTGTAAGAAAGAAGGCAGGGAGGAGTTGGGCCAGTAAGAGCAGACTTGAGGTCAGTGGGGCAATGTCCATTCGCCCTAATGGGCCAACTTTCCGTGGCTGGGGGGCTCCCAGATAGCCAGCTTACTACATTTTGAAACAAGTGAAAGCATAAACATTGTCATCCGAAGAGCCCACCACCACTACCATAAGGCCAACAAGTCCACAGTCTAGATAGAACAGCCTTTCTCAAATGTTGGGTCCCCAGATATTGTTGGACTACAACCCCCATCATCCCTGGTCCTGCTAGCTAGGGATCAAGGGAGTTATAGTCCAATGCCTGGAGACCCAAGGTTGAGAAAGGCTGGTCTAGAATTTCCACTGTGTTGCCACTAGCATTCAAGGGGTGATTGGGGGTGGACAAGGAAGAAGGCAATGCCGTTGAAGGACACCGTGATGGAGGTTGTGGGGAGGGGAGAGAGAAGTGCTTATGCTTGGAGCTATGGAGAATTGTTGAGGTGGGAAGGGAGGGGGCTGTGGTAGCTCAATGGCAGAGCATCTGCCTTTCATGTAGAAGATTCCAGGTTCAATCCCTGGCTTCTCAAGGAAGGTGCTAAGAGCATTCTCCTGTCTCAGATCCTGGAGAGAGTCTAGTAGCGTAGACCAGTGTTCTTCAACCTCATGTCTTCAGATGTTGTAGGACTACAACTCCCATCATTTCCAAACGAGCCAGGAATGATGGGAGTTGAAGTCCAACCACATATGGAGACATGAGGCTGAAGAACACTGGTGTCAACAGTCCTGAGCTAGATGACAAGATGGGTTTGACTCAGTAGAAGGCAGGCTCATTTCCACATGCTGCAGCAGCAGCAGCAACAAGAAGGACTCTTGACTTTCCACCATGAGGAGTTTTGTGCATGTAACCGTTCAGTTTAAGAATTTTGGCCAATTTTGCAAAAAATGAAAGTATGGAACCAGAGTTACATATATTTACACCAATGCATCCTTTGCTACAATTCCATTAAATTTTATTTTGTTTAAACCAGTCGTGATCTTTCCTGTATGTTTGCATTCTGTTCTTTGCTTGTTTCCTGCATGAATACACACAGTTCCGTCTTCTTCAGATTAGCAGGCCATTCACTGTGGTTGCGGTATTTTTTTTATATTGCATTTTAATGAAAAATCAAGTTATACATGGGCCCCTACGAACACAGGCAAACAATAATTTTGCTGATGAGGTGTGTCAACATCAAAGGTGGCGTAGGAGGACCTTAAGACATCTCTGTGAGATCAAGTGGTACAGATCCCTCAAAATTCAAAAACCAACAAAGGTGTCTAGTGGAGGAGGTGGGGTGATGAACGGGTGTGCACATGCTCACAAAATTCTTAAAAGTGGGTGAGGGGGAAACAGCTTTGAATTTTGTAACATGGGGAAATGGATGGGCTGAAACATTCATCTAGATAAATAGATGGAATATCATGAAAAAGTTACTACTGCTTGTTCTTATTAGACACTCAATTTCACATTAAGAGGGTGGAATTGGCGCACCAACCAACTTAGGATGAGGTATGAAGTGTGGAAGACTCTCAAGAGTTCTGCTTAAAATCCTGCAAAACCATCAGGCGCAGAAAGGACTGGGTGAACCCAGATGATGTTTCTAGAGCAGAGAAACCTCCGTTTCCAAAGCACTCCAGTGGCAACTGTGTCTCCTACTTTACAGAGGACAATCCTCTATTTCAAGGAGTCTTCTATATGAAGGTCTGTCTAGTCCAGGTCTGGCTCAGTGATAAAGAACCGTAAGAAAAGGGAGCAAAGGCCCTGACGTTTCTCCACCAGCTAGATAACAGACTGAGCAGGTACACAGGTAACCTGGTCACAGTCTTTTCCTCTGCCGGGGAGGTGTATTGCAGTTCTATTTAAATGATAGTAATTCTATTCTAAATGTGCCGGGGAGGTGTATTGCAGTTCTATTTAAATGATAGTAATTCTATTCTAAATGTGCACCTATACATACGAATTGGCACATGCAGATCTAATGCAAATCTCTGCTGTCTCTTTTATGGTGATGTATATGCTGCCACCCTAGGAACCATCCTTACAAGCGTCTCCTTCCTCTCTGTGCTGCAGTTCTGCAAAATCTCTCTCTCTCTCTATATATATATATCTATATCTCTGCAAGTTTGAAGCAGAAGGTCTCCTAGCCTGTACCTGATGCTGATTGGCTTGCCCATCCATGATGTCACTCCAAAGCCGGATCCCAATCCCCAGAGAAAAATCTGCTCTTCTAAAACCACGGCAGCAAAAGTCACGAATGCATAAATGCAAACATGGAGAAATTAAGGTGGGCAGCTTGCCTGAGATGCGTGTGGCCAATATCCAGGCATACACACCTGTCATTTCCATTGTGAAGCCAGGAGGAAGCCAGGCTCACCCCATGGCAGAGGAGGGCCGCACCTTTTGTCTTACGTTAGGCTGGTCTTCACCCTGTAGAACTGGTTTGCCAAGGTGGATTAAGAGGAGACGTATCCAGAGTTAAACCATGACCATTTGCTCTTCAAGAGCCTCATCCATCCAAGACAAAGGGCAGCCAGACTAGGCATGATGTTGACTTCATCAATACAATTAATGTGCATGTGTTTGGTTACATAAGCAGATCTGGGACTCGTGAGGGTGGGAAGAATTAAATTCTCTCTCCCAGCTAAATTTGCCCCTCCAAAGGATCCACTTGCATTCCAAGGGATGCAAATAGCAGCTCTGGAGAGTTGTTTTGTGTTCGATTTGGCAGGGAGTGAAATAGCTGAACTACCCCTCTGCACCCTGTAAGGTCCCGGGGTGCTTTGAGGCCGGGGCTGTTGAAGTTCAGTAGCTCACTCTGACAGCCCCTAGATAGCCACACCCCCAAGGAGTTGTTGTTTTAAGCAGGTGTCAATCTATTACATAAGCTGCTCTCAACTTCTGACTCCCTCTGTGCTCTAGTGAAACTTGAAAGCCTCGTTATCACCTCATTCACTTTCCAGAGCAAGGAGAGCCTGTCACTTACCCTGCCTCTCCTGTAAATGAGGTCATCGCTCCCACTCCGAGAAAAATCCCAGAGCTGTACTCCCCGTGTTCCCTTGTCCGTGAGACCCCTGCTTGCTTACATAACAGAAAAACCCATGCACTTTAATTCATGCCTAGTCTGCCCCTAAGATTCCTTTGTGAGCATGTCCTATTTCTAAACCATCCTGGCGGAGAGAGCAGCAGGATCAGACCATGCCTGCACTAGGTATTGAGCCAAGGATGCTGAAGGCATTTGTCAGCTGCTGCTCTCCTTTCTGGGGCATATTCCAGCATAGGCAGGAGAAAACTGGCAAGCGGAGATGCCTGATGCTTGGGCCAGCTGTATTTATCCGTGAGGATATGGTAGAGGTCGTAGGGAGACAGCCAGGACATCCTCAGGAGAGCACCTGCCAAAGGAGAGAGGGAAAAAGGAGCCACAGTCATGTTCTGGAAACCTGTTAGATTCTTCCTGGGGACAAGGGCAGAGTGTGGCGTTTGCCTCCTAGGATGGGTCATAAGGAAAGGGTTAAATGAGTGTGATGTGATTGGCCAGTGGGAATGCAAGGGAGGAGTAAAAGTTAGAGTGGGGGGGTTTTGAAAGTCAGTTGAGGTTTGGGAGTTGAAAAAGGAAGAGGGAGGATTAGGTGTGGTTTGGTGGAGTTGTATTGTGAGAGAGTGAGAGGAATTGTTGGGTGGTGTCAGATAGATAGTTGGGAATAATCAGTTTGAAGTTGCTAGGAACTAAGATTTAAGAAACTGACAAGGAAAATTAACTGAAACCATAAGCTTGTTCCTGCATTTAAAAAATAAACTTGATTATTTGTTAATGTTAACAACTGACTGGACTCCGTGTGTACCCGAGAGAAACGGGTTGGTGGCAGCGAAGAGGCAATCACAGTGGTGGCACAGGGTCAATAGACCGTCAAACGTCCGGGGGCCCTGTGTGATCGCCACAAAGGGACACTGACTTGGGCCAAGATTATGGGTGCCCATGACGTCATGTTGCATCAGCGGTGCAGCGCCGCTTCTGAGGCCTCGCAAAAAAACGGAAGTTGTATTGGACTCCTGCGTTGTGGGTGCCCTGGAGCTGGCACCTGTGGACGAGGCTCTTGCATTTTCCCTTTACAAACTTATCTTTGGCAATTGCACGAGGCAAGTGCAGAATTTCACACCAGACTTGGGCCCGGCTGTGCAAAGGCAATCCTCTGCATTTGCACTGCTTCCTATGCAACAGCGTAGGGCCAAATTCAGAAGCGAAAAGTCCCTTCATGACAGCCACAGCCACTTCCCCTCACAGCCACAACCCCTTCTAAAATGATACAACCTTCAAGGATAATGCAATCATCTTAAAATTAGGCACGCATTGCAAACATCACGGCAGATCGCCATGTGTTGCCTTTCAGCTAGATCTACTATTTTCTGCGCATAATAATAATAATAATATAATTTTATCATTTCTACCCCACCCACCTGGCTGGGTTTCCCTAGCCCCTTTGGGCAGCTCCCAACAGAACATTAAAAGCAGAATAAAACATCAAACATTAAAAACTTCTCTAAACAGGGCTGCCTTCCCTAAAAGTCAGATAGTTGTTTATTTCCTTGACATCTGATGGGAGGGCAGGCGCCACCACCGAGAAGGCCCTCTGCCTGGTTCCCTGTAACCTCAATTCTCACAGTGAGGGAACCTCCAGAAGGCCCTCAGTGCTGGACCTCAGTGTCCAGGCTGAATGATGGGGGTGGAGACATTCCTTCAGGTATACTGGGCCGAGGACATTTAGGGCTTTAAAGGTCGGCACCAACACTTTGCCCGTCCATGGGCAAATGATACGGAGTGCTGCAGTATCTTCTTTCGGAGTTACTTAGGTAGGTTTTTTACTTGGAAGTTACACTGTACTTAACATAACTTCCACACTTCTTCACTTGAAAATTGAAGCACCTTGTGTTTTGAGTGCTTCTAAATTCCTAGCTTTGGAGGATAAATAACTACTCCTTCGAGACTTTGCGCCTGCCCGTTAGGGGAAATAGGAAGCCTCGAACATATATTTCTTATATGTCCTTTTTATGTTGAGATTCGTAGAGACACCACTGACCCTTTGCTGAAGAGGCTCGCCGATCTTTCAGACAAGTCTAAACTTAATTCTCTCCTCTTAGGCAAAGATCATAAGACGACCTGACTAGTAGCCAGATTCTGTGCCCAGATTTGTAGGCACAGATCATCCTCCAGAATAAAATAGCTTACTAGGGAAATGCTGAAGTTGCCCTTTGGGGCGCCTCGGGGCAATTTTTTATGGTAGCCCAAATCTCAGTTGTACGGGTGTATGTATATATCTCAATTTTAACTCATGAGCTATTGCTGCAATCTGTTCCAATTGTATATTTTATCTTTATGAACGCTGTTTTTATTGTGTTATGTTATGTGAGCTGGTCTTTGACCGTAATAAATTATCTAATTATCTAACGACTCCTTCATGTTCTTCCAAAACGACTCTAGGAGCCCATCCTCTGTGACGGACTTATCCCTTTTCACTCTGATTGGCTCAATCAGCACTCAAGGTGAGAAGACTTCTGAAAAGCTCCCCGCAGAAATAGTAACAGGCCTTCTGACTCCCCGCCAACTCCTCCCTCTGGACCTCTGCTCTTATCTCCAACTCCCGCAGTCTCACCTTGCCTGTTGAAGAATGTTGTCGCCCGCTTCCAGAACAAAGCAACTTTAGGTGGGATTCGGCCCAGGAGTTCGATGATCCGAACCACGTGATCTGAAATTGGGGGGGAGGGAAGCAAAGTTAGATGCTTTACTGTACGGTTTCTCCTATCAAATGGAGTTTAAGAAGACAGGCTGGACTCTGACCTACCATCATCTCTTGAAAAATACTGCCCAGCCTGGGGATCAAAGAGACGGTCTCCGGTGGCCAGTTCAAAAGCCTGCAGGATGACACACACCCCTCGAGTAAGTCCACTGCGAGCCAATTCGTATAGTCAATACAGTGGTACCTCGGGTTAAGTACTTAATTCGTTCCGGAGGTCTGTTCTTAATCTGAAACTGTTCTTAACCTGAAGCACCACTTTAGCTAATGGGGCCTCCTGCTGCTGCCGCGCTGCCAGAGCACGATTTCTGTTCTCATCCTGAAGCAAAGTTCTTAACCCGAGGTACTATTTCTGGGTTAGCGGAGTCTGTAACCTGAAGCGTATGTAACCTGAAGCATCTGTAACCCAAGGTACCACTGTAAATATTTTTGTTTTTACAAGACACTTAGCAGTTTGAGCCGAATCACTATAAATATTAAAATATCTATCTTACGTCTCTGAAACATTTTCACAAGAAGTAGAGACAAAAGGGTGAGACACGCAGGGGTCTAGGGTGAAATCCAGCTGTGCTCAATCCCAAAGGTGCCTCCAGACTATTTTACAGGAGGGATTCCAGTGCATGCCATAAATTTAGGGTTGCACATTTAAAGTGGATTGAAGCGCTCCGTCGCCTCGGCACAACAAATCCACAGATAAACTGCATCTTTTTTGCAGCTTGCAGAACGATTAAGAAATGCATTGCAAAGTGTGGGATGAATGAATGGTGAATGGGAAGACATGTAAACATCCCACAAGCACATCAGGGTGAAGGCAGGATGACTGCTCATTGTCATATAACCACTCCAGAAACAAACCGGAACAAATGCTCAATAAAGGCTGAACATAATCTTAAACACTGTTTGAGATTTGTGCAAACAGATTAGGGTGAACTCTGAGCGAAAAGGGCATTAGGAGGAGCCCCAAGGCTGTCAAGTTCATATGAATAGATGGTTGGGATTCTAAAGGCAAGAAGCAGCAGCAGCAGCAGCAGTGCCATTACTGAAGGAACATTCCTGTTAAGTTGTGGGTGAACATATCAGACGATACAGCAATTCTGCAAACAGCTCTTGTTTATTCAGAGGCCAGAATAAAACTGAACTGAAGGGTTCAGCCAGCCCGCTTATATAGGGCTCCACTACAACGCAATAGTAACCACTTTCTGTAACTATCCAATCACTGAACGTCACTTTCGATCCCTTATTTGCATACGTGGACCTGAGTGAAAACTATCTACAGTATCCCCCGGCTGGCCCAGGGTGAGAACTTCAGTACATAACAATTCCTTACCAGGCACGCTGTGCTCCAGATATCCGCTGGGGTGCCGTAATCTAATCCGAGGAGGACCTCCAGGGCTCTGTAGGGCTGGGTCTGGATCTTCTTGGAAAAGGGCTTGTACTGGAACAGAAGGGACAACGGGCTGAGTGAGAGTGGATGGCCCAAATGCACCTTTGAGTAGGCAGGCAGCCTAAAACAGCAGCAGATCCTTAAGGGAATAACACTGGGCAGGATTATTTTATTTGTTGATTCATTTCATAAGATTTAAACACTGCTTGATAGCAAAAAACAAAACCACCCTCAAAGTGATTTACAAACAGATAGAACCGTAAGACCAGGAAAGGTTTGCAATGCGCTAAAACACACACAAGAGGTTAAAAGACGAAAGCAGATTAATATTCACGCCAGCTTTTCTAAGCACCAAAACAAGAACGTTTTTAGCAGGGGCCGGAAATAATCCAGAGAAGGTGCCTGCTTGATTATCAACAGGCAGGGAGTTCCAAAGGGCCACTCTAAGCAAATGGGTTCTTACAAATGTGGAACGGGTATTCTGCGGCAGCTGCGGCAGTGCCATTTCCGCCAATCGAAGCAGTCAAGCGGGCACATAAGGAAGGCCTGCAAGCATGGCCATGGGAGATTCAAAGGGGCTCAAAGAATCTTCCCTGCGAGGCTTTGAAAAACGGAAGTGTCCGGGGCTTTTTGGTTTAGGAGAATTTTTATTATTATTAAGAATGCAGACCTGGGAGTAAGCCCCACTGCAGTCAATAGGACATGGTTAGGATTGTACTGTTCAGAGGAGGTATACATCCATATATAGCAGTTTGGGGGGCAACAACAGGTGGAGAGGTCTTTTGCCTTAGAATCAGTGCTTTTCCCCCCTAAAAAAATGTTTAGGGGTACTCTCATTTTCCTACTCATATTGAAATACAGTGGTACCTCAGGTTAAGAACTTAATTCATTCTGGAGGTCCGTTCTGTTCTCAACCTGAAGCAAAGTTCTTAACCTGAGGTACTATTTCTGGGTTAGCGGAGTCTGTAACCTGAAGCGTCTGTAACCTGAAGCGTCTGTAACCCGAGGTACCACTGTACTGTCCCTCAATGAGGCCAAACTTAGATTCACAAAATGTTTAGGGGGTATGTGTACCCCCCCTCATCCCCCAGAAAAAGCACTGCTTAGAATTATAATAATAGAATTGTGGGGTTGGAAGGGACCATGGGGGTCATCTCACGCAACCCCCTGCGATGTAGGAATCTTTGGCCCCATGTGGGATTCAAACCCACAGCCCTGAGATGAGTTTTATGCTCTATTGACTGAGCTATGGCTCTGCCTTCCTGCTCAACTTGGTGGCATCTGATAGTCCACTGGGCAAAAGGGAATGGTGGACTAGAGGGGTATTTAGACAGAGCCAGCAGGGCTTTTATTACATATTCACACCTGTCCCGATGTTCACTGCTGCCTTTTCCCCCAGCTTAAAAGACCAGGGGCAAAACCACCCGCAGCACAGCCTAGGGCAGAAAGCTCTTGTGTTTTGTTCTTGTGGCTTGTGGCAAGGGGACAGGTACCTCTGCCAAATTTTAGTTTCTCATTTTTCCAATTGTAATTGGATTTTTTAAATTGAAGATCGAATAAAAATGTATTCTTTTTTTCCAGCTTCCATAGTAGTTTGCGATTATTTTTTTTAAAGGAAGCTCCTCATTAAAAAGTCCTCAGCATTTTTATACGTGTTTCTCCTACGCACACATTCCTGTGAAGTTATTCCCCGATATACATTATTTTTTTTTGCAAGCAATTTCCTGAAATATAATGCAGTTTTGTGCATTATGAACTTTTATGCACGTTTGACACTAATATATGCATTTTTTTTTGGCGGGGGTACACATGACTTGGCTGGAAAACTGCACAAGATTTGGAGAAGCGCAAATTTTGAAGCAAGGCTCTGCTTCAGTTTGAGCGTTGTTGCGGAACGTGCAAATTGGGTGTGTTCACCTTTAAGTGTGAACTGACAGATTTCCCCTCCATCTCTACAACCTGTGGCAGTCTTGTCAAAAAGATTAACTAGCCAGCCATGGGGTGATGCCCTCACTGGTGAACTTCAAGGGAGAGCAATGTACTAACAAGCAACGATGGCAGAAAAGGGACGGGTGGGTGTGCTGTCATAGACTCACCGTCCAGCATGCGCTTCCCAGGTCAGCAATTTTCACTCCCAATTTCATGAGGTTGCAGCAGTCCAGGACAGCAGCCACGTCCTCCTCTGGACAGAACAAACACAAGGAAATAAGCTCCGGAGGCGATAGAAAACCATAGGTTATATATCCCTTATGGCACCTGTATTTCACACCAGCCCTGATCCAACAGCAGCAGTGTGATGTCTCATCCCGACGGAAACCAATTCCGAAAGAAGACTGTAAATGTATCTTGCAAGCTTCAGCCCGGCAGGAGTCAGCTGCAAATTATAGCACAGCAGACCCTCCAAGTGTCCCTATTTTCCAGAGACAGTCCCAGATTTTCAGAAGCTGTCCCGGTTTCTGATTTGATCCCAGAAAGTCTTGCTTTTCCTTAGGACGTCCCTGTTTTCATCAGAGAACCGTTGGAGGGTATGGAGTCATGCGAGCCAAGGAGATAAGTAACTATGCAACCTTTAGAAGGCAGCCCTGTATAGGGAAGATTTTTTTTTTAATGTTTAATGTTTTGCTATGTTTTTGTATAGGTTGGAAGCTGCCCAGAGTGGCTGAGGCAACCCAATCAGATGGACAGGGTATAAGTAATAAACTTATTATTATTATTATTATTATTATTATTATTATTATTATTAAATAGGATGTCCCTAGTTTCATTAGAGAAATGCTGGAGGGTATGGCATAGGCATTGCCACCCTCTCCCAATTAACCTCCGTCTCCTGAGTTGACAACCCTAGGCCCTGCCCACTGCCAGCGTGCGGCTCCAGAAGTTAACTCACAAGGGGCTGCAGCCCTTGATCTAAGAAAAATTGTTCCCCACCCCTGGCCTGAAGTGCCCAAAGAGGGATTCCTCCGAGTTCCTGGGTGGACGTGCTCTCCCCTTCCAAACAAACACTGCGGCCTTTTCTCCTGTGCGGCGTACCTGGCCTCTTGGGCTCAGCTCCTGCGCCGTGTTCCTGGAAAGCCACCTGGTGGAGAAGCGCCTGCAGGCTCCCTTCCGCCACGCAGAGCAGGATGTTCTCCGGTTTGATGTCTGCATGGATGATGCGGCACTCCTTGTGCAAGAAGTGCAAGCCCTGGAGAACCTGCCGCGAAGCAGAGGCAATCAGTGGCCCAAAGCTGTTCAATGTGTACTGCGCTTTATATTTTTGCGGTATTGAAGAGCATAAAGGAGAAACTCCAGAGTTGGGAGCAGGGCTCAGAGGCATGGGGGTATGGAGATCGAAGACCCATATCTATTTCTGCAGCAGGGTCCCTGTCTCCAGCACCCTAGAGCCATCCGATCTGACTGGGACTCATCAGGGTCAAAGGGAAGGTGAGTCAGCCAAGGAGGATCGGCTTCTGGGGTCACTCTGGAGAAGGCATGTGGAAAGAACATGGAGTGGAGTTGCTTTGTATGATCCAAAACTGGACCATAAAGAAGGCTGATCGCCGAAGAATTGATGCTTTTGAATTATGGTGCTGGAGGAGACTCTTGAGAGTCCCATGGACTGCAAGAAGATAAAACCGATCCATTCTGAAGGAAATCAGCCCTGAGTGCTCACTGGAAGGACAAATCGTGAAGCTGAGGCTCCAATACTTTGGCCACCTCATGAGAAGAGAAGACTCCCTGGAAAAGAGCCTGATGTTGGGAAAGATGGAGGGCACAAGGAGAAGGGGACGACCGAGGACGAGATGGTTGGACAGTGTTCTCGAAGCTACCAGCATGAGTTTGACCAAACTGTGGGAGGCAGTGGAAGACAGGAGTGCCTGGCGTGCTCTGGTCCATGGGGTCACGAAGAGTCAGACACGACTAAACGACAACAAACAACAACAAGGAACACAAGGGGCTTCTGTTTCAAGGGAATGCTGTGCAAACTCCGTAATGTAAAAAACGCGAGTCACTCCAAAAGAGTATCTCCAAATCAGTTGCCATAAATAAACAGAAGTAGCTAAAAGGCAACACCTTGAGATTTGCATTGGTCGCTGCAATGCATCCGTGAGTATTATTATTGTATAATTAAAAGATTACAGCCGTACCTCTGGTTGCAAACGGGATCCGTTCCAGAGCCCGGTTCGCAACATGAGCAGAACGCAACCCGCATCTGTGCGTCTGACGGGTTGCGATTCACCACTTCTGCGCATGCGCACGACATCATTTTGTGTTTTTTTTTTTTTAAATATTTTTTATTGGTTTTACAAAATTTTTAAAAGAAACAAACAAACACTAAAAGTGACAAACATACACGTATAGTTTCAAACATATTTTCATAAACCTCTTTTCTTGGACTTCCCCATACCCCCCCTCTCTGCATCTCAATGTCCATATTTCAACCAGCAACTCCCCATTGTTACTTTCCATTCTCCATCATCTTAATCCTCTTTTATAATTCCAACCTTATTTCCTGCACCCCTTTGTTTCTAGGAACCACAACATTTTAACATTCATTAAGTTTATAGTAGTCCTTAAGATAATTTTTAAATTTTGTCCATTCTTCTTCCACCGTCTCTTTTCGTTGGTCACGGATTCTGCCTGTCATCTCGGCCAATGTCATATACTCCATCACTTTCATCTGCCATTCTTCCAGAGTGGGTAGATCTTGTGTCTTCCAATACTTTGCGATGAGTATTCTTGCTGCTGTTGAAGCGTACATGAAGAAAGTTCTGTCCCTCTTTGCCACCAATTGGCCGACAATGCCCAAGAGGAAGGCCTCTGGTTTTTTAGAAAAGGTACATTTAAGTACTTTTTTAATTTCATTATAGATCATTTCCCAGAAGGCCTTAATCTTCGGGCATGCCCACCAAAGGTGGTAGAAGGTACCTTCAGTCTCCTTACACTTCCAACATTTGTTATCGGGCAGATGATAAATTTTTGCCAGCTTGACTGGGGTCATGTACCACCTGTAAGTCCGCACGACATCATTTTGAGCATCCGCGCATGTGCGAGCAGTGAAACCCAGAAGTAACCCTTTCTGGTACTTCCGGGTCGACGCGGGACGCAACCTGAAAAAATTTAACCTGAAGCAACCGTAACAGGAGGTATGACTGTATTGTATCATCTTAGAAGGGTGTGTGGCTGTGGCTGTCATGAAGAGGCCCTGCACTTCTGAATTTGCCGCTACAGTACGGGTAGGTCTTAGCCTTAAGAAAAATCTGTCATGGACTGGATGTGCTCACACCTCAGGAAGGAAAAGGAGGGTGTAGCATTGACTGCCTGTGATTGGCAGGAAGTATGGGAGACCTCCGGATTGGCCTTGTGAAGTCTCTTATTCCGGAAGAAAATTCTGCACATGCGCAGAAACACTTAGGTGCCAGGGTTGCTTACCAATGTTGCACGTGATCCAGGAGGGGGATGTGCCAGGGACTCAAGCAGCCTCTTCTGCAGGCCTCCAGGGTTTTATGCAAAGGGAGAAACTTGCCCAGCATCCGTGGAGGCTGCTCCATGGGGACATTTGGGTCACAGTCCCACCTGTGTCATCCTTCCCTCCGCGCTGCCTGTCACCTTCCTCATTTTCAGTGTTGCCCTTGTATGACTTAGCAGGGAGGATAGCAGTTCGAAAGCACGCCAAAAAGTGCAAGTAGATAAATAGGTACCACTCCAGCGGGAAGGTAAACGGCATTTCCGTGCGCTGCTCTGGTTTTGGTGTTCCATTGCGCCAGAAGCGGCTTAGGCATGCTGGCCACATGACCTGGAAAAACTGTCTGCGGACAAACGCTGGCTCCCTGAGCCTGTAAAACGAGATGAGCGCCACAACCCCCGAGTCGTCTGCGACTGGACATAACTATCAGGGGTCCTTTACCTTTTTATGACTGGAGCTGTTGTTGGCTCTGGCGCCACCTGCTGTCAGGTTCCCTGCCTTCCGCCCTACCAATCCCAATGAGAACCAGCCAACGCTGCCCATACATCTGAATGGGAAGATGCATGAATTTATATTGAGCATGCGTGGATTTTGGTGAGGCCAGGGCCACGAAGAGTTCCCCACCCAGTGCATCCTTTGCTGCTACTGTCACCTGAAAACATCCCCACAGTAACTGCCTTGGTGCATCTTGGCCGGCCCTGACGCTGGCTGGCTCAGCTCTCCAGGTAACCCTGTACTTACTTACCTGTTGTGTTGCTTTCTTCACAAAGGGTAACGGGAGGCCCTGGACTCCTTGGCTGCTCAGCAGAGACTGCAGAGAAGGCCCCAGCAGCTCAAACACTAAGCACACATGTGGGAGGAGATATTGTCAGGGATCCAGTAACTGGGAAACTGCTGGAATTCGGTTCACTCCATTGGCAGCTCCCCAAAGTCTCGTGCAGAGGGAGTGGAGGATGTGAGAAATAGCTTACTGAGAACTGTGTCCCACAAAGAAAGTTAACTGGGAGAGATCATCAGGGGGTTTGGGCTGGGTGTTCACAAGTAAGCAGATGATACCCAGCTCTACCTCTCCTTTAAATCAGAACCAGTGAAGGCGGTGAAGGTCCTGTGTGAGTGTCTGGAGGCAGTTAGAAGATGGATGGCAGACTGAGGTTGAATCCTGACAAGACAGAAGAACTGTTTTGGGGTGGACAGAGGGCAGGCAGGTATGGGGGACTCCCTGGTCCTGAATGGGGTAACTGTGCCCCTGAAGGACCAGGTGTGCAGCCTTTGAGTCATTTTGGACTCAGCTGTCCATGGAGGCACAGGTCAATTCTATGTCCAGGGCAGCTGTCTACCAGCTCCATCTGGTACGCAGGCTGAGACCCTACCTGCCCGCAGACTGTCTCGCCGGAGTGGTGCATGCTCTAGTTATCTCCCGCTTGGACTACTGCAATGCGCTCTACGTGGGGCTACCTTCGAAGCTGACTCGGAAACTACAACTAATTCAGAAGCGGCTGCCAGGAACAATATAAGACTAGTCCTAAAAGATCTTCATTGGCTCCCAGTATGTTTCCAAGCACAAATCAAAGTGTTGGTGCTGACCTTTAAAGCCCTAAATGGTTTCGGCTCAGTATACCAGAAGGAGAGCCTCCACTCCCATCATTCGGCCTGGACACTGAGGTCCAGCATTAAGGGCCTTCTGGCGGTTCCCTCACTGTGAGAAATGAGGTTACAGGGAACCAGACAGAGCGCCTTCTTGGTAGTGGCGCCCACCCTGTGGAACGCCCTCTCATCAGATGTCAAGGAAATAAACAACTATCTGACTTTTAGAAGACAACTGAAGGCAGCCCTGTTTAGGGAAGATTTGAATGTTTGATGTTTCACTGTGCTTAAAGTTTTTAATTTGTTGGAAGCCGCCCAGAGTGACTGAGGCAACCCAGTCAGATGGGCAGCATATACAGTAAAGTAAAATACAGTCAAACCTCGGTTGTTGAACGTAATCTATTCCGGAAGGCTATTCAGCTTCCGAAATGTTTGACAACCGAGGCACGGCTTCCTATTGGCTGCAGGAGCTTCCTGTACTAAAGCGGAAGCTACGTCGGACGTTCAGCTCGCTAAAAATGTTTGAAAACCGGAACACTTACTTCTGGGTTTTCGGCGTTTGGGAGCCAAAACGTTCCAAAACAGAGGCGTTTGGAAACCGAGGTTTGACTGTAATGATGATGACGATTATAGCGAATTCCGTTAAGGACAGCTGGGTGTGTCAGGACAGCAGCTTAGTACAATATCAGTGGAAATGTCCAACTTTGTTTAATAGCAATGCCCTGTCCAGCTTTTTGTGCCCTTGTGGTGCATTATCTACCAACCAAAGGATATGGAAGCCATTGTCTCCAATCATTTTGAAATCGTCCAGGAAGTGGATGACACGGTCGCTGCCTTGGTCTTTCCTCCTCTTGCTGTTCACCTGCAGAAATATAAATAAATAAAAAACGTGCACAAATTACTTTTATGAGGCCTTTGACAGTCTCCAGATGGCTTTTGACTAGAGGAGGTATCAACTGTGTTTGAAATGGGCCATTAACGTAGGAATGGCATCATTAGTAGTACTAATGTACAGCTAATGTACAGCTTTTTCGGCTGTGGCTCCGATCTGGTGGAACACTCTGTCACAAGAGACCAGGGCCCTGCGGGACTTGACATCTTTCCGCAGGGCCTGCAAGACAGAGCTGTTCCACCAGGCCTTTGGCCAGGTCCCAGCCTGACTCCCTCCCTTGGCAATCTTTGCGGAGCTCTGGCCGAATGGTTGCCAGTGGCTTGAATTAATTAATTTTATAATGAATGATTTTAGAGTGTTGTTTATGCTGTACTTTTGTACTGTTTTATTGTTGTTAGCCGCCCTGAGCCCGGCTTCGGCTGGGGAGGGCGGGATATAAATAAAAATTATTATTATTATTATTACTAGTATTAATTATACACCTTTCATCTTGAGCTCCCAGGGCTGGTTACCATGATTAAAAACACAGTGTTAAAAACAGTTTAATACAGCTGGCAATATTTTTTTAGGTGTGCCCTAATTTAATACAGTTTAATACTGTGGCATCTGAATATAGACTGCATTTTTAATCAAGGCATATATTGGCTTATATTTGATCAGGTTCCTAAATTAAATGGGCTTAGATTTTCAAATGTTTCATGCCAGGCAAGAAGGCCAACTGTTTATAGAGAAAACCTTGGCCATTCTCCTAAGACAAGGGGCCCCCCTTTGATTTATAGCAGAAAACAATTCTCAAAGTCATAAAAGCTGGAATTACAGGTTAAAGAGCAAGGTTACGGAAAATAAAACCATGTGCCTTAAACTTGAGCCAGATCTTCTTTCTAAGGTTAAAAGGCCAAGACCAAATGGAGAAGCATCTAGCTGGCAGAAAGAGAGGCTTTTTGGGAAGTCTTTTTAAAGCATTTTTGGGAAGTCTTTTAAAACTGTTTCTTTCTTAAACTGAGAGAGTTAAAAAGAGCAATAAATGTTGGGAAAGGCAACTGGCTTGGCTGGGGAAGAAGAAGCTTCTTCCTATTTTATTTTGAGGCTGGAAAGGAGGGTGAAAGGGGGGGGTGAACTGAAGAGGTTCCTTTTAAAAGCTGTTTTTTACTGAGTTCCTTCCTTTTTACTTTGAGAAGCTTTATTCTTTTAAAAGGTTACCTATGATAATGTATGAAATATATTGGTTTAAATGTAATTATGCAAAGGATCTAGAAAGAAAGAAATGTTAAATTCTTATTTCATAGAGTCATATTGCTGTAGGAGACCAGGGGGGCAGATGAGCCTAGCTCCCTGCCAGAAATGAGACGCCATCCGAGCAGTTCTGATATATATGGTTGTCAGACATTTGTTTAAAGACCTCCAAAAGGAGATATTTCATTGATGATGCATGAGAATATGAACCCAAGGTCTCTGACATCTGTTCAAGATAAAAATTTAAGATTAACCATTTGTTTTAGAAGGCAATAGGGCAAGGAGGGCAAAGAGGTGAGCTGGTAATTAAGATTCCTTGTTGAGACACATGTAAAGATATATTAATACTTGTTTGTCAATTATAAATGGAAGGAAATATAGCTCTTTGTCTCCCATAAAAGGCAATAGGAAATGAGTGTATTTTTGTGATTGGTCATACCAATCAGCCAATAGGAATTCCAACCAGGCTGGTTGGACAGATGCAGCCAGAGGAGAAGCAAAGGGGGCTGGATTAAGGAAATATAAGTGCTGGCCATAATGGCAGGAGGCCAGGCCAGAGCTTGGTAATCATATACCACTGTGCCTCACATTTATTTGTCTGACAAATAAATTATTATTTTAATTTCTCTGTTGCTGCGTTGAATATTTCATTCCAGCTAAGCGTTAACCACAAGCAGGGTGCTACATTTTATGGTGCCGTGACTCGGATAAGTGGTCTGCTGGAACGCAGCCCCTTCGCCTACTGAGCAGGGTACAAGACAGAGGATCACTCACTGCCTACTCAGCGCGCAATGGAAAATTTTTTTCCAGGGGAACGCAGCAGTCTCGTCTGTCTGATACCCTGCCCACCGACGGCGACGGACCGGGGGGAAACGGAACCAGCTAAGGGTAAGTGCACTAAAGGGTTTTGGCCCTCCAATTAATTGGGAGGAAGAGAAGTCCTGATCAAACTTCTGCGTCTCAGTAAAGGGGAACTGAGTACGCTAGGTGGCTGGGTACATCAGATGGTGATCTGGTGTAGGGCAAAAGGGAAGATTGGGAGGTAGAGTGTGGGTGAAGTATCTTGCGCATTGCATGTGTGAGAAAGTACAATGTGTAACTGACCTAAGTGTGGAGTGAGTACTACTTCGTTTCCCAGTAAGGTGTGTGTGTGAGTGACTGAGTGGATACTTCACAGGGCCATACAATGGGAATTGGGGGTTCAAAGGGGGAAATACACCTCTTGAATGTATGTTAAATAATTTTAAGAAAGCCTTCTCAGGGGCATATGGAGTCAAAATGACGCCAGGGCGCTTGAGAACGTTATGTGAACTAGAATGGCCAAAACAAAATACTGAATGGCCATTTCAAGGAACCTTTGATATAAATTTAGTAAGCAAACTTTGGTCTAACATCACCAAAGAAACTGGAGGGTGCCCAGAACAATTTTCATATATAGATTCCTGGCTGAGCACATTAAATAAAAATCCTCCATGGATAAGGGAATGCAAAGTCCAACGATGCAAATTATTGGCTGTAAAAGCCAAAGCTAGGAAAGGAATCTTGCCAAACAAATTCAAACCCTCCACCAGTTGTAACCCCAAGGCAAGAAAGTGGAATGAATAATGGGGGTGGAGTCATAGAACTTGATTCCTTGATAGATTATGATAAATATCTTCAGGAGGCATTGGAGTCCTATAATGAAGCCCAAGCAGAAGTGGTTATTCCACCTGTGAGTCCCAGTAGAACTCCATCTACAGTCTCCTTTAGTGGAACAACTGATTGCCTACCCTAAACCCCTGTACATCTATTATTACAGAAGTTACAGGGAGACCTTAATCGGTCAGCAAGCAATACAGCTAGGCGTATAGAGCTGCCAAAAGAACGCCTTGGGACAGATACCATCCCCTATGATTTGAGGCCCCTAGAGCAAAGCGAAGAGAAAGGTCACGTAGTAGCCCCTCTTAGAAGAGTATTTGATGCACTTGAGGAGCCTGTGCTGGTTAATGGGCAACCTGGACCACGGCCACCTCGAACTTCGACCCTGCAATGTATTCCATTCACAACTACAGTCTGATGAATTGGAAAACGCCCCATCTTTCGCAGAAAAACCTCAGGCTATGATGGACTTGGTGACTTCAATAGTAAAATACTCATAGTCCTACTTGGACAGATTGTCGCCAGCTCCTGAATACTCTCTTCACCACTGAGGAAAGGAGAGACGTAATTAAAAAGGTACAGATATATTTGCGTGAGCAGGCCAGAGTGGGAAATATTTATAATATTGACCGTCATCTCCAGGACAACTATCCCTTGGAAGATCCTAATTGGGATCCAAACAATGCGATTTACCTGGCCAGACTTACCACCTACCGCCAGACGCTTGTGCAAGGTATTTGCAGGGCATGCCAGAAGCCCACTAATATGTCTAAAGTCTCAGGAGGGTAGATGTGTTACCCATAACACTGTTTCGTGTTCGGTGCGCACCCACAAAAAGACTTAAGTTGTCACCTTTTGAGCTCCTGTATGGGAGGCCGCCCTCCTTTGTTCAGGATATTCCAACTGACCTCAAACAAATAGGAGACCATGTGACACAGGGATAAGTGCAATCTCTCTCCCGTGTTTTTGTCTCTCTCCCGTGTTTGTTTGTTTGTTGTTGTTTTTTTCTTAACAGGTGGGCCCTCAAGCACACGCCGTGCAGCATTGCCAAGCCGATTCATCAGCTCCAGGCTGGCATAGCATATGGGTGAAAGAGTGGAAAACGTGATCCACTTGCACCTAAGTGGCGTAGACCTTACACCGTCTTGCTTTCTACTCCAACAGCGGTGAAGGTAGCTGAGGTGACCCCCTGGATTCATCACTCTCGTTTGAAGAAGTCTGAAGGCAGTTGGACGTGCAAAGGTGACCCCTCTAATCCTTTAAAACTGACTCTCTCCAAAAACCCCTGTACCTAGCCCTACGGGGAACGGGCTAGGTCACGGGCAACATTAGACGACCGGCCTGCTGCAGCCACAACTTGGAAGCTGGCTGACCTGCGCACGCCTGAAGCTTGAGGAGCATCTGAACCAGCGATTGTGAAAGGGAAGATTCTCTTATACAATTGATTGACTGCCCCCTTGTGGAACAATTATCAGAGATATTACACATTGGGGATCCTTGGGATATATGTTTTGGTCTTGGTGGTTCCCCATTTCTGTCACTGGGGGAATTATATTGGGACTAATAGTTTTATGCTATCACAATAAGGTAATCTTTTGTGGAAGGAATGCATATGCTAGACATCAACATGATTTTATTATTAATCCTGATCCCTTGGTAAGGGGAAGGGTCCTTGAATCTGACCAAATTTGTTAAATATGGATTCAGCCATGACCACAATATGTGGGTAGGCTTAGCTGAAATGGTAGCCAATGTTGCAAATAGGACCAATTGCCTTGTTTGCTCTCTTGGGCCAGATGATTCAGAGGGAGGTATGCCCTTATTACTGATACCATTAAATGCCATTGGTATGGTAAGCGAAATGCCACACCAAACAGAAGTACAGAATTTCCCCGGATGGAACTCAACTATACCTGTACAAGGGGAATTCTGTGTACATAAATCATCAGATGCAGCTGATTCTACCATGATAGGCTCTTCTCATTGTCACTATACTTGGGATTATATTAAGAATAGTCATACCTGGGCACACGGTACTACCTATCGAACTCGGAATACCTTGCCCTGTGCACCTCCTTTTATTCATGCATGGAAAGTGGTATGGAACATAACTGTGACAGAGAAAGGCAATCTAACATACTGCACTGTGAACTCTATACCCCTTTTGATATTTCGCCTTATACACTCCACATACCAAAAAAACCTCAGACCCGATGGTTGTGGTGGATATGTGGAGAATGGGCATACAAGAAACTCCCTTCCAAATGGAGTGGGACTTGTTTCCTGGGATGGGTATTACCACCAATGTGGATTTGCCCACTAGTTCAGCTAAGCGAACACGAAGGAATGCTGATATTTCTCGTATAGCAGGAGGAAGTACCCAAAGTTGGAGCGGTACTAATGATTGGCCACCAGAGCGCATTATAGCCTATTATGATCCTGCCTCCTGGAATCCTGGTGAGCTCATACAAGGGGCACGGGATCCTATTTATAATCTAAACAGAATAATTCGATTACAAGCAGTAGTGGAACTTGTAACCAATGCAACGGCCCAGAGTTTGAGACTTATTGCATAACAGCTGGATGAAAGTAGAGCCGCTATTTTGCAGCTGAAAATGGGAATGGATTATGTACTTGCCAGGCAGGGAGGCCTATGTGGAGTCTTGAACTTGACAGGGAATGCCTGTTGCTTTAACATTTCTGATAATGGTGAGGCAATCCGTGTGTTGGCCACAAAGATGGAGAATATAGCACATGTCCCAGTATAAACATGGGAAGGATGGGATATGGGATGGCTCACCAATTGGTTACTTAATGTCACAGGACTCAAAGGGATACTATTGTCTTGCTTGTTTTTCTTGACGGTAGTAATAATGGTTTTATGTATGATGCCATGTATCATCTCATGTTTTAGACGTACAATTAGCAAGATGATTTCGAATGAAACTCTACCTCATATCATGGCCCTATACAGAGCTTTAACTTAGGAAGATCAAGCTATCAAGGACGCTTTGTAGCCAGGTCCTTGAGCTTGAAAGGGGGGAATGTGGCATCTGAATATAGACTGCATTTTTAATCAAGGCATATATTGGCTTATATTTGATCAGGTTCCTAAATTAAATGGGCTTAGATTTTCAAATGTTTCATGCCAGGCAAGAAGGCCAACTGTTTATAGAGAAAACCTTGGCCATTCTCCTAAGACAAGGGGCCCCCCTTTGATTTATAGCAGAAAACAATTCTCAAAGTCATAAAAGCTGGAATTACAGGTTAAAGAGCAAGGTTACGGAAAATAAAACCATGTGCCTTAAACTTGAGCCAGATCTTCTTTCTAAGGTTAAAAGGCCAAGACCAAATGGAGAAGCATCTAGCTGGCAGAAAGAGAGGCTTTTTGGGAAGTCTTTTTAAAGCATTTTTGGGAAGTCTTTTAAAACTGTTTCTTTCTTAAACTGAGAGAGTTAAAAAGAGCAATAAATGTTGGGAAAGGCAACTGGCTTGGCTGGGGAAGAAGAAGCTTCTTCCTATTTTATTTTGAGGCTGGAAAGGAGGGTGAAAGGGGGGGGTGAACTGAAGAGGTTCCTTTTAAAAGCTGTTTTTTACTGAGTTCCTTCCTTTTTACTTTGAGAAGCTTTATTCTTTTAAAAGGTTACCTATGATAATGTATGAAATATATTGGTTTAAATGTAATTATGCAAAGGATCTAGAAAGAAAGAAATGTTAAATTCTTATTTCATAGAGTCATATTGCTGTAGGAGACCAGGGGGGCAGATGAGCCTAGCTCCCTGCCAGAAATGAGACGCCATCCGAGCAGTTCTGATATATATGGTTGTCAGACATTTGTTTAAAGACCTCCAAAAGGAGATATTTCATTGATGATGCATGAGAATATGAACCCAAGGTCTCTGACATCTGTTCAAGATAAAAATTTAAGATTAACCATTTGTTTTAGAAGGCAATAGGGCAAGGAGGGCAAAGAGGTGAGCTGGTAATTAAGATTCCTTGTTGAGACACATGTAAAGATATATTAATACTTGTTTGTCAATTATAAATGGAAGGAAATATAGCTCTTTGTCTCCCATAAAAGGCAATAGGAAATGAGTGTATTTTTGTGATTGGTCATACCAATCAGCCAATAGGAATTCCAACCAGGCTGGTTGGACAGATGCAGCCAGAGGAGAAGCAAAGGGGGCTGGATTAAGGAAATATAAGTGCTGGCCATAATGGCAGGAGGCCAGGCCAGAGCTTGGTAATCATATACCACTGTGCCTCACATTTATTTGTCTGACAAATAAATTATTATTTTAATTTCTCTGTTGCTGCGTTGAATATTTCATTCCAGCTAAGCGTTAACCACAAGCAGGGTGCTACAATACAGCTTGCAATATTTTTTTAGGTGTGCCCTAATTTTTTAGGTGAGCATCTCAAGGGTCATAAGCTTCAGGGGCTTTTGAAGAAAAGAGGTGATTTGCAGTGGAGGCTGGTCCAGGAGGGTGAACAGGGCACTTGTCCCAACAAGCTCAGTCCGATTCCAGTCCCTACCTATCAGCCTTCTTAGTTTATCAGTCCAGAGGGTGGTACCAGCTAACGGCTTCCCTCTCTCTCGTCTCAGTGTTGCCCCTTGTATGAAACACAACTGGTTCGGGTTGGCTCTGTCTGCCGTCAGCTCTGTCGCCACCTCCTGTTGGCCTCCTGCCTTACACCCTACCAGTCCTAATGGGCCACCAGTCCCCCAACTGGCGGTTTGTTACCTACACAGCGAAGGAGCATGACTTCATCCAAGGCTGCCTCAGCAAAATCCTCCCCGCCCTTGGGCACTTTGACAGCCACACACCTCTTCTTCCTGAAAGAAGATGCATAGATTGAGAGCCAGAACAGATCTCTGGGCTCCGAACTGTTTTGCAGCCCTCTTCCAGCTGTTTCAAAGATGGGTTCAAACCTCCCCACCCCACCCCACGATATAGCAGCCTACTTTGCAAGGTTGTTGTGAGGAGCAAATGACAGGAGGGGGTCTTGTGTTCGCTGCCCTGAGCTCCTTTGAGGAAAGGCCAGATGAAAACACAGCCCTTCCTCAGCCAACAGAACGTGTTCCTACCACATGACTGGCCTCTGCACTTCGGAGCAGGCCGTTTTTGTTTACTCACCCCAAGTCTTGGCAAAGCCAGACGGTTGAGAAGTAGCCACACCCGAGAGTCTGCGCTACGTGGTACCTTCCATTGAACACCTCTCCTTTCCTCACGGGATAGTAACCTTCTGCACAAAGGGAGGGAGGATGAACAGGCGTTAATGAAAGACACCAAGAGACTTAGGCTTTGCAGGTCATGCCAATAGTATAAATCTTCCAAGGCTGAACAGTGGAAGGTGTGAAGCCTCTGATGGTAAGTATTTGAGAGATTCCCTGCAATTCTGTTCATAGAGGCATAGTGGACTATGCAATCTAGTGAAAACATCCCTATCTTATATATTACACCTGTATTCTCCCATTCCAGTAAGCAGGGTATGATTTATGGAAAGACAAAGAAACAGCTATTTATTGTATTTCCTCCCCACCCCCCCAAGAAAAATAGAGAAAATAGGGTGCCGATAGGGCAGCAGCCCAGATATGCATGGCGCCAAAGGAAAATTACTTTTCTGGCAACAGATTAGTTTTTAATTAATAGTTCAACTTGGGGTGGAAAAAATTCAAGAAGAAAACTTGCAGCAGCTGTTTGGTGATGCTGGCTCCTTTGCTGGTAGAAAAGCTGGTTTTTATAAAATTGTGACCAGCTTCTTTCCCCCCTGCTAGGAGCAATAGCCATAGCTGTCAACCTTCCCTTTTTTTTTGCGGGAAATTCCCTTATTCCAGCGCCGTTTCCCACTGCTATCCCGGATTGTTAGATATCCCGTAGTCTGTCCCCGGGACAAGTGAGGCTGCTGATCCCTTATTTTTGAGGCTGACGATCCCTTATTTTCAAATCTGAAAGTTGGCCGCTATGACAATAGCTGGTGTGCAGTCATGTGTCTGGGACTGATAGGAGCTGTGGACAGTCCATCTTGGGGAAGGCCAATTTGGACATTGTGGAGTGGCTCACCTGTGGCCCTCTTGTTATTGCTGGACTTCCTCTCCCGTCAGCCACAGCCAGCCTGGCCAGTGCCAAGAGATGATGGGGTTGGAGTCGAACAACATCTGGGAGGGCCACAGGATAGCTACCCCCAAAGGAGACCAACCTGCATTCTTCAGCTGCACTTCACAGGGGGGGGGTGGACTGGATAACCATTGGGGTCCTTTCCACGCAGTCTATGTTCCCTGACTTTTTTGGATCCATTTGCCCATCTGACTAGCAGCCAGAAATCTTCCTTCATCTATAAAGCTTTCTGGATAACCTTTTGCTGGATGCTGTTTCTTGAGAGTGGAGACCACAGCCTCCTTTGAGGGTTGCTAAATGTCACAAAGAAATTAAATGATGCTAGACGCATGCCTGCCACCCAACTCACCTGCGCAGGAGGCCAAGGCCTCCTTCTGCCACTCACACCCATCCATAGCCGGTGTGCAGCTCTCTCAAGGATGCTGAGAATTCTCCGGGGTTGAGGAGGCTTCACATCTAAGGGCAGAAACATTTTTATTCCGGAGTCAACTGTTACTCCTCAAGCTGCAAGCTAACTGAACAGAACTCTGTCTTAAGCCATCACTGCAAAGACTACTTTTGTCAGGTGAGAATAATTAGAGGAATTCTGCAGTTCTACAGCACAGAGAGGGGGATCTGCAGAAGTCGTAGGACTCCGATGCCCAACAAGGCCAACGATCAGGGATGATGGGAACTGGAGCCCAAGAACATCTGGAGAACCACAGATTCCCTGTCACCGCTTTAAAGATCTGGACCAATTGCATGAGGAAAACCTGAAGTCAATAGATGTGTTCAATCTTGAGAAATGCACGTGCCAGTTTTGAACTGTTTAGGAGGAGGCCTGAAAGAACCCACACAATTAACTTGGCCTGCGTTGTTGCTGCAGCTCATCTGATTAAACAGTGCATTTGGGGAAGAGAGCCAGTGTGGTGTAGTGGTTAGGAGCAATGGACTCGTAATCTGGTGAACCGGGTTCGCTTCCCCGTTCCTCCACATGCAGCTGCTGGGTGACCTTGGGCTAGTCACACTTCTCTGAGGTTTCTCAGCCCCACTCACCTCACAGAGTGTTTGTTGTGGGGGAGGAAGGGAAAGGAGATTGTTAGCTGCTTGGAGACTCCTTAGGTAAAGGGAGCCCTGACCATTAGGTCCAGTCGTGGCCGACTCTGGGGTTGCGGTGCTCATCTCGCTTTACTGGCCAAGGGAGCCGGCGTACAGCTTCCAGGTCATGTGGCCAGCATGACAAAGCCGCTTCTGGCGAACCAGAGCAGCGCACGGAAACGCCGTTTACCTTCCCGCCGGAGCGGTACCTATTTATCTACTTGCACTTTGACATGCTTTTGAACTGCTAGGTTGGCAGGAGCAGGGACCAAGCAACGGGAGCTCACCCTGTTGCGGGGATTCGAACCGCCGACCTTCTGATCGGCAAGTCCTGGGCTCTGTGGTTTAACCCACAGCGCCACCTGCGTCCCTTTTCTCTTGTTAATTATGCTGTTTTAAATGTGCATTCTATATTTGACTTCACTTAGCATTTTTTTGGGGGGGGAAATGTTTAAGATTTTTGGGGGTTAACTTTATGTTAAATATGTATTCTGTAGTTGACCTTCTTTGTAATGTTTTATTTTGAAATCTTGAAGATGATATTTTAGTTTTCTGTTAATTATGTTGCTTTGACTGTATACGCTATATTTGACTTTCTTCAGAAATGTTTGATTCTGGATTGTTTTATTGATGTTTTAATATGCGGTAAACCGCTTTGAGTTTTTTCCTAAAAATATAAAGCGGTATAGAAATGAAATAAATAAATAAATAAATAAATAAATAAATAATAGCTGGTGTTTAAGGATAATAAGTTAAAAATAACAAAAAATGTAATACAAGGTTAATTATAGGGAATGGAATCCGAATTAGAAATAACTGGGAAAACAATGCAGCAACAAGAGGAGATTATGGACACATTGAGAACGGATTGCGGGAAGCCGATTTTTGGAAAAATGGCATTAAATTTCTTTCAATTTGCGGTTGATTCATTAACATTTGGAAAAATCAATAAAAACGATTTGGCAGAAATAACACAAGCCTATTGGGTAATCGTAGGGGACGCAGGTGGCGCTGTGGGTTAAACCACAGAGCCTAGGACTTGACAATCAGAAGGTCGGCAGTTCGAATCCCCGCGGTGGGGTGAGCTCCCGTTGCTCGGTCCCTGCTCCTGCCAACCTAGCAGTTCGAAAGCACGTCAAAGTGCAAGTAGATAAATAGGTACCGCTCCAGCGGGAAGGTAAACTGTGTTTCCGTGCGCTGCTCTGGTTCGCCAGAAGCGGCTTAGTCATGCTGGCCACATGACCCGGAAGCTGTACGCTGGCTCCCTCGGCCAATAAAGTGAGATGAGCACCGCAACTCCAGAGTCGGTCACGAATGGACCTAATGGTCAGGGGTCCCTTTACCTTTACGGGTAATCGTAATAGAAATACTGATTGTATTGGACAAGAGGAGGAGGAATATTTGGTTGGCTCTGAGCAGGAGCTTGCTGTTTCAGAACCTGGAAGTGGAAGGAAGGCAGGAGATGGGAGTACCTGCCGCCTTATACCATTGGCCCATCCAGCCCAGAGCTGCTACCGACACTGACTGGCAGTGGCTCTCCGCAGTCCCTGAGTACTGAGCCTCATCCTTCCCTCTCTCTCCCCCCCAGCTGTTACGACTTCCCAATCCTCCTGGGCTCCTGCTTCCTTCAATTCTGAGCGCTGGCCTGGCAGGAGAATTCCTAGCATTTCTGATAGGGTCGTGGCAGAGATTATTTCAGCTGCACTGGGCCTGGGCGTTTCAAAACGAGGGCAGCTATGCCCGTTCTGCTTTCCACACTCCACTGAGCTGGACCAAGGCCAGGCCGAGAGCTCAGTTTCCTGGCTGCCCTTCCTTGGATTTTCAGATGGGATTAGTGAGGATTGGAAGGAAAGGCCCAGAGAGGCTTCCCTGCTGAAAGGCTGGCCTGGCCTTCTGCTGGGAGCTCTCAGATCACCTTCCCCAGGCGAGCAGAGAGGAGAGGCTGTTCTCGCACGTCCACGGTTTCGCACGTTCAAGCTGCACAGTTCAAATGCATCAAGAGCCTTTGGGAGGATGGAGCCCTGCGCGTCCCGTCATGTAGAAAACCCTTTTTAGCAGTTGCAATGTAAGCACAGATCTGGTCCAAGGTGAATGTTAGAATTATTCCAGTTCAGGCTGTGTTGGGTTGAAATAAACGACAGACGAGTGGCAAGTGTCATGTGGGAGGCATCTCCCGAGCATGTCTCGGGGAGTCCCTTTTATTGAATATTACAGCATTGCCACATATGTGCTTGTTGCTGATTGGTTAACACAAATACAGTAAAAGGGTTGCATATAGGCAGTAATCATCAATAGATTAAAGGTTGGGAAAGGGAACACAGAATTAGACAGGCATGAAAACCTCCTTATTAAACTATAACTAATGATTGATATAGCAAAACTTAAAGGAGCATATAAACTATTACTAATGATTGATATAGCAAAACTTAACAGGGCATAACTATTGTATTCCAGATGTGGTCCACCATGCATTAAGAACAGGTCAGGGTACGATGTTTCATGAACTCAGTGTGAACTGAACATTCTGGGATGGGTGAGAAAGGAATGCTTCAGCTTAGATGTTTGCCAGAGTCATGTGCAGAAGCAAAACGTCCCATCAAGGCTGTCCGGTAGCACAGCAATCAAATCAACCTCATGTTCGTGAAGAACAAAAAGGGACGACACCACCAGCCAGCTTTCTTCCTCCTCTCCTCCCCTTTCCCGCTTTACTTACCATCTAGCCCGATGAAGAGTTCTGCAGAACTAAAAAGCTTGCCCATTAATGGTCATGTGGGCATTTTTCCTCACAGCAAAAAACCAACCTGTTGGAAGTGTTGACCCTTACAACACTGCTTGTTTGTGGATGCTCCTTTCTTTCAAGACAAGTACAGTGGTGCCTCGGGTTAAGTACTTAATTCGTTCCGGAGGTCCGTTCTTAACCTGAAACTGTTCTTAACCTGAAGCACCACTTTAGCTAATGGGGCCTCCCGTTGCTGCCGCGCTGCTGGAGCACGATTTCTGTTCTCATCCTGAAGCAAAGTTCTTAACCCGAGGTACTATTTCTGGGTTAGCGGAGGTTTTTAAGCAGCGGCTGGATGGCTGTCATGGATGCTTTAGCTGTGATTTCTGCATCCCTGGGGGTTGGACTAGCTGCCTCTCAGGGTCCCTTCCAACTCTATGATTCAATCTAAAAGTTTCATTGGCTAGCAATGTAAGAGTCTGGAGATCAAGAGCAGTGCCCAAGCTGGGAGTTTCTGAACACTCACAGGACTTCCTCCCCCTACTTTCTGTGCCCTTTGCAAAATTACAGAGCCAAACAACAGTAACTTGCGTATACAATCCCTACCTAAAAATGCATGAAACTTACCTTCGTTGCGGTTCAGGACTTAAGCAGCCCAGATCGTTCCGGACTCGCCCGGGGAAAGGCAGCTTGCAGGCTCCTGAGCTCTGGGGAGACTCAACCAACCAGCTCCCAGTGCTTCCCTTTTTAGTCCCTGTTGCTGGAAAGGAGGCGGGGGGAGGGGGGCGTCCAAAGTCCCCCAGCATAGCTGTGGTGAGGATAGAGGGTCGGGATTGGATCGCACTGAAGTCTGTGGAAACACACAGTGCTTCGAAACAGTTCACGGGCCCCGGGACAGCTGGGAGGGTCTCATTTTACCATCCCTTTTCAACCCTACACCTGTTGGAATAGCTTCCTGCTATGCTCTCTAATACTTTCCTGGCTCCCATCTCTGCCCAGCAAAACCCGGAATCTCCAGGGTGTATATTTATAGATCAGCAGTGGCCGATTGCAGAGATGGAAATGCAAACTTTTGCATTGTGCAAAATGCAGACATATACCTAGAAGAGGTATAGGTCTGAACTCGGAAAGACTTATGCCTGAACAGACAGACATAAGTCTTTCCGCTGAACTCGGAAAGACTTATGCCTGAACAGACAGGCAGAGGGCTGTGTGTTAATTAGCATACCAATCATTCTCTCTCTCTCTCTCTCTCATACACACACACACGCATATACATATACACACACACACAGTGGTACCTCGGGTTAAGAACTTAATTCCTTCTGGAGGTCTGTTCTTAACCTGAAACTGTTCTTAACCTGAAGCACTACTTTAGCTAATGAGGCCTCCCGCCGCCGCTGTGCGATTTCTGTTCTCATCTTGAAGCAAAGTTCTTAACCCGAGGTACTATTTCTGGGTTAGCGGAGTCTGTAACCTGAAGCGTATGTAACCCGAGGTACCACTGTATATGAATGAAATTATAGATTAGCAATACATGCTACTTTGTTTATTTATAAGAGTATTCGTATACTGCTGTCACACACAAAAAAGGCTGACAAGCAACAGAAACCATATAATAAAAAACCATTTAAAAACAGAAATCAGCTGTTATGGAAAGATGTGTTCTTAATTGCCTGCCTAGGCTTGGCAGAACAGAAATGTTTCCAGGAGGCACTTAGAAGTTAGCAGAGTAGGAACCTGCTGAATCTCAACTGGCAGGGTGTTCCACAGGACTGGGCCAATGCCATGAAAGGCTCAGTTTCTTGTTGTCGTTAAATGAGCCTCGCCAACTCGGGGAATGAAAAACAAGGCTCCTGGGGATGATCTCAGCAATTCAGCCAAGATCAACCTTGGGAATAAGCCCTCATGAACTCAGAAGAACTTGCGCCTGAATTCCTAGGCTTACCACTGCCATGATACTTGCGCTGTCACCAACACCGTTGCTTTTATGCAATTCCCCACTGTCCTTTTTGCATTTTGTTTCCCTCCAGCCTCACTTTACTCCAGCCCATTCCCAAGCTATGTGTATACAGTGGTACCTCGGGTTACATACGCTTCAGGTTACAGACTCCGTTAACCCAGAAATAGTGCTTCAGGTTAAGAACTTTGCTTCAGGGTGAGAACAGAAATCGTGCTCCGGCGGCGCGGAGGCAGCGGGAGGCCCCATTAGCTAAAGTGGTGCTTCAGGTTAAGAACAGTTTCAGGTTAAGAACGGACCTCCGGAACGAATTAAGTACTTAACCCGAGGTACCACTGTACATGCCTGCTGCATCTGATGATCACACAGTAATACATTTGCCGGTCTTTACGGTGCCACAAGACTCTCCATTGTTTGAAATATACATACAGACCGTCCTCAAACAAAGGCTCCTACATTGTGCCAGAGGACCACAAACCCAGGACGCTTCTGCCTTGAAACTTAAGAACCAAGACAACCATTAACTCTGATGGCAAAACAGTGATGTCAGGGCAGTGTGTGTGTTTTTTAAAGAAACGGCCTCAGCAACTGCGCTTGTGAACTCTCGGGGTGCATTCAGACACGCCTACTAAAAGAAGCCGCTCCATGTTTTTTCCTGCTGCAGGGAGAACTCTTGCTTCCTCTTACTTTCATTCTTCTAATGACAACACCCAAAACCTGGCTTAAAATCCAATGCTGATTTTCTACAAAAGATGAACAAGTTAAATCTGTGACGATAGATTGTGCAAGAGATGTAGGACATAATATAATGTTTGAGGATTGGGAAAGACTATGGAAGAAAGGAGTCAGGTTCACCGCATTAAAGTTAAATATAATGAAAATGATGTACAGATTGTATCTGACTCCTGTAAAATTAGCAAAGATATATCATAACTGTGATAATCTATGCTGGAAATGTAAAGAAAAGGAAGGAACATTTTATCATATGTGGTGGACCTGCCCCAAGGGAGACTTCTGGGAAAAGATATATAACGAATTGAAAAAAATGTTGAAATATACGTTTATAAAGAAACCAGAGGCCTTTCTTCTTGGAATAACAGGTTTGGAATTGCCCAAGAAAGATGTAAAATTATTTTTGTATGCCACAACTGTGGCTCGTATTTTGTTAGCTAGAAAGTGGAAAACCCAAGAATTACCAACGATAGATGAATGGCAGATGAAGATGATGGATTTTTCGGAGCTAGCTGACCTAACCGGAAGAGTCCACAACCAGAAGGAGTAGTATCAGGAAGATTGGATCAAATTTAATGATTACTTAAACATGTTAAACTAACTGAAAACAGCTTGCAGATACTTAATTGGCTTAGGATTTTATTTAAGTTAAGTGATGAATTAATAGGTTTAATTTCATACTGTGAAGATCTAAGGATGTGTTAATGTTTAAGTTAAATTATTTTAAGAACTATGAGTTGGAAAACCGTTAAAAGGAGATGCAATAAAATTCAACCAAGGGGGAGCAAGGAAGTAATTTAATAATGTTAATGAGTGTAATTTTTAAGAAGGTTATGATTTATGTTTGTTTGTTTTATGTTTTATGTTTTATAATGTTGTGAAAATCAATTTTAAAAATTGGGGGGGGGGGATAAAATCCAATGCTGATTTTCATTTTTTAAAAAAATATTTCTTTTAAAAATTCAGGTGGTTAGCATGTTCATCAGGCTCAGAGGTAGGAACGTGGCCCTGAGACTGAAAATAATTCCCCACCCCAATCTAGTCAAATGATTACTTATCCTCCCCACCATCAAAAAAAGGGCCACTCCATTGTGCTGTTTAATGAAACCTTGCTCCAGACAAGGGGAGCAGCAGCATGCTTGTCTTCTGTGACAGATTTTCTAAGCCCACCTAACATGGAAATGCGGAGTTTTCCTGATTTGTAGCTCAGTCTCTTAGCCACTGAGGTCCAGCTCCGAGGGCCTTCTGGCGGTTCCCTCACTGCGAGAGGCCAAGTTACAGGGAACAAGGCAGAGGGCCTTCTCGGTAGTGGCGCCCGCCATGTGGAACGCCCTCCCATCAGATGTCAAAGCGATAAACATCTACCTGACATTCAGAAGACATCTGAAGGCAGCCCTGTTCAGGGAAGTTTTTAATATGTGAAATTTTAGTGTATCTTTCATCTTTGTTGGAAGCCGCCCAGAGTGGCTGGAGAGGCCCAGGCAGATGGGCGGGGTACAAATAATAAATTATTATTATTATTATTATTATTATTATTATTGCCACTAGTTGTGGTCCCCTGCTTGTGGAATGCCTTCTTGAGAAAGGCTCACCTGCCAATCCATCACATTGTGGCCTTTCTGACCTTTTCATTTCCCCAGGCTAGTTCAAAGGTTAATAGCCCCAAAAGCTTTGGTTATTGCGGCTTGATAGTAGCATAGTAATGCTGGTGGTCAACAAAAGAGGTTTAAAGACTCTCCCAAGGCAAATCTAAAAAAAATGTAGCATAAACACCGATAACTGGGAAGCACCGGCCTGCAAGCGCTCCAATTGGAGAACAGCCTTTACCAAAGGTGTCACGGACTTTGAAGATGCTCAAACTTGGGACGAAAGGGAGAAACGTGCTAAGAGGAAGGCACGCTTGGCAAACTCTCACCGTGATCAACTCCGGCCTGGAAACCAATGTCCCCACTGTGGAAGGACGTGTGGATCCAGAATTGGCCTCCACAATCCGCAATCACTTACAGACTCATTGTTAAAACCGTTCTTCAGATACCTGAAGAAGTGTGCATGCACACGAAAGCTCATACCAATAACAAACTTAGTTGGTCTCTAAGGTGCTACTGGAAGGATTTTTAAAATTTTGTTTCGACTATGGCAGACCAACACGGCTACCTACCTATATGTTAAAACCGTGTTTATGGAAGACAATCTTACTCGGCTACGAGTGATCACCAAAGAAGAAGAAGAGCAGATGAACGAAGTGAGCATAAAAGCAGCAAGGTAGCAAAATTAAAAATTCCGTGCACACAATAACCCAGGGAAAAGCAAACACAAAAACCCCCAACAGTTGTAGTAAGCCTTTGATATAAAAGTTTTTTAAACTGCAATGTGCATTACATACACACCTTTGGCAGCAGATGAGGCTAAGAGAAGATCAAATTAAGGTATTATCATGGAGACAGACAGTTAAGTTGTATATCCATAGCAGTGACCGGAGGAGAAATGACCTCTGGGAGGAGCACAGGGAGAAGAAACACCATGGTGCCCCTGTAACAACAGGAAAACTGGACACCTTCATCTGCCCCAGCTGAAACAAAACATGTCTCTCCTGCTTTGGTCTCTACAGCCACAACAGGCGCTGCAACTTTCCAACAGCTTGACCTCACCCCCCAAGGCGCATTCCTCCATTGTCTCCCGGGACAGACAGAATGCCAACATACAAGTAAAAGGAACAGGTGAAGAGACAGAGGAGGTCCAAGCTGCTGAGATACAAACTGATTTCTCCAGATACAAGACCGTTTCAGTGCTGGCAGGGTCAAGAAAGAAAAAAGAGAGAGGTCATCCCAGGGATGAATTAGCTTTATTAATCTCAACATCAATTAGAACAAGAATCTTCCAGTGGATAGTAATGCAGTAGTTTGGATAGTTAAGGTATCAAATTATAGCTTTTCTTGTAATCAAGGCGCATATCCAACCTAACTTCATCACCCTTTGCCGACTGGGACGTATGGCCGAACGTGGATAATTTTTTGTAGCAATTGGGGCAAGAAGTTCCTAGAAATTTTAATTTTAATGCCAGAATTGGTGGGAAAAGAAGTGAACATTTAAACTGGAGTGATCAGGAATTCCAGGGACTCCCAAATCAAGTCCTGAGAGGTTCTGGTCGGTTTATTAGTCAAAGCTAATCTTTGTTGAATGGTTTTGCGAAAGGGGATGAGAAGAGAGAATTCACTTTTCTTACAAAGGAGCAAATGTAATGGATTATATGGCTGCTACTCCACTCTGGTGGTATAAGTGGAAGAGTTTCTCAAGTTCTTCCAGAACTGGGACGTGACCACCAACCCAACTGCACACTGGAGAAGATGAACTGAAGAAAGCCCATCAATGTACACCTTCTCATCTTAAGGGTAATAGAGTAGTGTCTAAATTCATGTACAGATCCGAGGACATTACAGATACCGTATGGTATACCTTCCTCTTGGTTACGAACCAAAGCTAATCCACCCATGTTAGATTTTAGTAAATAATAGGATGACAGTAGTTTATTGGATTAAGTTATCCTATGGAAATGGCTGGAAAATTTCCAGGCTAACACTTCTTACTCTCCTGGACCAGAAGATCTCCGGGTGATTTCTTACAAGAATTTCTTACTCCTCACTGATTAAGGGAGGAGGCAAAGGAGTAGCTTTATTTGTGTTGTTTTTTTGTATGGAAGGACTATGAGCCCATTTCAGTTCTGTGGTACTTGAAACAAATTTCTAGGCTTGGAATTCTCTAATACTAGCAGTGTGTCTCTTCGCACCTGGCTCTGGTTTGTGGATCTGGTTTGTTTTGTTCTTAAAGTAGGGCCTGCATGCTTGAAGCCTCCTTTTCCCTTGATCTAAAATGCACGTGGAGTCAGCTAGAGATAATAGGGGCAAGCAGCAGGAGAAGGTAAGGCATCACCTTCATGCTCTGCTTACAAAAGGGGTGAGGAATCTCCCCCCCCCGGACAACCAGCCAAGGGTTCAAGTAGCCCCACAAGGCCATTTCCCCACAACCATGTCCACCTGTCCATCAGCTGATGTCACCGGATGACATCACCTGATAGGCTGGGGAGTAAGGTTGAGTCCTGTGTGGTGTAGTGGTTAAGAACGGCAGTCTTGCAATCTGGTGAACCGGGTTCGCTTCCCCGCTCCTCCACATGCAGCTGCTGGGTGACCTTGGGCCAGTCACACTTCTCTGAAGTCTCTCAGCCCCACTCACCCCACAAAGTGTTTGTTGTGGGGGAGGAAGGGAAAGGAGAATGTTAGCCGCTTTGAGACTCCTTCGGGTAGTGATAAAGCAGGATATCAAATCCAAACTCCTCTTGTTCTTCTTCTGCTGGGTACCGCTTCACTAGAGTGCAGGATTGGACCCTCTGCTCATCAGCTGGCGAGCAGAGAGTTCAATCCTGCTTGATGCCGCTTTGAATCGGACTACTCCATCACCACCACAGGTAGGTCAACATTTGACAGGTGGGTGGGACCAACCCCCTATCAGTCATCACGATGTCAGATGATTGACAGGCAGCCCACCTTGTCGGGATGTGGAGAGATAAAAGATCTGGCCTACTTACTGTGCCAAAAAGGCTCCCCCCTGCCCCTAGTTTACAAGCTCCCCAGCAATATCAGGTTTTGTCAGGAACAAGAGGTCTGATCCAGGAAGGCAATTCGGCCATCAAAATGCCAAGACATCCAGGTGACAAGCAGAAGAGATGAAGGGGTGCCAATAAGGAAAGAAGTGACTCGCAAGACAATAAGACACACCCCCCCCCCAGATCAAACCCATCTAGGCTAACAACCGCTTTCAGGAAGTGACCATCTAGTTGCCCCTGGGAATTGCAAGTAGGACATGAACGCAACACACATCCTCCCACTAGTCGGAGGAATCATGCCTCTGATCCCATGTGATCATTGACCACCTTACCCTCCGCGAAGTGACCTAAACCCCTCTCATAGCCATCCAGTTTGGTGATCGTCGCAGCATCTTCTGGCAGCAAACCCCAACGTTTTAACAATGCGCCGTGCAAAGGAGTCTCCCAGCACTGAGCTTCCTTGTACAACCAGGTCCTTGTGGGAGGAAAAACGTCTTTGTTCTCTTTATATGTGCTACACATTGCTTTATGCGCCTTTCTAGCGTGTTCCCTTCGCTTGCCTTTCCCTCCTAAACTAAAAAAAGTTGTAATCTCGGCCCCTCGTCTCCTTCTTGGAGAGCCCGATTTCCGTGTGTGATGGTGACGCCGGCACCCCAGTCGAAAGACAAAGGCGACATACACCGGGCAAGGAAAAGGCGCCGGCAGGCCCTTCCGCAGCGGAGAAACAGCGCCAGCCAGGAGGAGCCGATTCTGCGCCCGCGAGGCTACAACCCGTCGAGGAGAGCCAGGTCTTCAAACATAAGGTATTGCTTCAGCAGCGGAGGGAGGTTGAAGTCCCTGATGGCTTGGAGCCTCCTGTGGCCCAGGGCAGTCCGGATGGAGAGGCGGCTGAGGTGTTTGAGGGAAAGGGGCTGCTGGCGGCAGGAATCCATCCAGGACATCAACGCCGGCTGCGAGACGAGGCGCTTGGGAGGGGCTCCTGTTTTCTGCAGCCGGAAAAGAGGAAAAAAACAGCATTTCGGGTTGCGTTCCCAAAGTCCTACTTGGAGGAGGTGCACTGAAATTAGTGTACGTGAGTTAGCCCTGTTCCTTAACGCCAAAGGGTCTACTCTGAGTTGGGCTGGCACTCGAGGTGATTCTTCGGTTTGGGTGGCGAGAGGTCAGGTGGAAGAATGGCAGTGTAGCAGGGAAGGTAACCTGGGACACAAAGGAACTTTGCCACCTTGGAATTAGATATAATTATTATTATTACCGTATTTTTCGCTCTATAACACGCTCCCAACCATAACACGCACATAGTTTTTAGAGGAGAAAACAAGAAAAAAAATATTCTAAACAAAACAGTGGATGTATGATTTTTGTGGTTCATGCTGTGGCCACAGACATGTGATCTGACGGTGAGTTTGGGGTAGCCCAATGCAAAAATCCTGAGGATCCATGTGGATCCGTGCTTTGTAACCACGTTTTTGCACCACTGCGGCCCCAGGCAACAGTGGGTGCGTGATTTTTTTGGTGCAAGCTGTAGCCATGGACATGCTATGTGATCTGATGGTGAATTTGGGGTGACCCAGTGCAAAAATTCTGAGGATCCATGTGGATCCGTGCTTTGTAACCACGTGAATGAAGGAACTGTCAGTAATGTATGGTATCTCCAATACAGTGATGAAGGAAGAAGGGGGGGGGGGGGAGCTCACACTTGTCCTAGGCAAAGCAGCCAACTCCTATAGGCCTAGGTGCCTTCACCCCCTCCATTAAGTATTTGAGGGAGTCATCCTCCCCCCATGCTGATGGGCATTGCCATTCATATAAGGTACCAGTGTGCATGCACTTTGTCTTGAGATCATTGCAGTCTGTGAGATGGGGCTTACCTGTACCTGCCCCCCCAATATTTTATTGAAATTGGAAGAGGGAGGGAGGGAGGGAGGGAGGGAAGAGAGATGGAGAGCTCACATTTGTCCTAGGCAAAGCAGCCAACTCCTATGGGCCTAGGTGCCTTCACCCCCCCATTAAATATTTGAGGGAGTCATCCCCCACCCCCCATTGTGGTATGTGGGTGGGGCTTACCTGGTTGTCCCCCCAATATTTTTTGAAGTTGGAAGAGGGAGGGAGGGAGGGAAGGAAGAGAGAGGGGGAGCTCACATTTGTGCAGCTGCCTTGCCTCGAACCGAAGCAAAAAGAGGAGGAGACGCAGGGACACGAGCCTTGTAAGCAGCTTTGTTTGAATTTACCGGTGAGGTGCTGGGGGAGGGACGGAAGGGGATGCCCTCTTTGTCCCTCCTTCCAGCTCATTGTAAAGAAAGCAGAGTAAGAGCCACTTACATGTGTGTAAGGGAGAGCCATAGAGCAGGCAGACAGGAGGGAGAGAGGCTGTCTCCCTTCTCCCACCTTGGCTTTTACAGGCTGCAGGCATCTCTTGCCGGCTTCCAAGCTGCCTCCCTTCTCCCACCTCCCCAAAAAGCCATAGAGCGGGCAGACAGGAGGGAGAGAGGCTGTCTCCCTTCTCCCACCTTGGCTTTTACAGGCTGCAGGCAGCTCTTGCCGGCTTCCAAGCTGCCTCCCTTCTCCCACCTCCCCAAAAAGCCATAGAGCGGGCAGACAGGAGGGAGAGAGGCTGTCTCCCGACACTCAGCTGTTGCTCAGCTGTTGCCGGCTTCTCAGCGAGCCAAGCGGAGGAAGAGAGGCTGCCGAACAGCCAGCAAGAGCGGCTCCTCCTGCCTGCATTCGCTCCATAACACGCACACACATTTCCCTTTACCTTTTAGGGTAAAAAAACTGAGTGTTATGGTGCGAAAAGTACGGTACTTATTTTTTATTATTTGCTATCAACTATTATAATTATAATATTTATTGTTGTTGGGAAGTTCGGGTTACGTACTTAATTCGTTCTGGAGGTCCGTTCTTAACCTGAAACTGTTCTTAACCTGAGGTACCACTTTAGCTAATGGGGCCTCCTATAGCCGCCGCACAATTTCTGTTCTCATCCTGAAGCTTCCAGCCAACAGAGGACACTGGGATTATCTCCATATGGGATAGCTCCACATGTATATACTTTGTAACTTAGTCTGCCTTCAGGGATTCAACTGTGAACAGAATGTGAGTAAACTACGTTTATATACTTTACACAAGATTGTGGCATGTTCATTCTTTTAAGAGGGATATAAGGGAACTGACCAGAAACCCAATACAGTCATACCTCAGGTTGAAGTTGCTACAGGTTGATTGTTTTCGGGTTGCGCTCCGCAGTGACCCGGAAGTAACAGAATGCATTACTTCTGGGTTTTGCCACTCACGCATGCGCAGAAAATGATGTCATGCGCAGAAGAGGCAAAACGTGACCCGCGCATGCGCATGTTGCATTCACTTCAGGATGTGAACGGGACTCTGGAACGGATCCTGTTCGTATCCAGAGGTACCACTGTAGTGAGAGGCTTACACAAGCCTGCAACCAGCTACCAGGGGAATGTGAAACTCTGCTAAGTAAAGGAACTTGCTAGCGCAAGTTAGGAAGGAAATTAATAAACAATATATCCTCTCCTGCCTCCCTGGACATTCCCACAGTCTTTAGCATGGGTAGGCAACCTAAGGCCCGGGGGCCAAATCCGGCCCAATTGCGTTCTAAATCCGACCCGCGGACAGTCCAGGAATCAGCGTGTTTTTACATGACTAGAATGTGTCCTTTTATTTAAAATGCATCTCTGGGTTATTTGTGGGGCATAGCAATTCGGGTTTTTTTCTTCCAAAATATAGTCCGGCCCCCCACAAGGTCTGAGGAACAGTGGACCGGCCCCCTGCTGAAAAAGTTTGCTGACCCCTGGTCTTTAGTAATAGGCTACCTTGTTTCTGTAGCAGATGCAGGCCCCAGCCTGCACCAGCAACCGGATGCACTCTGTCTGTCCACTGCAAGCAGCCAGGTACATGGGGGTCACTCCCCAGTTGTCCTTCAGATTCACATCTGCGCCGTGCTGAGGAGAAACAACAAGTCATTAGCACCACAGGCCTCCCCCCCCTCATGTCCTGGCTTGCTGAAGCCATATGGTGTGAGCAAAGTCCAGAAGTCCATCCTCGGCATCTTTAGGGCCGAATCGGATGCAACAGGTACCCGATTCCCCCTCCACCCACCACAGGCCAAACAGAACAGCTTCTGTGTAAATAATTTCCTGCAGTGATTGAATTTGCCCTCCCTTCCTCCTGCCACTCTCAGGAATGGCAGCTAGGAATGGAGGAAGCTGGCTTGAAATGCCTCGTGGAGCAAAAAATACCAAGGGAGCAAAAAAAGCTGTTTATGTACGCAACAACGGCAGCCCGGATACTCTTAGGAAGAGAAGATCCCTATACAAGAGAGGAATGTATAACAAAACTGATGGACTATACCAAAATGGCTAAAACGACTGGGGAAATCAGAAGCCAGGATGATAAAAATGTCAATAAAGACTGGGGGAAATTTGTAGCTTATCTGAGAGAACACTGTAAACAGTTTAAAAATATTAGGACTGTAATAACACTTGCAATGGGAAAAAGAACTTCAGTTAATATTGAGTACCTTGGAGAGACAGGTGACGATATGATACGCAGCAGAAAGTGACTATCTGCGGACTCCACGGAGTGGAGGAAGGAAGTCAGAGAATTATTTATTTTATGGTGGTATTTTATGTTTGAAGGTAAAATTAAAATGTAAAACTAATAAAAAATTGCTTTACAATATAATGAAATGCCTTGTGCAGAAAAACCTCTGAACAAGTAAATGAAGTCAGACCACAATCAATACACAAATAATTAACTATTATATATTATATTATTATTATTATTATTATTATTATTATTATTATTATTATTATACCTGTCAACAGGCCGCTATTATGATTATTATGATTATTATGATTATTATACCTGTCAACAGGCCGCTATGCCCCTCTGGATCCTGGCAGCAGGCATGCGGATTAGGAGCAGAGAAATCTGCCTTACACCATTGGCCCACCCCAGGTTCTCCCATCCCACCTTAAGAGATGCCAGGATTGAACCTGGGGCCTTCTGCATGCAAACCTGGTGCTTAACCCCTGGACGATGGCCCTTTCCCTAAGGCTTCCATAAAGGTAAAGGGACCCCTGACCATTAGGTCCAGTCATAGCCGACTCTGGGGTTGTGGCGCTCATCTTGCTTTATTGGCCGAGGGAGCAGGCGTACAGCTTCTGGGTCATGTGGCCAGCATGACTAAGCCACTTCTGGCGAACCAGAGCAGCGCACGGAAACGCCGTTTACCCTCCTGCCGAAGCGGTACCTATTTATCTACTTGCACTTTGACGTGCTTTTGAACTGCTAGGTTGGCAGGAGCAGGGACCGAGCAACGGGAGCTCACCCCATCGTGGGGATTTGAACAGCCGACCTTCTGATTGGCAAGTCCTAGGCTCTGTGGTTTAACCCACAGCACCACCCGCGTCCCGCTTCCATGGAAGGAAGCAAACACCACTTGCTGCAGGACAGGATGATACGGAGCAGCACCTTTGACGACGTTACCTGGATCAGCAGCAGGGTGCAGTCGGGGAAGAGGCCGACGGCCGCGTGGAGAGGGGTCCCCCCGTGTTTGCAGCAGGTGTTGACGTTGGCGCCGTGCTGCAAGAGCAGCTCCACCGAATGCCTCTGCCCCTTGTAGGCCGCCCAGTAGAGGGCCGTCTTGCCGTAATAATCTTTCCTGTCTACCAGCTCCCTGCCTGAAACCAAAGGGGAGATGAGCACCTTCCAAAAAACAGTGCAACACGGAAACAAACCGAGAACTTAAGAAAAGCCGGCCGGATTGGGCCAGTCTAGTCCAGCATCTTGTTCTCACAGATGCCCCCCAAGCACAAGAGCCCCCTCCCCACCTGTGGTTTCCAGCAATTGGTACCCGGAAGCATCACTGGGGAGGTAGAGTCTAGCCCACTATTTTAGTGTTTTGTTGGAAGCCGCCCAGAGTGGCTGGGGAAACCCAGCCAGAAGGGCGGGGTATGAATAATAAATTATTAGGCTCGTGGGCAGGATGTGGCCCAATCGCCTTCCCAATCTGGCCCGCCGATGGTCCAGGAATCAGCATGTTTTTACATGAGTAGAATGTGTCCTTTTATTTAAAATGCATCTCTGGGTTATTTGTGGGGCATAGGAATTCGTTCATTTCCCCCCAAAAAATATAGTCCGGCCCCCCACATGGTCTGAGGGATGGTAGACCGGCCCATGGCTGAAAAAGGTTGCTGACCCCTGGTCTATCCAACGCGGCCAGTTGCCCTCGATAGCCCTCCCCTCCATGACTTTCGTCTAATCCTCTTTTAAAGCCACCCAAGTCGCTGCCTCATGGGGCAGTGAGTTCCACAGTTTAACTGTGGAAGGGCATTCTTTTATTCATCCCAAATCTTCCAACATTCAGCTTCACGAGTTCCCAGGGTTAGGAGGGAGGAAGGACAACTTTTCTCTGGCTTTCTCTATGCCATACATAATGGCCTGGATTAGGAGTGGACTACAACCACCCTTTGCCTCCCGTCCCCTCTTGTTTGGGGTGGTACAGCAATATTGTTATGGGGTTTTGCTCCATTTTTAGCCCTACGTGCAACCTGGAAATGTTATATAGGACACACACTTGAGGTCAGCAGCAGTTGTTTCAGCTTCTCCACGTTGCCACGGCTGGCCTCGTAGTGCAGCTCCGTCCACCTGTAGTTGTAGCTGGGCGCCGCCTGGTAGCGCTTGGCAGCGGGCCGCGAGGACTCTGGCGGTGCCCCATTGCCGTAGGGCGCTCGGGAGAGGGAGCTGATGTAGAAGCCCATCTCCGTCCGTCCTCCCTCTGTCCACATGCAAAGGCTTCCCCTGTATGGTAAGGTAAAGGTAAAGGAGCCCTGGACGGTTAAGTCCAGCCAAAGGCGACTCTGGGGTTGTGGCGCTCATCTCGCTTTCCGGTGTTTGTCCACAGACAGCTTTCTGGGTCATGTGGCCAGCAGGACTAAACCGCTTCTGGCGCAATGGGAAACCGTGACGAGTGCCAGAGCACACAGAAACGCTGTTTATCTTCCCGTCACAGTGGTACCTATTTATCTACTTGCACTGGTGTGCTTTCGAACTGCTAGGTTGGCAGAAGCTGGGACAGAGCAACGGGAGCTCACCCCATTGAGGGGATTCGAACCGCCAACCTTCCGATCGGCAGTGGTTTAAACCACAACGCCACCTGTGTGGACTGGGGGGTGCATTGAGCTTCAGGTTGGTGATAAGAGAACAGGGGAGAGGTTAAGCACCCTTATGTGTTGCATAAGACCCCATGACCAGATTCTCTCTACCACAGTGTCTTCCCAGAACTACTTTAAAACTGCTGAGGGTCTTGGCAGACCACTTTATGATTTTTCTGCCAGTTGTAGCAATTGGCCAAAGTGCTCCTAGCCATGTACAGAGTTCCTCCCTACTATGTCCCCCCTTCTCTCTCTTTCCCCGCTTCAGCCATAGCACGGCTTCTCAGGGACGGAGGGGGGCAGACATGGTCACCCATAGGAGCCAACTCCAAGGGGCCAAGGTCCCTTCATAGAATCATAAGAGTTTGAAGGGACCCCAACAGTCACTGCATTCCCTTGCAATGCAGGAATCTCAGCTAAAGCACCCATGACACGTAGCCATCCTTCTTCCCATCCCAATAAAATTTGTCTCCCCCAAGTTGATGCGCATTGCCGTTCAAAAGTGTGGGTGTGCCCCATCATGTGATCAATTATGCAGGGTGGGGCTTACCTCCCCCCCCCCCGTATTTTATTCAAGTTGGCACCCCTATGGTCATCTGTCAATCCCACTAGGAACACGGCCCCGCCCCATACCCAGGAGTGCCAGCTTGGCCCAACGACTGTGGGTGCCATGCAGTGTGCATGGCCCTGGCGCCGAAATTTGTGGGTGCCTGGCCCCTTCATGGGAAATTTTGTGGGAGCTTGGCAAGGCCAGATTTAGGTTTGAGGAGGCCCAAGCTACTGAAGGTAATGGGGCCCTTTATATGCCCAGCTGTCCTTTGTCAACAACAAATTGTCGCCGTTTCTTGTGTTGAATATATGCTATATGGTAATTTATGAACCTAATTGGTATCTAAAGCCATTTGCACATAACAAAATATGTATTTTATCAAAGTAATTGTTGAACTGAAATACAACTAAGAAGTATATGAATAGTGAAATTTTTTTGGGGGCCCCCAAGAGAGTGGGACCCTAAGCTATAGCTTGTTTAGCTTATACGTAAATCTGGCACCCAGGGAATTGGCACCTAAACCTTAACTCAGCTCAAGCCTCCTGCACCAGAAGCCCAGGGCTCCAAAGAGTCAGCGAAACGAGCTCAGGGGTGCTGGAGCCTAAGACCCGCGCTCAGCCCTGGGTGTCGAGCGCACTTCTGAACATGTGCAGAGTGCAGCGGCCCTAACCGACCCATTACTACTACCAGACCACGCACCCATCGGAGCTCAGGGGAAGGACCTTCGAAATGGATTCATCCCAAACTTTCGCAGGGAGGACAAGGGGGAAGCTGATCTGGGGCCGGCAAGAGACGTCTCTGTCCGCGATGCAGAAGGAGAGGCTCCCGCTGCACCGACGCCTGGACCGATTCGCAGCTGCAACATTCCCTCCCCGCTGCATCCGGCGCGGCGAGCGGATCCGGATTAAAACCCGCTTCGACCCCTCCCCTGCGCCATGCATTGCTCCTTTGAACGCCAAGATGGGTCGTGGCCGCCCGGCATCTCCCCGAAAACCCTCCCTCCTTCCCCGTTTGGGCCGCTTACCCGCCCGCGCTACGCCCGGCACCGGCTCGGAGAGACGCGGCCGGCCATCTCGGAGCGAGAGGCGGGCGTTGCGAGTCCCGTCGGCGGCGCCGCTCCGCCCCGGGGAGGCCGCTTCCGAGGGCTTTCCTCAAGGCCCCGGGGGAAAGGCGGCCGAGCCTCCTTCCTCCGCGCCGCTCCCGCCCCGAGGGAGGAGGCGCCGCCTGCAATGGCTGCCGCGCGGCGAGAAGGGAGCCGCCCTCCCGGGCGCCGCGTTCTCTGCAGTGCGAAGCCGGAGCCGAGCGGGGCCTCGAGGAGCCTTTGTAAAACACGCGGGAAACCCCGGGGTGTGACTCTTCAATCCACACGCCTTCATTTTAAATTCATTTTTAATGCCGTATAACACCGTGTTAATCAGGGGCGTAGTCAAGGGGGGGTGGGCAACTGCATCCTCAAAAATCATTGAAAAGTATTAAAAATACTCAATTACCACTCGGCAGATAAGGTCAAAAAAGAATGGGGATGCTTCCAAAATTATCTGAATAAATACGGTGCCAATAATAACACTTGGCTGTGTTTATTTTAATTTCACAGAAAAGGGAAAAAAATTATTCCTATTGTTTGGATAAACAATAAAACACAGATTATTTAATTCTAATAGCAGAGTCAAACCACGAAGAGATAGACAAACTCATAAGGGACTCAAACCAGTTGGAAGGACTTTGTGTACAGAATATCCAAGTATTGGTTTGAACTTCCTAAATGTTTGTCTTAGAAAAATATTTTTTCCTAGTTTTTGTCATTTTGTTTTGGTTTCCCCCCCTTCCTTTTTTCTTTTTTAATGTTACTCAGTTTATCTTACATCTTCTACCATGTATTTTGTAACCCCTGTTTTTACCTTATGTAGTTGAGGATCAAATTATTCTTTTTATTTGTTCTTTGCAAATTCTGAAAATGTAATAAAGTTTATTAAAAAAATTAAAATTAAAAAAATACTCAATTAACGGAGTGTGACAAAAGCCTGTCCCCCGTGATGTCCTCTTTTTGGACAGGAATTTGACCCGTGATCTCCCCCCCCCCCCCCAAAGCTGAGCTCCATAACTTTGGGGATGGTAATAATAATAGATGTAATAATAATAATAATAATAATAATAATAATAATAATAATAATAGATGGTCACATCAGGAAGGTGCCTTAATATAAAGTCAGGCCATTGGTCCATCTAGCAGAATGGCTTTAAAAGAGGATCAGCCAAATTTGTGGAGGAGGCTAAAATTTATTTAATTCTTATTCCATTGTTTCTCCAAGGAGCCCAATGTGGTTTTACAGAGTTCTCCTCATTTAATCCCCCACAACCACCCTGTGAGGCCACGACAGGCCCAAGGTCACCCAGTGAGCCTCATTGCCGAGTGGGGATTTGAACCCTGGTCTCTCCCAGCCCCTTGGCCAACCCACTGACCACGTCACCGCATGTGAGAACATCAGAAAAGCCCTGCTGGATTAGCCCAATGGCCCTTCTAAAGTCCAGCAGCCTCTTCTCACATAGGCCTGCCAGATGCCTAGGAGGACCTCAACACAACACCACCTTCCCCACTTGTGATTCCCAGCAGCTGAAGCTCATCTGCTTTCACCAGTGTAGGTAATAATTACATGGCTAGTAGTCCTTGATGGCCTTATCCTCAATGTTGTTGTTGTTGTTGTTGTTGTTGTTTAGTCGTTTAGTCGTGTCCGACTCTTCATGACCCCATGGACCAGAGCACGCCAGGCACCTCTGTCCTCCACTACCTCCCGCAGTTTGGTCAAACTCATGCTGGTAACCTCGAAAACACTATCCAACCATCTCGTCCTCTGTCGCCCCCTTCTCCTTGTGCCCTCCATCTTTCCCAGCTTATCCTCAATACTTGTGTCTAACCCTCTCTTAAAAGCCATCCAAGTTGGCCATGCTGACACTGCCGGGAGATGGTCGTCCTCTCAATACCAATTGCTGGGAATCGCAGGTGGGAAGAGTGGTTGTTGTGAGTTCGAGTCTGGCTTCTCGCAGGCATCCGGTTAGCTGCTAAGAGAACAGGAGGCTAAGCAGGGCTCTTCTGTTCTTAATAGTACCAGTTAAGTGAAAGCAAGAGTTTTTCCAGGCCCACAACTTGGCTGGTGACCTCCCACAATAAGGTTCACACACACACACAAACTAGCTTTGATCCTCCGCTTTTTAACAGCATTGTGGCACAGAAATTTAGCTGGTGAGGTTTTCCACAGCAGAATACACAGGCTAGGAAAATTGCAGTTTCTAAATTTATGTATCCTGTTAAAAACACAGGAGCAGAGCCAGTTGGTTTTTTTAAGGCAATCAGACCTCCCACATCATTAAGGAACTGGAAACTCGAGCCGTCTTCTGTGTTGTATATTAAAGTTTATTGAATTACCGTGTAAGAATTTTGCTCTGTAATAAAGTCATCTGGGATCTAAACTGATTATTTACAGACAAAACTTCTCATTTGATGATAAAACTCCTACTTTGCTCAGAACAGTATCTACAATAACATTATTATACTATGGAACAACAACAAAATCAGGCTGGCTGGTTTGTCCATCAAGCTTTCCAGATTGGAGAACTTATTATTATTATTAATCAGTTGAGAGAGTGCATTTACGGAGCTGGGCCAGAATGGGGGGAAAAGGGAAAGTGAGATGCTGAGCACCAGGGAAGCAAGAAACTAGAAAAGAAACACAGGCAGAGTCCCACCCACCCACCCACCTCAGGCAGCCCTCTCCCCAAAATAAGAAGCTACCTTACAGTGAGTCAGGCCATTGCTCCATCTAGCTCAGTATTGTCTACAGTGCAGGCAAGAGACTCTACATTGACTGGCAGTGGCTGTCCAGGATTTCAGGCAGGCATTTTCTCAGGCCTACCTGGAGATGCTGGGGATCAAACCCCCCTTCTGCATGCAAAGCGGGTGCTCCGTCACTGAGCTGTGGCATGTGCCAAGAGCAGTTTCTTCCTACAGAATTTATTCCCCCATTGTAGAAGTTCCTGCCGCCATTCACGCTCCAATGGAAATCTGTTGGGGAACCGAGCTGCCAAGACATATAACCTGAGGAACTGTCCTCTCTCTGCTTTTCCAAGAAGCATGGTCACCTGTACCAGTGCTTGCAGACCGGGCTGGTGTCAAAAACACACCACAACTGAGACAAGTTAAAAAAGGAAGAAGTTGGCATTCTGTTTTCCTTCTGCTTGTTGCAAGAGCACAGGTGACTGGTGCGTGGGACAGGAAGGATGGGCTACAGCAGTGCTCTCCAACCTTGGGCCTCCAGCTGTTTCTGGACTACAACTCCCATCATCCCTCGCTAGCAAGACCAGTGGTCAAGGATGATGGGAATTGTAGTCCAAAAACAGCTGGAGGCCCAAGGTTGGGGAACACTGGGCTACAGGACATGAGACGTGCCAAGGAGCCAAGGCAGAGGAGCCCCACCTTTCTTAAGGTAGCGCTAAAGATACAACATGGTCCTCTGGGCAAGCCGAATTGTGCAGGGACCACTTTCTACAATGGACAGCTGCCGCTTTTCAGTCTCGGAATGGCCATTGCCACTAGAGGACCACCTCTGGGGTTTGAGTAAGCACCAGACTTACCACTGCTTCACCCAAACGCCTTTTTAGCACCCACAGAAGGCAGTGGGTGCTGGGACCCCGCAAGAGGGCTCACCACCTCAAACAATGCTCCCCTCTCACTTTGCACAGAGCACCCCCCAGAATCGGAGGCGTCCCGAGGCAAAGAAAGGACTGAGGTACGCAAGAGGGGACAGGGTGTGGGGAAAAGAAACTCTTAATACTAGAGCCTGGAAAGAGAGCATTGAACTACAGTGGTGCCTGGCAAGACGAAATTAATTCGTTCCGCGAGTTTTGTCGTCTTGCGATTTTTTTCGTCTTGCGAAGCATGGTGTCGGGAAAGCTTTGGAAAAGCTTCAAAAATCACCAAAGTCTTTAAAAAACCTCAAAAAAGGCTACCACACCACGTTCTATGAGTTGCTCCTCGAAGTCAAGTCGAAACTGTATTAACGGTGTTAAGAAAAAGGAAACAAACTTGCAAGACGTTTCCGTGTTGCGAAGCAAGCCCCTAGGGAAAATCGTCTTGCGAAGCAGCTCAAAAAACAAAAAACCCTTTCGTCTTGTGAGTTTTTTGTCTTGCGAGGCATTCGTCTTGCGAGGTACCACTGTACTAGAACCTGGACAATCCGGGACAAAATGAGGTGCTTCTTCACGCTTGGGATACCGTTCATGAAGAATGCTTGTGTATTCATGTCCGCAGGCACTCAGAGAACAGACTAGATGGGACCAGGAGGTTTCTTCTTAGGCTTTTAAGAACATATCCCCACAAAGCAAGGCAAAGTCTCAACCTCTGCATCCCAGAACCAACTCTGCTGCATTCCTCTCTCAAGAACTGCAAGCTCCTAGGCATGATTATAGGGTTGGAAAAGGTCCTTCACTCCAACCCCCTGCAATGCAGGGATCTCAATTGGGTGGTCGTCCCCCTATCCAATTTGAAACCATACCAGACCCTGCTTAGCTTTGCAGTTTTATCGGGGCACCACTAGGAGGGATAATAATACGGAGCTTTCAGATTCAGAGGCGTCTCAGTAGCAACTGCTAGGGAGCAACAACAGGAAATGGGTATTGCCCTTTGCGTCTCGCTTGTGGCCTTCCAGAGACATCTAGCTGCACACTTTGGGGCTGGGGGGAGAGAAGGATATGGGAGTAAACAAACCTTTGGCTCTTCCTTACATTCTTATCCTTGGCAGCAGGGCTAAAGAGGTAAGTTGCTGTAGGCTGACGAGAGTCGACTGGAAGGCAACTGCAATTTTGTCTCGTAATGCGGTGATGAGAGGCCACCCCATTCTGGGAAAGGAAATGGGTGCCCAATATCTGTCTGTGCACGATACACACTTTTCGTGGTACAAATCTTTACGGGACAAATTCGGAGCTCAAGACTAAGGCTCCAAGTTACGAGTTTTGTCTCGCAGCCTGGTTTTAACTATGGAACAGGGGAATAATAAAAGGAGCAAGAGGCCTGCTGAGCATGTACAGTGTGCTCCCTACGCCCAAGTAAAACCAGCACTGCTCTGAGCTACCTGAAATTTGGGGGGAGGTTGTTCCAGGTCAAAGGGCATGGTTTCCAAGCACGGTTGTGCTCTCACCTGAGGTATTAATGACTAGACTGAGATAACAGGTGGGAATAGAAAAAAAATTCCTTCCAGTAGCACCTTAAAGACCAACTAAGTTAGTTCTTGGTATGAGCTTTCGTGTGCATGCACACTTCTTCAGATACCAAAGGTACCAAGGTATCTGAAGAAGTGTGCATGCACACGAAAGCTCATACCAAGAACTAACTTAGTTGGTCTTTAAGGTGCTACTGGAAGGAATTTTTTTGTTTTGACTATGGCAGACCAACACGGCTACCTATCTGTAGGTGGGAATATGTATGGCTGGACGGCTATGTTGGCTGGATCTGGAGGGCATCAGACTGGAGAAGGCCGATGCGGCCTTTTCCTGAAATGTGTGACACACGTAATCTCAGTAATCCTTACAACAGCTATGCAAGGCATACCAGTGTAATTATCGGCGTTCCCCATATTGTAAACAGGAGGCGGAGGGTTGGAGTTCAAGAGGCTGGCTTAAGGCACCTGGGGAGTGTTATGGCTAGGCTGAGATTTGAACCAGCAGTGCCAGAGCTGGCAACAGGTGCTCTTCCTAAAATCTGTGCTACCAAGGTGGCACCAGCCTTTGAATCTCTTAAGGCATGATGCAAGGAGATCCGTGAACAGACTCGCCTGCATTTTAAAAAGCCAGGGAGGAGAAAAAAATGTGATTTGAATTCAGGCCTTGGTGCTAACAGATGGGAGGGAGCTAGACCTTTCGTGCTTGTGCCATTTCCTCAATTCAAATCCCCCTCCCCGAGGCTGGTGTTCGATTTGTTTAAAATATGCAAGACACCTGTATGGTACCTGGAAGTCTACCAGCCACAGGGCAAGTAGCAGCTTTGGGGGAGCGGGAGTTTAAAATCAGGAAAATGGCACAGTTGAGAAAGGCAAACAAGCGCTGCGACTCTAAGCTGAATCCTCCTCCCACTCTGCGCCTGGTTTTAAATTACAAGGGTTGGAGATATATGCTATTCACGGATGTCCCACAACATGCCTCATATGGCTCTTGTTGACCTATTTTGATGCTGGCACAGGCATTCTTTTAAAATTACACAGAACTCTCCGTAAAAGCTCACTGGAGTGTTCTAGGAAGCCGGACTAAAAAAAGCTGGGCATCTATCTGCAACAGAGCCTAATCCAGGGAAAACATGCCACCTCTTCTGTTTTGTTGCCTGACCGTGCAGCTGTTGAAGGAGCAGGAGCCCTGCCAAAAGAAAGAGATAGCAATCCTTACCCCACGGCTTGCAAGGAAGGGGGCCAGAGGCAACGATGCAAAGCGGCAGATTGGAACGGTTTACTGCGGCTGGATCTCACCTGAAACTGTGGCATTAGTGCTGTTTTACGTGGGCTGCAAACATACAAGGAGAAGCAGAACTAAAACTGCAGAGGCAATAAGGTGCAAGGGGGAAAAAGAAACCATCACAATCCAGGGTTTCTTTCTCCCCTGTGAGGAATGACATGGAATGATTCAACAGCGCTTCAAGTGATAGTTCCTTTTCAGCTAACCTAAGTAAGGTAGAGTTGTCAATTGACGGAAAATAACTCCCCAGCTGGGCTTGCACCCGTGTCTGTTAAAACAGATTAAATCAGCAAGGGATAAATATTGCCTCCTGCCTGTGGGTTTGGGATGGGTACCTGCGACCTTCCAGATGTTGCTGGAGTTCAAGGGCGCTTCCAGACTGCTGCTATTTAGGGATGGGATAAGCAGAGCAGTGGCAAATTCAGAAGTGTAGGGCCCCTTCACCATAGGCACTGCCACACCCCCTTCTAAGAAGGCTGCATAACCTTATAATTATACAATACTACTAGTAATCAGGGATGTATTGCAACGATAAGTGCAGATCTCCATGTGCTTCCTGTGAGCTAGATCTACTTTTTACTGTGCTCGTACACGGGCAAATCATTTGGAGTGCTCCAATATCTGGAGTGACTTAAGTTGTATTTGTACGTTACAGAACATGCATGCAATTCTTCCAAAACCGAAGCAGCTTGTGTTTTCAGTGCTAAAAGGCTTAGCTTTGGAGCATACAGAACAACTCATCTGAGCACTTCCTGTGTGCCTTCTGTAGAACGACCCTGGGAGCCAATCATCCATGGCTGACTCACTTCCTTTCCCTCTGATTTGCTCCAAACAGCACAGTAGCTAAAAGACTTTCCTGTGGCTTCAGGACCCTGGAGGCAGAGACCCTGCTGCAGAAATCGTAACAGGCCTTTGTAACACACCATCCCAGACCACTAACACCTCTGGGTGAGAGTCAATGACATATGGACAAATTCATGTTGGGTAAATAAATCTGATTTGGAGCTCTTGCTGGAGAACCTCATTCCCACCTCCAAATCTTATTTTTTTATAATAGGGGAAGTGACAGGAAAACACACTGGGAAGTGTGGTATAATATTGCAAAATAAAATAAAAACCAGAATGCTAAATAAACAGCTGAGGCTGTCTAGCTTCCCCACAATTTTTGTGCAAACAAATCCCAAAGTAAATAAACAGAACGTCTGGAAGTGACCCAACTCCCATCAGCCTGAGCCAGTGGTCAAGGACAATGACAGGAGTTGTCGTCTAGCAACTTTTGGAGGGGGCGAAAGGGTAGCCATTTCTGTTGTAGACCAAGCAGCTCTCAAAGACACAGAATGAGTAGCCGGTGAAATATTGGCAACCGAACTGCAGGCAGAGAAACAGCAAAAGCCGCCACAATGGGCTTTGGAGGAAGCCAGAGGCACGGCCAATTGGTTCTGCAAAAATTCTGAGTTGCCTCTGGCAGACCCAGGAAAGACCCCCGTGGGGAAGCGGGGCGGCGTTGGACAGAGCAAAGCCACAGCGTGAGAGACAGGAACACGAGGAAAGAGGGTGTTTGCTTGAGGAGAAGTGCTAACTCAAAAGAGGAGCGGGAGAGGGGAGGAAAGGCTTCCCCTCTCCACAGTGCGATTCAGAGGTCTGTTTTCCCCCAAACAGCAGCAAACAGGAGGGGGCGAGGCAGTCGGAGGGGAGCAAGATCTCCTTTGTGCTTTCTGGGGACGGGCTCTGTGCTTGGAGCAGCAGCTGCAGAAAGGCATGCTGGGATTGCGGGGGGCAAGGACCTCCGAACCAGGTGTGGGTGAGCAAGGAAGGCGCAGGCTCCTCTGTGCTGTTTCAGGAATCTCGGCGGGGTCCCAGCTAGCGGCAGGCCTTTCCCAGCCTGGCGGTGGCTCCTCTGTCCTCCATCCTCAGCCTCTTCCCTTTCGCTTGGCCCCAGTCTGTTTTGATGCGCCAGGGAAGGGCACTGCTGATGAGATGCTCCCCTCCTTCTCTGATTGCTTAGGCAGTTGGATGCTTTCTCTTCTCAGGGCGAAAGGGAGCCTGGAGGCTGCTGCCCAAGCCTTGGCTTCAGGCGTCGAGGCAAAACAAATCGCCGCCTGCGTGGCTACACTAGTCTCTAACCCTCTTGGCACATTCGTGACTCCCGGCCTCCTGGCTCAAGCTGAACGGGAGGAGCCCGCAGCTTCTGAGGAGGGAGACACTCCCCTAAAGTCCATCATCATCATCATTATTGTTGCAAAAAAAAAAAGGAAAAAAGAAGAATAAAGTTCTCTGGCACCCTCGGCCCTCCAGGGCGCTTGGCATTTCCTGGTCTGCTGCTGCTCCTCCCTCCTTCCACGTCGTCGGTGTGGCGTGCCTGGTCCCGGCTGCAGCAGGTGCCCTCTGCCCTCTCCCCCCGCCTGGCTGACTGTCCCCTTGTGCACATCACAAGTCCGTGACTTTGTTCTCTACGGCGGCGGCAATCTGCTGCAGGCGGTAGCCCAGCTGCATCTTCTGCGCCGTCGGGTCTTCCTCCAAGGCGGTGATGATCTGTGGGGAGAGGAGACCTGGGGTTGTTATCTGGTAGTGATCGCCTTCTAGAGCCAGATTTTTGGTTTTGTTTGGTGTTGGGGCAGCGGATGCTCTGCATCCTAGAGAGGCCTCTGAGGCTCGGTGCATGGATTGCTAGAGGCCAGAATCTCCATCAATAAGATACAATGCGAACCTACGTTGTATTTTAATATTCTGCTGGAAGCCGCCCAGAATGGCTGGGGAAACCCAGCCAGATGGGCGGGGTATAAATAATATACAGTAGTACCTCTGGTTACGTACTTAATTCGTTCCGGAGGTCCGTTCTTAACCTGAAACTGTTCTTAATCTGAAGCACCACTTTAGCTAATGGGGCCTCCAGCTGCTGCGCCGCGCGATTTCTGTTCTCATCCTGAAGCAAAGTTCTTTACCTGAGGTACTATTTCTGGGTTAGCGGAGTCTGTAACCTAAAGCGTATGTAACCTGAAGCGTATGTAACCCGAGGTAGCACTGGATGATGATGATGATGATCATCATCATCATCTTTAGGAGGGCCCCTGCTCTGGGTGCCTTCCTTGTTGGCATCCAGGAGGAGCAGGGCCTTTTTGGTAGAGGCACCCCGATTAAGGAATGCTTTCCTCTTTGGGGTCTGTGGTCAGCATGATTCATTCGCCCTCCTGCTCTGAATTATCTCCCCACTTCCACCTTCTCTCAGCGGCCAAGGGACAAGCACCAAAACAAATCCTTTGGTGGAGGGAGCAGTTTTGAGTTCCAAGGGAGCCACAGAGTTTCTGTGGGGGCAGTGGGCTCTTTTACACCCAGTCTGCAATTTTCCCCGTTGCACGTTCGTTGTGCCACTGAGTTAGTAGTAACGGCAGCAGCAAAACCAACCGAGAAACGGAGTCTTATGAACCATTAACCTCTGTGGGCTAAATGTGGTACAAAGATGAAATTTGCACCCACTTTTGCCTCTGGTCCCACCCACCAGGGACATGTGCCCCCCCCCCCCAGCCTGAAAAAACGTTCCTTTCCCCTACAAGGAAGTTTTTGGGACCACATTAAAATATGAGCCACATTTACCTGGTCATAGTACTTGTTGATGTACTTGTAGAGCTCATGCAGCGCCACCAAGGAATTGAGGTCACCTGAGTAGTTCTGTAACCGAGAAATGACAGGTTAATAGTCACCAAGAGAGTAAGATACTGTCCCCCTCCCCTACTGAGTCACTTTCAATAGTTTTGTGGTGGTCCAAGTTGCATACAGGGCTGGCAATAATAAGGTGAAGTCACTTCATGGCGGGAAACTCTCAATGGATCTATGGAACATGCCTTAAATAGGACTGGGACGGACGCCTTGTCCACCTGGCCCAGTTCTGTCTGCTCTGATGGAAAATGGTTCTCCAAGGCCTCGCGCAGAGGTCCTTCCCATCATCACCTGTTATCTTGATATTTTTAACTGGAAGATGCCAGGGTCTGAACCTGGGAACCTTCTGCATCCAAACTTCCGCCTGCCCTTTGGGCTGGACTCAATCTAACCCCCCCCCCCATTTGTTTATTTTTTGATGGAACCCCTTATATAGGATTTTGTATATAAATTTTCCCTCGGCTCTTTTTGCTCGCCAATGTAGGACCAGCATGGATAGTTGGCCCCGGTGAGTATTTGACGTTTTCTCCCCTTATGGCTTTGATCTATAGGCTACCACTAAAACGAGGCTGCATTTTAAGCTGTATTCTAACTTATATCCTAATCAACTGTTTGTTTGTTTGGTTATTTGTGTATGTGTGTGTGTTTTGTTTTTAATGTATTTATATTTGGTGTTAGGGGACGCGGGTGGCGCTGTGGGTAAAAGCCTCAGCGCCTAGGGCTTGCCGATTGAAAGGTCGGCGGTTCGAATCCCCGTGGCGGGGTGCGCTCCTGCTGCTCGGTCCCAGCGCCTGCCAACCTAGCAGTTCGAAAGCACTCCCGGGTGCAAGTAGATAAATAGGGACCGCTTTCTAGCGGGAAGGTAAACGGCGTTTCCGTGTGTGGCGCTGGCCCGCCAGATGCAGCTTTGTCACGCTGGACACGTGACCCGGAAGTGTCTGCGGACAGCGCTGGCCCCCGGCCTCTTGAGTGAGATGGGCGCACAACCCCAGAGTCTGTCAAGACTGGCCTGTACGGGCAGGGGTACCTTTACCTTTACCTTTTTATCTTTGGTGTTAGCCGCCCTGAGCCCGGTCTTGGCTGGGGAGGGTGGGGTATAAATAAAAATTATTATTATTATTATTATTATTATTAAACTTGTGCTCTGTCATTAAGGCACACAGCCACAGTCTACAAGCTAAGACTTATTTTCCTTGCAATAACCTCTGCTCTAACAGAGTTGCTTCAGGGGATTTGGAAGCCCCAGGTGCAAGGAAGTTGGGATGGAAGGTCATGATGTTACCTCGGCTCCATCTTGTCTGTGAGACCTGCTCCCTTTCCCACCTGGCCTGGGAGGGCGGGGCCCTGACTGACTCCAGCTACAAAAGCAGAGGCTGCTGAACAGACTCTTGGTCCGGGGTATTGTTTGGGGTGGGGGGTGGGGGGTGGGAGAGAGTTTCCTGTTATCAATGTTACTTTTTTTGCATCTTTATTTTGGATCTTAGGCGTATTTTTTGATGCTTCACTTATTGTTTATGACTGCTTTTGTTATGTTGTAATTACGTGTTGTTGTTTTTAGCATTGCCAGCCACCTTGAGCATGGTTTCAACTACGGAAAGGTGGCGTACAAGTAGAATTATGTCAAGTATGCATCTCTGCAATGGAAGACAAGGGTGGCAGAGAGCAACGCCAATGCCAATGCTGCTTCTGTGCCCATTATGCAACCTGACCTGGTAACTCTAGAGGAGCGGACAAATTCATGGAAGAGAAGGTTATTTTGGGCTACCAGCCACAAGCCAGGCTTCCTCAACCTCAGCCCTCCAGATGTTTTGAGACTACAATTCCCATCATCCCTGACCACTGGTCCTGCTAGCTAGGGATCATGGAAGTTGTAGGCCAAAAACATCTGGAGGGCCGAGGCTGAGGAAGCCTGGGCTATGCCCAGAGGCAGCAATGCTTCTGAATACTAGTTGCTGGAAACTGCAGGAAGGGAGAGGCCTCTTGTGCTCAGATCCTACAGGATCTGGGTGACCTCTGTGAGAATAGGATGCTGTATCAGATGGGCCAGCATTCTTTCCCCTGGGATAGCTCAGCTGGTAGGAAAAGCATGAGACTCTTAGTCGCGGGTTCGAGCCCCACATTGGGCACAAGTTTCCTGCATTGCAGGGGGGCTGGACTACACGGCCTTTGTGGTCCCTTCCAACTCCACAATTCTATGATTGCCTTGATCCAGCATAACTCTTCTTCTGTTCCAAAAGAAGGCTCCTACAGTTTTCCCAGTAGTGATGTATGGAAGTGAGAGCTGGACCATAAAGAAGGCTGATCGCCGAAGAATTGATGCTTTTGAATTCTGGTGCTGGGGGAGACTCTTGAGAGTCCCATGGACTGCAAGAAGATCAAACCAATCCATTCTGAAGGAAATCAGCCCTGAGTGCTCACTGGAAGGACAGATCGTGAAGCTGAGGCTCCAATACTTTGGCCACCTCATGAGAAGAGAAGACTCCCTGCAAAAGACCCTGATGTTGGGAAAGATGGAGGGCACAAGGAGAAGGGGACGACAGAGGACAAGATGGTGGGACAGTGTTCTCGAAGCTACCAGCATGAGTTTGACCAAACTGCAGGAGGCAGTGGAAGACAGGAGTGCCTGGCATGCTCTGGTTCATGGGGACACGAAGAGTCGGACACGACTAAACAACAACAACAGAGGTCTTGGCTCAGCAGGAGGAAAGCAGAGAAAGGAAAAAAGACTGCGATGTAGCTCGCAGCCTACTTACTCGTGAGAGTTCAGCCAGGGCGGAATTCATTTCCTGGTCACTTGCAGAGATGGTTTGGCGGATATCTGCATAGTACCTGCAGGAGACACAGAACGATAACCCTTCATTTATTTACCCTGTTTCCTTCCTTTTCCTTCTAGGCACATCCAGCCAGCTCCCTGGCCCTCCTCCTTACCTTTCCACCATCTGCTTGTAACGTGGAATGTCACGGGCGTAGAGAAGCTTGTTAATCGGAGAATCCTGGAAATGCCACAAAGGGAGCAAGACATTAGGAACAACACCCAGAAAATTTTTAGGTGTCACGATAATGGTTATCCAAATGGTGGCACTGATGAATAGGAAAAGGAAAGTTTGAAAGAGGAAATTTTGAAAGAGCTGGGTTAAGTTTAGGATGTTGTTAGCACTCCGAACTCCCTTCCATCTCTGCCAGCATGGCCAAATGATCAGGAATGACGGAAATCATAGACCAGAAGTTCTGGAGTGCACCAGGTTTGGAAGGCCTGTTCTGAGCACCCTAAGGTGCACACAGTGACTGACAACTGCCCTGATGAATGGAGGTTGGAAAGCAAAAAAATTGGTTTGGGCAGCCACTCTGGCTGCAGAGAGGAAGCCTCGCATTCTATCGTCACCCATTTTTTAAAACAGTAATTGCGGGCAGGAGCTCTGCATGCACATTACAATGAATGACAACGGAGACATTGCAGCAGCAGCAACAAAAATGGGCTGGAGTTGTGTCCCTTGGCATCCTTCGCATGGCAGGTACTAGCCAAGAGTCGTGCAACTGCATGATTCCTGCATTTGCAAGGGAGATGGGTCCCTTTGGCCCCTTTCCCCACGATTCTCCATCAGGTTGCGTCAGTGCTGGAGAGAAGCTCATTTTCCGAGCGAGAAAGCACTGTGGGTTGCGCTCAGGAGAAAGGCAACATGCCCACAGGAGAGGAATGCCTGGATCCTCTGCAGCAAAAGGGAACAGCCCCACTTGACTTGCGTCAGGAAAAGATGGCGTGGAGAGCATACGGCTACCATATTTTCCCCCAACTGATGTCAACGCATAAACTCAAGGCACCCGCCCAGGCCTTCTCCAAACTCACCCGACCCAGCTTGTGGTCAGCGAGAGTGCAGGAGTCCATGAAGGTCTGAGCGATGACCAGGAGCACAGCGTCCACATTGTCCGACGTCTGCACATCAAATACGAACTGGGGGTTCTTGATTATGTTGATCCAGAACCTCAGGGGAAGGCTGCAGAGAGAAGAGGAAACGGTCAACACACTGGCATGCAATGGGAATCCTATGGGCTTGGTAGCCCAGTGAACAGGGGCCCAAACCCACAACCCAATTGCAATCCTGGCACATAGCGACAACCCCACAACCCATTAGGGGCAGCAGAGATGGGTGCTGTCAAAGTTCTGCTAGAGCATGGGTAGGGAAACTAAGGCCCAGGGGCCGGATCCGGCCCAATTGCCTTCTAAATCTGGCCCACGGATGGTCCGGGAATCAGCGTGTTTTTACATGAGTTGAATGTGTCCTCTTATTTAAAATGCATCTCTGGGTTATTTGTGGGGCATAGGAATTCGTTCATTTCCCCCACAAATATAGTCGCCCCCCCCAAAGTCTGAGGGACAATGGACCGGCCCCCTGCTGAAAAAGTTTGCTGACCCCTGTGCTAGAGTATTCTCCGTCAAGAGAAGTGGAGAGCATGACAATATCCCAGTGGGATATTCCACTCCTGGGCTGCACACCTGTTTGTTTTCCAGATGTGGATGGTCTCTGGGTCCGTGATCCCATGGCTCAGCGCTTGATCATCCAACAGGTCAAAGAAGTACTTCACAGCCAGCGGGACGGGGCGGGAGGTACTGAGGATCACCTGGAACAGGTCGTCTACAAACTTTTGCATCGTCCCCTGAAGGCAAACAACCCAGGTAGAAAGAGACAAGCCATCAAGAAACTTCTACAGTGCTGTTTTTCCAGCACGGAGCCAGCGAGGAAGAACTGCCAAGCTACATGGATTTCCATCGTTGTTTCGGGTGGAGTACTTTGGTCTACTTTTCTTTAAATAAAAGGTTGCTGAGACTGTACAGTGGTACCTTGGTTCTCAAACTTAATCCGTTCCAGAAGTCCGTTCCAAAACCAAAGTGTTCCAAAACCAAGGCATGCTTTCCCATAGAAAGTAATGCAAAATGGATTAATCCGTTCCAGACTTTTAAAAACAACCCCTAAAACAGCAATTTAACTTGAATTTTACTATCTAATGAGACCATCGATCCATCAAATGAAAGCAATAAACAATGTACTGCAGTCACACAATCAATCCATCAGTAGCTGAACTGGGTTCCACACAGTCACAAAAACAACACAAAAAGAGCCGCAAAAACAAAAACACAAAATAAGTAGCAAAAACAGACACACCTCAGCGTGACACTCAAAACGGAAGTGTGGCACTCAAATTGGAAGTGTAACACTCAAAACGGAGCATATTCGGCTTCCGAAAAAAGTTCGCAAACCGGAACCCTTACTTCTGGGGTTGCAGTGTTTGGGTTCCAAGTTGTTTGAGTACCAAGGTGTTTGAGAACCAAGGTACCACTGTAATCAGAAACTGAAGACCACTGGAGTGGATGTTAAGGGTCTTTCAACCTTTACCTCTTGCACCCTCAGTGGAAAATGTACCCCTCCTCCAAGTCTTTGCTTATGAGCGACAGAGCTTTTATGTACAGTGGTGCCTCGCAAGACGAAAAGAGTCTCTTTGTCTAGCGGTTTTTTCGTCTTGCGAAGCAACCCTATTAGCGGCTTAGCGGCTTAGCGCTATTAGCGGTTTAGCGGCTATTAAAGGCTTAGCGGCTTAGCTGCTAAAAGGCTATTAGCGGCTTAGTGGCTTAGAAAAAGGGGGGGGGAAGCGGGGAAAAAATCACAACACTAGCAAGACGTTTTCGTCTTGCGAAGGAAGCCCATAGGGAAAATCGTCTTGCGAAGCAACTCAAAAACGGAAAACCCTTTCGTCTAGCGGGTTTTCCGTCTTGCGAGGCATTTGTCTTGCGGGGCACCACCGTACATGCCATAAGCAATGATAGTAGCAATTATTAATAAACAATAGCAATTATTGATAAATAATATATATAATACATAAATTATCAACGGATCATGGAAAAACAAATGCTAAATTGTGAAATGCATCAGAACTGACAGATGCAGCCATGTAAGATGTGTATGGAAAGCAGTGCTTTTCATTTCCAGATTACAGTGGTACCTCGGGTTAAGTACTTAATGCGTTCCAGAGGTCCATTCTAAACCTGAAACTGTTCTTAACCTGAAGCACCACTTTAGCTAATGGGGCCTCCTGCTGCTGCCGCACCGCCGGAGCACAATTTCTGTTCTCATCCTGAAGCAAAGTTCTTAACCTGAGGTAATATTTCTGGGTTAGCGGAGTCTGTAACCTGAAGCGTATGTAACCTGAAGCGTATGTAACCTGAGGTACCACTGTGCTACCTTTCTCCCATGAAGGTTCAGCAAGAGCATCGTGGGACAAGGTCCTAGGATGCAACAGTGTCAATGATGCCAAGTCGCAGTGCACAGGCCTAGCGCTGCAATTCTGTGCATGCTTACTCAGAGGTAAAGTTCCTCTGCTTTTTCACTGGGGCTTATACCCAGGAAAGTGTGCCTAGGGTTGCAGCCTGAAAGGATACCAGGAATGGGAGGAGACGAGCAGGGAGCTCCTTCTTACCTTCATGGAGAGGAGGCGGGTGAGATAGATCTCAGGAATAGCCTTGGCCCTCTCTCTCTCCCGGACGCTCCCTCGCCGATGTTTAGGCAGCTCGGGCTCCTCTGTCGGCTTCACCAGGTGCCAGAGCTTCATCCCACCCTCATCAGCATCCTCCAGCATCGGGGTCTCTATAATGTACAAAGCGGTAAACACCAACAAATGTTTAGAATTTGGAACTGGGTATTGCCTGTCTTTTAAAATAGTTTTATTCTGTCTTTTCTCCAAAGGGACCAAGATGGCATAGATGGCTCCTGCCTGCCTGCCATTCATTCTCACAACAGTCCTGTGACGTAGATCTGTGTGTGTGTGTGTGTGTGTGTGAGAGAGAGAGAGAGAGAGAGAGAGAGAGACAGACAGACAGACAGACAGACAGAGACAAAAACTGACCCTAATAATAAAAATAATAATTTATACCCCACCCATCTGGCTGGGTCTCCCCAGGCACTCTGGGTGGCTTCCAACAAAAGATTAAAAATACATTAAAACATCAGACATTAAAAACTTCCCTAAACAGGGCTGCCTTCAGATGTCTTCTAAAAGTCAGATAGTTGTTTGTTTATCTCTTTGACATCTGATAGGAGGAACGTTCCACAGGGCAGGCGCCACTACCGAGAAGGCCCTCTGCCTGGTTCCCTGTAACCTTGCTTCTCGCAGTGAGGGAACCACCAGAAGGCCATCGGAGGTGGACCTCAGGGTCCGGGCTGAATGATGGGGGTGGAGACGCTCCTTCAGGTATACTGGGCCAAGGCCGTTTAGGGCTTTGAAGATCAGCACCAACACTTTGAATTGTGCTTGGAAATGTACTGGGAGCCAATGTAGTTCTTTCAAGACTGGTGTCATGTGGTCTCAGTGGCCACTCCCAAAAGCTTCATGGTCAAACAGGGATTTGAATGCAGGTGTGCTCAATGCGCTGACTACCACACCACATACTGTAGATCCTTGCAAGCGAATGACAGACCTTTTCTTCTTTCGCCTCTCTGATCCAGGGGCATGCAGACTTCCAAGCTTACAGAATTGTGTTGAACCAAAGGTGAACTGTTCAGGAAGCTCTGCAAACGCCATCTTGGTAGTCAAGATAACCCCACAATTAATGGGCAGTTATTGCAGCAGTGAGCTCATATATGTTTATATTCCCTTGCTTTGATATTAAGCCAATTGGCTTTCTTTGATGTTGTCCTTATCTGTGGGCTTGGGGTGCTGGGCTCTGAGCCCAGAAAGAGGAGCTGCCTGTAAGATTTGGGGCAGGCATAGGCAAACTCCGGTCCTCCAGATGTTTGGGACTAAAATTCCCATCATCCCTGACCACTGGTCCTGTTCGCTAGGGATGATGGGGATTGCAGTCCCAAACATCTGGAGGGCCAGAGTTTGCCTATGCCTGATTTGGGTATTTCCTGCCTATGCCCTCATCTGGTCAGGCGAAGTGATGGGAAGTTCTATCCAAAATGACGTGTGCTACTTTGTGTATACAGTGGTACCTTGGGTTAAGTACTTAATTCGTTCTGGAGGTCCGTTCTTAACCTGAAACTGTTCTTAACCTGAAGCACCACTTTAGCTAATGGGGCCTCCTGCTGCTGCTGCTCCGCCGGAGCACGATTTCTGTTCTCATCCTGAAGCAAAGTTCTTAACCTGAAGCACTATTTCTGGGTTAGCGGAGTCTGTAACCTGAAGCGTATGTAACCTGAAGCGTATGTAACCTGAGGTACCACTGTAAATAATATGTAAACACCTTCTGAGGGAGGCCGCTCCACTTATCAGAGCTGAGCTCACAGTCCTGCCTTACAAAAATCCTGTCCTAGTTTCCTCCAGAAGCTTTCTTCATTTCATCAGCCTACTTTACAGGGGGAAGGTGGAGGCTTTCTGTTGTTGCTATTGTTAAAACAACCGGCAGTCAGAATATTTTCTGATCTACCGGCAAGCATTCAGAGATTTACCTTCTGCCCACCCAAGTCAGCACTGATTATTTCTCCAGATTTTCCTCCAACATTTAAACAAGAGTTAGAGCGACTTACTCTCTCCAGGGATATAATCCTGATTCTCCCTGGGAAGATGCTTGGTCATACGAGGAACAAGAGCAACAGTGGCTCCATCGGGCACCTGTGAATGAAGGGGGAAACTGAGTTAGAAAGCACCGCGCATTCCTCTTTTCTCTCTATAGAATAAAAATGTCATCATGTCATCATGCAGCCCCTACTGGAGGATCCTGCAGCGGCTCATCACAATCTTGGATTTGTGTAAAGTCAGGGTGGGATAGGGGAGCAAAAGCAATGGCAGGATGCACAACCCAGAATCTTAAGTGGGAAAGGACCAAAAGGCCAGGAAGCCCAACCCCCTGCCGCAGAGTAGGACCTTTCTTTCACCAGATCCCAGAGGTCAAGAACAGGCCGAATCTGGAGAACCAGGGCGTTCCAAAAAAGGTCCTTAGGGGAAAAAACAGCTCAAGGCAACCCATGCACTGAGCCAAACCACCCACTGTAGAAGAAAGCCAAAGGCCAACAATAATTCTCCCTCACCTTGTAGTGTTGCAGTGTGTTGAGACGCTTCCAGTTGCCCTGGACAACAGAAGTCACGTCCTCATCGGAGAGGATGAGGTGCCCAGCCAGACCTGATCTCCACTCTAGCACCATCGGAAATGAGGGGGGAACAAAAATAAATAACCAGGTTGGAAAACAGCACAGAGCAGAGGCAAGCAGCTTAGAGATGGCTTGTGCCCAGATGGGGAGAGAGGAAGGAAGGAAGATCAACAGTAGGTGCAGCCCGATCCAGTTTTGTCCCCAACCTTCTCTTCCCTGCTTAGTTTTACAAGAACAACACTGAGACTAAAGAGGAGGAAGTTGGCAAGCAGAACCACCCTAGTAAGAATGCAGGCAGGTGGAAGCTGGAAGAAGGGAGACTAAAATTGGTCTGGCAGTGCTTCCTTTGCCCTAATGGACCAGACTTCACTGCGGCAGCTACAAACCCATAATGAGCACGGGGGCGGGAGACACTTCCTCTATGTATTATGTTCCCCACAGCAGGGACAGAAAACCTGTGGCCCTCTAGATTGCTGGACTCCAACTCCCATCAGCCTCAGTCGGCACAGCCAATGGTCAGGGATGATGGGAACTGAAGTGCAGCATCAGTTGGGTAGCCACAGGTTCCCTCCATCCCTGGTCCTGCAGCCAGATAGTCCATCTCCTTGGTACTTTGGGGTACCGTCCCACCATAATCGCTCTTTCCTCCACTGCCTGGGATTCTACTCACCCAAGTCAAGCGTGTCTGGGTCTGGCCGGTGGCAGTAAGGTGTCCCTTTGTAGACCTGGTCGAGAATCTTCTCCTTCACTTGGGTGATGGTGTCGCAATCCAGCCCCTTCACCAACACCCCCTGGGAGCCCTCTGGTCCTCCCACCGTGCTTCCAGTTTGCGCCACGGCTGTCAAGGTCTGCAAAAAAACAAGGCGGGCAAAGATGAGCTGACTCAGCGGCACTCCACTCGCCCACCTGTTTCTCGAGTTCCCAAATGCTGACTAAGTACTATAAAGATGAGTGGCGGTGCTGCTGTGGTGCAAAGGAAGACACCACAAAGAATTCTGGGAGCTGTAGTTTGTTAAGGGTGCTGAGAGTTGTTAGGAGTGTCGGAATCTCCACTCCGCCAAGCTGATAAAGCTCATCTTCCGGCCGAGTCCTTCGGAATCGCCCTCCCGACGGATAATTAACGACCTGAGCCTTTGATTAGGCCTCAGGCACGTTCCCCCATTCAGCAGAGTTTCCAAAGCAGCAGAAGTGAGATTTATAGCTACATGCTATGCTTTATTACTAAGCTACGCAGACAGCAAAGAAATATACACCCTCTCTCTATGAAAGCAGAAAGCAACTGAAACAAAGGAGCAGAGAAACCAGTACGTCACATCCGTCTCCCTTCTCCCGTGAGACTTCCAACAGTCTGGAAGGTCTCTGGAATGTAAACAGAGTCTTGTGACTCTAAGCAGCTGCTCAGTGGCAAACAGAAACTAACAAGGAGACCCCCCTATTCTACTCCCAGAGCTACAATTTTCTGATTGATTTAACAGTCCATCCCTCTTCCCAGGGAACTGCTGGAACTGTTAGCTCTGTGAAGGAAAAGGACAGAGGGTGAGAAGATGAGGTATGCATTTGGGTGGCCAGAGAAGCCAGTGTTTAGCTGAATGAGAGACTGTTTCTAGGTGGGCCTCTCTCCTGTGATAGGAATTTTATGATCTTAGATATATGGTAATGTTCATAACTGCATGTATATAGATCAGCACAGGAAGACCGACCTGAAGCCATTTTGATTCCTAAACTGAGCAAATGTTTTCTCTGCAAGGTCAAAGCGGAAAAGCCTCCCCATTGTCTTTTCCTTCACAAATCCTGTCTTAAGGGTATGTCTGTGTTTGAATAGGGTGTGAGCCTGTGACCTGGTCTAGGAACTAAGTATTTATCACTACAAAAGAATGGCCAGGCTCCCCAGGCAATCCAATCAAGTAACCTGCCAGACAGGAGATAAACAACAACAGGAGAAAACAATATTCAAATTTCTGTTTTAGACCGCCTTTTCTGTGATGTAGGTGTGATGTATCTGAGGGGTGGTCTTAGGTTACACCCCTTCTGTGATGTATGTATGATGCTTCTGGGGATGGTCTTGATCTACAGGCTGGGAATTTCAAAAGTCTTCATAAGGCCTTGCATGCCATTTTTCTGGGTTCCTCCTCTCTCCTGTCGGTGAGGGGAGCACCCTGTTGCAACAGATCAATAAAGATCAAGCTTACTAAGCTGCTTTGCTTCTCAATATTCTCTGGTTGGCCTCTGTTATTCTCTCCTACCAATAGGGAACCTATGTAAGGACTCTATATGGGCTCTTGGATACCCCATAAGGGAAAAGGGCAATTTTTGTTTACAACACTCCCCAGCAGGACTTTGGTTGCTCTCACCAGTGTGCGGTATTCCAGGTCTTCTCTGAGAAGGCGGTTGTCATTCAGGGTGTACTTCGCCTTTCCCGTCACCCAGTCCACTGGCCCTTTATCCACCTGGTGCTTTATGCCCCGGAAGAGCATATAGAGAGGCTCTCCAACAGAGTCCTAGCGGAGAAATGGAGAAAGGCCTCGTCAGACACAACACAGCAGCTCTGGGAGCTTCTACCTGCCATTCTGGGCCATCTCACTGCAGAAGCAGGTCAGGTGGGAACATCTAACCAAGCCAGGCTGAGTGGGTCAACTGGTGGGCTGAGACCAACCAGTGGGGCCCAGCTTCACCTAAAGTGGGTCACACCAGCAGCATTACACTGCTGAAATACAGGGTGGAAAAAATTAAGGAATTAATCCCAAAATGCACGTTTGGGTCTGAAAAAGTTGATTAGTGTTACCACTGAGCCACGGTTCCTCTTCAAAACGTTAAAAATAGCCAGGCCTTTGGCTGATTTGACATCCAATGTCCTTTCAAAATGTGTTGGGGAGGTGGTTTTTGTTCTTGTTTATTATGTATTTTGGGTTTTTTATACAGTGGTGTCTCGGGTTACAGACGCTTCAGGTTACAGACTCCACTAACCCAGAAATATTACCTCGGGTTAAGAACTTTGCTTCAGGACGAGAACAGAAATCGAGCGGCAGTGGCGTGGCAGCAGCAGGAGGCCCCATTAGCTAAAGTGGTACCTCAGGTTAAGAACAGTTTCAGGTTAAGAACAGACCTCCGAAACGAATTAAGTTCTTAACCCGAGGTACCACTATATTGTGATTTTATGCCATCACTGCCCCGAGACCTGCAGGTATAGGGCGTTATACAAATGTGGTGGGCTCGCAGGTCTGAGTAAAAGCCGATTTAGCCAGCAGCTGCCTTGAAAGCATCTTGGCTTCAGACTAGATGCTAGTGCCTTCAAAGGAGGGGTTGTGTCGATCCACATTTCACTATTCTGAAGGACAAATGTTCCTGGTGTGTCAAGATGGCCAACCTTTTCATGGCCTGGGCTTTAATGTGTTGGGTTCCAGGGTCACCTCTGACTCCTGTTCCCCTGCTCTTGCCACCTTTATCTTGGGAGAAAGTGACAACGGGTTCTTGGAGCTTTTGCTTCTCCCTGCACACCAAGAGATCCTGACAGCTGTCCCCAGCCTTATGGGGATGGGCAAGATTGAGTTACTCAGATAACAACAGCAGGCCAGCCACATAGGAAGTTGGCAGCATAGTGATCTCCTGACGCAGTTGGCCTCATATTCCCATCATCCCCCGACAGTTGGCCATGCTAGCTAGGGCTGATGGGAACTGTAGTCTGACACCAACTGGAGGGGGCCATTTTGGCTAGCTCTGTTCCAGCAGGACATGCAAGCTCCACCTTGACCTCCTCTCTCAATGGACAACTAGGAGCATGTCTTACTCTCACAAACGCATATAGGCAGATGGACATCCAGTTTGTCAGCAGCTTCTCCACCACCGTCTCTGTCCTGAAAGAGAACCCAAATTTGTTAGGCTTCTGTCAAGGGTGGATAAAAATCAGTGATTTTTTAAATGGATTTTTAAAATTTAAATTGGATTTTTTAAAATTTTAATCGGATTCTTTTTAATTTAAATTGGATTTTTAAAATAAAATGCTTTTGGAGGAAAAATCTTTCTAAACATATTTTTCTATTTCAGTTACATTATAGTCCAAAGGCTATTCATCAGGGAATAAGGATTTGTTTTAAGTTTTTCATGTGTGCTAAAACTCAGTAAGTTAGTTTTAAAAAGATTGTTTGACCACATCAGTTAACAAACATGGATAACATATGCTACAATGTTATTGTTTTAGTTAAATAAATTGCTTAAATTTTTATTGAGGAAATGATTATTTTTCTCCTTCCAATAAAGTACAGAAGAAAAGTTGTCCAAATTTAGAGTTAACTTATTAAACGCCACCATAATTTCAAAATTATTTTTCTATGTGCAACCGAATCAGTAACTTCTGATAGAGCTGTAAAAACTACTCTGAAAATTCATTATTCCAAAAACGAAACCTTCATCTGGTATATTAAGATTATACCAGCAAGAATGAGTCTTTCTGTAAAAAAATATTATTTAAATCATCTTACTGACTAGTGATTTAAATCGTGATTTAAATTGATTTCATTTAAATCAAATCCATCCTGCTTCTATCTCACAGCTCAAAAAAGACAGTAACACAGGGGTGCCCAAACTTTTTTCAAAGATCTGATGAATTGAACATGCGTGAGGGCCGACGAAAGTTGTTGAGCTTCTCTTAGGATTGAAGTTTACCCAAAAGTTGTTCACCTTTTTTTAGGATTTAACCCAGAAGTTGTTGAGCTTTTCTAAAAGGATTTTACCCCAGGACATATACTGCCACGGGAGCTGAATTAAATCGACCGACAGGCCAGATTATGCCCCTGGAACGGACTTTGGACATGCCTGTGCTCCCCACAGGGATATACTGGGCACTCAGTTTTTTCTAAAACATCTTGAAGTTGGGAGGTGGGGATGTCAACACCAGAAAAAAAGTGGCGGGCTTTCTCTCTCTCTCTCTCTCTCTCTCTCTCTCTCTCTCTCTCTCTCTCTCTCTCCCTCTCTCCTGCCCACCTTCGCAGCATCAGTTTGGGGTTCTTGGCGACGTACTGCTCCACCAGGTCGTTCAGGAGGGTCTTGAGGATGTCCGTGAAGTACTCGAGCTTCCCGTGCAGCGAGACCGTGAGAAGAGACGCGACGTAGGCCCGGTCCCTCGGGGAGAAAGTGCGCTGGATCTCCAAAGTGTGTATAAACTGGGCACATCGAGGGGGGGGACGGACAAAAACACAGAACTGTCGTTAGGAAACAATTGATTAGTTGGGGACGAGGTATTGGTTGATGGGTCGTCCTTTAGAGGTTGCTTTCCCATAAAAACAACAACCATGGAGATTAGCAGCTGGAAGGGGTTAAATTTAGAAAGGCCCCTGCCTTGAAGATTTACAAGAGGCGCGATTTTGGGAACCATGTCCGGCTCCTCCAACGTGGCAGCCATGAAGAAGGTCGTGCAGCAGCTGCGCCTCGAGGCCAGCGGGAGCCACGTGAAGTTTCCACAAGCTGCAGCTGACTTGAAGCCGTTTTGCCTGCAGAATGCACATTGTGACCCCCTACTAACGGGAGTTTCCTCAAGTACAAATCCTTTTAGGCTGCAGAAAGTGTGTTCATTTCTCTAACTTGTGTGACCTACGTGGACTCTTTTAATGATCTAAAAACCTTTCAGTCTGGTGAATATGGAAGCGAAAGAGAGTAACCTGGAACCTGTACAGAAATTTTGTGTAAAATGTGCCAACTTAGAACTAGTAAAAAGCAGAGACATCACCTTGCCAACAAAGGTCCGTATAGTTAAAGCTATGGTTTTCCCAGTAGTGATGTATGGAAGTGAGAGCTGGACCAGAAAGAAGGCTGATCGCCGAAGAATTGATGCTTTTGAATTCTGGTGCTGGAGGAGACTCTTGAGAGTCCCATGGACTGCAAGAAGATCAAACCGATCCATTCTTAAGGAAATCAGCCCTGAGTGCTCACTGGAAGGGCAGATTGTGAAGCTGAGGCTCCAATACTTTGGCCACCTCATGAGAAGGGAAGACTCCCTGGAAAAGACCCTGATGTGGGGAAAGATGGAGGGCACAAGGAGAAGGGGACGACAGAGGACGAGATGGTTGGACAGTGTGCTCAAAGCTACCAGCATGAGTCTGTGGGAGGCAGTGGAAGACAGGAGTGCCTGGTGTGCTCTGGTCCATGGGGTCACACCAAGAGTCGGACACGACTAAACAACTAAACAACAACAAAAAAGAACTAGTAATACTGCCACTGTTGTCAAACTTCTTACAATCTACCTCTCTAAACTTGTATGCTAGTTGCAATAACTTCTGTTATCATGATGGAATCAATTTTATATTCAAGCAATAAAGAGTTCATTAAAAAAAAAAAAGAGGCGTGATTTTTGCTTTACTTCAATACGAAAGCACCTGTTCCCGAAAACATACCTTGGTGAGAAAGAGCTTACTGTTGAGAAGGTTGGAGAGTTGCACCAAGCCTTGTTCGACCGTCTGCCTCCGGCATTCTGGCACGTCCAGGTCCCTTTGCAGCGGCGACTCGCGGTGGCCTGGGAAGAAGACACGCTCTGCGTAGGACTTGTAGTCCAAGAAGGGGATCCCGGTGCCAACCAAGTCGCTGGTGAGGTCCATCATCTCCGTCATGAGGTCTGCAATGAAAGAAAAAAACCCAGGTGATGAGGACGAGAGTGTGGGAAACAGGATATGAAAGGAAGCTTCCTTATATAATCTCAGACTATTGGTCCGTCCAGCCCAGTATTATCTATTCTGGTTGGCAGCTGCTCTCCAAGGTATCAGACAGAAGTCTCTTCAAGCCCTCCTGGGAGATGCCAGGAAATTCTGCATAGACGCTAACACACGGGTAGGCAAACTAAGGCCTGGGGGCCGGATCCGGCTCAATCGCCTTCTAAATCTGGCCCGCAGACAGTCCAGGAATCAGCCTTTTACATGAGTAGAATCAGCATTTTACATGAGTAGAATGTGTCCTTTTACAGTGGTGCCTCGCAAGACGAATGCCTCACAAGACGAAAGAGTTTTCTGTTTTTTAAGTCATTCCGCAAGACGAATTTCCCTATGGGCTTGCTTCGCAAGACGAAACGTCTTGCGAGTTCTTGCGAGTTTGTTTCCTTTTTCTTAAAGCCGCTAATAGCCGCTAAGCCACTAAGCCGCTAATAGCTGTGCTTTGCAAGACGAAAAAACCGCAAGACGAAGAGACTCGTGGAACGGATTAATTTCGTCTTGCGAGGCACCACTGTATTTAAAATGCATCTCTGGGTTATTTGTGGGGCATAGGAATTTGTTCATCCCCCCCCCCCCCAAATATAGTCCAGCCCCCCACAAGGTCTGAGGGACAGTGGACTGGCCCCCTGCTGAAAAAGTTTGCTGACCCCTGCTCTACCACTAAGCCTCCTCTACTACTAAAAATGCCCCTTTGTTTTTATTTTAATGGAGCTCCAGCTATTTCTTCTCGCATTGGGAAGGCCCTGTGAGATTCCCCCGCAGCCTTAAAAGTTCAAAGAGGAGAGCAGCCTACGCAGAAGGGATTCTTCTCTATTTCATGGGTTTGGCTGCCTAACATAACAGCATCATAATGAATAGATCAGCAATCCTGATGCGGCAAAAGAGGCAATTCACAGCATCGGCCTTGAAAGAAACCTGCATCGTGAGACTGAAGGAACGTTCTATCATATGTGGTGGGCCTGTAAAAGGGCAAAAGAGCACTGGGAAATAATCCATAATGAATTGGAAAAAATGTTTAAAAGTACTTTTCAAAAAAAAAAACAACCCACCCCAGAGTCCTTTTTGTTGGGGATAATTTAGACGGAAATTCCCAGGTGTCAAAAAAGGTTATTAATGCATGCCACTACTGCAGCCTGTGTTTTGTTAGCTAAAAAATGGAAATTGAGCAAAGTCCCAACCAAAGAAGAATGGCAACTTAAACTGATGGAATAAGGGCAGCTTGCGGACCTACGATATTCTATATGAGAACAAGAGAACAAGAAGAACATACGTTTAAAGAAGATTGGACAATGTCTATTGAAGATATGGAGGAAAATTGTGTTTATTTGAAAATGCGGGCAGCATTAAGATCAATTCAACGGTGTAAACAAGTTTTGATGGCTTGGTTTATATAAAATATGCAGGGATTTATGTTTTGTAAAATGAACCATGGAAAGAGAAGAAGGGAAGTCGTCGATATTTTAAGGTTGTTTAAATGAATGTCCCAAATTGTAAAACAGAAAATTTAATAAAAATTAGAGAAAGAAGAAGAAGGGAACTTGAATTCCCAGGGACAGATCAAGGGAGAAGCTCCTTCCTCTCCTCTTACCAGTGAATTCTTTTTTGCACCGGTCCCGGACACTCGTCTCTAGGTTTTCCAGCTGGATCTGAACTTTTTTGTAATCCCTCAGGGCCTGCTTGCTCTTCCTCCTGGAAAGAAAAACCATCACCATCATATGCCAAAGTCGATCCCTTCTACTCACAGCGTAGCTCTTTATTTCTGTGCAAGAGAATCACCCCAGGTTTTGCAACCACAAAACTGTGCAAAAAGGAAACAGCGAGCTGTGCAGCTAGGTTGATATTTTCATCCAAGCCTTTTTTTGACATTCTCAGACGCATCAGCAAAAAGGCTTTCAAATATCCCCCGTGCTAGGGTTGCTATATCTTGAAGAGCAAAAAAGAGGACAGCTGGAGCCGCTGCCAGCCCGAGCCAGGAAAAGAGGCACACAGGCCTGTTTCCCTGGCTCGGGCTGGCAGCTGCCACAGTGCAGAGCAGCCCAAGCCCCCAAAACCCAGACATTTCCTTTAAAATGGAAAATCCGCTTGGATGGGCATGTTGGTCTCCCAAAAGAGGACATGTCCGGGTTTTCCTGGACGTATGGCAACCCTACCCCCCATGCTGCACTTTGATGTCCCAGCAATTGAGGCTTCAAAGTGCAGCATCACCTGTTGTCATAGTGATGTCAGGTGACTGACCCTGATCACCTGTCTAAATTTGTCTGCCAGGAGTCGGGGAGATAAGGACCTGGCAGACAGAAAAACTTCCTCACTCCTGTCTTACAGGGTTGCTGTAAGGGATGCAACAAGATAATGAATGGGATGCACTTTGAAAGCTTCATCACTAGCTTGCCTGAACCTGGTGCCCTTCAGATATTTTGGACCACAACTCCCATCAGCCCCTGCCAAGTATGATCTCTGGTGTGGAAACAGGGAGGAAGAAACCTACAAAGTTCCCACTGCTCTAAGCAACTCTGAGCAGTTCCTGCTTCAGTGCCAATGTACTCTGTTCCCAGAAAGCAAATCTGTGTTGTTGTTTTTCCGCAAACAGAACAGGTCTCACAACCCAACTGGCTTCCCTCCCATGTAGACTGCAGTGCCTGGCTAGGCCTATGGAATATGGTCCTGCAGACAGGCCGGCAAGCACCCTCCCTCCTCCTCACCTGTAGATGAAGACGATGATGAGGACGATCAGAGCAACAAAGGAGGCGACAACCCCCAAGCCAATCTGGGCCTCTACAGGGAAGGTCAGCTGACTCTCTGTGTCATACTGCACGCGGCCCAGGCGGAATTGGTTGTTGCCCATTTGAACCTACAGGAGGACAAGAAGGTGGAAAACTGATTTCACGTGAAGGTGAGAAGGAGGCGCCTCCATTATTAATATTATTATTATTATTATTACTATTACTACTACTGAGGGACGCGGGTGGCGCTGTGGGTTAAACCACAGAGCCTAGGACTTGCCAATCAGAAGGTCAGCGGTTCGAATCCCCACGATGGGGTGAGCTCCCGTTGCTCGGTCCCTGCTCCTCCCAACCTAGCAGTTCGAAAGCACGTCAAAGTGCAAGTAGATAAATAGGTACCGCTCCGGCGGGAAGGTAAACTGCGTTTCCATGCGCTGCTCTGGTTCGCCAGAAGCGGCTTAGTCATGCTGGCCACATGACCTGTATGCCGGCTCCCTCGGCCAGTAAAGCGAGATGAGCGCCGCAACCCCAGAGTCGGCCACGAATGGACCTAATGGTCAGGGGTCCCTTTACCTTTACCTTTATTACTACTACTATTTCCATGATGTATGTGCCAATCATCTACCTACCTATCGTCTATCTATCATCTATCTACACGCATATATTTACTAAATTTGGGGGGGATTATAATAGTGGGTTGACACAATCTTTCAATATCGCACATAGTTCAGTCTGAACAAGGAAAACAAATGGAAGAAAAAACTAAAGGAAAGGATTTCTCATCACTGACCATTTTATCTTTTTCACGGGGTTCAGCAAATGATGCTGTTGGAGATGCTGAAGATATGGGCTGTATATTACTGCTGTAATAGTTTTTACTTTTTTGTGCTTTACCTAGCTGCAGTTTCTGAAACCTCAGTTCCTTCGTTAATGCATTAAAAAATAAATCAACCATCCCATGACAAATAAAATGCTTGTTGTTACTGCTATGCCTTCAGATAAGCATACCTTGTGGGCTAGCTTTTCAGACAGAGCCAAAAAAACAACCCCAGACCCTATTATACCAATACAGTGGTAGCTCTAATTGTGGACATGATCCGTTCCGGGGTGCCATTCGCACCCGAAAAGACTACATCTAGAGCGGCGCTTCTGCGCAAGTGCAGAGCACGATAGAGTGCTTCTGCGCATGCGCAAAGCATGCAAAATGCTTCTGCGTTTACACTTCCGGGTTTGCCGCGTTTGCAAGCCGAAAAGACGAAGCATGAACCTAATGCAACACGAGGTACAACTGTACAGTGGTACCTCAGGTTACATATGCTTCAGGTTACAGACTCCACTAACCCAGAAATAGTGCTTCAGGTTAAGAACTTTGCTTCAGGGTGAGAACAGAAATCGGGCTCCGGTGGCGCAGCAGCAGCAGGAGGCCCCATTAGCTAAAGTGGTGCTTCAGGTTAAGAACAGACCTCCGGAACGAATTAATTACTTAACCTGAGGTACCACTGTATTATAAAGTGGCCGTTTCTAAGTATTTCCTGCTTTTCCCCACCAGATGGACCCAGTGTCTCAGAAGACCAAAAATCTTCAAAACTTGCTGCCGGTGGCAAAGGAGAAACCATGGTGTGGTGTTGTTAGTTTGACCCTAATCTGGCACATTCTCCGTGCATGTAAGCAAGCATGCAAGGGTACATGAGGATGCATTGCTGAATCCTGCCCCCTCTGGTATTATCGTTTTCCACCCAGTTCTGAACCCTCCACACAAATTTAAGGGCAAAGGTCCGAAGTGGGGAGCCTCCATGATTCCTGCACAATTACAGAAACCTGACTGCGCAGCAGGAATCATAGAGTTAGAAGGGACCCTAAGGGTCATGTAGTCCAACCCGCTGCAGTGCAAGAGGAAAGTGGAGAGGTGGCTCCTCACTTCAGACCTTCGACCCTCAAGCTCCTGGAGGGCCGTACACAGAATAAAGAAGACCAGAAGAAGATGGGACTGCCAAGATGCTCCCCACCAGCTCCCTCTCATGCGATTGCTTACGTCCGGCTACAGCAAACAGCTGGATAGGGCTCCGCACAAATCAGCATGATTAGTGGCGTCAGTGAGGACCTTCTCTCGTGACTATCCCAAGAAGGTCCCCATCAGCTCTATCTCTGTTACTTTATGCCAGTGGTTTCCAAAGAGGTAAAGGTAAAAGGTAAAGGACCCCTGGACAGTTAAGTCCAGTCAAAGGCGACTATGGGGTTGTGGCGCTCATCTCGCTTTCAGGCCAAGGGAGCCGGCGTTTGTCCATAGACAGCTTTCTGGGTCATGTGGCCAGCAGGACTAAGCCGCTTCTGGCGCAACGGGACACGGTGACGGAAACCAGAGTGCATGGAAACAGTGTTTACCTTCCCGCTACAGTGGTACCTATTTATCTACTTGCATTGGTGTGCTTTTGAACTGCTAGGTTGGCAGGAGCTGGGGCAGAGCAATGGGAGCTCACCCCATCACGGGGATTCGAACCGCCGACCTTCTGATCGGCAAGCCTAAGGGGTCAGTGGTTTAGACCACAGCGCCACCCGCGTCCCAAAGAGGACCCGTTTCCAAAGAGGACGGTACTGCCAAGAGGTGAGGGGGTGGCAGGGGCCCCCTGGAGGTGTAAATGGGTCTCGGACTTTGAAAAGTCACTGGATCAAGCCCATCCATTTTTGCTGAATTAATTAAGCTAAATAATTTCAGGACAGGAGTGCCTGGCGTGCTCTGGTCCATGGGGTCATGAAGAGTCGGACACGACTAAACGACTAAACAACAACAACAAACAACAAAAATAATTTCAATTGGATTTCGAGTAAACTTGCAATTGATTGTTACTGTTTTGAATTCTATTGTGCTGTTATCATCCTTAGTGGGTCGTACAAACCTGAATAATGCATTTTATAGGTAGGGTCAGGGTCACAAGGGATGAGTTTATGGAACCAAGGGGGGCGGTGACCCAAAAATGTTTGGCAACCACTGCTTTATGCGATATCCCTGCAAACCTTTTTTTACTGACAAGATCCTCAGTCCACCACAGTATATTAGGGGAGTGACTGGCAAAGGGGTAGTAAAAGGGTAAAGGTACCCCTGCCCGTACGGGCCAGTCTTGACAGACTCTATGGTTGTGCGCTCATCTCACTTAAGAGGCCGGGAGCCAGCGCTGTCTGCAGACACTTCCGGGTCACGTGGCCAGCGTGACGAAGCTGCTCTGGCGAGCCAGCACCAGCGCAGCACACGGAAACGCCGTTTACCTTCCCGCTGGTAAGCGGTCCCTATTTATCTACTTGCACTTAGGGGTGCTTTTGAACTGCTGGGTGGGCAGGAGCTGGGACCGAAAGACGGGAGCTCACCCCGCCGCGGGGATTCGAACCGCCGACCATACGATCGGCAAGTCCTAGGCACTGAGGTTTTACCCACAGCGCCACCCGTGTCCCGGCAAAGGGGAGCTGGATAAAAATAGCCGTTCCTGCTCAGAAGCCACAACTCTTGGTATTAAACCTTCGTCAAATTTTGCTTCCAACTGCAATTGAAGAAGCAGCCCACAAAGCGATAGAGTACTATTCTTGCTAGGGTCTGCCACCATGATTTTATTTTATTTTACAGAATGTGCGTACCACTAATTGTATAGAAGGAGCAGGAGGAGGAGGAGGAGGAGAAGAAGAAGAAGAAGAAGAAGCAGCTCAAAGCAGTTTACATAAAATACACACATTAAAATGATAGGGAAAAGCCAGAAGCCTGAAAAAACAACAAGCTGACCTAAAAAAATCCAAAGGTAAGATATAAATAAAACCTGCATTTAAAATAAAATGATATACATTTATAAAATAAAATAACATATTAAGAGGCATGTCAACCTTATCTATCCAAGCGAACAAAAGGTTTTAAACAAATTTGGCTACAAGATGTGAAGCAGGCGAAAAGGGTCTCTGCTGTGGGGTTTTTTCTTCCAGTTTTGCTAATTGGCGGCTCCACAAGGCCCACTTTGAAGATAAGGGAGCCTTTGTTCTCAGACGGCCTGTTTCACCCTTCCTTCCCACAGCCTCTGTCAGAAGTAAATCCCACCCACCCACCTCAACTGCTTTTAATCCCATGAGGGAACAAATGAGCACCATTTATACCCGCTTTCTCCACCCCCAACAATTTCCCACAACGCCCCAAAACAGACTATTAATAACTACATTAAAAAAAAACACAACACAACTTTTTCCCAATGCACCCTCTTTTAGACCCACAAGAGTTCCTTACAGATGGAACTCTGAAGAAAATTATTTTTCCTTCCTTTCCTCAGTCCTGACCTATTGTGTTCTAATTCCCAGCCCTGCAATTCTTCCATCAGGCATTCCTTCCTTCGCCCACCAGGTTCCCTGCCCCCCCACCCCCTGGCCATCTTATCCAACTCTTCCCTTTCCCTCACAGTCCACCCCGCTCCCCATCCCGGTTCGAGTTCTTCCCATTGCCAATATCCACCCCTTACTGTGAACTCTGGCAAAGAGTCTGTGCCTTCCCGCTTGGCCCGGTGCAGAGGGGCCGGTTGCTCGGCGGGGGGTTCGCAATAGAGGTGGTTCTTCGTCAGGGTCTTGACCGAGCAGACGCCAACTCCGATCATGGCTTTCACCTCTTCTTTGGAGATGGCCAGGTCCAGGTTTTCCCCCTGGAGGAAAGAAACCGAGGCAGTCAGGTGAGGGCAAGCTGTTTTTGTCGCACAGCAGCCCAGTTTGCACGCAACGCTAAGCCAAGCCACGGTTTTGTGTTGATCTATATCGCCGTTTAGCTGACAACAGCGGCAGGACTGGAGAAATGAAGTGATGGTTTGGCTTAGGGTGTTGTTTGAACGCAGACTTGTGGTTTGTCTTGCTCCAGATAAACCATAGCCTGTAACTAAGGTTTGTTCTTCATTTATAGCTTGTGGCTGTTTATTATTTATATAAAGGTAAAGGTAAAGGGACCCCTGACCATTAGGTCCAGTCGTGGCCGACTCTGGGGTTGCGGCGCTCATCTCGCTTTATTGGCCGAGGGAGCCGGCGTACAGCTTCCAAGTCATGTGGCCAGCAGGACTAAGCCGCTTCTGGTGAACCAGAGCAGCGCACGGGAACGCCGTTTACCTTCCTGCCGAAGCGGTACCTATTTATCTACTTGCACTTTGACGTGCTTTCGAACTGCTAGGTTGGCAGGAGCAGGGACCGAGCAACGGGAGCTCACCCCGTCACAGGGATTTGAACCGCCGACCTTCTGACCGGCAAGTAATAGGCTCTGTGGTTTAACCCACAGTGCCACTGGCATCCCTATACGCCATTCATAAAAAAATACCAGAGTGGTTTACAACAATTGTACACGAAAGCATATGGTAAAAGCTATACGAAAAAGCTGAAGTCAGCTAACTATGAGGGGAGACAAACTATGAGCCCAGGTTTGGACAACACGCTATGCCAAACCATGGTTTAGCTCACAGCAGCAGGACTGGAAGAGCCAAGTGTCCACAGTCTCAACCCAGGAACCCCAACAGTTGCATTATAACATGTTTTGGCACTGCATGCAAACCGAGCCAATTTATTTTATATCAGTGCACGCCATAACACTGTCTAAATTAAATAGTGCTATTGTTAAGGGTTGTTACAGGCACAGATATAACTTTAAAGGTCTTGTGACTTACAAAGGACAGAGCTTTATATTTCGTGACACTGGTCCATTGGTCACACAGTATCGTCTACACTAACTGGTAGCAGTTCTCCAGGGTTTCAACAGGGGGTCTCCCACAATCCTACCTGGATATGGTGGGGATTGAAACTAGAACATTGGCTCCCAGTACGTTTCCGAGCACAATTCAAAGTGTTGGTGTTAACCTTTAAAGCCCTAAACGGTCTCGGCCCAGTATACCTGAAGGAGTGTCTCCACCCCCATCATTCTGCCCGGACACTGAGGTCCAGTTCCGAGGGCCTTCTGGTGGTTCCCTCACTGCGAGAAGCAAAGCTACAGGGAGCCAGGCAGAGGGGCCTTCTCAGTAGTGGCGCCCGCCCTGTGGAATGCCCTCCCATCAGATGTCAAAGAGATAAACAACTACCCAACATTTACAAGACACCTGAAGGCAGCCCTGTTCAGGGAAGTTTTTAATGTGTGACATTTTAATGTATTTTTAATCTTTTGTTGGAAGCCGCCCAAAGTGGCTGGGGAAACCCAGTCAGATGGGTGGGGTACAAATAAATTTATTATTATTATTATTATTATTATTATTATTATTATTATTATTATTATTATTAAACTTTCTGCATGCCAAGCAACTGCTCTATCACTAGCTATGACCCTTCCCCACCAAAAACAGTCTAGAGATTATGACTTCTGTTGGCATAACTGGGCGGGGGCTTTGGGTAGCATACATTAGGTAGGGCATTACAGAGGAAGGAATTCATACACCGCACTTTCTACCTGCTGCCTTTGCACAATGCCTAATGATCTTATGGAACTCACCGCCACAAGACACGGAGGTGGCTGCTGTCATGGATAGATTGCATAGGGGGATTAGATGGATACAGAATTATTATTATTTTTAAACTTTTTATTTATGCTTTTCATGTTTATACATTTCATTAGTTTTACAATCAATTTAGCATCTCAAAATTTGACTTCCTTCTCCCCTTTCCTGCGGTTCCTTAAACGTTTTATTTTAATACCTTCTGCGTATCCAAATTCATTTCACTCGCTCCTTTAATTATATGCTGCAAATATATACTCTTGTGTAACTGCAGGTTATTACAATAATCCTGCCAATGCTTTTAATCTGTTTACAATTTATCTGTAACTATTCAATACACCATTTCCATTCTTTTATAAAAAGTTTGTTATCTTGATTTCTTATTCTTCCGGTAAGTTTCGCCCATTTCTGCATATTCCATGAGGTTTCGTATAACAACGTTCTTGTATGCAGAGACGAATGCAGAATGAGACCTTTCTTAGGAGGGACTGAGCTACCTTGGAAGACAAGTTGTGGTCTATGGAGTACCCAAAATCTACAAGCAAGGGACAGTTGTATCTGCTCCCTGCATGGTGGGGCTGCCCCATTACCTCCACAGAGATGACGCTTCCAGGCTTGTGACGATAGGGCTTGGTGTGGTCGTCCATATTGAGGGGGTGCAGGACGGGGTCCACTTCGTAGGAGAAGCCGCTCGGATGCACAGCGTTGAAGTCGAAACTGAGGTTATCGAGGACAAACTCCAGCTTCACTTGCACGGAGGGAGAAAGCTGCTTAATGGCAGGCGTTTTGCACAGGATGAGGCTGGAGGAGTTGACCTCGCAGGGCTCTTCAAACTAGGATCGGAAATAAAGGAGAGTGAAAGGCTGGCCCCCCCTCTCTCCTAGACACCCCACTCCCATTCACAAGGACACCCCAGAGCAGAGGGAATCCCTGGAGTGGAGCTTGCTAAAAAAACATCTGCAGGATACTCTCTGTGGGAGACCTGGGGCGCATCCCTTGTCCAATTCCTCAAGACCAAAGCCAAAAGCCAGTCTACCTTTGAGGAAACCCAACTGCAAATCCCCCTTCAATCATCTGACTGGTCACTTTCAGAACAGGATGTGGGACTAGACAGGTCTTTGGCTTGATCCAGGTGAGGGTGTTTGTGTGTGTGTGTGTGTGTTTGTGTTCAGCCTTCAAGTTCAGTGGGTGAACTTGGGCCAGTCACGTTCTCTCTCTTCACAGGGCTGTTGTAAGAATAAACAATTTTTTCCCCCTGGGGGCGGGGAGAAGACATGTTTATGAAGATGGATGGTACTTAATTTTAATTAATTAAGTGGAAATACATTGCATGTATCTTTGTTCTTTTTTATCTTTTTCTCTTATTTTTTGTTTGTGTTTATTATTGTTAATCTTTTCTCTTTTTACTATGTTTATCTACTGAAAATAATAAATATTATTTGAAAAAAAGAAAAAATGTTCACCACCCCGAGGTCCTTAGAAGAAGGGTAGAATCCAAAGGAAATGAATAAGGCCTGTCCCCAAAACGCTTTGGTATTAAAAAGGGGGAAATCCAAAACACCACTAGGGCCTGAAATGAGAAGTGTATTGCAATAATACTAAATGGACCCATTTTCGCTACCCTTTAGTTTGCAAACTGAGGCAGCCGCAGATCCCTCACACCGGTAGCTTTGAACAGAACAACACATTGCCAAGCATTGCACTGGTAAACCTACTTGCTGGACGCTGCAGAGGGCATTCTCAGGGCATTCTGTATCCGGAATAATCCTGCGCCACCTGCCCAAGCCCCGGCGCCGGCGCTCCAGCGGAGAAACCGTGACGCGGATTTTGGGCCACTGCACAACATCGAGGTTGTGCCCACGAACTCGGATCTCTCTCCCACCACTGAAATACACAAACACACACGTTAGTGGCTACAACCAGTGCAGATCTGAGGGCCTGCAGCTTCAGGATTTGCCCTTTGAGGCAAATGCTGCGGCTCAGTGGAAAAGCCCCTGCTTTTCATTCAAAAGGTCCCAGTTTCAACATCTGGCATCTCCAGGTAGGGCAAAGGAAGATTCTTGCCTGAAAAGCTGGAGAGCCACTGCTGGCCAGAGTAGGCAATACTGAGCTGTATGGCCCATTGGTCTTACCTCTCTCTCCAAACCCACCAGCTTCCTGCAGCTGATCGCTTTCCTGATCACAGTGTGCTGTCAGGCAACTTTGGGAAGCTGACAGGCCTTGTAAGGTAAAAGGTAAAGGACCCCTGGATGGTTAAGTCCAGTCAAAGGCAACTATGAGGTTGCAGCGCTCATCTCGCTTTCCGGTGTTTGTCCACAGACAGCTTTTCGGGTCATGTGGCCGGCAGGACTAAACCACTTCTGGTGCAACGGGACACCGTGACGGGAAACCAGAGTGCACGGAAATGCCTTTTACCTTCCCACCACAGCGGTACCTATTTATCTACTTGCACCGGTGTGCTTTCGAACTGCTAGGTTGGTAGGAGCTGGGACAGAGCAACGGGAGCTCAACCCCATCACGTGTATTCGAACCATCAACCTTCCAACCAGCAAGCCCAAGAAGCTCAGTGGTTTGGACCACAGCGCTACCCATGTCCCTTGTAAGTTATCCTGTCTAAATACAGATTTCCAGAGCAGCAGCCATGTTAAGCCTGCACTACAGCCAAAACAACAGAGTCTCGTGACTCCTTTAAGCAGTCGTTCTCAAACTTTTTTCTCTGGGCCACACTTTCAGAATAAGAATTTGCTCTGAATATGTGCATTGGTAAGAAATACATTGGAAAACAAAAAGAAACGACTCCGAGCCGTGTTTGATTTATAATGTATAACACAACTGCTTTGTAATATGATCACGGGACATCCAGAAAGTATAAAATAACGCAACTACATAAGAACACGAATCATTCCCAAAATATAATATTGATCACCCTTGAATCTTGCCTCCCTCTCTTCCCTGTGGCACACCACACCCTTTGTGAACCACTGCCTTAGAGGCAAACAAATTCCCAAGCTTGCTGGTCTTTTAAACTGTGATGGCATTGATTCAACTGCTTTTGCATTTATCTGACCCATTTTCCTCTTCCTCCTCCCCCCTCCCACAAGGTGGGGGTAGCTGCCGAAGGCAAAGGAAGAGTGGTCTGATAATACCGAAGTGATGGAGGACCATTCCAGGTTGGTGGAGCGAGAAACCAAGCGGTCAAAGTCTCAATATTTTTTTTTTAAAATTAAATTTAAAAAAACCGCCTTACAAACTTGTCTTGGCGGGGACGGAGAAGTCATTTACCTCTGGAAACTCTTGGCTGGTTCTGCATACGTGATGTTGGGGTCCAGGGTGTATTTGAAGCGGGGGTGCTCCAAACTCCGTTCCTGATCCCCGTACTTGATTGTGACGTTGAGTTCCACAGATGCGTTGCTGGCGCTAGTCAGGCACTGAAGCTCCTTCTCTTGTACTTCAGAATGACTTGTGGGGGCGAGAGAGAGAAAGAGAAAAGGGCCTGGTTTCAATTTAAATATCGTATAAATATATTCAGCCACTCGCCTAGAAAATCTGTTCTAAACTAGTGCCCTTCAGCCTTGGGTTCCCAGGAACTGTTGGACTACAACTGCCATTGTTCCTGACAGCATCGGGCTAAGCTGCGGTTGGGGATGATGGGAGTTGTAGTCCCTTGCTAGTTGTTGTTGTTGTTTTGCCTAGGCCTCAGCCTCCAAACTATCAGGCCCCACCCAAAGGAGGTGAGGAGGGCATCCGATGATCTGACCTGGTGAAAGGCCTCTTCCTTATTTCTCCAGAAATATGTTGCTATCTGGCTAGTAATGACAGGAAAATTGCTGCTTTCTTCCTCATTCCTGAGCAGGTAGAAATACAGTGGTACCTCAGGTTAAGTACTTAATTCGTTCCGGAGGCCCGTACTTAACCTGAAACTGTTCTTAACCTGAAGCACCACTTTAGCTAATGGGGCCTCCTGCTGCTGCCGCACCGCCGGAGCCCGATTTCTGTTCTCATCCTGAAGCAAAGTTCTTAGCCTGAAGCACTATTTCTGGGTTAGCGGAGTCTGTAACCTGAAGTGTATGCAACCTGAAGCATATGTAACCTGAGGTACCACTGTATACCTGTTTTTCCTTGTTAAGAGGGCAATGTTACCTTAAAACAGGGATGGAGAACTTGTGACCCTTCCAGAACCTGTTGGATTTCCCAGCAGAAGCAGCCCATATGGCCAATGGAAGCCAACATCTAAGGAGGCCGCAGGTTCCCCAAATCTACCTTGGAACTATTCTGAAAATGCTGACCCAAAGCAAACTCTGGCTTATGACAGAAGGTCCCCATGGCTCATAGCTGTTAACTTACAGATTTGAAAATAAGGGACCAGCTGCCTCAAAAACAAGGGATTAGCAGCCAAAATAAGGGATTTTCCAGGCACAGGTATGTTCAACTTCTGAGCCCCTCCGAGCCAAAGGCAGAAAGCCCAGCCAGCAGCCAAACGAAGCCTGAAGCCTCAAGGAAAACCGCCGTCACCTCTCCGCTGGGAAGCACTGAGAAAAGGCGAGTCCCCAGGCAATGCAGCCGATTTAATCAGCATAAGGCATGCAAGCTCCACCCCCCAGTCGTTCTTAGACTCCTTATTGGGTGAGCAACGCAGCCAAGCAACACAGTTGGAGCCTCCCTCCTCCCTGGCCGGCAGGGAGGGAGGGAGAGGAGCTGCTTCCTTTGAAACCCGGGAAATTTAAGGGACATCATCAATCCGGAACAGCAGCAGGACACAGCGCTGGGATAAGGGACTGTCCCGCCAAATAAGGGACGCTTGACAGCTATGCCATGGCTTACAATGCCCCTACAACCTAGAAAAACTTGTCAGGGGCTATGTCCCAATAATCCAAATCAATGACCACTCTGAGCCAACAGCCTGGGGGGAGGGTGTTGGAGCAGCAGCCTGCTGCCCGGCGCCATTTCTTACATATAGCAGGGGAAGCGTCCGACCAGAATGCTGATTTTGCTGGGGTTGCCAGTCAGCAGCTTGGATCCCGTCAGTGTGAGGCAGGTTCCTCCAGCCTTGGGGCCTCGTGTTGGGTAAATGGACTTCAGCTCTGGGTTCTGAGCAAAAGGGAGAGGAAGGAAAGAAGGAACAATCAGCCAAAGGAATTCAAGAGGCAGGGAACAACACTCCTGGCTTGGGCTGCACATCGCAGGAGAGCGCAAGGAGGAGGCTCAATGGCCCATCTTGTCCAGCGTCCCGTTGGCGCCTCTGGGAAGCCAGCAAGCAAGACCCGATCACAAGAGCAGTTCTCCCCACCAGAGATTCCCAGAAACGGGTTTTCAGAGGCCTCTGACAGCGGAGGCAGAACATAGCCATTGTTTCTAGCAGCCACGGAGAGCCTTCTCTTATAGAAATGTGAAGAGGAGCCCGGCTAGATGAGGCTGTGTCCCCTTCAGACCGGTGGCATTTTTTAACACTGCCGAAAAAGGATGACTTTGGGCATATGCTTGCAGCCCCTTAGCTGCTTATGCAACTTGCTGCTCAGGAAACAAAAACTTTTCTGGCAACCATTTCTGGGAAAATACGGAGGGGCAGGTTCTCAGGGGCTGGTGGCAAAGCCATCTATTTGTAAGGGCCACGGGTGGGAAAAAGAAGCCATGGGGAATCTCAGGCCATGGGCCTAGTGTGGTCCTCCAGGCCTCTCTATCTAGCACTCAGGACTCTCCCCCAGGCTAACTGCCTAGCCAGCCTTTGCTCTGCACCCTCCTCAAGTGTCTCTTGCCTGCCTAAAATGTGCCCTTGATGGTCCCTTTCCATGGGTAAACTAATATTTACTGATCCACTCACTTTTGCTTCTGGCCCCACTCACCGCTGGCATGTGGCCCCTTGGGGGGTAGCCTGGAAAGGAATGCAGCCCTCAAGCTGAAAAATGCTACCTGCTCCTGATGTGGCTGCTCTACGCAACCAGGGTGTTCTGTGCACAAAGGCACTCCTATTTACATTCAAAGTGTTGGTGCTGACCTTTAGAGCCCTAAACGGCCTTGGCCCAATATACCTGAAGGAACGTCTCCACCCCCATCGTTCTGCCCGGACACGGAGGTCCAGCTCCGAGGGCCTTCTGGAGGTTCCCTCACTGCGAGAAGTGAGGTTACGGGGAACCAGGCAGAGGGCCTTCTCGGTAGTGGCACCTGCCCTGTGGAACGCCCTTCCAGATGTCAAGGAAATAAACAACTATCTGACTTTTAGAAGACATCTGAAGGCAGCCCTGTTTAGGGAAGCTTTTAATGCTTGATGTTTTATTGTGTTTTTAATATTCTGTTGGGAGCCGCCTGGAGTGGCTGGGGAAACTCAGCCAGATGGGTGGGTTATGAATAAATCATCATCATCATCATTACATGCCCCATGCAATGTGTTGCTGACGCCAGAGCTAGCAGAGCATGGTCCCTCTCCCTAATCATGTTTACTGTATGTGTGGAGCATGCATGAATAGGACCACGATGTCTCACTGCATCATGGGTTTCCTGGTTCCTGCAAGCGGTACTGGGGAAACGTGCAGCATGTCGGCATCACAACATACTGGATTTTTCTGGGTATAAGACTAGGTTTTTCCCCTAAGAAAATAATGTCAAAAATCTGGGTGGCATCTTATACACGGATACATCTCCCCCCATTTTCTTAAATCGGAGTCCCCCCAAAATAGGAGGCGTCTTATACATGGGGGAGTCTTACAGTCAGAAAAATATGGTATATATTCCTTCGCTATTATGGGGAGAAGAAGAGGAGGAGTTTGGATTTGATATCCCGCTTTATCACTACCCGAAAGAGTCTCAAAGCGGCTAACATTCTCCTTTCCCTTCCTCCCCCACAACAAACACTCTGTGAGCTGAGTGGGGCTGAGAGACTTCAGAGAAGTGTGACTAGCCCAAGATCACCCAGCAGCTGCATGTGGAGGAGTGGGGAATCGAACCCAGTTCACCAGATTACAAGTCCACCACTCTTAACCACTACACCACACTGGGAGGAGAGACTTCCTCTTTTTATCTGGCAGGCCACGTGCGTTCTTGCAACCAGACAGCTCTAGCCTGGGAGTTGCTGTCCAGAGACAGGGGCCCCCTTACCTGGTAAGTAAACACATGTCCAGAAACTCCCTGTCCTCCTCCGGGAACCTCCACGACCACGTGCCCAGACCTCTCCACGCCGCTTCCGCCCGTGGTGCACACGATACTGCAGGACAAGGGCAGAAGAGAGGATGGAGAAGAATCCCCCACCAAGGTGCACCACATGGGCTGCTCTAAACCTGAGTTAATGAGAGGGGGGGCACTTTTAGCTCTCGGCCTGAACAGTCGCGGCGCCAAATGATTTCCCCCGCTTCCTCTGCTCTACGTGGCTTGGCCCGTTCGCGTGAGCCACCTGGGAGAGAGTGAGCTGTGCAAAGCACTTTTCTGCAGCGCCAACAGACGGTGGTAAGGGACATGGGTGGCGCTGTGGGTTAAACCACAGAGCCTAGGACTTGCTGATCAGAAGGACGGCGGTTCAGATCCCTGCAACGGGGTGAGCTCCCGTTGCTCGGTCCCTGCTCCTGCCAACCTAGCAGTTCGAAAGCACATCAAAGTGCAAGTAGATAAATAGGTACCGCTCCGGCGGGAAGGTAAACGGCGTTTCCGTGCACTGCTCTGGTTCGCCAGAAGAGGCTTAGTCATGCTGGCCACTTGACCCGGAAGCTGTACGCCAGCTCCCTCGGCCAGTAAAGTGAGATGAGCGCCGCAACCCCAGAGTCGGTCACGACTGGACCTAATTGTCAGGGGTCCCTTTACCTTTACCTAACAGACGGTGGTACAGATCGCACAAGGTTGCTGTTTGGTTATGGGGATTTTTTTGGGGGGGTGGCATTCCTGATGCACAGTGACTTGTCTCTGGGCACCTACCAGTTCCGTCATTCTATGTACTGCTTTTCATCAACCTCATTTTCGGTCTAGAGGAAGCACTTCAGGCAAGTTCCTTTATTATCCCTTTCCTCTTGGGCCCCTCAGACAGACACCAGCTTAGGAGACGGCTCAGAGTCAACACAGAACAGAATCCTTGCACTCTGCATGGCAGATGGGCATGATCAGAGCTGATGTCTCCACTGCGTCAAGATCAGAACGGACCAGAACCATGCCACACTGTTAATGTTCAATAAGACGCACCTGCCAACCCTATAAACCAGTGTATCAAATTCCAACAGAAGTACAGTGGTAGCTCAGGTTAAGCACTTAATTCGTTCTGGAGGTCCGTACTTAACCTGAAACTGTTCTTAACCTGAAGCACCACTTTAGCTAATGGGGCCTCCTGCTGCCGCCGCACCGCCAGAGCACGATTTCTGTTCTCATCCTGAAGCAAAGTTCTTAACCTGAGGTAATATTTCTGGGTTAGTGGAGTCTGTAACCTGAAGCGTATGTAACCCGAGGTACTACTGTAACTCATAAAGTTCAACAAGCGAACAAAGCAGACGACCCAGTGGATCAGATCATTCTCTAGTCAGTTCATGCATCAGGTCCATCTGTGTAATATTGTCTATTCCACCTGTCTGTTCATGAAGTCCAAACAATCTACGTGATAGGTTAGACCAGGGGTCTGCAACCCGCGGCTCCGGAGCCGCATGTGGCTCTTTTACACCTTTGCCGCGGCTCCGGGGCGGATACTAGCGAGGGGAGGAGGCGCATTGTGCGCCCCGACACTCCCCACTGTGGCGGGCGCTGTACTGGCTGTGACGTCGCATGGGGGCGGTGCGTGCGTTAGTCACGCGCCGTCCCGACGTCACCTTCCCGCCCACTGTCAGATCGGAGGGCAGCGGCGCGCATGCTTTAAATGTCGCAATGGTTTTGCGGCTCCCAGGTTTTTTTTTCCTTCGGAAACGGGTCCAAGTGGCTCCTTTTGTCTTAAAGGTTGCAGACCCCTGGGTTAGACAGTCTCGTTAGACACTGTGAAAGGATTTTGGAGAACTGTAACAACCTTTCATGTGGATTGTTTGGATTTTATGAACAGACAGGTGGAATAGACACCATTACACGGATGGACCTGATGCATGAACTGTCTAGAGAATGATCTGATCCACTGGGTTGGTCTTCTGTTTTGTTTGTTTATTGAACTTCATGAATTACTTCTGTTGAAATTTGATACAGTGAATAGTATACCTTATTTATCTAAGAACACAGCTGGTTACGCCTCGTGTGTTTATTGAGGATGCTTTACGTGACCATAGGTTTGTTTGTTGTTTTGTTAACCCTATAAACCAGGCATGTCCAAAGTCCGTTTTGGGGGCCTAATTCGGCCCCCCGGCAGTTTATTTATTGGGGTAAAATCGTAAAATGCTCAACAATTTAAACTCTAAAAAAAAGCTGAACATCTTCAATCCTTAAAAAAAAGGTGAACAACATTGGGGGGAAATCCTAAAAAAAGCTGAACAACTTTGGTCGGCCCTCACGGATGTCCACTTCATCAAATCTGGCCCTCTTTGAGAAAAGTTTGGTCACCCCTGCTAAACCTCCCTCCCTCTTTGTCCCTTTAGTAGCTAACAGTGTCAACTATCAAGGTTTCTCCACTAAGTTTTTTTTTTTGCAGATTTCTTTCTCCGAAATGCAACTTCAGGAACAGGAGATTAGGAGGCAGGCAAATCAACGGGGAGTGAATCGCAGGATAATCGGGTGTCAACCTTGCCCAATGAACATGGCACAAGGCAGCGCTACTATTACTCTTATTAATAGTAATAATTGAATTTGTTACTCGTTTTCTCTCGCCCAAGGCAACCCGAAGCAACTTACAACAACCCAACCAAGAGTGCTGAGAGTAATTTGGTAGTTCTGCCCCCTTATTGGCCAGAAGGCATTAGAAGGCTGCCCGAAAGCTTGCCCTAAGGTGGGGATTGGGGTTTCTTTATGGTATATATCTTACACTTCCTGGAACCTGTCAGTTCCTGTTTCCTTCCCACCCAACACCCGTCCTGCAGTCTTTTAGCCTGCCTTTCCTCTCTGGGACTGATCCTCGGAAGAAGCCGCTTGTGCCAAAGCTACCATTCGATGCCAACACAGTGGAATTAGAAGGATCTGGCTGAAAGAGAGAGCACTTTCTTTCCCAAAGCCCTGCCATCTTTTTTTAAAGAGGGGGGGGGAATGGAAATTTCCACCTGTTGCTGCCTAGGTCATGATGGAGAGCCAAGTATCAGCTCCCTCCTGTGAACCCCTGGGAAAGCCACTTACCTGCTGGAGATCTCGTACACCAGAGCATCGACCTCGCAGGGGATTCCGGCCACGGTGACTCTCCCAGCAATGTCCTGGTGCTTCTGACCAAGGTTTGAGCCGGTGATGGTGATTCTGGTACCTCCTTCAACCAGCCCAGTTAAGGGATAAACCTGAGAAGGACAGAGTGAAAACCACCCATGTCAAATTAAGAGCCAGGGGGAATGCAGATGTTTCTGGTGCCAGGTTAAAAAAAATAAATTAACCTCCATAGGGAAGGGAATCTTAAAACTAGGGAGCTTTCAAACCAAAAGGCCCTGCCTCGTGTTCCCACTAATTAAACCTCTTTTGGTGGTGCAGCGCATAACAAGACCTTGGCAAATGATACCAGGCTCTCGTGTTAACATTTCTATCGCCAGCTTTTCAGGACTCAAACGTTAATGCTTAAAATTCTCCACTTCTCTGCCCTAGATTGCTCTTCTCATCTCTCGCTATCGGCATGAGCTTATCTCCAGCACAGGCGCCTCTGCCTTTCATCTTCCTCTCCCACGCTCTCCGTGTTTTGTCTCTGCGCTGCTCTCCGGAGCCTTCACCTCCACTCTGCCCTCTATTCATTAAGCCTCTGCCGAAGTTCATCTTCCAAGACCTACTTCCTCTGCAAAGATTGCCCTTCTTTTAAAATTTAAATGGTATTGATTCCTCTCCTCAAGGTTACTTCTGCTATAATCCCTTGCAAACACACAAGGGAGCTGGAGAAACCATTCCCTGATTACGGGGTCTCAGAGATGCTTCTCATGATAAATCCACATCAGCAGGTCTCTTATCCTGCCCCACATTCATTCTGCAGGCAAAAAATGAAATAAAAATACTTCTGTGGCTGCTCTTCATAAATTATATTTTGCACACGCGCTTTGTACACCGGACTCAGCTTCCTGAACCCAAGAATTAGCACCGCCCTTCATAAAACAGTGCATTGGGCTGAGTTGAAAGGAGGGTGAACTTTTGTGAACGTTTTCCGCAGCTTCCTAAAACAGCAATTCTTTTGGTGACCAATGAGACAAGACTTGAAAGTGCTTGCTAATTCAGCCAACACTGCCCCCATTCTAACTTGGCATCCTTTGCCCCTTGCGACATAATCAGGTAGTCGCCAAATTTGACTGGCTATTGTGATGAAATTCCATTCGGCATGTGATCCCTGATTGGCTGGGATCACCCCTCTGAAAGGAAGCATCACCGTCACACACAATTAGCTTTGTTAGCCTTAAGTGAGAGCGATGCCTCCCAATCTGATCCCCTATGTAGTGCCGTTGCGACGTTGTCTCATTCATTCCATGATCCCTGATTGGTTGGAATCACAAAAGTCACTATTCCCAGGACATTATAAAGCAGGTCAGCAATAACTCGCAAGGTGTCAATGAGGATTATTCAAAGAAACTAAACACCTCAGGCCTAGTGAGCCCAGCAGCTCTTCCCACTATGTCATGCCCTGATGAGGCAGTTGCGAGGATGGAAGGTCCTTGCCTTCCCACAGCTCTCTTAAGTCACCTCCTCCCCCAGGTCCTTCCCAAGCAATCTGAGACTCTGGTGCCTTGTCTGTTTCTGCTCCACCCTCTTCATACGTCTATGGGTTCTGGGAGACCGGGTGGAGGGGAGCTGGTCACAGCAGGAGCCAGGGAGACCCTGGCTTCTTCAGCAGCCTGACTCATCTCTGCCTCTTGGTCCTCCTTCTCCAGCCTCCGCTTCTGCCTCTGATCCTGAAGTGCTCTCTACCACAGCCTCTTCCTGCTCACTAAACCCTGCCGCCCCTTCAGCTTCTGACACCTCCTCCTCCTAGTCTGCTCCCTCAACTCCCTCTGGCCACTCATCTCATCATCGTCGCACCACCAATCTCCTGGCTCTGAGCCTTCCTCTCTTGGGGTTTCCCCAGCTGTTGGCTCCCCCCCTCCTCTGCATCCAGCCAGTCCATAACACCTAGGGGGGACAGAGTTTGGCTGAAACGAGGCAGCTGCCTACACTCCTCAATGCCAGGCTGCAGAAAATGGGCAGGGATCCATGCCATTCTCCCTCTGTGGAGAAAGCCAGCTGCTTTCCCGCACATCAAATGCTCCACGTCGAAAGTAGCCACCCACCACTTCAATCGCAACCTTGGCTACCCTCGTCGGGCCACTTGGGACCATCCTGGATCCCTCCCGGGTTTCTCCGACAAACGCCTGGCTCCCGCCCCACCGCGCTGTTACTCACGGCGTGAATCAGGGGAGCCGGGCATGTGTCCGCCACATCTTCTTTGCAGGAGTCGCGGAACAGACAGCTGGGCTGCTCCCCACTGCACCACACGCAGCCGTACTTGGCATCGGCCGTCTGGCAGCGGCTGCAGTCCAAGTGCCCCACAGAACAATTGTACAGGGTCACTGCAGAGAACGAGAGAGAGAGAGAGGCAAGGGTGAGTCCCTGCTAGCACAGTCCTCTGGATAAGAAAATGAGGCTATGCGGACAAAGGGGCATAAAAGAAGCCCAGGTGTGGGGGTATCACATTCCTTCCCTCCCTCTTTGCTTGCCCCAGAAGATAGGACTCAATGGATTCAAATTACAAGAGATTCTGGCTAAACACCAGGAAGACTCTTCTGAAAGTGGAACGGACTCCCTCGGGAGATGGTGGGCTCTCCTTCCTTGGAGATTTTAAAGCAGAGAATGGGTGGCCATCTGCCAGGGATGCTTTAGCTGCAATTCCTGCATTGTAGGGCAGGGGAAACATGTCCCGTTTCACCTTGTCCTGGCTGCCACTCCCGCTGCCGTACCTATGACTGCCGGCACAGCTTCTCCACGCTCCTTGCAGCCTCAGCCCCTGGTGGAGAAGCAGCATTGGCACAGGTGCCAATTTCGGGCAGGATCGCATGAGATACCGGCGCTGCTTCTACACAGGGCTGCAACTAGGGGGGGCTTTCTGCCGCCTGAGACAGCCGCCCCAGTTTGCCTAACGGCAGAGCAGTATGCAACTTGATCTGCAACTCCCATCGGCCATGGCTGCTATGCTAGGTGGAGATGATTGCAGCTGCAGCTCAAAACATCTGGCGGGCACCAGGTTGGGGAAGACTGACCTAAAGCTGCAGTGATTCCCTGTCTCCCCCTTTTACCAGCTCCAGAACCCCCACAATTCTCCCCGTGCTCCTTTTCCTGTACCGTGGAGATCATCGACGCTGTCCACACGCAGGCGCCTCTTCCGCTGCACAAAAATCACGGCACTGAATTCCAGCTGGGGGGCTGAGTAGCTGTACTGAAAGAGAGACCAAAGGCAAACAAATAAATAAATCGGTATTACATAGAGCTGAGTCACCGCAGCCCAGCTCCGTGGAATGCAGGATTGCCTTCACCTTAGCAAAATAAGGGAAGGGGGGCTAGTTCAGCTGTGCAAATCGTAAGTTTGCCTTCAGAAGGTTTTAATAAGTGAATATTATTTTTCTTGGACCTCCAGACGCTGCGGCATTAGCAGGCAGAGGGAGACTTTGTAGAGTTATGTAGAGCCTCCTCCTTGTAGAGGTCTGGTGGTCCCTCTTCTTGCTTTTGGGTGGGTTTAATAAAATCATCATTTCAACAGGCCTTCAGAGTATGACTTTCTGGGTGGGCTTTTAAAAAATTGCTTTCCTGTTAGTTTTACCACTGCTGTTTCAATTGGGGCTTCTAAAAATGTGGCTTTAGCCTGATCCTCTGATTTCTTTTTAATATCCCAACCAGCTGCATCAAAGGGAGAGAGGAAAGGCCACTCCATCGGCCTGGCTGGGACCCGCTGAGAACTGGCTCCTCCTCCCTGCAGAAATCCTTCCTCCATTGGTCATTCCACCCGGTCCCTAAACCAGTGTTTCCCAACCGGTGTTCCGCGGCACACTAGTGTGTCGCGAGACGTTGCCTGGTGTGCCGTGGGAGGGAGGCGGGCGAGTCGGGCGGCGAGAGGCGGGGCGGCGGCGGCATCTCCTGCTGGATGCAAATCCAAACATGGCGGGCGCCTCCCTCGCTCCTTTGTAGGCGGACCATCGAGAGAGAAAGAAAAGGAGGCGAAAGAGCGAGAGAAGGTGCCTGCGCGGAAAGAGGAGCGAGCAGTGCGCCTGCGCGCCGCGGCGCCCGAGTGCAGTGAAATTCCATGAAGAGGGGAGGGGGGCTGGAAAAGAGAGAAAGGAAAGATTTTTCATTTTTAAAAAAAAAAAAAAAGGAAGAGGGAAAGAAGAGAAAAAGCGGCAGAAGCTGAGGGGAAGGTTTCCATGAGGGAGAGAGAGAGAGAAACGCGGGGCTGGCGGGACCCCTCCTCTTCCGCCACGCGTTGCCCGCCACCGCCTCAGAATCTCCTCAGGAGCGGCGGCGACTGCTCCCCCTCGCCCCCTTCCTCCCCCCCAGCCCCCTCCCAACCCCCGGACGAGGGACGCGAGGCGGCGCCGCTGAGAGGACGGGAAGGCCCCCGGCGGCGGGGTCGGCTCGAGCAAGGAGGGGCGAGCGCTAGCCGGCTGGCTCTAGCCCGGCAAGAGGAGGAGGAGGAGGAGGAGGAGCACGCCGTCGCTTCCACAGCGGCCGCCCCACACTCCCCTCCCCGGGCACCGGCGGGGAGAATGATGGAGCTCCAGTCCGCGCTGCTACTGCGGAGACAGCTGGCAGGTCGGTCCGTCCGTCGGTCGGGGCAAAACACACCACAGCGCAGGCAGAGGCAGGCAGGCCCGTCTCTCCCTGCCCCCCCTCGGACCTGGCCGGCCTGGGGTTTGCACCCCAAACATTCATGTCCACCCCAGCTACACAAGCCACACCTTGCTCTCAGTTCGATCTGTCAAATAACTCACCTATCATTCACATAAAGAACCTAGTCTATCCTCAAACGTCAGAATGTACCTCCTCTCTAGCTTCCCCCACTTCATCTAGGCACTTTCAGCCCTTACTTAACCCACCCCAGCCTGCTTACTCTTCCTTCATTTGCTATAAAAACTAAATACAGAGAGAGACTGAGAGCTGTTGACGAAGAGCTACGTGTGTGTCTTTCTTCGATTCCAGCCAGAATATCAGCTTTGTGTTCAGCCAAACAGGCCCAGGTTGCGCACTGAATAAAGTATTTTATAATTTTTCATATTTCTGTTTACTTACTATTTCATAATAAAGTAATTATAAAATACTTTCTTTGTGTTTATTTGATTCCTATTAAAGAGAGTTACTTTATATATAGTCAATATAGGCACAGAGTTAATTTTTTAAACATTTTCTAATGGTGGTGTGCCTCGAGATTTTTTTCATGAAACAAGTGTGCCTTTGCCCAAAAAAGGTTGGGAAACACTGCCCTAAACATTCATGGTCTTTTATGAAGAACCAGTGCCTGATTTTGCTTGGTCTCAGGATCCCTCCATGTTCTCTTTGTCTCATGACTCTTGGGCCCTGTCTGCAATAATGCTTCCGGCTGCTGAGAGTAGGTGGGTTATGAACTCTTTATAATGTGAGTGGCCATTGTTATCTTGGAAGAGGTTCAGTAGGGCCAGTGATTTCTTATTTCTTGTACGACTGATGTCCAGAAGTTGGGTTTTGGGGCATTCCCACCACATGTGGAGAAGAAGAAGGAGAGTTTGGATTTGATATCCCGCTTTATCACTACCCGAAGGATTCTCAAAGCGGCTAACATTCTCCTTTCCCTTCCTCCCCCACAACAAACACTCTGTGAGGTTAGTGGGGCTGAGAGACTTCGGAGAAGTGTGACTAGCCCAAGGTCACCCTGCAGCTGCATGTGGAGGAGCGGGGAATCGAACCCAGTTCACCAGATTACGAGTCTACCGCTCTTAACCACTACACCACACTGGAGGTATGTGCCTGTGGAAGTGCAGCCTCTCCAGCATTTTGGTGAGGCTCCTGGGCACATCAGCGCCAGTTTCCGTGGTGTTAGGTCCCATTTGCAAGTGAGTGTCAGGGTGAGTTCTTTTCTTTTCCATTATATGGATTTAAAAGGAGGCTTAGAACACATTCTAATCCATTGGGTGGGGTTAATTTCAGAGCCTATGTCGTCCTCCCATTGTTTTTTTATTACGTCAAGAAAGATTTTGGAGCAGTATTTTATATATTATGGATACCATCCCCTTGTTGTGTCCCTTTGCTGTTAGGAGGAGATTAACAAAACAAGAACAAACAAACCTATGGTCACGTAAAGCATGCTTAAGAAGGCTTGTAGTGGGTGGTGTGTTAGCCAGGGTATTTGGGTGTCCCCTAGTTTGTCTTGGATTTCTTGTGTCGATGTGGGCTTGTTATTTTTGTAGAAGTCTGCTTGGCGATATAGGCCTTTGGCTTGCCAGGTTTTTATGTGGAAGTTTTGTGCTGCGTGGTGGAATAGTGGGTGGTGAGCCAAGGGGATTAGTGGGGATGGGGTTGGGGACAGTTTGCCTACCTCTTCTTCTTTCCATACTTTAAACATGGTCTGTGTGAACCTGTTAAGTGTTGTGGGGATTTTCCTTAGTTTGATTTGGAGGAATGGCTATGCTATGGTGGGGGTATTTTCGATTATGTCTCTCTCTAGGTGCATAGGTTCAGGCAGGTAGCCGTGTTGGTCTGACGCAGTAGAAATATATAAAATAAATAAATAAATTGTCCAGTAGCACCTTAGAGACCAACTAAGTTTGTTCTTGGTATGAGCTTTCATGTGCATGGTATTTGAAGATGTGTGCATGCACACAAAAGCTCATACCAAGAATAAACGTAAGTTGGTCTCTAAGGTGCTACTGGACAATTTATTAAATTTTTAAATATATTTCTAGGTGTATACATTGCTTCGTCTCATTTTCTAGAATGTATGGGATTATGTGGCAATGTAGTACAGTGGTACCTCGCAAGACGAATGCCTCGCAAGACAAAAAACTCGCTAGACGAAAGGGTTTTTTGTTTTTTGAGCTGCTTCGCAAGACGATTTTCCGTATAGGCTTGCTTCGCAAGACGGAAACGTCTTGCAAGTTTGTTTCCTTTTTCTTAACACCATTAATACAGTTGCGACTTGACTTCGAGGAGCAACTCATAGCACGCGGTGTGGTAGCCTTTTTTGAGGTTTTTGAAGACTTTGGTGATTTTTGAAGCTTTTCCGAAACTTTTCCGACACCGTGCTTCGCAAGACGAAAAAAAATCACAAGACGACAAAACTCGCGGAACGAATTAATTTCGTCTTGCGAGGCACCGCTGTATAGTTCTATGTTGGGGATTCCCCATCCACCTTCTGAGGAAGAGAGGTGCAGGTATTTGGGGTTTATTCTTGGTTTTTTTGGTGTGTGTACGTGAGGTGATAACTACTCCCCTTTATGAAGATTCTGAGGTCAGCACTCGTGGAAACTTGAGCACAGGCTCCTCTTCCGTGAAGGCCTTACCTGATGCAGCTGGCATGTGATGTAGCAAAGAGATGGATTGGTTTCGTCTTGTTCGATATGCGCCTCCACGCTCAAGGTCTTCCCTTCCAGGACCAACACGCATTCATATTCCCATAGATTATCCTTTTAAAAGATGGAAGAAGCACAGGGGCTGAATCCTACGAACCCTCGCTGCGGTGCTAAGCTCCATACAACACTGTGGGTGACCCCTGTTCACTTTCATCATCTATGGCTAATTCCCCATGTCAGTGTCTCTATGTTTGGTCCTGTGACAGGGCAAGTAGCTTCTGGGAGAGAGGCATTCACAGATCGGCCCACTTCTAGCGTATTTTAATGGGATGGGCTGTTCCTGTTCATCCACACAGGTGTTCAGGACACAGGTGGGCTCCTTTTATTATTGCTGAGGATAATTTGTTGGGGGAGGGAGTCTGCATGCCAGGAGTGGGCGGGGCCAAAGCCAAAAGCAGGCGGGGCCATGTCTCTCTAGATGACGGAACGTATCAAATATCCCTCCAGGCAGCAGCTCACAGTTGCATTTAACAAGAGAGATTTGCCGCCATTGCGTCTCTATCTTGCATCCAAGGGTTAAAAATCAGCGCCAGCGTTGGATCAGCTCTTAAGGACAGATCAGTGGCAGAGGAAATACCCCCCGGGTATAGGGTGGTATATACATTAATTAAATAAATGATATTTTGCACACAGAAGGTCCCAAGTTCAATTCCTGGCATCTCCAGGTAAGCCTGGGTGTGTGTCCGCTGCCGGAAACCCTAGAGAGCTGCTGCCAGTCAGTGTTGGCAATACTGAGCCGACTCTTCGTGACCCCATGGACCAGAGCACGCCAGGCGTTACGAATATACAAACATACAATTCATACAATCCTTAAAAATGTTCATACACACCCACACTTAATCCCACATATATTTCTTTTCCCTACCACCATCCCTTACCCCTCACCCCACCCTTGTGTTGAACTTCCAATCTACTCATTTGCAATTTCTTTCTACTTCTATTACTTTCTTTCACACACTTTTAAAACCAATTTTCTGCTTCTTTTTCTGTTACACATTGTTTTTTGTTTCCTATTATTAATAATAATAATAATAATACATGTGGGTAGAGAGTGGTATAATGATAATGATAATGATGATAATAATAATAATAATAATAATAATAATAATAATAATAATATTTATTGGATTTATATACCACCCTTTATCAAAAGATCTCAGGGCAGTTCGCAAGATTAAAAACACAAGAAAAAAGCACAATAGTTATAAGAAAAGCAACGCAACAGCAATCCTTCCCTTTGAAAGCTTTTGCTAAGCATCTTCATAAGCAGGGTTTTGCACCGCCTCCCCAACCCCCCGAGTGCCTGAGCTCAGTCTCTAGGTTTACCTGGTAGAGGTGGAAGTTGCTCCCTATCAGCGTGATCTTTCTCTGCACATTGACGGGCATCAGCGAGGACCCCTGAATGCCCCGCACACAGGGACAGGATTCCGGTCCCTGGCTCAGCTCCTCATTCTGAAAGCACACAAGCGAGGCAGGAAGAAGTAAGGAAGAGATTTGCCCGCACAGCTTTGTTGCTGCTGCTCCAAAGAACCTCCAGCCCGAAAAAGAAAGACAGCGGGTCAGAAATGTTATGGCACTGTTAGAAAATTGAAGGGGCTTCGATGAGATGACCCTTTGGGTCCCTTCCAACTCTATAGTTCCATGACTGTATGAAACGGGAGGCTGACTCTTTCAACCATGCTGGAAAGACCATGGATTAGGGAACCATTAAAATACTGTATTTTTCGCTCTATAAGACGCACTTTTTCCCTCCTAAAAGGTAAGGGGAAATGTGTGTGCGTCTTATGGAGCGAATGCAGTGGCGGGCTGCACTTCTCCCTCCTCGGCTCGTGAAAGGAAGTTCTGAGCAGAGCCTGGGATGCATACAGGCTCTGCTTAGCGCTCCCTTTAAAGAATACTTTTTTTCTTGCATTCCCCCTCTAAAAACTAGGTGCGTCTTATGGTCAGGTGCGTCTTATGGAGCGAAAAATACGATATGTTTCCATGGCAGACTGCAGATGTGTACTGCAGTTGGGTCTGTCAGGCCTTAAATAATCCTTCACCAACATGGGGGCCTCCAAGTGCTCCCATCAGCCAACAGGGGAGGGCCGCAGGCTGGTGAAGGCCGCAATAAAAATAGTTTGAACGCAGCGTACTTTTAAGGCAGGACTGGGCAACCTGTGGCCCTAAGACCATGTGCAGCCCTTGGCCTAATTTCACGCACCTTTGGTTTTGCCTCCAACCATGCCTGCCCACCATTGCACATGGGGCCCATGGCAGACGACCCCCCAGGGGAACACGCCCCTCAACAACAACAAAAGGTTGTTGCCTCGCAAAGTTCCCGTTCTCAAGTTCCTAGTCCTCATGCCTGAGGTTCTCGAGACTCACCAAGTCGAGAAACCCAGGCGCGTCGTACTGGTAGTCCAGGCCCGGGTTGAGGATTCTGGGGATATCAGAGACGTCGCTCTCTGAGGAGTCCCCGTCGCCCGAGAGGAGGATGGAGGCGGAGAAGGAGGACGTGTCGTTCTCGGGCGGCAGAGAATCTACCCATTCCGCACTGTCCTCGAGTTCAGAGCTGTCCCCCGGAGGCCAGTCGGGAAAGCCCGTAGCAGGCGGCGCCTCAGAAGTCGCGATCTCCGTCTCCAGATCTTCCGGACGCAAGTCAGCCGAAGAGTTGGGGGCGCTTCCTGTCTGGTTAGGGGCGAGGGAGGTTGGGACGGGAGAGGTGAGGGCCTCAGGGGCAGCCGATGGAACCGATGTCGAGTTTTCGGCATCGGGGGAAGGCGTCTGGGCCTCCACATGAGGCCGCAGGGTGCTGTCAGCCACAGTGGCAGGAGGGGACGTGGACCAGTCTTCGGGGCCAAGGACCGGCTCAGAGGTAGAGTGCGTCACAGGGCCCTCGGTCTCCGGCTGGGCACTGGAGACGACCTCTGAGGTAGGGCTGGCTGTGGCAGGCACGTCGGTCGGAGGCAGCGTCGGAGCGTCCGTCCCCAGCGAAGTGAGGCCGTCCGTGGTCGGGGCTGGCGCATGTGTGGGGCTGGGGGTTTCCGGCGGCAGAGGGGTTGTGGCAGGAGTTGCCGGCGGGGTGGTGAGAGGGACGGCAGGTATGGTGGTGGGACTGGGAGCGGAGGTGGCCGCAGGTGTGGCCGGGAGAACGGCAGGTTCGGTGGCCGTGGTCGGAGGAGACGAAGGGGACACTGCTGCGTCTGGGGTGGCCGCAGAAGGCCATGGGGTGAAGGCTGGTATTTGAGCCTGGAGGGGGGGAGAGAAGAGGCAGCCAGTCAGGGCCAGAGGAAGACAACAACAGAAGGATACCGTTTTTGGACTTTTGTGGTTGAGAACGAAGTGGCTCCTCGCCAAGCAGGCATCCCTTCCAACTTTTCCTCAACAGGCCTCACGAGTTTCCTGGTCTGAGTGAAGGCCTCTTGTGGTGAGTCAGACCATTGTTCTACCTACACTGGCTGGCAGAGGCTCCCCAGAGTGTCTCTATAATTGCTGAATATTGAACCTAGGGCCTTCTGTACACAAAAGCACATGCTCCACCGCCCAGTCCTTCCCCCACTGCATATCTGCCTATTTGTTATCCCTATGCTGCAAAGCTCTTCTGATTTCTCCATCAAGCAGGAGCTTCCAGAGGGACAGTCTCCTGTAGCTCAGTCAGTAGAGCATGAGACTCTTAACCTCAGGGTTGTGGGTTCGAATCCCATGTTGGGCAAAAGATTCCTGCGTTGCAGGGGCCTTCCACCAGATGACCCTCGTGGTCCCTTCCAACTCTACCGTTCAACTCTGCACACTGCAGATTTAACAAATACCGTATTTTTCGCTCCATAAGATGCACCTTTTCCCTCCTAAAAAGTATGGGGAAATGTGTGTGCGTCTTATGGAGCGAATGCAGGGGGGAGGCAGGCAGGAAAAGCCCCCAAGAGCTGCACACAAGCTCCGTGAGGCTCTTGCAGGCTTTTCCCCAGGAGGGAGAAGGGACTGACGTGGCCAGTCAGTCGCTTCTTCCTCCTCGTAGAAGAGCCCGCAGGAGCCACACGCTCCTTAAAGGGTGCACGGCTCCTGTGGGCTTTTGCGGGAGGTGGGGCTTCTTTAGCCGCGCGCAGCCTCTCCCGGCCGGAGAGGTTGCGCGTGGCTATGGCAGAAGCTTCTTTGCTCTTTGGGGCTGGGCTTTCCCGGCAGCCTTGAGGAGCTCTGGGAGAAGCTCTTTGGGGCTGGGGGGAGGGGGGAAATCATTTTTTCCCCCTTGATTTCCCCCTCTAAAAACTAGGTGCGCCTTATGTTCCGGTGCGCCTTATGGAGCGAAAAATACGGTATATTGTGGCTTAAGCTTCCGTGGGTCAGAACACATCTGATTAAATTCAGAGCAGGTCTGCTACCAACAGCTAATTCAGCAAACTGAATTTTCACAAAGCACTGCTTCCCCTGCTGCAGACACTCACGTTTTCCTCCCAAAGCCCAGTCTCTGGCAGATTGCCCCACTTTCAGAGGAATTCAAAACAGGAGCTAAGGCAAAGGATATGTAGTTGGCACAAGGAACTTGTGGCTCCTCAAGTGTTGCTGAACTCCGATCAGCCCCAGCCATCATGCCTAATGGTTAGGGATTATTATTATTATTAGCCACCCATGTGACTGGGTTGCCCCAGCCACTCGGGCGGCTTCCAGCAAAATATAAAAAACACCATAAAATATTAGAAGCTTTCCTATATTCGCAGGCTATGAAGGACTTGCTCACTAATTTATTGACAGCTACACGAGTTATTATAGCTAGGAAGTGAAAGGGGCAAGCAGAATATAAAATGAAAGATTGGTATATAGAGGTGTGGGATATAGTTATTAAAGACTATCATGTGCCATTAAGGTAAGACGGGGAATATGCAGGAGAAATGATTTTGAGGAGATGTGGAAGCTGTTTGGAGAATTTGTAATGTTAAAAATGGAAAGGGGTCAAACCATCGCAATTTTGGGAGGTTGGATAGTTACAATGGAATTGTCTCAGGGTTTGGGGAGCACATTTCTATTTCTATTTCTATTTATTATTACTTTGTCAAAATAAAAAATAAAGTAGAAGCAGCAGCAGCAGCAGCTTCCCTATACAGGGCAGGTTCCCCGCCCCTTTTCTACAGGGAATAAATAGTTCACTTGAGCAAAGGGAACTTGGGTTACTCATTTTCATGGTCCTGAGGTAGCTACCTTCATCCTAGACGAGCACCTTCTGTTGGAGCCACCCACATACTCTCTAGAGCACATGTGAGGAACCTCTGGTCCTCCGGATGCCGCTGAACTACAACTTCCATCAGCCCCAACCAGCACGGTCAATATCCAGGGACAATGGAAGTCGTAGTTCAGCAACATCTAGAACACCACAGGTTGCCCAGCACGTTCTCTAGAGCACGGAAAGTTCTAGAGGCCCACTCTCTTGGTACCCTGAATACTAGGGCTTCAAAATGGCCGCCCTCTGGCTACTGGGATGTATATCTGACAGGAACTAGCAGCAGACCAATCAGCAGACGAGAGCTATGAAAGACACACACCCTCTCATTGTAGATAACGGTTCCTTTTTCACAGGCATCTTTATGTGTACAGAGGTGCTGGTGGACACACCAATTGCATCCCCAGTGGCTGCTCACACATCCCTGGCACCTGAAAACAACACAAGAACAAGGTTGAGTAGGCCCCATCAAATCTGATGCCTGCTGCGATAATGTGGAAACGGGCAGGACTCACGGTGCCGATTTCCTCAGAAGAGCCACCGCCCTGCAGTCGTAGAAGGAGAAAGGCGTTGAGGTAATGAAGACGTCGTTGAAGCGCACCATCAGCTGAATGGTTACGTGGTCTGGAAATGGAAAGAAAAAAGGGAACCCTCAAACCACAGTTCGGCAGCATCCTATTCAGATAATGGGAAAAGAGAGAGAAATATGTATCTACTCTAATGGAACATAGTCAAAGATTCTAGTTGATAACAGATTTGTTCTTAAGCAAGGAAGACACATTCTGCAAATCCACCACTTGGAAGAATAAATTTTGTCTTTTCTTCAGATCTTCTTTTTAGGTAAGAAAAAACCCTGCACGTCTTACTAAAATAAGGACGCGTGATTGATCAGATTGCAGGGACAAATGTCTCTCAGCATCATCTGACGTGTTCATTCATGACTCGGTCGCAAAATTGGCAGAGGAGGAGGAGGAGTGGGGGGGAGGTCAAGGCTCATGAGATTTTTTGGCAGGGATCACATGGGATCTTGGCAAGGGAGCAGCGACTGGGGTCAACGGAGAGGGAGAGACGGCTGGGAAGAGAAAAGCAGTCTCTCTCCCGGCGTGGATGAAGGGAAAAGAAAGTGGGGAAAGACTAACGAAGCAACAAGTGGCCAGATGGGAAAAGGCATTCGAAAAAGCAACAAACTGATAAGGGCACCAAGGTTCGGATCGCTTCACAAATGACTCCCCCTATAAAAATGCCGTGTTTAATCAAATGTCTTAATCTGTTGTGTCAATGTTCTAATCTGTTTTAGAATGTCTGCTATGCCTTTGCTTTAAATGCTGCGTTTGTGTGTCACCCTGGATTCCTTGGGGAGGAATATAAATTCAATAAACAACTCCAGGCAGCTTCAGACCCTGAGAAATGGCCGACTTGCCCTTCATGAAACACTCACACCATGCACACACTGTGGCTTTTATATCTATCTATCTATGGGACGAGGGTGGCGCTGTGGGTTAACCAGGGCCTAGGACGTGCCGATCAGAAGGTCGGTGGTTCGAATCCCCGCGATGGGGTGAGCTCCTGTTGCTAGGTCCCTGCTCCCGCCCACCTAGCAGTTCGAAAGCACACCAGTGCAAGTAGATAAATAGGTACTGCTCCGGCGGGAAGGTAAACGGCATTTCCGTGCGCTGCTCTGGTTTGCCAGAAGCGGCTTAGTCATGCTGGCCACACGATCCAGAAGCTGTACGCCGGCTCCCTCGGCCAGTAAAGCAAGATGAGCGCCACAACCCCAGAGTCGGTCAGGGGTCCCTTTACCTTTACCTTTACCTCTATCTATCTATCTATCTATCTATCTATCCTGGCACTCACCTGTCCCTGCTTTCAAAACTGGCGCATGGCTGGGATCTGGCGAAAGACACATGATGCCTGACGCCATTGGCACTGCGGGGCTCTCATACTCTTCAAAGAAACACGTGTAGGACTCTCCGTCCCGCAGGGCCGGCAAATCCGAAAGAGTGAGGAACACCTGCCAATCAAGAGAACGGACAGATCAATACCTTGCCGTCCTAAGGAAGATTCTCCTCTAATTAGCATTATCTCACCTTCTGAAACTGGAGGAGAATTTTTTTTGGGGGGGGGATTGCATGACGGAAAGAACAAGGGCATGAAAAAGTAGGTGCGTAGTACACATTAAGTACCGGTTCTCGAGAGCTCGCAACATCTTTTGACTAACTCTTTTTATCTGCAGATTTTTTATTTTATTTTTTAAAAAATCCTCCTCAAAATATGCAAACTTAAAAATATCACGCAAACACCAAAGGCTTTGATTCCGAGGTGCGTTTTCTGGAACTGTGAGGAAGACATACTTTGTTTAATACAAAATAAAAGGAACGCATTGTTCTCCCAGACGCCAGATTCTGCGCTTGCCTGGGGAACCACATAGATGCACGAGATGAACATGCTCTTGTACACGAGATGCTATGGTGCATCAGCCACATAGGCTCCCAGACTATTTTTTTTAATAACTTTTTAATTCAAAATTAAAACAAAACATATTATCCAGAAACATATCATCCTTATTTCTCCCCCCATTTTTCCTCCCCTCCGTCCCCCCACAGAACCCACCCACCCCCATCCCCCGACTTCCCTCAGTTCCAGTCTTTGATTTCTCTAAAAATGCTGTTTTCTGCATGTTACACAGTTGTATAGATCCTCAAACGATTTAGCTGATTATTATCAATAAAAAGTTTGTGACTGTTTATTCAAAATATTTATTAAACAGCTATTGCACACGTGGCGGCGGTGAAAAGCACAAACAACTTCCCAACCCCTTCACAAATGACTTCACAGCCTTCAAAAATGGGGGTACGGCGGGGCTAGGGCGTAGAGAGACATTTTACTCATCATAATAGCTCACGTTTTTCTGTTCTTCTCTGCTGATGTTGGCTGGGCTCAGGGACTGGACGGAAAGACATTGCTGGGTGGACTCAAAGCCCCACAGCCACTGCTCACTCACTTTGAACCTGGAGCACTCAGAGCGACGGCTGCACCTGCAGAGATACGTATACAGGAAAACAGAACGGAGACCTTAGACTGCCCTAAAAGGGAGAAGACCTTTTTTCTCTTCAGTCAAGCGCTCGTCCATAAGCAAACAGACAGAGAAGATTACCTGGCACAAAAGTGGATGCGTCCAGAATGTCAGGCAAGGTTCTCCCCGCCCAGAAAGCACACAGCTGTTATGAATTTGCTGAGCATGATCCAAATGACGTCCGCATAATGCTAAGCCATGGTTTGCCTGGCCTAGGCGTAGCTTGCTTGAACGTCCGAGCCCAGTCTAGAAAACTAGCTATGGTTTGGTTCCTTTATTATTATTTTTGGATAAGATTACTTAAACGTTAGATAAGTATACAGTCGTATCTTGGTTCTCGAACGCCTTCGTACTCGTACATTTTGGCTCCCGAACGCTGAAAGTGAGTGTTCCGGTTTCCGAACATTTTTCAGAAGCCGAATGTCCGACGCGGCTTCCGCCTGAGTGCAAGAAGCTCCTGCAGCCAATCGGAAGCTGCGCTTTGGTTTTCGAACGTTTCGGAAGTCGAATGGACTTCTGGAACGGATTACGTTCGAGAACCAAGGTACGACTACATATGGAAATGTAATTGTTACCTTTTATAATTATACAACAGGCCTTTTCATTTTCATTTTGTTTAATTGAACTGTTCTTTAAAAACAAAAAAGCTATGGTTTGGCTCCTGATAACAAACCATGGTCTGATGTCATGGTTTGCTGTTGGCTTGCTTTAACTGTGGTTCAGCCAATGCCCTGTTATGTTGTGGCACTGAGTCGTTCCACAAGCACTGCTAGCAAAATGGATGGTGGCCTTAACTGTGGCACACTGTGTGTGTGCGTTGCGAGGATGGTCCATGACAATTGTAAAACCTTGCAACTGCCACCACTTCCACTAAGCTCTTCTGTTCCAAAGCAAGTCACGCAGAACAGTTCTCTCTCTCCCCAACTGGCTGGTAGCTCCCCAATCTCCTCTGAGTACAGCCTGCATGGGGTATCTGTGGCTCTCTAGATGGTGTTGGACTCCAACTCCCATCAGCCCCAGCAAGCATGTCCAGTGGCCAGGGCTGATGGGAACTGTAGGCCAACAGCATCTTGCGGGCCACAGGTTCCCCATCCCTGGCCTAAGGTGTTTGCAGACTGACAGCTCCCAACACAATTCATTTGTTGTTCCTTCGCCATAAACTGCACACCTATGACTGCTCTGTGGGGGTGATTGCACGCTTTGCATGGACATTCTTGCAATTTTCTGTCCAAGTTAGTGGGCAAAATGCAGCCCTGTGGCTCAGAAAGGTATAATCCACCCAACTAGCACGTGTTTTTAAAAAAAATAAATTTCATTCAATCCCAAGTGTCAATCTCTGCTCCTTCAGCGCCCTCTCTGCCCCCTGGCCAGTTGGCCCAGCCTCAGCCACCAGCTGGCAGAAATCCGAGCCACCGGCCTGCACTCCCCAGGGTGGCTGCTTCTGCTGTGATCCTCCTCCGGGGGACAGGGAACAATTCCCTTCCTTCCCTGCAGATGAAGTCATTGTGTCCCCCGCCTCCTTTTTAACCCCTGTGGCCTGCCGAAACAACTCCGCTCTCCTTCGCCCCAAGCGTAAAAAACTAGGGTTTCGGAGGCAGGTTTAGCCAGTTTGAAGCAAACAAGGAAACGTTTAACTCCCCAAACAAGCATGTCTCTCCCTGGAACTTGTGCAAGTTGCAGTCCTCTTTCAGTGACTGCGAGCAACTCTTGATGGAGCGATCAGTTTCGAATTAAGAACGTAAGAGAGCCCAGTTGAGTCAGGTCAAAGGCCCATCTAGTTCTATCAGATGAACCCATCTAGTCCAGTATCCTGTTCTCATGAGGACCAACTAGAGAACTGGTTCTCAATCTGTGGGTTTCCAGATGTTGTTGGACTACAACTCCCATCATCCCTGAGCTCTGCCTTGCTACCTAGGGGTGATGGGAGTTGTAGTTCAACAAGATCTGGGGACCCACAGGTTGAGAAAGGCTGAAGTAGAGGCCTGTGTGAAACCCATTGGCAAGGCCTGAGTATAGCACTGTGTTTCAATGAGGCAGAGGCTAGAACAGAATAGGAATCACATGTGCTCTCCTGTCTTGGGCCAGACATTTGGTAATGTTACATTTTTAAAAAATACGTTGGCTTGTATTGTATTGTATTGTATTGTATTGTATTGTACTGTATGTTGAAAATTCTTAATAAAATTGATTTCCTAACATAATTACTGCATCCGTGAAAGAGCTCTGTTAACATACATGCGTGTGTGTATGCACAGTCGTACCTTGGTACTGGAACGCCTTGTGACCCGAATGTTTTTGCTCCCAAACAAAATGTTCTGGCCGCAAACCCGGAAGCAAGTGTTCCGGTTTGTGAACGTTTTTTGGAAGCCAAACGTCCGACGCGACTTCCGATTGAGTGCAAGAAGCTCCTGCAGCCAATCGGAAGCCGTGCCTTGGTTTTTGAACGTTTTCGGAAGTCAAATGGACTTCTGGAATGGATTCCATTCATATATATTACAGTACTGGGGCAATTTAAAGGCAAAGAGGTAGGAAGAGTGGAGAACACATGCTCTGCAGGGGAAAACAGGCTTTCGGGAACAGACTGCTTTTAATGAAAGGGCTGGTGCCATGCTGTTTTTATTGCGATTACTTGCAAGGTTTTCATCGATTTTATCATAGAACTGTAGAGCTGGAAGGGTCCACAAGGGTCATCTAGCCCAATGCAGGGATCTTAACCCGATGTGCGGCTTGAACCCACAACCCTGGGATTATATACAGTGGTACCTCGGGTTAACTACTTAATTTGTTCCGGAAGTCCGTTCTTAACCTGAAACTGTTCTTAACATGAAGCACCCCTTTAGCTAACGGGGCCTCCTGCTGCTGCCGCGCCGCCGGAGCACGATTTCTGTTCTCATCCTGAAGCAAAGTTCTTAACCCGAGGTACTATTTCTGGGTTAGCAGAGTCTGTAACCTGAAGCGTCTGTAACCCGAGGTACCACTGTATGTTTATAGTTTTAATTAATTCTATCCATGTTTTCAGCAGTTCTTATTTTTATCTGTAAATTACCTTGAGTCCTGTTAAGGAAAAAGGGTGGTGGTAATAATAATAATAATAATAATAATAATAATAATAATAGCAGCTAAATCAGCCACGGCCCTCCCCCTCTGCCACTGCACCGGCCCTCTTGCTGCTGCACGAAGCATCTTGCCTGCAAGCAGCCACTGTGTTTTAAAACCGGGTCTTACCTTCCTTGGAGGACGCACCAGCCACAATAGGGGTCCCTCAGAGCCAAGCACGACTCGCAGTCGGGGTACTGGGAACACTCAAATATGGGGATCTTGGTCACCTGAAAAGGCAGAGCCACAGAGCGGCCTGTCAACTGGCATCCACAGATTGGGGAGTCTGCCTCTTTGTTGCAGCTGTGTAAATCTCTGGGGCTGTCCATCCTCCCCACTGCTGGTACTCCCATAGCAGAGAAGACAACAGGTTGGGACTGAGTCAGGGAGGCTTCCCAAACCCTCCCAGATTTGTGGGTGGAGGGGGTAAGTACATGAGCTCTTAAGCTGGCATAGAGATTTCCCTATTTTTTAAAAAAGGGGGGAAACCCCCCAAAGGGGAGGGGAGGCAGCCCCCCCTTCCTCATGTAAATACAACAAGGCTTTGGATTTGGAAGTTCATACACAACCACTAAACCCCACCACCACCACTGCCTTGTTAAGAATCATGACACCTTTTTAGTCGCTCAGTGTTTCCATCTCATTGTTTTCCCAGATAAAACTGAGATACAAGGAAGTACATCAAGAACCAAGGAAGAGAGCCACACTCTTTGAAGGAAAGAAAATCAGAACGTTACTCCAGCGCTAACAGCATTAAATAGAAGCAGCCTTCCATAAATCGTCATGTGTTCCAGGAGAGCAGTTTTTAAAATTATTTTTTGCTCCCCAAACATTGCAGCTCTGCTTGTTGCCATCTTACATTAAAACCATTGTCCGGCACAATATATTAGAAAGGTTCCTGTGCGCCACGTTTTAGAATGACAGAAAAGCAAAAAACATCACAGGGCCGTATTGCGTCTTGGTACTTAATTGTTTCGAAACTTAACCAATAAAGCCCAACATTCGAAGAACTTACCTGGTGGTTGTTCCCATCTTATGCCGTGTGCTAATTTTGTCATTATTACGATACCCCATTATTTTCCTTTATCCCATTAAAGAAAAAAACCCACACCATTCTTAACAATGTCAGAACATTACTTTTTGTTTCCCTTTCATTTTGCGAAACATTTTTTTTTTGCTGCGGTAAGGAAAAGTATCCAACGCTTCTATTTCTGGAACTGGGTGCTTTAAAAATAACTCAGAAGCGGCATTTCAGGTTTCATCGGTAATAAATAACCTGAAATTTCATTTACTGCATTTCTGGTTTTAATTATGTGGAACATACGCCCCTCCAAGGCTGCCTGCCTCTGATGGCAAAATTACCAAAGGAGTTAACAGACGACAAGCCCGGAAGGGATGATTATGCTGCCTCTGGGGTTGGAGATGGAGGGGAGCGAGGCAGCCCTGGCTTGGAACGGCCAAGGGAGCCTTTCAAGGTTTGAAATTCCCAATCGACTTGGACAGGGCACGGTCACGTGAGCGGGAACCTGGTGGAAGGCGCATAAAGAATAAGACAGTGATAAATGGCACGCGGCTGGGGGAGATGCATAAGATAGCCTGGGCTGCAGAGCAACCAGCCTAGCCTCTTTGTCTTAACGGACACTTCACATCTGCTGGGTTTTTCTTTTCCCCGCTGCGCTGTCTGCTTTTTGTCAAGAAGCCCTTCCTTATTTGTCCAAGCCACTTTTGCGATTAGAAAGATGCGGTTGAGTTAAACACACACGAAGGGAAGGAACTGAGATGCTTTGATATGGTGGCACGCAAATGTACAACACGGTGCCCTCTAAGTGTTGCCGGACTACAACTCCTATCATCCCATGCTGGCTGGGGCTGATGGGAGTCATAGTCGGGCAACATCCTGAGGGCACCACGTCGCCTATCCCTGCGCTGCAGGGTGCAACGTTTGGAATGTTGCTGCTCACGCCGGCCCCCTCCAACCTGGTGCTGATGGGAGTTGTAGTCCAAAACATCTGCAGAGCACTCAGCAGCATAGCTGCCAACCGTCCCTTATTTGGCGGGAAACTCCCTTATCCCAGCGGCGTGTCCTGCTGCTGTCCCTTACTGAGGATATCCCTTAAATTTCCCGGGTTTCATGCTCGCCCGGCTCGGGAGGGAAGCAGCGGCTTGGGGTCCTCTGCCGTGAGAGAGAGCGTGTGATGGCGCCGTTGTCCTGGCGCAAGGAGTTCCATCGGCCCTTCCCTGCCGGAGGGGGGGGGAGGGAGAGAGACTCTCGCCCACGCCGCCCGCGAGCCCGGAGGTGGTAGCGGTGGCGGCAGCTGAGGAGGCGGCCTGAGGGAGGAGGAAGAGGAGGGGATGGGGAGGGACGCAGAAGGGCGCCGCCGCAACCGCCTCATGCCGGATTGACAGCATCTGTCAATCCTACCAATGTATGCAACTTTACAATAGCAAAATCCCTTATTTTGGCTGCTGATCCCTTATTTTCGAGGCTGCTGGTCCCTTATTTTCAAATCTGTAAGTTGGCAGCTATGCTCAACAGGTTGGGAAAGGCTGGCCTATACCCTGCTCTGTGAGTCACCCTGAGATTGTATGATGAATCCAATTAATTTATAAATAATAAAATAATAAATAAAAACACACCCATCTTATAAGCCTGATTGGGCTTAAGTATTGCTACTGACCTTGCACCCTCGGGATACAATAGGGTAGGCCTCAAACAAGGTAAAATAAATTAAATGAAAGCACGCTTAGGAACCGGGTCCCCTTCTCAAGTCTCATAACCATCTTACAACTGTTAATGAATGAATGAAGGCCTTTCTCTTCCATTACTCAACGGCCTTTAGATGTTCATGATCCCTCTGGGATATTAGCATGACTGCCGGAGCTTTTGTTATCTATAAATAGATATGGATTTCCATCCTCCTCTGTGCTGCGAGTTCAAAGGAGGTCACAACATTCTAAGAGTGTCAGAAGGCTCTCCCCAATTATTCTCTGCGGGACGCAGGGAGAGAAATCCATCAATGTGCTTGAAAGCCCAACAAGAACCACTGCGGTATCGTGAGGATCTCAGCAATTCCAAGTTGTTCTACATAACTGTATTATTTTGGCAGGATGCTTTTTTTGACCATCAGATTTTTTACCCAGCCTCTCAAGGAATCCGTTTGGAGATTGATTGATTGATTGATTGATTGATTGATTGATTGACTGATTTGTTTGTTTGTTTGTTTATATTATCAGGTTTCCAGGTGAAAGAATACATTTGTTGGAGGAATAATATAGTGGTACCTCGAGATGCGAACGGGATCCATTCTGGAGCCCAGTTCGCATCCTGAACGCAACATAAGCCACGACGGCAGGTCTGCGCATGCGCGGGTCGCGTTTTGCCGCTTCTGCGCATGCTGTTATTTTGAACGTCTGTGCATGCGCAAGCGGCAAAACCCAGAAGTAACGCACTCCGTTACTTCCGGGTTGCTGCGGAGCGCAACTCAAACGCGCTCAACCCGAAGCACATTCAACCCGAGGTATGACTGTACATTGAAAATGGGGGGAAATTGCCCTGACTTGCTGAAATTTTTTTTGGGGGGGATTGCCTAGAGGCCAACAGCCGCGGGCGTCTAATAGGCTGCCTATCAGCTGTTCCCTCACCGGCAATTGCTGAGCTTTGGGGGGGGGGGCAGAGTTGTGCTTTTTTGGGTGGGGGGGAAGCGGTGAAGCTTTTTAAAAAAATTCTTTTAGCACTTTTCGCCTTTCCCACATGGCCTCCGTATTCTGCTTGCCTCCTCCCACTCTGCCCGCCCTACAGCTGGGAGGGAGGCTGTAGGCAGTCCGTTTTTGCCGTGCGGGCCTTTGCGCGGCTCCATTTGTGTGCGGGCAGCGCAATGTTACACAGGAGGTGCCTTTAACACCAGCGAAACATTGCGCCTTGTGCTCCTCCTGTGTAACATTGTGCAGCCTGCACAAAAATGGAGCTGTGCGAAGACGCCGCGCAGAAAAAACAGATTGCACGCAGCCTCCCCCACAGCTGTAGGGCAGGCAGAGTGGAAGGAGGTAAGCAGACTAACCAGTCTCCACCCCCATTGTTCTGCCAGATGCTGAGGTCCAGCGCCAAGGGCCTGCTGTTCCCTCATTGTGAGAAGCAAAGCTACAGGGAACCAGGCAGAGGGCCTTCTCGGTAGTGGCGCCCACCCTGTTGAACGCCCTCCCATCAGATGTCAAAGAGATAAACAACTACCTGACATTTAGAAAACATCTGAAGGCAGCCCTGTTCAGGGAAGTTTTTAATGTGTGACATTTTAATGTATTTTTAATCTTTGTTGGAAGCCGCCCAGAGTGGCTGGGGAAACCCAGCCAGATGGGCGGGATACAAATAATATATTATTATTATTATTATTATTATTATTATTATTATTATTATTATTATTACAAGGCCACATGAGAAAGGCCCAGAGGGGAGAGATATCTTCGATCACTGCGGCCAACTAGAACAGCAGTGCCTTTCCCGCAGGGCATTCTCAGCATCAGAAAAATTAGAGGATTTAAAAAGTATATGTGTCTGCCTCTTGGCTCAGGAAGAGACAATCCCCAAACAAAATCCCACCCCCCACCCCCAGGTGTTCTGTGCCTTGTCCAAAATGGCTGACAGCAGCCATACACAGCAGGGACTTTCACTTGCTCTCACCATAGACTGAGTCATGACATACAGGTGCTTCTTGGGCAGGTCGAAGAGGAGGTCTCCACTCACGGCACTGTTCGGCTGGATCACTAGAGAAGCGTACAGGTTGGCGTCTCCCATTGGTCCCAAGTACACCTGCAAGGTGGCAAATGAAAACGGGGAAAGGTATCAAATTCAAGGGGAGGGAGAGAAGGACGCCATTGTTGCCAGCCTAAGACTCTTTCAGTAATACAGTGGTACCTCGGGTTAAGAACTTAATTTGTTCTGGAGGTCTGTTCTTAACCTGAAGAACCACTTTAGCTAATGGGGCCTCCCGCTGCCGCCGGAGCACGATTTCTGTTCTCATCCTGAAGCAAAGTTCTTAACCTGAAGCACTATTTCTGGGCTAGCGGAGTCTGTAACCTGAAGCGTCTGTAACCTGAAGTAATAGGTAAATCTATTCATCGCGCTCAGTGAGCAGAAACCTTCATTTAATGTGTCCAGAATAAACCAGGCAAACTGAGTGCCTTTGCTGTCTCTTAAGGCCTTTCTGCATTGCAAGCCAAACCAAGGACCAAACGCCATTTTTACTTCTAAGCAAAGACCACAAGCTCCCAAAGCACAGTATTTTCTCCATGAAGTATTGGGATGAGGGAGAGAGAAAGCTTGACATCTTGCATGGAGGGAAATGACTGCTGTTTGCCTCCTCCTAATGCTCTAAAGCAGTGTTCCCCAACCTTGGGCCTCCAGCTGTTTTTGGACTACAACTCCCATCATCCCTCGCTAGCAAGACCAGTGGTCAAGGATGATGGGAATTGTAGTCCAAAAACAGCTGGAGGCCCAAGGATGGGGAACACTGCTCTAAAGCATTAGGAAGAGAAGACTCCCTGGAAAAGACCCTGATGTTGGGAAAGATGGAGGGGACAAGGAGAAGGGGACGACAGAGGATGAGATGGTTGGATAGTGTTCTCGAAGCTACCAGCATGAGTTTGACCAAACTGCGGGAGGCAGTGGAAGACAGGAGTGCCTGGCGTGCTCTGCTCCATGGGGTCACGAAGAGTCGGACACGACTAAACAACAACAATGCTCTAAAAGCATATTCAAGCAGAAGACGGGAGTGCACAGCTTGCAAAGAAAGGGAACGAAAACAGCGGGTGCTTCTAAAGTATCAGGCCATTGCATCAGAGGAGAGAAGGGAAAAGGGAAGGGATTGCCTTGCTGGCATTCGCATTAAATCAGGGTTTCACAAACTTGAGTCTCCAGCTGCCTTTGGGCTGCAACTTCAATCACCCCTAGATAGCAGGACCAGTGTAGTCCAAAAACAGCTAGATGCCCAATTTTGGGAAGCCCTGCATTAAATGAATAAGGCTGAGTGTTCCACAATGGAGTTGGGCAACTGTCTCCAAAATATGATGGCAATGCAAATTGAAAAACCCAGGGAAGTTGCTGGTTGGTAGGAAAGTAAGAGGGGACAGTGTCCCTCAGATTTTCTCGTTCAGTCACACACTGGAAGGAACATTGCCTGGAAAGTTAGCAGGTCCTGGTTGTGGCGACTCCCACAAAATCCAGACAAGGAGCCGAAACCCATGACTACCACTCAGCAAAAGTGCAAAAGGCAGCAATTGCTTCTGGCGGGAGCTGGGGCACATTGTGGGGACAGCCGCCACCTGCGCTGACTTTAGAAGAAAGCCACTAGGTGGCACTGAGGCCCAACAGTTGACAGGGAAAAGTTGTGAACGACCAACATTGCCTTTTTTGAAGGGCAGCTCCCAAATGCCCATTGGGTTGATAGGTCAGGCTAAGTGGGAAAAGGGGAAGAGACTGGTAGAGTGTTGATTTAAGACATGGGCAGGCAAACTAAGGCCCAGGGGCTGGATCCGGCCCAATCGCCTTCTAAATCCGGCCCACGGACAGTCAGGGAATCAGCGTGTTTTTACCTGAGTAGAATGTGTGCTTTTATTTAAAATGCATCTCTGGGTTATTTATGGGGCATAGGAATTCAGTCATTCCCCCCCCCCCCAAAAAAAATAGTCCGGCCCCCCACAAGGTCTGAGGTACAGTGGACCGGCCCCCTGCTGAAAAAGTTTGCTGACCCCTGGTTTAAGAGAAGGGCAAGCCAGGACTCGCATCAGCCCCATACAGCCAACGGTCAGGAGTGACGGTGATGGTTTGCTTTATTTCTCAGTTGCTTTTCTTACAACTCAAAGCAGCTTAAATTAAAAACTTTGGGAAACAACAATAAACACCTAAAGGCTAAAGCAAAAGGCAAGGCCACATGTCCCACCCCACAAAAAAGAGGACACCAAAGCCTTCAAATTAAGGACCGCAATCTGTAATATGGGGCTTGTAGTGCCACCTCCCACTGGTTTCTCCTTACAGTGAAGATACGAAGAAAAAATTAACCTTCCGGATCAAAGAATGCTACTTTTTATTTTTATTTTTAAACTTTCAGTGAGATACTGGTAAGAAAACCATGGAATCACAGAATTGCAGAGCTGGAAGGGACACCAAGGGTCATCTAGTCCAACCCGCCCACTCTGAGCTTTTAAAGAGTGAAAGTATTGCTAAAAATGCTGCTGCTGCAGTAATTTGGGCACACTTCAGTTCCAGGGTTGATGCCCCAGGTCCCACATAGATGAGAATGAGGCTGAGGAAGAACTGAAGCTCCTTTTTCCAATATGGAACTTTGCCTCCACATCAAGAACATGTGTATTTTGAAAAGTGTGCATAGCAGACTTCTAACTACATCCTGGGTCTCTTCATGCCCCCAAATGAAGCAGATTTCGTATTTTTGGCTGCGTGCTCTCTGTTTTCACGAAGTCCAGACACTGGGGCCGGATGCAAAACCTTAGGCATTTTTAAAAAAAAGTATCTTAAATGCAAGTTTCAGACCCTCGGTGCTGTATATAAAAGGTGAGGTTTGATATAGCGATAAGAAGATTGTCCCATCCATGCAAACATTTCTGCTTGCCCAATGGAACCATCTCCCCGCTCCACCCCCACCCCCACCCCCCATTCTGGGGGTTCTTCCAACCTTCGAGAGCAGATGTGGTGAAGGTGGGGGTCTTATGGGGGGAGGAGAGTGGGGGGAAGCCCCGTTGCGTAAGTTGGGGACCTTATACTGTCTTCCACTAGTGTAACGGTTTAGCTGAATCCAGCTCAAAGGCTACAGAGCTTGTATGAGTCTGGTGAAGTTGTGGAAGCCAGAAAAACAGCAGTAAGCAAGATTTCCCAGGATCAGTAGTGGTGTGTATGTGTGTGTCTATATCTATATCTATATATCTATATAAGTAAAAAGGTAAAGGACCCCTGGACAGTTAAGTCCAGTCAAAGGTGACTATGGGGTTGTGGTGCTCATCTCGCTTTCAGACCAAGGGAGCCGGTGTTTGTCCACAGACAGCTTTCTGGGTCATGTGGCCAGAAGGACTAAGCCGCTTCTGGCACAACGGGACACAGTGACGGAAGCCAGAGCGCACAGAAATGCTGTTTACCTTCCTGCCACAGCAGTACCTATTTATCTACTTGCACTGGTGTGCTTTCGAACTGCTAGGTTGGCAGGAGCTGGGACTGAGCAACGGAAGCTCACCCCGTTGCGAGGATTCGAATCGCCGACCTTCCGGATCGGCAAGCCCAAGAGGCTCAGCGGTTTAGACCACAGCAACACCCGCGTCCCTATACAGAACCTGAGTCTGCATCCCTCCTGCTAGGACACATCCAATCAACTATATAAAAGAACCAAATAATATTCCCACATATTGGTGTGCTTTCCACAATTTGTAGAGGTTGCAAAATTCAGCTCACTGCCCCCGATCCAATTAGCAGTGCATCTGAGCACACACAGCCCTGCCTGTACTGGCACGCACACATTACATAATAAACACTTTTCCTGATCTGCAGATCAATCTTTGTTGGGACAAGATATGCGGTGCAAACCTCGCCTTGCTCGTTTCAAGCACACACCACACAACTCCGCTTAATAATACAGTGGTACCTCGGGTTAAGTACTTAATTTGTTCCGGAGGTCCATTCTTAACCTGAAACTGTTCTTAACCTGAAGCACCACTTTAGCTAATGGGGCCTCCTGCTGCCACCATGCCACCGGAGCACGATTTCTGTTCTCATCCTGAAGCAAAGTTCTTAACCTGAAGCACTATTTCTGGGTTAGCGGAGTGTGTAACCTGAAGCGTATGTAACCCGAGGTACCACTGTAATGGGGCACCCAGCATTAGTGATGGCCCCATGAGGCGCCACCCCTCCTTCCCATGCCAGGCCCACCTCGCTCCTACCTTGTGCAGGCAGCCTTTGCTGTCTCCCAGGAAGATGACAGGGTGCCCATCTTCAATGCTGACGGCCACGGCGGTCAGGCGGGCGTCCGGCTTTTCCAAGATGGGCTCTGCTTCAAGCGGTACACGGCTGGCCATTGGACTGGGGGTGTGGTCTGATCCACAAGGGTAGGCATCCAAAGTATCCTTTTTTGGGAAGAGGGGGAGAAAGAAGAAGATGAGAATAAAGCTATTCCAAGCCAGCCAACATTTGGGAGGTTGGTTGCAATAATCTGATATAAACCACAAATACGTAAAGTGTTGGAACAGCAGGACTTGGGAACAGCGGAGGATCTGCTGGGGTCTACTGGCAGATCGACTGAAGATTTGCAATAGAATATGCACAACTTGCAAGGAACGCAGGTGGCGCTGTGGGTTAAACCACAGAGCCTAGGACTTGCCGATCAGAAGGTTGGTGGTTCGAATCCCCATGACGGGGTGAGCTCCCGTTGCTCGGTCCCTGCTCCTGCCAACCTAGCAGTTCGAAAGCACATCAAGTACAAGTAGATAAATAGGTACTGCTCCGGCGGGAAGGTAAATGGCGTTTCCGTGCGCTGCTCTGGTTCTCCAGAAGCGGCTTAGTCATGCTGGCCACATGACCCGGAAGCTGTACGCCAGCTCCCTCGGCCAATAAAGCGAGATGAGCGCCGCAACCCCAGAGTTGGCCACAACTGGACCTAATGGTCAGGGATCCCTATACCTTTACCTATGCACAACTTGCAGACTTAACACATAGAATAGGAGAATAAGAAGAACCTACGTTTAGAGAAGATTGGAAAACATTGATTGAATACGTATGGGAAATAATTGTGTACTGCTGAAAACGCTGGCAGCATTAAGATAAATTCAACACTGTAAGTTTTGATGGATGCAATAATGGAATACCGAATGGCATAGTTTTTGTAAAATATGCAGAATGAACCATGGAAAGAGAAGCGATGTAAAATGAGTATTTTAAATTGTAAAACAGAAAATTGAAAAGAGAGAGAGAGAGAGATTTGCACTAGATCAGCAAACATTAGAATCCCAATGGTTTAACAAGAGTGATAACAAAAAGCCCTAGCACAATTCCTGGTGTGAAGTAATTCAGGTGTAGTTTTGTCCTTTCATATTCAGCCCAGGTGAGTATAGGGTTGATAAGGTTAAGTGGCTCCAACCCAGGAGGGTCACTGCTTCGTCCCTAGCTCTGGTTGTTTGACCGTGGAGCTCCAGTAAAAAAAAAGGAAAACCGGTCCCACGAGCCCAGAATCTGCCATTATTGAATATGATGCTAGGAAAACAGGACTTTATGAAACATTATGGGAACGTTTCTGGGAACATTACTGCAACCACAGAGGCAGAGCATTGCCCTTGTGGCAATAGCCCTTGATAGCCTGCTACCCTTCACGAATTTGCCTAATCCTCTTTTAAAGCCATCCATCCAAGTTGATGGCCAAGACTGGCTCCTGTGGGAGTGAGTTCCATAGTTTAACCACACGCTGCATAAATAAATACTTTATTTTGTCCGTCCTGAATCTTCTAGCATTCAGCTTCACCGGGTGTCCACGAGCTCTAGTGTTCTAAGAAAGGAGAAACATTTTTCTCCATCCACTCTCGCCAGGCACATTTCCTCCTTGCATGCACACACATGCTCTCGCCACCCCAATATTGATGGTGCCAGAATTCAAACCCAGACCGGTTCCTAAATCTAGACTTGGCTTTCCCAACCAGATACCATCCAGATGTTTGAGACTACATTTCCCATCATTCCTCATCAGCCCAGTGCTGCTTGCTAAGGCTGATGGGAGTTGCTGTCTAAGACGTCTGGATTGCGCTAGGTTTGGGAAGGCTGGTTCAGGGCTTGAGGGCTAGCCTGCAGGAAGGAACCAGCCAGTTTGCCATCTCCAAGCTCTGGCCAAGGGAAAGAATGACAAGAGAACAAGCCTGGCCAGCAAAGGAGCATCTTCTGGGAGCCAGTGGTTAAGAGCGGGAGACTCGTAATCTGGGGAACCGGGTTCGCTTCCCCGCTCCTCCACATGCAGCTGCCGGGTGATCTTAGGCCAGGCACACTTCTCTGAAGTCTCTCAGCCTCACTCACCTCACAGAGTGTTTCTTGTGGGGGAGGAAGGGAAAGGAGAATGTTAGCCGCTTTGAGACTCCTTAAAGGTACCCCTGCCCGTACGGGCCAGTCTTGACAGACTCTAGGGTTGTGCGCCAATCTCACTCAAGAGGCCGGGGGCCAGCGCTGTCCGGAGACACTTCCGGGTCACGTGGCCAGCGTGACATCGCTGCTCTGGCGAGCCAGAGCCGCACACGGAAACGCCGTTTACCTTCCCGCTAGTAAGCGGTCCCTATTTATCTACTTGCACCCGGGAGTGTTTTCGAACTGCTAGGTGGGCAGGTTGAGACTCCTTAGGGTAGTGATAAAGTGGGATATCAAATCCAAACTCCTCCTCCTCTTCTTCTTCTTCCTCTTCTTCGACATCAATAGACTGAAGCAGATACAGTGGTACCTCTGGATGCGAACGGGATCTGTTCCAGAGCCCCGTTCGCATCCTGAAGCGAACGCAACCCGCGTCTGCGGGTCACGATTCGCCGCTTCCGCACGTGACGTCATTTTGAGCGTCTGCGCATGTGCGAGCGGCGAAACCCAGAAGTAATGCACTCCGTTACTTCTGGGTAGCCGCGGAGCGCAACCAGAAAACGCTCAACCCGAAGCTACTTCAACCCGAGGTATGACTGTATTGCAAAGAAAAAGAGAGAGTGATCTTTCCAGTTCAGGTTTTTGTTCCTCGGTCTCCAGGCAACAAGGGGACTCAGTTTGTTGCTGCTGCATTGGGTTTCCTCCTGCAACCTGGCAGAAGCTAATTCTTCTGACGAGAAGCCAGCTTGTACCACAAGGAACCCAACAACATGATGTCAGAAGTACAGTTTGTGCCCAACATTATGTCCTGCTCTGACAGATATTCTACCTCTGGGCTTCAAGCACTAAGGTTAATAGGAAGCTTCCTAAGACCAGATGGGGCTCTTTGGCAAGTAGCTGAGCATTGTAAATTACGACTGGCGGCAGCTCTCTGGGGATCTCAGGCAGAGATCTATCACATCACTTGCTAAAAAAACCTTTTAAAAAGGGTGGCGGGGGGGGGGGGGGGAGAGAGATGCCAGGAATTGAACCTGCAACCTTCTGCTTGCAAAACTACGAGTCACTGAGCTGCAGTCCCTCCCCCCAACAACTTTACACTGTACTAATATACCCTTTAATGCTAACAATACTATTTGGGGAAACGTTTTGCAACTCCTTCCAACCCAACCCTTGCTGTGCTCTTCTCCCATTCGGCCACCTTTAGAACAGGACACGCCTGCCTAATTGCCAATCATTTGCACATAAGGGAGACCAGTTTTCAAGCTGTGGACCTCCAGATTAAGAACGGGCACATCTGTCAATTTGGACTCTCAGTCAATTTCTCTTTCCAATCCTAAATTCACTCCTCCACATTTTGCAGCAATTTGCCCCCCCCCCAAACAACAGTTTTCTACAAAGAATCCTCATGAAACTTCATCAGCATTTGGGTGCAAATTTCTCCTAATGAACACAATTTTATATGCAGTTGAACACATTTTTTCCTTAATACGATAATTAAAAAACCGCAAACCAATGTAGTATCTTCGTTTTTGTGCACACTTCATTAAGCTATGCATTTTTATGCAAACACTGGTTGGAGAACTGCACTGCAACGTTCAGGCAGGTGTGACTTTTGATGTGTGTGTTTCACTTCACTTAGTGCTTGCGGAAATTGCCATGCAAATTATTCCTTTTAAACTCTCCCTCCTGGAGGTGCTGTTTGCTGCAAACACAGAGAATTGGGGGGGGGGGGGGCAAATAACAGCTGCAGAGACAACATTTCGGCAGAAAGCAGCACAGGGAGGACAGGGTTAAACTTCTCTCCACTCCCCAAACACGTATCCAGGGCCGATCCATCCATGAGGCAGACTGAGGAAGCTGCCTTGGGCAGCAGAATCCAAGGGGTGCTGCCCCGGAAGCCCCCACCACTGCTGGAGAAGTAAGGACAAGCAGTGCAGCCGTTCCCAGGTTCCAGAAAGATTTTTAAAGCTATGCATGCTTTTTCTTTTTCTTTTTTAAAAAATGATGCTTAAAAGTATCGTACAGGCATCATTAAGGATTCCCCGTCGCCCAAATTACACACACACATCTGTTTGCAGAACCACAACCCTGCACAGTGAGCCAAGCCAAACGATTTCCAGTGGAAGGGACCAAGTTGAACTTTCTGTCTAGTGTCTGGATTTTCTGGCCCTCCCCGCATGTCGAAAATAGACTCAAAAGCGAGCTTGCGGAATTCGCTGGGGAGCCGGTTTCCAGAGCTAACCTGTGCGGGAGGAGAGGCTCGCTTGCAAAGCGAGCACAGAATTAGCATTATACGCCTCAGAAGAATGCAAGCAGAACGGGCCACTGCGAGAAACCAGCCAAGCTCAAACTGCCTCCGGTCCGGAGAGGTATGTGTATGGGGAAACCAGCAAGCATTTCATTTTGGGAACTGGCACAACAAAACATGCGCAGCCCGATACGAGCTTTTTAATGGCAAGCCCCTTCCCAGGGCTGAATGGCCAAGGTTGACGTTCACACGCCACAGGATAAACACACCATTAAACAAGGTCTGTGTTCCACACATGCCACCTTTGCGTTCTAAACTATGCAGCTGGAGCCACAGAACGCAGAGCCAGAAAACTCTGGAGATTTGTGGTTTGCCCTCCAGTCCCAGAGGCCTTCTTCCCCTCCTTGCTCGGCTATTTATTTTGATATTAAATTCCATTTATAATGGCATTCACCTCCCCCCTCCCTCCTCCCAGTCTGGCATGTTGCACATTTAAGCTGTTTGCAAAAAAAATGAGGAGTTTGTGCTTCTGCTAAGGAAGGTCCAAGGGTCACACAGAAGGGAAAGCTAAGAAAAAGGGGTGTTTGGATTATCTGCTGGTTTGTCTCTTTTTTTTCCATTTTGAGAGGAGGGAACTGGGCAATGACAGTTCACGTAGGCAACTTGGAGGTCTGAATATGCTTTAAATGGGACCAACTGTGTTGCTACTACAAACCTGCTTTGAATTTGTCTGTGGGGCCAGGAAAATGAGTAAAATTAAAAAGCTGAAGAAGATCCCAGCCAACAGGTTGCATAGGACAAATCGGGACTTTGGCCTGAGCTAAACGGACAGGGTAGACTTTCAGGAACATTTCCATGTTCTTCGAAAGGCGCCTGTTTTATGTGGTTCTTGTGAGGACGCTGAAAGTCATGGAAACATTAGTACAGTGGTACCTCAGGTTACATACCCTTCGGGTTACATACACTTCAGGTTACATACGCTTCAGGTTACATACGCTTCAGGTTACGGACTCCGCTAACCCAGAAATAGTACCTCGGTTTAAGAACTTTGCTTCAGGATGAGAACAGAAATCGTGCTCCAGCGGTGCGGCAGCAGCAGGAGGCCCCATTAGCTAAAGTGGTGCTTCAGGTTAAAAACAGTTTCAGGTTAAGAACGGACCTCCGGAACGAATTAAGTACTTAACCCGAGGTATCACTGTACTTCTTCACACGGCGTATATTTGAATTGTGGAATTCACTCCCACAAGGAGCAGGGATGGCCACCAACTTGGACGGCATTAAAGGAGGATTAGACAAAAATCCTTGGAGGATCAGGCTGTATCAGTGGCTACTAACCCTCGTGGATCTGTTCTGCCTCCACTGTCAAGATGCCATAATGCTTCTGAATACCAGTTGCTGGAAACCTCAGGAGCGGAAAGCGCTGCTGTTCCCTGGCCTTTTTTACAGGCTGCCCATAGGCATCTGGTTGGCTGCTCTGAGGATGGGAGGCTGCACCCGATGGACCAGGAGGCTCCTCTTCTGTGCTTACGCTCATTCTGAAGATGGTTTGGAAGCTGCCGCTGGTTCTGAATAAGGCTGCTAGACTGTCACAAGCATACAGTGGTACCTCAGGTTAAGTACTTAATTCGTTCCGGAGGTCTGTACTTAACCTGAAACTGTTCTTAACCTGAGGTACCACGTTAGCTAATGGGGCCTCCTGCTGCTGCCGCGCCACCGGAGCACGATTTCTGTTCTCATCCTGAAGCAAAGTTCTTAACCCGAGGTACTATTTCTGGGTTAGCGGAGTCTGTAACCTGAAGCGTATGTAACCCGAGGTACCACTGTATTGCACTTCTGCATTCTCTCTCTTTTGGGGTCCGATTCAAAGGAAGCTGCCCTATACCAAACCTCCTAAATTGGATTTGGATTTGATATCCCGCTTTATCACTACCCGAAGGAGTCTCCAAGGGGCTCACATTCTCCTTTCCCTTCCTCCCCCACAACAAACACTCTGTGAGGTGAGTGGGGCTGAGAGACTTCAGAGAAGTGTGACTGGCCCAAGGTCACCCAGCAGCTGCATGTGGAGGAGCGGAGACACGAACCCGGTTCACCAGATTACGAGTCCACCACTCTTAACCACTACACCACACTGGCTCTCCAGTGTGGCAGCAGCCTTATTAACACCCCCCCCCCCAAAACCCTGAGAAAACAAGCCATGCTGAAAAGCTCCTCACTTTTACAGGGCTGCCATTCAGGACAAACTTCCCGTTTTATTTCCCCCCAGTAGATGATCTACAAGTCTCCCATGAAAATACATTCTGTGCCCCCTTTGCAATGGAAACCACAAAGTACAGACAGAGGCTTTCTCTCTCCAGTTGCCCTCCAGACAGAGCTGGCCCAAGATTTTGTAGTTCTTGTTACCAATCTTCCTATGCAAATTAAAACTTCCCCGGGTTTTTTTTTTTGGGGGGGGGGTCCCTTACAGCAATGCCCAAGGTCAACAGGCATACTATCTCTCTAAGTATTTTTTTACTTCCTTCCCTTTACAAGGGTGCCTAACTATGCCTCTGGGCAGCGGAAAGAGATTACAAGGCTCTTGAAAACAAGGGATATAAGGCTTGCCAGCTTTCGAATTGGCCCCTGGAGCCAGGCTTTTAACGCCTCTTTGATCTGAAGCAATTAGCAGGTGACTGGGCTTATCTCGGTGCCCTTATCTCTGTCCCTTTCACCAGGTGTTGGCTGGTAACTCTGCATTCCAAAGCTGCTGTCTGAGTCACAAGAGCAGCTCCACAACAACAAAGAGAGGCTTGTGTCCCCTTAAAGAGTAAGAGCCACAAATAGATTGGTTAAGTTTTTAATGGGCCAGAGGAGTCATGAGTGTGGGTGTTGCGCTGAAACAGACACAGCGCCAGGCTCATGTGTCCCTGTCCAGTGGCGTAGCGTGGGGGGTGCAGGGGGGGCCGGCCGCACCGGGCGCAACATCTGGGGTTAGGGCAAATCCACAGATTAGGGGGCGCAAATCCACCGGTTAGGGGGCGCAAATCCACAGGTTAGGGGGCGCAAATTACTTGCCTTGCCCCGGGTGCTGACAACCCACGCTACGCCACTGTCCCCGTCCCCATCCCACCCACAGGCCCCATCAATTGACAACCCCAGGGGACAACTATTATAAGCCAAACTTCTAAGCAGTCCTATCGCCTTCCAAAGCAACTACTCTATTCCAAACTTTAAAATGGAAAGTGTAATGCTGGTGGTCAGCCAAAGAGGTTTAAAGGTTGTCTCAAGGCAAATTTTAAAAAATGTAGTATCAACACCAACAATTGGGAAACACTTGCCTGCAAGCACATCAGTTGGAGAACAGCCTTTACCAAAGGTGTCATGGGCTTTGAAGACACTCGAACTCAGCACGCAAGGGAGAAACGTGCTAAGAGGAAGGCATGCAGAGGGCCTTCCTGGTAGTGGCACCCGCCCTGTGGAACGCCCTCCCACCAGTTGTCAAAGAGAAAAACAACCACCAGACTTTTAGAAGACATCTGAAGGCAGCCCTGTTTAGGGAAGCTTTTAATGTTTGATGCTTTACTGTATTTTAATATTCTGTTGGAAGCTGCCCAGAGTGGCTGGGGAAATCCAGCCAGATGGGCGGGGTATAAATAATAAATTATTATTATCTGGCTGGGCTCTCCAGCTTTCTTAAGCAGGTAAACAGAAGTGCTCATTTATTGCATTTACGTATATCCGAACTTAGGAGTGCATGGTTCACCTTCCTCCTCCAGTTAATCGCTACAATGACCCAATGAGGTAAGGTTCAGAGGCTGTGACTGGCCCAAGTTCACCCAGTGGGGACTGACTGAGTGGAGATTTGAACCCGGATCTCCCAAGTCCTAGTCCGACACTCTGACCACTACACCACACCGGCTTCCTAGAGTACTTCTGTTATGGGGCTGCTATATAAATTAAGCAGGGAAATATACATGGGGAAAGCAAAATGTCACCTAGAGAAGGATCTGAAATATTTTCCTTGAAGCTTGAATTTTTGTTCTGGATTATTTTATTTGATGTTTTAATGTGCTGTAAACGGTTTTGAGAGTTTTTTCTTTAAAATATAAAGCTGTATAGAAATGAAAGTATCCACCAACAACAACTGGCACTTAGACATTCCATTGTGGCGACCGTAATATAGGTTTGATGTGACTAGGTTTAAGGCTAAACTAAATAAAAAAAGATCCTTCCAGTAGCACCTTAGAGACCAACTAAGTTTGTTATTGGTATGAGCTTTCGTGTGCATGGACACTTCTTCAGATACACAATAAAGGTAAAGGTAAAGGTACCCCTGCCCGTACAGGCCAGTCTTGACAGACTCTGGGGTTGTGCGCCCATCTCACTCAAGAGGCCGAGGGCCAGCGCTGTCCGCAGACACTTCCGGGTCACGTGGCCAGCGTGACAAAGCTGCATCTGACGAGCCAGAGCTGCACACGGAAACGCCGTTTACCTTCCCGCTAGAAAGCGGTCCCTATTTATCTACTTGCACCCGGGGGTGCTTTCGAACTGCTAGGTTGGCAGGCGCTGGGACCGAACAACGGGAGCGCACCCCGCCGTGGGGATTCAAACCGCTGACCTTTTGATCGGCAAGCCCTAGGCGCTGAGGCTTTTACCCACAGCGCCACCCGCGTCCCAGATACACAATAATTGCAAGCAAAAAGAGCTTTTCAGCTATGGGTGATTAAATCTGCCTCCCTGACCACTCCCTCTCCGACGTCTCCATCTTTTTTCTAAGAGGAAAACAGTACAAACATATATTCGAAAGACTTGCCCTGGAGTTATTATTTCTGAATTATAAATCATTGTTTATAGAATTCTAAACAACCAGGTGTAATTTGAAATTCAATGCCGGAGTACAAAAGACAACAGCTCCTGCAGAGATTTTGATTCCTGCAGTGCTCATTATATAACGCACTTAATTGTTATATGCATTTCAAGTATTACTACTTTCATACTTCATCATATTTCTCCGAGATGCAAAGAGGTGTTGAAGTGAGGCTAATATCTACCTGAGTCAACTGAAAATGTTAATCGGCAACCTTTCCTCTGTACGTGGCCGATGAGTTAACAATTTTTTACTTTCTTGGAAAGTGGTCGATGGCAGGGGTGGGCAGACTTCAGGCTCGCAAGATCGACTTAGGGTTTTGTTTTTTGTTTTCACTAGAACCCCAAGATCCATCAGACAGAGGCTGGTGCAAAAATAAAGAAGACACACGCAGAAGAATCTAAGGCTGTGGAGCCCAGGAATTTGTACTGAGTACCATGAATGAACATCACCTTGCCAACAAAGGTCCGCATAGTTAAAGCCATGGTTTTCCCAGTAGTGATGTATGGAAGTGAGAGCTGGACCATAAAGAAGGCTGATCGCCGAAGAATTGATGCTTTTGAATTATGGTGCTGGAGGAGACTCTTGAGAGTCCCATGGACTGCAAGAAGATCAAACGCATCCATTCTTAAGGAAATTAGCCCTGAGTGCTCACTGGAAGGACAGATCGTGAAGCTGAGGCTCCAGTACTTTGGCCACCTCATGAGAAGAGAAGACTCCTTGGAGAAGACACTGATGCTGGGAAAGATGGAGGGCACAAGGAGAAGGGGACGACAGAGGACGAGATGGTTGGACAGTGTTCTCGAAGCTACCAGCATGAGTTTGACCAAACTGCAGGAGGCAGTGGAAGACAGGAGTGCCTGGCGTGCTCTGATCCATGGGGTCATGAAGAGTCGGACACGACTTAACGACTAAACAACAACAAACCATGACTGAACACAGCTCATAGGGTTGTTGTAGCTAATGATAGAGGAGGCCCACTGAAGTTAACAGGCATTACTAACTTAGGTTTCATTAATGGGTCTACTCTTGAGTAGAACTCACTTGGCTACAACCCATAGGGTGAGCCCCACATCAGCAGAAGCCCTGCACAAGAACTTCCACCTGCACAATGGAGTTTCCTGCCAGTGTTTGAGAACCCCCAGAACAGAATGCAGGGGGAAGGAGATGGGGGATCATTCCATCAGAAATGTCCATCCCATGTTGAATGGCTCCTGCACTCTTTTCACAAAGAAGTCCATTCCTAGTTACATACCCACCCACCCCCACCCACAGAGGGAATTTCACAGGGGGAAGGAAAGTTGTCTTTTTTAACAATTGGGATTTAGAAACTTGTGCTGAAATAGTTCAAATCGTGCAGAAATCAACCAGAAAAGGCACCCACCCATCTTCTACCTACCTCTGATCTGTGGAACTCGCAAAGTTGAGTTCCTTCTGCCTATAGGTTAAAAAAAAAAAAGTAAAGGAGCGCTGGACGATTAAATCCAGTCAAAGGCGACTCTGGGGTTGTGCCGCTCATCTCGCTTTCCGGTGTTTGTCCACAGACAGCTTTCCGGGTCATGTGGCCAGCAGGACTAAACGTTTACCTTCCCACTACAGCGGTACCTATTTATCTACTCGCACTGGCATGCTTTCGAACTGCTAGGTTGGCAGGAGCTGGGACAGAGCGATGGGCACTGACCCCGTCGCGGGGATTCAAACCGCTGACCTTCTGATCGGCAAGCCCAAGAGGTCCAGTGGTTTAGACCACAGCGCTTTACCTCCTGCCTATAAAACATCCTGGCACAATGAACGCCATCTTGCCCCCTTCAAGGTGTGGGTTCCCACATGCACATCGCAGGACACACACACACACACACACACTTACCGCCGACAGCTGGACACAGTTGGAGCTGACGTCGTACTCTATATAAGCCACCTCGACACCTTCCTCCGATTTCCCGTCCTTGGTGTAGCAAAGGTCCCTGGTCCGCGTGGCGAGGCGGTCCACCTCGTCCATCGTGTAAATGCAGAGCGCAGATTCCTCGCTCAGCTTCCCGGAAGAAGCCTGCCAGGCGGAGAAGGCAACAAAAAGTACGTCTCCCCGGCCTGCGCCGCCGACGCCGCCTTCTCCGCCCGGCTGGGAGACGTAGGCGGCCTGGAGGTGGCTGTACGTCTTCCCTTTACTCCGGCAGAGCAAGGGCAGCTCCACGTAGGAGTAATAGTGCGCGTCGTCCAGGCAGATGCGGGAAATGTAGGTGCGGTACTCGCGCGAGTGCGACTTGAGGTCCCGCCGGTAGAACAGGAAGTAGACGCTGGAGCCGTGCGTGAACGACTTGACAAAGTGGTGGTTGTATTCCGAGAGGCGGCCCACAGCCAGCTTGGCCGTTTCCTCGTAGGAGAAGATGGAGTGCGGGTCTTGCTCAGGGTGGGTCCCGAGATTGCGAGTGGTAATGGGGGGGATGCTGCCCCCGACCCCCCGGCTGGTGTAGCCCCGGCCCACGAAGAGCAGCGGCATGTTGTCTTTGGCGTATCCGATCAGCCCCACAGTGGAGATGTTGGGGTCGTTGGCTGCCACGTACTGGGTGTCCCCCGGCGTCTGGGGCTGGAAGAGGACGCGGTCGATGAAGCCGAGTCTCCTCTTCTCGCAGATGCCCTGCCACACGCTGCCGCAAACGATGAGCTCCTCCTTGGGCGAGTTGACCAGCAAGAGCTTGTTGTAGTTGTCCGTCTCCTGCGCTTGGGGGCATTCCTGCCTGGTGACGGGCGGGAGGCAATCCTTGCTGTCCAAAGAGGGCCCGGTAGAGACGGCTTCCTCCAGCGCCAGGCCCGACGTCAGCTGGAAGAGGAAGTTTGTAGCCCCCAGGTAGAGAGTCCCCGAGTTGGGATCCATGATCAGATGGAGGAATTTGGTGGCGTTGTGCGAAAAGGTGGCATACTGGAGTCCCGGCGGAATTACTGCACCCAGGAAACACAGAGCAGGAAGAAGGAGTGCCCCCAGAGGCATCATACTCATTCTACAAGAGAGACAAGGTTGAGGGGGAGACACAAGAGAAAGTGTGGTTAATTCATCTCAAAAAGACTAAGGTAAAGGTAAAGGTACCCCTGCCCGTACGGGCCAGTCTTGACAGACTCTGGGGTTGTGCGCCCATCTCACTCAAGAGGCCGGGGGCCAGCGCTGTCCGGAGACACTTCCAGGTCACGTGGCCAGTGTGACAAGCTGCATCTGGCAAGCCAGCGCAGCACACGGAACGCCGTTTACCTTCCCGCTGGTAAGCGGTCCCTATTTATCTACTTGCACCCGGGGGTGCTTTCGAACTGCTAGGTTGGCAGGCGCTGGGACCGAGCAGTGGGAGCGCACCCCACTGCGGGGATTCGAACCACCGACCTTTCAATCGGCAAGCCCTAGGCGCTGAGGCTTTTACCCACAGCGCCACCCGCGTCCCCTCAAAAAGACTAGCCGTTACCAACTCTTTCCCTTACTCTTTCATTATAAAGAAAGTCCACATAGTATAAAGAGGTTATAGCACTAGAAAGGTCTCACATATATCTAAATTATATTCTGCATTCTTGTAAGCAAACAAAGGAGATCAGGAAATTTTGGTATATGACTATCTGCCATCTCCTAATAAAGGTAGGCGGATTGGGGAAATGGGTGATCGCGTAATCTGTCTTGAGATCCTTAGAGGAAAGGCAGGATATGGATGTAATAAATAAAAGCTCTCATGTGGCCTTATTCAGTCAGTTTCGCCATTAAGACTACACTCCATGTCCCCCAAACCCATTTTTTTTCAATGCTGGAGGATTATGACCATACGGTTCCAACACAATTGCCGTTTTTTGCTGCAGTTATTTAAATTCCAAAAAAATATCATCATGTTCGTAATCGAACCACGTCCGCAGATATCTGAGCAACATAATCAACAGATTAAGTGGGAGAGAATAATTGTCAAACCAAATCAGTCATATTTGCCCCCACGAAAGCCAAGATCAGCTTAGTTCTTCCACTGATTCCCAACTCTTCATCTATGCATGCCCAGTATTAAACCAGCACAGAGTCTTAGAAACAAGAGCTGAAACAAATTTGTATGTTATTAACCTCGTTAGCATATCTTCTGCTGAAATTAGAGTTGGTGGGCAAATGTCACTTTCCCCGCAAAAGCTTTGTGCAAAAGAAAATCCTCATCCTACATCAAGGGAATCCAAATTCTTCATTTAAAAAAGCTGAATAATGCAAGTTGCATGTATTTGCATAATTATCCATTTGCTTCGGCTGGCAACGTAGAAGGGAAAGGAGCTCCTCGTATCTGAAACATTGGAATGATCTGATAATTCCCTCTCCAGTTTAAAAAACTGTATTACATGTTGCCTACACCTTTTCATAAGGACATAAAAAAGCCCTGCTGTATCAAATTAAAAGTTCATCTAATTCAGAATCCTGCTTCTCATAGCAGCCAACTGGCAGGTGGGTTGCAGTCATGTGCTGGGAGGGGCAAGATAGCAGGGAGGCTGGTGTGGTGCAAACGCTCCCCTGCTGGTGCATTTGCACTGCACTAACCTCCTTGCCCTGCCTGCTACTGGAAAACAGAAGCAACCCACCTGCCAGGAAGTTAGGACACTGACTTCACCCAGCGAACTGCTTCTGTTCATAGGAAACTCCCCTGTGAACACAGAGCCCCCAAGGTCTGACTGAAGCCATCCAGGACTTTCTCTGATTGTTGGGATAGCTCAGATGGTAGAGCACGAGACTTTTAATTTCAGGGTGGTGGGTTCAAGCCCCACATAGGGCAAAGATTCCTGCATTGCAGGAGGTTGGATTAGAAGGTGTCCAAACTTTTTTCAAAGAGGGCCAGATTTGATGAAATGAAGGGCCGTGAGGGCCGACCAAAGTTGTTAACCTTTTTTTTTTAGGATTGAAGTTCTTGAGCTTTTTATAATTTTACCCCGGAGTTGTTGAGATATTTTCGGGTTGAAGTTGTTGAGGTTTTTTTAGGATTTTACCCCAGAAAATAAACTGCCACAGGGGCTGGACTAAACAACAGTCGGGCCAGATTAGGCCCCTGAAACGGACTTTGGACATGCCTGGATTAGATCATGGGTAGGCAAACTAAGGCCCAGGGGCTGCATCAAGCCCAATCGCCTTCTCAATCCGGCCCGCGGACAGTCCAGGAATCAGTGTGTTTTTACATCAGTAGAACGCGTCCTATTATTTAAAATGCATCTCTGGGTTATTTATGGGGCCTGCCTGGTGTTTTTACATGAGTAGAATGTGTATGTTTATTTAAAATGCATCTCTGGATTATTTGTGGGGCATATGAATTCGTTCATTAATTTTTTTAAAAATATAGTCTGCGCACCCCCCCCCAAGGTCTGAAGGACAGTGGACCGGCCCCCTGCTGAAAAAGTCTGCTGACCTCTGGATTAGATGACTGGCCCTGGGAACTTTCCTCAGCCCACCCCCCTCACTGGTGCCCCAGGTGTTCTGGTCTGGCTGGAAGAATGCATCCTTGAATTCTAATGAATGGCCCTTGTTTACCTGAATACAGGGTAGAGTGGGTGGAGGAGCAGGTATGTAGAAAATAGCCTACTCTACAAAAGCTAAAATTTACATTTGTTCCTCTGCCTAGTTTTGCCCCTGGCCCTGCCCACCTCTGCAAAGTGGCTGTCGGAAGGTTGTCCAGAAGAAATGTGACCTGCGGACTGAAACAGAACACACACACGCAGACACCCCGGCTTGGCCCAGTACAGTGCTACCTCAGTTTTTGAGCATGTTGGAAGCTGAAAGTTTCGGTTTTTCAACGCCAAAAACCTGGAAGTAATTGCTTCCGTTTTGAAATGTGCCTTGGAATTCGAACAACTTTCGCTGCGTGTCTTTCAATTTTTCCAACTGAACTTACAGCCAGCCCTTCGTGTCTTGGTTTTCCAACGTTTCAGAAGTTGAACGGTCCTCTGGAACGGATTATGTTTGAGAACCAAGATACCACTGTATTACCTCCTCTGATTGGTTGTGGTTCTCCAAAGTTTCATCCAGCTCTGCTACCCAATATCTATTGCAATGAAGATACTGGGGACTGAAGATGGGACCTCAAGCAGGCAAGCGGTGTGGTCTATTATGTAATATGAGGACGCCCCTATCCGCCGCACTGTGGAAATACATTCACAATGTTTATGATGGACATAGTTATCCTCCTTCAGTACTGAGATTGAAGGAAGCTGGTTCTATGGTGCTTCTAGCAGGGCTTCCTTGCCCAGCACTGATCAGCTGGCTACTGGGTTGCACAATGTACACAGTGTGAACTCATCAACAGTTGTGGGTCTAGAGTCATAGAATTGTAATAATAATAATAATAATAATAATAATAATAATAATAATAATAATAATTTTTTATTTATACCCCGCCCTCCCCAGCCAAGGTCGAGCTCAGAGCGGCTTACAAGCAATAATAAAAACAAGAAGAATGATTACAACTTAAAAACAAAAATAAAATACAACATTAAAATAATGGAACATTAAAATATTAAAATGTAGCCTCATTGCAGGAGGAGAAGGAAAAGAAAAAAGAAAGAGAGGGAGGGAGGGAATCAAATTGGCTCCAAGCCAAAGGCCAGGCGGAACAACTCTGTTTTACAGGCCCTGCGGAAAGAAATCAGATCCTGCAGGGCCCTGGTCTCATGAGGCAGAGCGTTCCACCAAGCCGGAGCCAGAGTTGAAAAGGCCCTGGCTCTGGTTGAAGCCAATCTAACTTCCTTAGGGCCTGGGACCACTAGGGTGTAGAAAGTTGGAAGGGACTATAAGGGTCATTTAGTTGCTCAACCCCCTTCTCTAGAGCAGTTTCACACAAAAAAAGGGTGCTGTTGTTTTTTAAGGTGTTTAAAGCAAGCAGGCAAAGGCAAACTCAGCCCTCCAGATGTTTTGGGACTACAACTCCCATCATCCCTGACCACTGGTCCTGTTAGCTAGGGATGATGGGAGTTGTAGTCCCAAAAAACATCTGGAGGGCTGAGTTTGCCTATGCCTGAATTAAAGGATAAATGCACAAGTGTTCGTGTTGCAGGAATTTTACAATTCCTCTGTAAAAACGTGAACTGCTCCAGGAAGGAAGGCTCACAGCCACCAGCCACTTAGTACTATAGACAGCCAGCCATCAGCCAATCAGCACTGCAAACAGCCAACCCTCCGGTAAAAAAAAATTAAAAAATAAAAATTTGCAGAACCAGTGAAATAACGGGAGGGCACCAGATTCATCTCATCAGAAAAATAAACTGCATGGCAACAGCTGTTTACAGATGCAACTACTATGTACATACCCCAAGGGTGCTGAAAGGGTGTTTACAACCTGGAAGAGGATTCCATAGGGCTAGAGAAGAATTATCTCTTATAATCAGGGCCTTCTGTTATGTGTCAAAGGATCATCTCTAAGCAAGGTGCAGCAACAGAGCCAAGAAGTGCAAATTCAATGGAGGAAGCAGTTGTAACAACGAGCACAAGATGATTCCCAGAAAGGAGGGAAGTTTGCGGGTGCTAGTCGTCCGACTCTGCAAAATCAAAAAAATCAGAGCCCAGCAGACAACAGCGCTAGGCCGGTGGAGGGGTGCAAAACCAGCCAGTTCTTAATCCGTTGTTATGGAGACTGCCCATGAAGGCGTGAAAGGTCAAAGTTGCCTTGGTGGCGAGAGCAGAGCCCCAGGCGATACTTTCCCCAGTGAAATCCCAACGCTGGGAGTGCTCTTTGCACCACCACACTCCAATTCCCTGGCAGGACAAGCGTTATCGAAGTGTGACTGGCCACGACTCTCAGGGCCTGCTGGAGGGAAGGAACAGGCTGTCCTCTGGGCCAAAGTCTCCCTTTGTTGCTGCTGCTGCTGCTGTTTTGCTTGACCTTGTGGAGGGGGAGAAAAATTAAATCTTCCAATCTGGAAGCTTTTCAATGCAGTTTCTTGACAGTGGTTGAAAACGGGGCGGGGGGAGTTATTGACAGGGATGTTACTACTCAAGTCTTCTGAGATCTCTGCCAATATCACTTTGAAATCAGTGTCGCTTTTGTTTTGATTTAATTCCCCGGCAAAGGGACAAGAATCTTAAGCATTCTAAAAATCATTCTGGGGCAGCTGTTTTGCCCCTTCTCTATGTCCCCTGTATCGGATCAGACGAAGAAGCAAAATGTTCAAAATGCAATATGTCATGGACGCTTTAGCTGAGATTCCTGCATTGCAGAGGGTTGGAATAATAATAATAATAATAATAATAATAATAATAATAATAATAATAATAATAATAATAATAATAATTTATTATTTGTACCCCGCCCATCTGGCTGGGTTTCCCCAGCCACTCTGGGCGGCTTCCAGCAAAGATGAAAAATAAACTAAAATGTCACATATTAAAAACTTCCCTGAACAGGGCTGCCTTCAGATGTCTTCTGAATGTCAGGTAGTTGTTTATCGCTTTGACATCTGATGGGAGGGCGTTCCACAGGGCGGGCGCCACTACCGAGAAGGCCCTCTGCCTGGTTCCCTGTAACTTGACCTCTCGTAGTGAGGGAACCACCAGAAGGCCCTCGGAGCTGGACCTCAGTGTCCGGGCGGAACGATGGGGGAGGAGACGCTCCTTCAGATATACTGGACCGAGGCCGTTTAGGGCTTTAAAGGTCAGCACCAACACTTTGAACTGTGCTCGGAAACGTACTTGGAGCCATTGTAGGTCTTTCAAGACCGGTGTTATGTGGTCTCGGCGGCTGCTCCCAGTCACCAGTCTAGCTGCCGCATTCTGGATTAGTTGTAGTTTTCGGGTCACCTTCAAAGGTAGCCCCACGTAGAGTGCATTGCGGTAGTCCAAGCGGGAGATAACCAGAGCATGCACCACTCTGGCGAGACAGTCAGCAGGCTGATAGGGTCTCTGCCTACGTACCAGATGGAGCTGGTAAACAGCTGCCCTGGATACAGATTTGACCTGTGCCTCCGTGGACAGCTGTGAGTCCAAAATGACTCCCACGCTGCGCACCTGGTCCTTCAGGGGCACAGTTACCCCATTAAATGACCCTTGGTATCCCTTCCAATTCTGTATTGTGAAATAGCAGTAAGTGACCTATTAGGCTGCCATTTCTGCCGTCTAAAAACTGCCACAGCAATGGTGAAAGCAACAAGAGCTGCTGGAGCTCTGTTTGTTGGAAGAGTTGATCTGCAGTTTGAGCAGAAGCCCAAAGGACTGTCCTTCAGACACAGTTTTCTCAAAGTCTCCCTGTTGTCACAGAACCAGTTCCACCGTCCTTTTGATCCTAGCCAGTTGGAAGACAGGATCCTGCACACCGTATGACGTTAGTTCAATCTGATAATGCCATTCACAGATTCTTAAAAGAGTGTTTAGGAATTCTATGCAAAACGGGCCAAAACTCTGGAAGGTGGGTCTGGAGAGCAGATCGTCCTTCTCTGGGATGTAAAGCCTGTTGCATGTTATCCTCGTGGTACCTTTCTGCCCACGTTTCTCAAAATGTAGTGGTTGGAACGGAAGGATCACCTAGATTTCCTTGTGGGTTGACGTTCCCCTGTCCAGGGTTTGCTCTACCTGGAACACAGGGGTCCGTACAGATACAGGCGCCCGTGTGCGTAACCTTCGTGCCAAGGCAATTGAGCACAATGGCTCTTGTGATTATAACAGCCAGCATTTTGTTAAGCTCCAAAGTCCATCTCTCCATGCTTATTTTAGGTAAGTAAGCAAGACGGCCGGGACACTCGCGCTCACTGATGCTACTTTGGCACGCTGCCCTCGAAGCTCACATACGCCGATTCACATCACACCAGCTCTGGCTGCTGTTTAGGTGGCACAGACAGAGGGGCTTTTGTTCCTGGGGGATAATGGGCACTCAGAATTCCCTCCCTCCTCCCCCCACAAAGCCGCTTCTCTTGCATTCCCAAGCAACTCTGCATTGGGCTGCGGAGATCATCCTTTCGCACTCTCCTCTCCCTTTTTCAGGCTTCTAAGGGATGGGAAAGAGAGCGGGATCGAGGTGCATTTAGTATAACTAGGTCTTTTGTGGGGCTTGGGGCAAGGGTTACGGACCCCCTAACACACCTGCCCTCCAAGTCACTACAGGGCAGGGAATAACTGATGTCCACACAAACACACAAATAAACCATCAGAAGTTTTTCTGCGGACCTAGAAGAGAGTGATTAAAATTGGGTGCATGTGAGAGGCATTAATAGGGTTAACTTAAGAATGTTAAGCCCTGCTGGATAAAGTCCGACAGCATCCTGCTTCCCACAGCAGCAGCCAATCAGACGCCCCTGGGAAGCCCTCCGGAAAGGCTATTGGCCACAACGGCTATGTTCTGCCTCCAAGGTCAGAGCTTCTGAATACCAGGCAGAGTCTTCATGCACCCAGGTCCTGGCTTGTGGGTTTCACACAGATGGGCCACTGGCCTGGTTCTTATGTCCTTATGGGAAGCCTGAAGCACGGCATGGTGGCAATAGTCCCCTCTTTCTGCTGTTCCTCACCAACCAAATTCAGAGGTATACTGAATATGGCAGTTTCATGCAGCTTCCGTGACTAAAAAGCTGTTGGATAGACCCACCCTCATTCAGAAGTGTGTCTGGAAGCCATAATGAATTCCTGCCCATCTGCTACAATGGTTATAGCTGTCAATGAAGGCTTAGAAGTATCACAACACGACCTGAAAGCCAAGGCTGCCAAAAAAAATCTTGCTGTAACACCTGAAGCCTGGTTCTGGTCATTTGAGGCCATTTTTTAATGTGACTGGGATCAGTTAACGCCCCACCCCCCTCTCATTTCGGTCTCAACACCCATACGTGTTCACGGATGTTGATCGCAAGTGGATGTGATCCAGGCAAGACTCAACAACATCTAGAGCAAAAGCAGACACCGCTGACTCAATTTCCTTCCTTCTTAGGAAAAACTACCCTCTAAGCCAGGTGTGGGGAGCCTGGTGTGATAATTGCAACAATCCAATCTGGGTGTTACCAGAGCATGGAGTACAGTGCATGTCTCATGTCTGAAGAGTAGCCTATGTGCATTGATCTTATCACTTACAGGCCCCCATTTGTGCAATCGTTCAGAGACAAGAGAACAATTATCCAGATTGCACCTACACATGTGTGCCCCTGTTGGAGCATAGGATACAGTGAGTGTCTGATGGGCGCATGGGAGGAAGCACTAGGAGGAGCCAGTGATAGACAGGCTAGTGCAATCCCAGCTCTGCTTCATACATGGGAACTTACATACCTGAAGAATAGAGTGGCCTTTGAATGGTGCAAGACAGCCGTTCAACACCTTTGCAGGGGTCTGCTTTGCCGGTACCTTTCTTGCAGGGAACATGCTGGCGTCGGCAAAGAATTTAGGGTGACGCGGGAGAGTTCCCCCGCACAGGATGCTGAGCCAAGGGGGGCAAAAGAGGAGAATTGAGAAGATCCATTTGGGGTCGCTCAATTCTGGCACAATATTGTGGAAGATTACCAAAATCTGCCCCGATGGCGTAGCATCACCCAGCTGGATTGAACGCTCCGCTCATCACCTGTTGAGCAGGTGTGGATAAATCCCGCTTCTTTGGAAGGCACAGCCAGTGCAGAACTGAACCCCACCTTTCAGCTGACATCACCTGCCAATCACACCAGCTGATTGACAGGGTGGGCATAGTTTGGGGGAATAGCCTTGTGGGCCACATGGGACTCCCTGGAGGGCCAAGAGTGGCCACCCACCCACCTTTCCCTGACTCCCCACCCTGCCTTCAAATGTCATATAGACTGGGATTATAATCCGAGGATTAACAATCCTGGGGTAACAAATCCTGTTCTGCCTCCAGACAGAGGCAGTAATGTTTCTGAACACCAGTTGCTGGAAACCACAGGAGCTCTTGCACCCAGGTCCTCCTTTGGGGCCTCTATTGGGCACCTAGTTGGCCACAGTGAGAACAGAATTCTGGATGCGCTGGGCAACTGGTCTGATCCAGCTGCCTCTTCCAATGTTAAGTTGACTGTACAAACGGAGGGGGAAATTACACGTTACATGAAATGCTTAAAATGGAACCCTGCTGTTGTTTTAATGAAAAGCAGTCACTCCCCGTGCCAGGATTCCAGCTGCATAATTGCCCTTTTAAAACACACACATCTGGAACCTGGGTAGAGGAACAGATTGGGGGTGATTTTTACTTTTAAGATGGCCACCAGGCGCTCTTCCCAGCGCCTCCCCGGCAACACACAGAGCACTCCTTCGCTCAAAATAGCAACCTCTGGAGAGACTACTTTTCATTTGAAAGAAATACCTGCCTGGGTTTTGTTATGTACATTTGTGCATAAAGTGCAGAAACTAAAATTAAAATCTGTGTGTGTGCGCGCACGCGTGTGTATATATATATATATACACATCGGTACCTTGGGTTACATACACTTCAGGTTACATACGCTTCAGGTTACAGACTCCGCTAACTCAGAAATAGTACCTCAGGTTAAGAACTTTGCTTCAGGATGAGAACAGAAATTGTGCTCCGGCGGCATGGCAGCAGCAGGAGGCCCCATTAGCCAAAGTGGTGCTTCAGGTTAAGAACAGTTTCAGGTTCAGAACGGACCTTCCAGAACGAATTAAGTACATAACCCGAGGTACCACTGCGCACACACACACACACACACACACACACCAGCTCTGGACAAATGTTTAACATCTGTACCTGAGGTTTCGAAGGTAATTTACAATCTAAACATTCAGTTTAGATTCATCTTCAAAAGCCTTGCTAACAAATGTTAAAGGCAGTAATGGCAAGCACAGCTTCCCCAACCCATCTTTTTTTTATTACAGTATTACACTCTGTTTTTCTAAAACCCTTGACTCCACCAGCACCCATAAACGTGGATCACAATATTACAATAGGGTTAATTATTAGCAATTATTTCAAAGTAGCATTAAACAAGCCTAGGCACATGGGGAGCAGGAGCAGCGTGCCATACCTTTAAAAAAAGCAATTGCCTTTTATAATTTCGCAGCAGTTATGGGTGCCCGTGAAGGCTGAACAGAACCACTTTGCAAATGTTTACACAACCAACAGAAGACAAAAGGGAAATAAAAGCTACCACCAGCATTTGGCAGAATGGAAGAAGATCCTTAAATGTTTTGCTTTGGCAGAGGGCAAAACAGAACAAAATTGAAGGAATGACATGTGGGTTGCCAAGAAGGAAATACAAGATGAGAAGACAAACAGACAAAGACCAGGAAGGAAAATGGAGAAAAGAGGATTGGGGGGGGGGGGGGACATACAGCCCCAAAGGTCACAAACGCCAGCGCTCATTCCCACAGGAAGCTGGATTTTTTTCCATGAGCTCTGCAGAATCTATCGCAGCAAAAGACACTGGACAAAAAGACAATAGCTGCGCTTAAAGTGAATGAGACCATCTGATGGGTCTAAAAAAACAGCGGATCATGTGGAAATGCTTTTTCTAGACCAGACCACTTGATACTTCAGGTGAGGGCGATATGATTTCAGTGTTCTCTGTGTACAGAAAACTAGATCTTAGGAGGAGGTTACTGGCTTTCACCACAATAGACAAGTTTTGTGTGTGGCTCAAGTATTATTATTTTTTTATCTTTACAGGAAAGCACTGCAGCATTTAACTCTCTCATCCACCTGTCATCCAAGATGGTATATAGTCCAGGAACGTGTTACCATGTGCTTTGCTATTGAAAAGGCCTTTAGGTCATCTTTAAGGGGAAATCCCTCCAATAAAACTCCCCTATTATGTGACACTTACAATGCAGTCCTACATGCAGGAAGGCCCACTGAGTTCAATGGGGTTTACTCCCAAGTAAGTGCATACAGTACAGTATAGAACTGCAGCTTTAGTGGGTTTAGTGCAACTGCATGGCAGGTGAGCAGAACACAGGCTGCCTAACTCAAATGCAACGTAAGAAATAAAAATCAATAAAATACAATTGGAAGTCAATATGAACATTTAATGCAATGTTATGTGCTATCTCCTGTCTTCAGCCACAAATCCACAGACCAGCTGCAGGCCGCCTGAATGAAGTTCATGGACTCCTGGTGTTCTGCAAACCAGAGTCTGTATACCCCATGGTACAATCCTTAGTATTTGGATGGAAAACCCATGAAAGGCACATTGTCATCAGCTTTCTGTACATGGGATCTTCTATATCAGGCATAGGCAAACTCGGCCCTCTAGATGTTTTGGGACTACAACTCCCATCATCCCTGACCACTGGTCCTGTTAGCTAGGGTTGATGGGAGTTGTAGTCCCAAAACATCTGGAGGACCGAGTTTGCCTACGCCTGTTCTATATTTTGGTGACCTCTTTTGCTTCATTCATATAGACAGTTGCTTCTCCCAATAATATCTGCACAGCTGGACTGGTCTGGTATTGGGCAAGAACTCAACACTGCAGCTCCTACAACAAACCCTTGCACGTTGATATGCCTAGACGACACCTTCCCACGCCTGCCTTTGGGTGATGTAGCGCCATGTTGTTAACGCTTCACTGCTTACAAGAAGCATCAAGTTCAATTTACAACCGAGGAGATTAAGATCAGGTATCAGGAAGTACCATAAGAATGCAGGGGGAAGTAGCGGGGAGGCATTTAGCTTGCATTCTCCAGGCACGTCCCACAGATTATTAGGAGCACAATGACAAGCATAAGGGTTTTTCATTTTAAAAGCTGAGCTTGGGGATCTGGGCGGCTTAAAACCACTGATCTTCAGTTGGCAGGTCGGGCCGGCCCTCGACTGGGTCACGATCTGGTCTAAGATGGGTTGCAACAGCAGCACTCGCACCGTACCTTCCAACATTTCTCTGATGAAAACAGGGACAGCCTATCCCATAATAACAATTGTGTTATTTATATCCTGCCCCAGCCACTCTGGGCAGCTTTCATCTTATATAAAAAGATAATAAATCATGAAAACACTTCCCTATACAGGGCTGCCTTCAGATGCCTTCTAAAGGTTGCATAGTTACTTATCTCTTAGGCTCGGGGGCCGCATAACTACATACCCTCCAACATTATTCCAATGAAAATAAGGATGTCCTAAGGGAAAGCGGGACATTCCGGGATCAAATCAGAAACTGGGACTGACCCTGAAAAATATGGACAGTTGGAGGGTCTGCTCTCCTCATCTGTGATTCCCAGCATTCAGACATTCTCATTCACGCTTTGCATTTTTGCAGAATGCAAAAATTTCCAACTGCTCCTAAGTGTGGACTGTCTATGAGGCTTCTCTCGCGCACTAGAAATTAACATCCGAGGCTGCCTTCGGGCGAGTCAGCCTATAGGCCCGCCTAGCTCTGCAGAGATTACTGGCACCGCTCTTCTTCTACCTGGAAATGCCAACTGTTGAATTCGGTCATTTACCCTCGCTAGATTCAATGTGCTGCCATCTGCCTTATTGCAGGGCAGATTTGAAGGTAAACCATATGCGGAATGAGTCTGCCCCTGCGGCTTGATGGAAGAAGAAACTGTCTCTCATGCCTTGTTACGCTGCCGTTTTTACGGGGATATACTCTCGGTATTTATTACCCCTGCTATGCAAAAATCTCCAAATGAATCCGAACTTCAACATCTAAAATCCCTGGTAGAGGACAAGGATCCTGAGATCATGTTAAGGGTAGGCAAATTCTGTGCAACTGCCATAAAACTTAGGGAACAAGCTGTGCTATCATTATGATTACGGTTTTAAATGATAATTTTAGGTTATATGCTAGTGACTGAGTTTTAATCTATATATTTTTAAACTGTTGCTATATCTGTATTGTGCCTGTTATAAAAGGTAAAGGTCCAGTAGGCCCAGTAGGTCCAGTTGTGGCCGACTCTGGGGTTGCGGTGCTCATCTCGCTATATTGGCCGAGGGAGCCAGCATACAGCTTCCGGGTCATGTGGCCAGCATGACTAAGCCGCTTTTGGCGAACCAGAGCAGCGCATGGAAACGCCGTTTACCTTCCCGCCAGAGTGGTACCTATTTATCTACTTGCACTTTGACGTGCTTTCGACCTGCTAGGTTGGCAGGAGCAGGGACCGAGCCATGGGAGCTCACCCTGTTGCGGGGATTCGAACCGCCGACCTTCTGATCTGCAAGTCCTAGGCTCTGTGGTTTAGCCCACAGCGCCACCCATGTCCCTTGAGATCATGTTAAGGGTAGCCAAATTCTGTGCAATTGCCATAAAACTTAGGGAACAAGCTGTGCTATCATAATGATTACGGTTTTAAATGATAATTTTAGTTTATATGCTAGTGACAAAGTTTTAATTTATATATATTTTTAACTGTTGCTATATCTGTATTGTCCCTGTTATACCGAATTGCAAATTCAAATGCATCCCTATCATGTTTTTTAAGACTTCCAACTGTTGAATCGGGAGTTTCTGCTTGCAAAACACGCAGTCTACCTTGTCCCAGCCAGCCTTCTACTGGGATCCCTAGCTTGCCCTCTCCCTACAATGTCTCCCCAGGAGCCTCAAGCCCAGGAAGTCAGCTTCTTCTCCACCCACACGCCACCCTAGGTCTACTAGGCTCTTTTCTATGGGGGCCAGGAAGCAGCATCCCATCGCCCTGCATGGCTCCCTGCCCAATCCCAATGGGAGCACAAACCTGGAAAATAAGGAGATGCACATGCGCTACCGTGTGGGTTGCAAGAGAAGGAAACAGGCAAAAACACCAGGCCCTGCTTGGCTTTTAAGCGTGCTGTTTTCGTGTATCCTTTTCTACATTCCATAGGTGCTGTGAGAGCTGCTATGTGAAAAGTGGACTACGGGTCGTCTCCAAGGCTGCCATTCTGCATGCGCAACAGAATTTCCCTCTCCCCTTCCCTCCAGCACATAGCTGTCAACTGTCCCTTATTTGGCGGGAAACTCCCTTATCCCAGTGCTGTGTCCCGCTGCTGTCCCTTACTGATGATGTCCCAGGTTTCAAAGGAAGCAGCTCCTCTCCCTGCCGGCCAGGGAGGAGGGAGGCTCCAACTGTGTTGCTTGGCTGCGTTGCTCACCCAATAAGGAGTCTAAGAACGACTGGGGGGTGGAGCTTGCATGCCTTGTGCCAATCAAATCGGCCGCATTGCCTGGGGACTCGCCTTTGCTCAGCGCTTCCCAGCGGAGAGGTGACGGTGGTTTTCCTTGCTGCATCCCATTTGCCGGGTTGCTGCGCTGTGGGAACCACCGCTTGAGGCTTCGTTTGGCTTCTGGCTGGGCTTTCTGCCTTTGGCTCAGAAGTTGAACATACCTGTGCTCTGAAAATCCCTTATTTTGGCTGCTGATCCCTTATTTTTGAGGCTGCTGGTCCCTTATTTTCAAATCTGTAAATTGACAGCTATGCTCCAGCAGCATCACACAGAGGTTTGGGGACCACCCTTCCCCCCGGAGCAGAATTTGGAGTTGCACGGGGAGAAGAAGAGGCACTCCCGCTGCAAAAGCGTGACATCGCTCATGCAGCTATAAACCCTAGTAAACGAAGCAAAGAAATAAATTGCGTCATTTGAACACATCAGGAAATCCAGCTTTTCTTGGCAAACCTTTTAAGCACACTGAGTTGCACATCCTTGGCTAGAACCTCCCTGCTTCCCTCTGCCCCAACTGCTTCTGAAAAATAGGATATACACGCGCCATTCCTCCCTTCCTGCTTTCTGTAGCAGCAAAAAAACAACAACACAAAAAACCCTGCCTGCTCTGCACTGATGCTCTGCGTAACTTCCTAGTACTGCTTTGAGTAATCCCAGCTTCATAATCCTTAGCAGAAGGGAGAAGGATAATTTGCATATGCATCTGCAGATTTTGTTGGAATTGGCTAAAATACGGTATACTAGTACAGCCATTGCACGTCGCTCCCGAGCCTCTCCTCTCCCACCTACTCACAGAGATCCCCTTTTTAGAAAAACACAAATCAGGGTTTCCAGCAGTTTCTTGATTCTCCATCAGGAAGGTGTCACAGTACTGTATATATTGTTTAATATACCTCCCCAAGGAAATTTCCTACTCCTTGCTGTTGAAATAACACTCCCAGGTCCAGCGTATTTAATCTGGAGTGCAGCAGAAGGCAATACAGAATTAATTGCTTCTGCAAGAGAAGCCTCCATCTCCTGTTCCGTGGGAACTGCGAAAGAAACCTGTGACTTTTTAGGAGTTTTTTGTTTTTTTAATGAAATGCATGCTGATTGGTATTGAACTGCCCACCTCTGCTGTGGGTATGGGTCTTTGAGCTCCTCCAAAGGCAAAAAGTAAGCGAGATCGCACATTTTTGAATTCTCCACCCACCCAGTGGCAAATTTTAATCTCATATCTGCACTCAAGAGATTGATTTCAATCCTCTTTTATTATCCACCTCGATAGCAATTCCTTGCTCCCTCCTGGATGCGTCAAGTGATGGTGGATAATGCCTTCTGCTTCCAGGCTAGATTTCACATTATTAGTTAATAATCCCGATGGAGTTTTGTAAACAAAAGCGGGGGTTGCCCAGCCACTAATAAATGCTGCTTTCTCTAGTGTGCAGCCAACAAACCTGTTTCAGGAGAACCCCTAAACAGAGATTTTTTAAAAGGATTTATAAAACCGTCTCCATTCCTGAGGCTGAAAGTGGTGGGGAGGTTGTGGGTGTGTTTTATCCAGTGCTATCACACTATATATCACACTATATAGTGGGACGCGGGTGGCGCTGTGGGTAAATGCCTCAGCGCCTAGGGCTTGCCGATCGAAAGGTCGGCGGTTCGAATCCCCGCGGCGGGGTGCGCTCCCGCTGCTCGGTCCCAGCGCCTGCCAACCTAGCAGTTCGAAAGCACCCTCGGGTGCAAGTAGATAAATAGGGACCACTTACTGGCGGGAAGGTAAACGGCGTTCCGTGTGCTGCGCTGGCTCGCCAGATGCAGCTTTGTCACGCTGGCCACGTGACCCGGAAGTGTCTGCGGACAGCGCTGGCCCCCGGCCTCTTGAGTGAGATGGGCGCACAACCCCAGAGTCTGTCAAGACTGGCTCGTACGGGCAGGGGTACCTTTACCTTTACCTTTTATCACAGAGTATGGCATAGCCAAAGGAGACTGAGCCATTCCTAGCCATGGCATGACTTCAGGGCCGGCTCTAACGTTAGGCAGGGTGAGGCGACTGCCGATTTTCACTTAGCTGCTGGCTTTTCAACTACCTGCTCTTATTTGTTGTTTTATGATTGTTCTGCATTTCTGCATCTTGCCGTCCTGTGCATGTTTACATTAAATAACTAACAGGGACTGCAAATAAAACATTGTCAGGGACGGAAGAAGCACCGCTCTCTTCGCACACTCCCATCCATCTGACGGGCCCCAGCTGCTGCTTGCTCTGCTCCTAATGCCCAAATGTGCAGCCATCTATTTAAATGGCAGATTTCACCCACTTGGAAAACAACTCGTGAGATGAGTAACTATTTCCCATTTATAATCCTGAAGAGCTATTAATAGCAGGCAAATAAAGTGCTTCCTGCCAGTTTGGTGCCTACCCATTATACGTCTGAGAGATGTCGGAGCGACGCATATCTTTTTTAATGCTCAGCGGAGCAAATATTTATTATAATCGCTAATTATAGAAAAGGCAGAAGAAAGCAACAGAGGTATGGCACTGCGGATGCTCCAGATGGTTTGAACTAGGAGATAATAAAAGAATCACATAGAGGAATATTGCAGGGGCGGCTTTATTTTTATTTTTATAAAAAGAAAGACACCTTTTGGATTTGTATGTCATTTGGATACCATGATCCCCCATACGGGCTTTTAAAATATTTGCATGGATTTTTAACCGTCTTAATAACCAGTCCTGAGAAAGACCTCTGTGTGGTTAAACAACCCGATCATACACAACGAAAATTACCTGGAGGGGAGAAAAGTTTTTTTTACTGCGTCGATACTTGCTCTGCTATGTATATGTGCATGTTTTTACAGGAACTTGGAATCAATTGTGTTGGTTTCGCCGAGTGAAACAGACGGCTGCTCCAAGCCAAGTGATGTGCTGTGGGGTGTGGGAGCTATGATAATCCAAGGCGATCCATCACTTGCCTACATGAAGGAAGCCGAAATTCTGCAGCCAGGCCCATGATTCTATCATGAACTATGAGCTATCTATCATTTATCATGAGTGCCATTGATTGTCGGTAAGAGCAGTTTGACAATGGAGCCAAATCACCTAGCAGGGTGGTGGGTACACCATTGCTGGAAGGTCTCTCAAGCAGACGCTGGACAGATCCCTCTTGAAGATGCTCTGGCTTTCCTGTATCAAAATGGCCAACAACGATGCGCAACCTCATACCAAGAGGCCAAATATGGGCTCTCCGGGCCTCTCTGTCTAACCCTCTTGACCACCCACCCTACCCACAAAGCCATGCCCCCTCACTGGTCTTGCTCCACAGCCTCCTCCAGTTCTTTTGCCTCCTGAGAAGGTGCAGCAGAAAAGGGCCTACGGTTGGTATCCATCTCCCATCCAGCAACAGTCCTGCCACCACTGCCTGTCTCCTAGGCCCCGATTTACCTGCACCATCCATCACCAACACGTTTGTGAAACCATGCTAAATTAGGAGCAGGCTGGGGCTATGGGCCTCTGGGGCTGTTCTCCAGCTCAGCGGCTTGAGGTGCGGCACTGCAGGAAATGCTCTGTTGAGTACGCAAAGGCGAAGGACCAGGCTCCTGGAAGATACACCAGGCCTGGCTGATCCAAAAGCTGCTGACATGGCACAGCCTTTCTGTTCCTTTCTGCTCCTCTAGTAGGATTGAGACGATACTGTGGACAGAAGCTCACGAGACTATGGCCACATACACACCACACATTTAAAGCACTATCATAGCTTCCCCAAAAGAATCATGGGAGCTGTAGTTTGTCAAGGGTGCTGAGAGTTGTTGTCATTCTTGTTTAGTCATTTAGTCGTGTCCGACTCTTCGTGACCCCTGGACCAGAGCACGCCAGGCACTTCTGTCTTCCACTGCCTCCCGCAGTTTGGTCAAACTCATGCTGGTAGCTTCGAGAACACTGTCCAGCCATCTCGTCCTCTGTCGTCCCCTTCTCCTTGCGCCCTCAATCTTTCCCAACATTAGGGTCTTTTTGAGGGAGTCTTCTCTTCTCATGAGGTGGCCAAAGTATTGGAGCCTCAGCTTCAGGATCTGTCCTTCCAGTGAGCACTCAGGGCTGATTTCCTTCAGAATGGATAGCTACTATCATAGCTTCCCCCAAAGAATCATGGGAGCTGTAGTTTGTCAAGGGTGCTGAGAGTTGTCTGGAGACTTCTATCCCCCTCACAGAGCAACCATTCCTAGGATGGTTTAACCATCAGTCCCTCTTCCCAGGAACTTCTATCACTTCTTTCGGCGCCCTCAACAAACTACAGCCCCCAGCATTCTCTGGAGGAAGTCCTGACTCTTTTAAAGTCTTGGCCTCAAGTGGTGAAGTCCCTGTGGTTTGAGCTCTGGAGACTCCTCTATCCCAGCCTGACAATGGGATGGGTAAGGGACAGCTGGGAACTGGGAAGGCAAGTCCTTAACTGTGACCCAAACATGCATGTCACGGGGTAGAAGCCTAGCTCAGTGGCAGGGACACATGCTCTGTGTTCAGAAGATCCCTGGTTCAATCCAGTTAAAATAGCCTGGAAGAAAGTAATGGGAAGGACCTCTGCCTGACATGATGTACCGTATTTTTTGCTCTATAAGACTCACTTTTTCCCTCCTGAAAAGTAAGGGGAAATGTGTGTGCGTCTTATGGAGCGAATGCAGGCTGCGCAGCTATCACAGAAGCCAGAACAGCAAGAGGGATTGCTGCTTTCACTGCGCAGCGATCTCTCTTGCTGTTCTGGCTTCTGAGATTCAGAATTTTTTTTCTTGTTTTCCTCCTCCAAAAACTAGGTGCGTCTTGTGGTCTGGTGCGTCTTATAGAGCGAAAAATACGGTAGATCTGCTGCCAGTCAGAGTAGACAATACTGGTCTAGATGGACAAAGGTGCAAGATGTCTGGTATAATGAACCATCCTACGAAAAAGAGGACTTCTTTTTCTCTCCCCACTCTGTCCAGTTTCTCTACTTGCCCAGGTATGGCACTCAAGCTACCACCTGCTTGGTGGTCTCTGAAACAGCCGGTGCTCCTGTATCCCGCCGCCCACTCTCGGGATAAGCTGAAAATAAACAAAACACAGCGGGATTGTGCTGCATGATGTAGGCGACTAGTTCATAGCTGTTCATAGATTCAAGTAAGCTGCTCCCGAGATGTGTGTGTAATTTAGCTATTGTTTAAACAGCTTTCATAACAGACAAAGCCTTAAATTATTTCTCCCCCCCCCCACCTCCACACACACACACACACACACACACACCCCTCAGGCTACTCAGAAGCTACTCAGCCAAGTTTTTACAAGATACTTTCCAAAAAGAAAAATAGCCAAGCCCCGTTCAGTGGCTAAATATAGAGAAGAGTCTATTTTTTTCATGAAGAGTGTGATTCATGACCCAGCGACGCTTAAAGCCCAAACTACGCAAAACAGCAGGTCTCAAGGTAGTGAGCTGCTGCTGAACTGACCTACCAGATGGCGTGAGAGGGGATAGATCACATGACAGAGGAAGCCCCTATACTTAAGAAGCAAAATAGCCAGGCCAAAGAAAAAACTATGGGCGGGTGAAGGATTCTAACACAGACTTCCCCACAACAAACTGTCCTTTCTCTTTAATCAATATATAGTAGTACCTTGGTTCCCGAATGCCTTGCGAGTCTAACGTTTTGGTTCCCAAACACCGCAAACCCGGAAGTGAATGTTCCGTTTTGTGAACTTTTTTGGAACCCGAATGTCCAAGATGGCTTCATATTGGCTGCAGGAGTATCCCTCACTCACTGCCAGTATATGACCAGTTGCATCATCCTGAGGAACACCCTGGGATTCCCTGATACAGCCTGCACTACAGTTGACAAGGGTGAGGGAAGACCCCAAGCATCATCATTGCTCAGAATCTAGTCAGGGTAGCCTATGAGCCAGTTTAGTATAACGGTTAAGAGACCAGGGTATAAAATCCCCCCTCAGCCATGAAGCTCACTGGGTAAATTCAGGCCAATCCCGCCCACCCAACACTTAGCACCTAAGCTACCTCAAAGGGTTGTTGGGAGGATAGAAAGAGGTGGGGAGAACCACATACGTCAGCGATGGCCAAACTTGGCCCTCCACCTGTTTTGGGACTACAATTTGCAATCTGCAAACGCCATCTTGGTAGTCAAGATAACCCCACAATTAATGGGCAGTTATTGCAGCAGTGAGCTCATATATGTTTATATTCACTTGCTTTGATATTAAGCTAATTGGCTTTCTTTGATGTTGTCCTTATCTGTGGGCTTGGGGTGCTGGGCTCTGAGCCCAGAAAGAGGAGCTATCTGTAAGATTTGGGTCAGGCATAGGCAAACTCCGGTCCTCCAGATGTTTGGGACTACAATTCCCATCATCCCTGACCACTGGTCCTGTTAGCTAGGGATGATGGGAGTTGTAGTCCCAGAACAGCTGGGAGGGCCAAGTTTGGCCATCACTGACATACGTCATCTTGTGTGCCTTAGGATATAATGGCAACATAAATAAAACCCCAAAGTCTGGGCAAAATCTGGACAAATGGGAACGGATGGAAGGAGGGGATTGTTGGTTTGTTCCTGTTCTTGTTTCTATTATGTATTTTGTGTTTATTTTATTTAATTTTTTTATTCTGTGAGCCACCCTGAGATCTACAGATGAAGGGTAGTACACAAATTTTAACAATAACAATAGGCCTATCCTTCATTTACAAACCAGGATGCCTGCCCTTTGTTCTGGGAGCCAACTAAGAACAATGTGAGTGTCTATTTGAGTGGCATGTGTCACAGACAAACTGTGCCACTGATACAGTTGGGAAACTTTGGACAGCAGAGGCCTACATGAGCCAACAACCTGACTTAGGAAAAGACAGCTAATAACCTTTCCTGTATTCTCTTTCTGGTCCGTAGAAACACACCGCCAACCAGTACTTTTTGTCAGACATTTCCATATGTTTTTCCACAGCCTTCCATCACGAGGGAGAGAAATGGATGTACAGTGGTGCCTCGGGTTAAGTACTTAATTCGTTCCAGAGGTCTGTTCTTAACCTGAAACTGTTCTTAACCTGAGGTACCACTTTAGCTAATGGGGCCTCCTGCTGCTGCTATGCCACCAGAGCACGATTTCTGTTCTCATCCTGAAGCACTATTTCTGGGTTAGGAGAGTCTGTAACTGAAGCGTATGTAACCTGAAGCGTATGTATCCTGAGGTACCAGTGTAAATCAAGAGTCTGAAGACCTAGGTGCCAATGGTGAAAGGGCAGGATTCGCGGTGCCCATCTCAGTGGCAGCCGCTCAAGACCTCTGGATCCTCAGCTATAACAAGCACACAATAACAGCCATAATGAAACCACAGAAAGCTCCCGGCCAGACAGTGCTGTTATGCGAGAGGGATATAAATTGACAGGAAAACGACAGTGATCAATTGTCTAGTGACATACTGGGAGGAGGCTCTGGCTGGAGCTGGCAGCCGTCCAGTAGTATTCAACATTTTAATTAGATATTTGAAGGGCTGTGTGGTAAATACACTAGCTGGATTCATGAATGGTTTGAAACTGAGGAGGGAGATGGTAAAGACTGTGGACAGGGATCATAAAATAAAAAATAAAAGAAGGCCTGACCTCAATAACATGGAGAAGCAGGCTGAATTTCTGGCCTGGTGCCACACAAAAGCTTATACTCAGCAGGCTTCAGAGAAGCCTTTCTAGTGCATTAAAAAAAAAAAACTTTTAATGGATTTGAATTCTACCAGTCTTAAAGGATTTAGGCTAGAAAGCACAGAGCATCTGCTTGTCTCTGGGGCAAATCCCCGGCCAACGTGCAAAGTTCAGCTTCAAGCGGGGGGAAACAATATTTCGGGCAGTGTGGGTTAGGAGAAATTGGAGAAGTGGAACTTAATTGAACCCATGGCCATGTACCTTTTTCTTGGCCAATCTTGTAACCAGCCAGCCCTCCCTGCAGAATTTTCACTGCCAGTGAAAAAGACCCTGGAAAGTGAAGGAAGGCAGTCCACCTGCTGCTGCTGCTGCTGCTTGGAGTGGAAACTTTTATACAAGGAAGGAAATCAGAGAGGGGAACGAAGGCTGGCATTATGAGCCACGGCTGTACAGTATAAAAATCAAAGGCGTACATCTCAGGCCCAGCAATTGTCAAGCAAAAGGTTGCGTTGGAGAACAGGTGGCATATAATATCAATCGCATACAAGAAACACACACTTTTCTCCGCCCCTCCAAGGAACTTGGGGCAGCATACATACTTATTCCCCCTCCTTTATCCCCAAAGCACAGCCTGTGTTCAGACACTAAAGGTAAAGGGACCCCTGACCATTAGGTCCAGTCGTGGCCGACTCTGGGGTTGTGGTGCTCATCTCGCTTTATTGGCCGAGGGAGCCGGCGTACAGCTTCCGGGTCATGTGGCCAGCATGACTAAGCCGCTTCTGGCGAACCAGAGCAGCGCACGGAAATGCCGTTTACCTTCCTGCCGGAGTGGTACCTATTTATCTACTTGCACTTGATGTGCTTTCAAACTGCTAGGTTGGCAGGAGCAGGGACCGAGCAACGGGAGCTCATTCCGTCGCGGGGATTCGAACCGCCAACCTTCTGATCAGCAGGTCCTAGGCTCTGTGGTTCAACCCACAGTGCCACCCGCGTCCCTCATATTTGGACATTACGCTAAGCCATAGTTTAGGTTAGCCTTGTGCTCACACCCTCCTCCTCCTCCTTCCCCAGAGTCCAGAGCAGGCACCCCGAAACTTGGCTCTCCAGCTGTTTTGGGACTACAATGGGATGACGGGAGTTGTAGTCCCAAAACAGCTGGAGGGCCAGGCTTGGGGGTGCCTGGTCCAGAGCCATGGTTTCAATGCAGCTTTAAAAAAAGTGGCTTGAGGGGAGTAGATCAGCCCCCCCCCCCCCCATGCACAACAAACAGCGATGTCATTACTTTGGCACACAGTGCCTTAAACTATGGAACTCTCTTCCAAAAGACAGCTACAAAGCTGGACAGCCGCTACAAGAGAACTAGACAAATTCATGGAGGATAAGGCTCTCAATGGCTGCAAGCCACAGTGGCTTTGCTACACCTCCTGTGTTGGAGGCAGCAGGCTAGTTGCTAGGAATTGAGAACGGTGAGGGTGCTGCTGAATTTAGGCCCTGCTGGCTGGCTGGCTTCCCATAGGCATCGAGGTGGTTCACTGGGCTAGATGATGAACCTTTCGTCAGATCCAGCAGGCCTCTTCTTATGTTTATTTTTTGCACAGCCAACTCCTCCAACCACAAAGGTCCCTTCATCTGGACTTGAACTCTCTGCCACCCTGCGCTTTGCAACCACACATGCCTTGGGGATATAATGACAGTTTGCTGCAATTCTGCCACCGCCACCTCTGCCCTGAATTCTGTGCTATAACAAGAGCTGTGCGGAGCTCTGGCAGGGCAGGGCAAAAGAAAAGGAAAAAGAACAACAAACCGAAATGAAGAACTGTCTAATTTAGCAGAGTTATAGTCCCGCAACAAATGCAAACGGCTGAGTGTTTTTTTCTTCTAACCCTCTCATCAAACTGCTTTTTACTGGGGTGTTTTGCTTTTGGTCTCTGGGCTTTTGATGTACTAATTAGCCCACCCAACCTGGGACAGCCCTTCTTCTGTTTTTGCTCTGACCATTTTTGGATTGAGGAGGAGCTGAAAGAGTCCTGATATTTTTGCTCTGTGCTTCCCTTCTACCCATGTGGTCCAGAGCAGACATGGCAACAGGGAAAGGATGCAGCTCAGTGGTTGAGCATCTGTTTTGCACTCAGAAGGTCCTGGGTTCCATTCCCAGCATCTCCAGATAGGACTGGGAGAAACCTCTGCCTAAAATCCTGGAGAGACACTACTGGTTTTGCGTACGCAATACGGAGCTGGATGGAGTAATGGACGGGCTCAGTAGAAAGGCAGCTTCCTAGGTTCCTAACGCTTCCCCAGCCAGAAAGCCTGCAAAGCTGGACCTGAACACAACAGCACTCTGCCCACCCGTGAATCCCAGCACCTAGTATTCAGACTCCAAAGAGTGGAGACAGACCTCCACAACACTTGTATCAATCACATTCCAGAAATCGTTCACCGTCACCACGGATGCCATTCTCTGGTGGAACAGTAGCTAAGTTCATTCACGGTTCTAAATACTGGAGTTGGGGAATGCTGGAGTTGAGGTTAGGAGTACAGGTGCTTGTAGTATAAACACCGACAACTGGGAAACGCTCACCTGCGAGCGCTCCAGTTGGAGAACAGCCTTTGCCAAAGGTGTCATGGGCTTTGAAGACACTCAAACTCAGGACGAAAGGGAGAAACGTGCTAAGAGGAAGGCACGCTTGGCAAACCCTCACCGTGATCCACCAGGAAACCAATGTCCCCACTGTGGAAGGACACGTGGATCCAAAATTGGCCTCCACAGTCACTTACAAACTCCTTGTTAAAACCATGTTTATGGAAGACAATCTTACTCGGCTACAAGTGATCACCAAAGAAGAAGTAGTAGTACAGATGTTGTCAAAACAACCATAGGAAACCATTGCCTAGAAAGGCCCACAAAGTCAAATTCCTTTCTTGCCTCTGTGCTCTGGAATACCCAGTCTGGTCATCTGAATAAAGGGGGAACTTAAGGCACGGTTCTGCAATGAGTTTGCTGGAAGGCTCTCTTTCATCATGTGAAATGAGTGAGAACGAACTTCTTGTGGGATCTACTTTGTTGTTGTTTTCTACCAGAATGCCAAGATCCACCAACTGGTGCCAAAGACAACAAGGTAGAATTAAGGAATTCTGAGCCCGAGGAATTGTTTCAAGTACCAAAACCCCAACTGCACTCACAGTCCTTCCACAAAAATAAAAGCACACCCGTTTTCCCACCCCCAATCACCAGCTTATTTAGGGGGGCTCTTTTGTTGCTGCTACTGTTGGAACAAATGGGCATAAGAAATCCTTGCCAATGTACTTAAGATACCTTCTATTCACCCCTAAAGCAGGTAGCTAGAGGTGAACAGAAGACTGGGAAAGGTGAGGCTTAAACCCTAGCAGAAGTATGCTCAAAAATTATCACCACCTTCCCCTGAACCTGCAGCTGATCTGTAAAAGATACAGGGACACATCCTGTATCCTGCAAAAGTGTGAATAGTCAGACAACAGAAAAACAATTAAAACAACACTGCTACCTCATCTCATCCTCTTCTGTATTGCAGACTAAACAGTCTTGATATTTTACTTCCCCTTTATACAGACACCCACTCAGAAGCTTTTCATCAAAGTTTCCAGGCCTCTCTTTTATCTAAGCTCAGCTGTCTGACCAAGAGCCCAGTCATAGCAGAGGGTAATAGCTGGAGGCAGCCTGACTAAGGTGGACACATGGGAACAGGTGCTCCTGCACCTTTAATAGCTGGGTCCCTGCGTTTAATGTATGACAAGCTGAAATTCCCATTTCCACGCAACAAAAAAAGGTGCAGCAGCCCTCTCCTGTTTTGAACCTGGGCCTCCTAATCTTGTCCTAGACTAAGGAGACAAAGTCATGCACTTCACTTCACTTTACATGTGTGGGCCTTAGGTATGTCCCTCTCCCATTGCTGCCCAAAAACTAACAGCACAAATTACAATTATTATCATTTAATGTATTTGCATCCTGCCTTTTTCCGAAGACGAGGTTCAATTTGTGATATTCAAAAAGAGTGAAACACAAGGCAAAAGGAGTAAACTAGATTGGCATTCAAAGCAATTGCTATCACCTATTAGGGTTCACAGGGAAGTGGGTTAAACCACAGAGCTTAGGGCTTGCCGATCGGAAGATCGGCGGTTCGAATACCTGCAACAGGGTGAGCTCCCGTTGCTCGGTCCCTGCTCCTGCCAACCTAGCAGTTCGAAAGCACACAGTGCAAGTAGATAAATAGGCACCGCTCCGGCGGGAAGGTAAACGGCGTTTCTGTGCGCTGCTCTGGTTTGCCAGAAGCAGCTTAGTCATTCTGGCCACATGACCTGGAAGCTGTACGCCGGCTTCCTCGGCCAGTAAAGCAAGATGAGCGCCGCAACCCCCGAGTCGTCTGCAACTGGACCTAACGGTCAGGGGTCCCTTTACCTTTACCTATTAGGGTTCACACCCAGCACGATTCAAAGCATATCTACTCAGAAGTAAGCTCCACTGGCTTTAGTGGGACTTAAAGAGTGTAAGCCTATACATGTTTACACAGAAGTAAGTTCCTGCATGCTCAGCGGGTCTTTGTCCCAGGTAAGTGCTGTGTGTTCCAGAAGCTTTAATCCAAATGGCTGAGGGTCTTGGTAGACTACTTAACAATTTTTTCACCTGTTGTAGCAACCTTAATTCACTGTGCTAGATGCTGTATGATTTGTAATTGCATTTGTATTGCTTTTTAATTTTTCCTATCGCCTTACAATTTGCATCCCACAGATCTGCAATACAATAAAACCCAAGGTAAAGAAAAGAAGAAGAAATAAAAATACTATTAAAAACCAACAAGAGCAGGCATGCCACAGACCACCTGAATGAAGCTCATGGTCCACTTCTGGTCCACGGACCACTTTAGGAACCCCTGTTTGAACCTCTGGTAATTGTCTTTATTTCATTTATTGCACTTGCAGCTTTCTTGCATAAAATGCATTCAAGGATGCTTATAATAAAAAAACAAAACATAGCATAGCCGACATCGGAACCCAGCAGGTTAAGAAATGAATAGTTCACATAGAGGCAATCGATTTCAGCCACGCTAAGCACTTACTTCCTGCCTGTCTCCCACACTGGCCCTCTCAGCAGCCCACAGGAAGCTCCCAGGTGGCTTTCCATCCAGGCTCCTGCCTCAGGTGTCTTTGGACCATAGCCCTGGGGCGGCTGAGCTCTGCCCTTATTCAGGCTGCCCAGCTGAGGACTCCAGAATGGCACTTCCAACAAAAGTGGCAGCCTGCTGTGGGGTACGAGTCACGGCTATTAAGAGCCAGCTGCATCCTGCGCAGCTGCCAATCAGCTCTCCTCAAGGAAGTAGGAAGAGGCTGCTGGTCAGCAGTTGCTTCCGCTCTTGCCTGTTTCTTAAATTGCTCTTTTGTTTATCTTGGTCCGTGTTCATATCATACGTTTTAAGCACGGTGGTGCCACTTCAAAGCGTCATGGCATCCCCCAAGGAATTCTGGGAGCTGTAGTCTGCTAAGGGTGCTGAGAGTTGTTAGGAGAGCCCTATACCCCTTGCAGCAGACATCCCCAAACTTTGCCCTCCAGATGTTTTGGGACTACAATTCCCATCATCCCTGACCACTGGTCCTGTTAGCTAGGGATGATGGGAGTTGTAGTCCCAAAACTTCTGGAGGGCCGACTTTTGGGGTGCCTGCCTTGCAGTTCCCAGAGTTCCCTAGGAGGAGGGGCTGACGGTTAAACGCAGGCATCCCCAAACTCTGCCCTCCGGATGTTTTGGGACTACAACTCCCATCATCCCTAGCTAACAGGACCAGTGGTCAGGGATGATGGGAATTGTAGTCCCAAAACATCTGGAGGGCAGAGTTTGGGGGTGCCTGGTTAAATCACTCTGAAAATGTCTCCTAGCAGACTACAGTGCTAGAAGGGTAGCCAGTGCAGACCTTTTAATAATGGCGTCACATATTGTCGACCAGATGCCCCCTTCAGCAGTCTGGCTATAGCACTGTGCAGCAGCTGGAGCTTCCAAAACAGGCCCAAGGCCAGATCTACATAGAGTGAATTGCAGCAATCCAGTTTTGAGGTTACCACCACATGGCTATGCGCAGCTTCTCTTATTAACAGTACTTGTACAGAATGGTGGTATTCAAATGATCCTCCACACCATAGTTTAAAAGAATCAGTAGCAATTATCATGGCCCACGTGCCCCCTTCTCCCTCCCTCACATGCACAGCTTCATGTATTACTTCCTGTTTAGCTCAAACTACCATGGTTTGATCAAATCAAAGTTTGCAAAATTAAAACACAACAGCAAACTATGGTTTAACCGAAACAAGAAAGCAGGGGGTGCTGGCGTGGAGTTCATTCTCAGTCATCCAAACCATGGTTTACAGGACAACCAGGAGGCAGCCACCAGAATTCCTCTTCTTTTGCTACCCAACAGCTGCCTGCAACAGCAGCACAACCATGTCACAAACAGAGTTCCAATACGGATGATGTCACCATCAAAGGGACAGGGTTCAACCAGAAACACCCAATTAGGCTTTGAACACTGGGATCTCTACAGTCAAGGTACAACGAGGAGTGTGGGTGCCTGATTAGTCACCAAGAATTACGAGAGGGTGGTGATTTCTCCTCCAAAATGGCAGGAACTTTCTTCACCTGCAAAAACTCGATATGCGGCCATGCAATTTTTGGTCACCTCTGCACAATGGGCTGCATGCATGTTATACATCTCAGAGCAAACTTACCTGAGTCCTATAGGCAAGTTCTGGCAGGAGTCCACAATCGATGCAACAGCAGCAGTTGAAAGTCTGCTGGTAAATCGCTTAGAGCTGCAGCCAGAAATGAGTGGGATACCTGGGGTTCAGGCAACCTTTAGGAAAGAAAACAGGGGATGGGAGGGTTTGTTGGTAAACTTAAATCTCCTACTGGTCAGTATACAATGTGCATAAAACTCAGTCCTACGAAGAAAGCAAAAACCACACATGTCTAGGTTTGCTACGTTGCAATCCAGTGATGTAAAAAATTCTGGGCTTGCATGATGCAGTTGTGGCTGCTCCTGCCACCCCAAATAATAATAATAATAATAATAATAATAATAATAATAATAATAATAAATTGTATTTATACCCCGCCCTCCCCGGCTAGAGCCGGGCTCAGGGCAGCTAACACCATTAAAATTACAGTAAAAACATAATAATGTTTTTTTTTTAAAAAAAACCAATTTAAAATACAGTGGTACCTCAGGTTACATACGCTTCAGGTTACAGACTCCGCTAACCCAGAAATAATACCTCAGGCTAAGAACTTTGATTCAGGATGAGAACAGCATGGCAGCAGCGGGAGGCCCCATTAGCTAAAGTGGTGCTTCAGGTTAAGAACAGTTTCAGGTTAAGTACGGACCTCTGGAACGAATTAAGTACTTAACCTGAGGTACCATTGTACAGGTTAAAATGCAATTTAAAATGCAGCCTCATTTTAAAAGTAGCCCATAGATCAAAACCATACATTGCCCAACACCAGGGCCAACTGAGGCAGACTGAGGCAACCGCCTCAGGAAGCAGAATCCAAGGGGCAACTCTGTGCCCCACCTCCCAGAAGGGGAGAAGTGAAGCGGCTTCCAGTAAGTGAGGCTTCAGTGGAGGGTGGTACCTTCTCATTTCACCTCAGGAGTCCAAACGGAACAAGCCACTCCTGCCCAACACCCACTTTGATTGCCTACAAATGGGGCAATTCTCATTCTGGGCCAAGAGCATCATCCAGAGTCTCACCCTCCCTGGCCTCTGGTCCACGGCTTGCTCCTCAGTAGTACAGCATGGAATCGTGGCCCCTTGTACTTACCATCTGGACTGCCTGGGCTTCATTTCTCTTCTCAGTCAATGCACCTCAAGCTGTAAGAAAAACACAACGAGAATGTCTCATCCCAAGCAAAGCAAATGCAAGTAACCTTGGGCCTATATATTTCTTTAGATGCATGGGACATTAAGAGTTTGGACCACGGTACTCTCTGAACAGTTGACTAGTTGTGTTAAAAAAGCCCAGGGACGGAAAAGCACAGACTGCTTTATTATTGATTGGTATCCTTTTATTCAACACATGACAACAACTGGTGTCAATAGAAAGCCGCCTCGCTCCCTGCCAAAGCAGAAAAAAATGGTCAGCTGGAGCTCGATCTCATACCAGACTGAGCCTTCCCTTTACAATAATTCTTTTGTCCTCTATGTCTCATCAAAAGATGCTTGTTTATGATGCAATATTGTCTTCTTCCTGAATTCATTCTGCACTCTCTTCCGCTTTGTTTTTTTAATACGATAATCTTTATTGCCATTGTCCTATACAGAACAACGAAATTGAAAAATTCTACATCATACATTCAATAAACAAGCCTGCTATCCCAGCCTAGTTAACCCCTAAAAACTCTGATACCCCATCATTAAATACAATATACACCCACAGAGACTACCTTACACTGCGTTTAAAACCAAAATCGCATTTGGATAGAAACTGTTTCTCAGGCGGCTAGTCCTAGTCTTTATAACCCTGTACCTTCTTCCAGAAGGCAGAAGCTGAAAGAGATCATTTCCAGGGTGCGTATTATCCTGCACTATCTCTGCAGCTTTCTTATGACACCTGGAAGCACAGATTTGATCCAAGGTGGGAAGAGTGCACCCAATTATTCTCTCCGCAGTCTTTACAACCTTGGACAGCATTGTTTTTTCCCTGGCCGTGCAGCTCCCAAACCACACACAGAGACCATAAGTTAATACACTCTCAACAGTGCAATGGTAAAATGGCATCAACAGGTCCTTTGAGAGATTATTTTTCTTTTGTAGTTTTGACTTGTCATATCTGTTATAATTTAGAATTCGATTAAAATTTTTTTTAAAAACGGTGGGCCTAAATGTAGGAACTTGTCCTTTCCGTATGTGTCCTTGGGGCATGATGGGGCGATGGTAACACTCATCTCAACCTGAGCTCCTTGGAAAGGTGGGGGGGGGGGCTGCAATAAATAAATGAAGGACCACACACCTTCCGTCAATGCAGTACTGCAGCATAATATTGACTCAAAAACAGGTACATAAGCTTTCAGGAGCGATCAACCATATTCACAGAAGATGGACCTCTCAATCATCAATCAAATGAACAGCAGTGGATGGCCGGATGGGGCAGTGGCACTGATCTGACCTCCCTTTGCCTGCATCACTGCAGCCAGGGCAAAGAATGGGAGGTTAGCACAGTGCAAACACACCAGCAGAACCAATATGATGTTCCCACTGGTGCATTAGCATCCCACCAACCTCACCCCCTTCCCTCTCTGTTTTGTTACACAGCAGTGACACAGGCAACTAGAGTTCAGGTGAACGCCACAACGCCACTCCACAGTCCTCTACTGCAAATTCTTAATGGACGCACACTAAGAATTGCTGGATGCTAGGAACAAATAGTAGGGTGATGCGATAATGAATTAATGAATGGCCAACCAAGGACCCCATGCACACACATGCGGGCATACATGCACCTTACATCAGAGCAACGTTGTGATCCCAGAACATGAATATTAACCGTAAAACAGAAAAAGAGCACAACATATAACAAACTTATAAAATTTATGGCCGCAGGTTATGGCGATGACTCAGATAGCTTTAAAATGTGCCAGACAAAGTAATGCAGAACAGGCCTGCTGGTGGCTTGTAAATGAGTTCACCCAAGTTACTAGCCTGCAAAGACATTTACTAGCCTGCATTTCCATGTGAGAGTAGCAGCCAAAGTAAGAATACAGGCTGCTAGCCCCTTAGCAGGCTTGTAAAAGAGGAAAGGGGCAGGGGAGACAAAAATGTTTCCACCCAGGAGAGAAAGAGTGATCCACCCCTCCTCCACAAGCTCTGCTGGCCATGATGGGCTCTGTGGCTGGCACAGAGGAGGAGGAGGAAGCTAGGCTTACTGGTCCCCCCACTAGCACCCACTCAACTGCCTTGAATTCCTGGTTGCCTTGGTTTCCCAGGTGTTAAATAGTAAAGGTAAAGGTACCCCTGCCCGTTCGGGCCAGTCTTGACAGACTCTAGGGTTGTGTGCTCATCTCACTCTATAGGCCGGGAGCCAGCGCTGTCCGCAGACACTTCCGGGTCACGTGGCCAGCATGACAAAGCTGCATCTGGCGAGCCAGCGCAGCATACGGAACGCCGTTTACCTTCCCACTGGTAAGCGGTCCCTATTTATCTACTTGCACCCGGGGGTGCTTTCGAACTGCTAGGTTGGCAGGCGCTGGGACTGAACGACGGGAGCGCACCCCGCCGTGGGGATTCGAACCGCCGACCATGCGATCGGCAAGTCCTAGGCGCTGAGGCTTTACCCACAGCGCCACCCACATCCCTCCAGGTGTTAAATACACAGCTGCAAAAAGTACTGCAATTTGTCATCATTGCCAATGGGTCCTCCAAGTTCAGGGACAATATGCCTCTGAGCAGCACATACTAGGGATCAACAGAAGGGAACATGCTGGGTTTGTATTTATAGGGGTGCAGCTCATCGACAGCATATCCTACAAAATCCAGGTGATGCTCTGCTGACAACACGCCAGAGTGCCAGACCAAAAAACAGGACATTCTGGGATCCAACCAGAAGCTGGGATGACTTCTATAATTCCGGGATGTCCCGCTTAAATGGGGATGGCTGGGCAGCATGTGGTACAGCCCCTGCTTTGCAGATGAAAGGTCCCAGGTAGGACTATGAATGTCCCTTGGTTGGAACCCCAGAGAGCCACTACTGAGCTAGACTGACCAGTTGGTCTGACTCAGAATAAGCTTCCTATGTTCCTGTGCTTTGCTTCCAATCAGCTTCCCAGAAACATCTGTTGGGCCACTGCAGGAAACAGGATACTGGGCCAGATGCACCTTTGACCCTGATCAAGCAGAGCTCTTCTTGCATTTGTGTCATCCAGGCAAAAGCTCAAAAGCTCATAGCCCAAGAGGATGCTGGTGATCTTACACCAATTCTGGCGCCGGCCAGGAGGAAGTCCTTTGCAGGGACGCTTGGATGTCGCACTGTAAAGCTGTGTGAGCCTAGCTGGCCTATGCAACAGCTAGACAATCGCTGCATGAAAACCGCCTTCCCTTGCCAGTTTGTCAAGTTTTGGCTCGTCTGCTTCACCTTTCCAAACAAGGATGGAGACAGAAGACACCCATCACCCCCTGGGGGCAGAGGGGGTGGGAGATTCTGTTGGCATGGTGACTGACAGTAGCCCTCGCTTCCTTTTTAACTAACAGGAATAAAAATGTTTTGTTCTCATTAAGGAAAAAGAGAGCTGCATTCCTGATTGGTGAGTAACGTCTCTGCCTGCGAGTTAATCTCCCAGAAAGCTGTGGCAGCCTGGGATGGGGTTTCCAGTCCGACCCACTCAGCCACTTTTCTCCTGAGCCTCTCTAGATACTCTTGAGGAGGGAGTTTCACCCAGGTTGGGGCTCACACTGCCCCACCCCACTTCGTGCTAGGGTCCCACAACAGACAGGTGTTTCCTCACAGTGCCCAAGGGAGAATTGAGACACACAACTGGTTGAAGGGGTGCGGTGGAGCAAGCATGTTAATTCCTCAACTCTTATTTGTGATAAGGCTGATCAACCATCAAAGTTCGCAGTTTTCCAGGTCAGGGAAAGCTTTTCACACCATTCTGTCTGATGAAGCATCGACCACACTGACTCCAGCATGTTGCAAAGGATTCTGGGGGCATGTTCTGGGATGCACGGTGCGTTCATGCAGGCCACTGTGGCCAGGCTATCAGCCCACTGAATCACCTGGCAGGAACTGAGAGAGCACCCTAGAATACACACAACAGTCTTCTGCATTGCTATCTGTGTTGGGCTCAGAATTGGCATGGGGTAGGGGAAGCCGGGAGAAGTTAGGGAGGTGGAAAGGGGAATAAAATACTTTTGCAGCAGCAGCTGCAAGCAAAACTGTTCCAGATAGCCACATTGCAGTTAGAAATTCTGGCCAAAGTAGCAGCAGCAGCAGCAGCAGCAAGCAATTTTATCATAATCACAATCTTTTTCGTAAACCGCCTTGAGGGGTTTTTTCTACGATCAAGCAGCGTATAAATGTTATGAAATAACCAAATAAATCACCAAGCAACTTGCATTTCAACGAAACTTATCAACCATTAATAACCTCCGAATTGTGGAATCCTTCCTCCTCCTCCTCCTCAGATAAGTTTCCAAGGAAATTCATGGTTCAAAAGCCAAGTTTTGCAAAAGCTTGTTTAAATTAGCTTCCGGGGAACTGAGCTGCAGGGAACACACACACAGAGAGACACTCTGCTTTGATCTAGCAAGCTCAGCATTTGGAAAGCTGGCCTGGATTGCCAGGATACTTGAACGAAGAGCCAAGTCGAAAGGCCTGCATTTCAAAGTGTTAAAAAATAAATAAAATAAGGCACTTGTTAAGGTTGCTGAGAATTCTGTTAGGGATCTCCCAGGAGCTTCTGGCAGAGGGAAACGTTATTAAAACCCGTGCTCTTCTGTAGCACAGAAAGGCTGCAAGTATTTTTGGATTGAATTAAACTGGTTTTCTCGGCACCTTTGCAAAAAAGAAAAATAAAATCAGAAAACAGCCAGGAGAGGATCCGTTACCTGAATTTTCCCCTCTTCTTTTTATGCCCAGAAGAATGTGACTTGCAGATCTAGCTCGCAAACCGTTCCTCTTACAATGCCGACTCCCTGGCAGGTGGCCGACGAGCCCTCGAAACCATCTGTGATATGAGCAATTAGCGCAAAATGCCAGCTTCCCAACTGACAACATGGGCAAGTTATTTCCAGCGGAGAAGGAGTTGCGTTCCAATAGGCCCAGGCAGGCATTTCACACCCTGGCATCTAAGCCTGCTCTCCGCTTGCCTGCCTCCGGGTAGGAAGTTCTTCTGCAGCTTATACCCCCCCCCCCACACCCCTCCTCCAGAGAGACAAAGGGCCTTCTCACAAAACACCTCAATGAAGGAGGCAGCTGAATGAACAATGATGCAAACCAACCTTGGCTAACAAGCTCTGCCCAGTGTCCATTAGCTCAAATTTCTCCCAGTCCAGTGAGCAAAGCTGAAGAGGCTGCAGCACTGGGCACTTCTGCCCACCCCACCCCTACCCCGCCTGCAAATTTGGGGATTTGTGGGAATAACTCCACTCCTTACACTCTCTCTCTCTCTCTCTCTCTCTCTCACACACACACACACACACACACACACACACACACAAATGTATACACTAACCAAGCATGGGCTAGAATAGAGCACAACCAGAAACAGCTGATCATAATATTAAGAGATCAGAGCCATTCATTGGGTTTGGCCATAGGAACAGGCATCTCTCTACACTATACGTTTAAAGCAGTATTGTACTACTTGTAATAATAATAATAATAATAATAATAATAATAAAATTTATTTATATCCCGCCCTCCCCAGCCGAAGCCAGGCTCAGAGCAGCTAACAACTATAAAAGTAACACAATTTACATAAAATCACAATCAATTGATTGAAATGCATTCTAAAACCAATTCAAAATCAAATTAATGGCAACCATTGGGCTAGAGTTCTGTGAGGATTACCAAAGGAGGGGGTCAGACTGTGCCTTGGCCAAAGGCCTGGTGGAACAGCTCTGTCTTGCAGGCCCTACAGAAAAATGTCAAGTCCCACAGGGCCCTAGTCTCTTGTGATAGAGCATTCCACCAGATTGGGGCCATGGCCGAAAAGGCCCTGGCTCTGGTTGAGGCCAGTCTAACCTCCCTGTGGCCCGGGATCTCCAAGATGTTTTTATTTGAAGACCGTAAGGCTTTCCCCCAGAGACTCCTGTGGTTTGTGAAGGGTGCAGAGAGTTGTTGGGACAAGTGGTGATGATGATGATGATGATGATGGGTTGTCCCAGTCACACTGGGCGGCTTCCAGCAAAATATAAAAACACAACAAAGCATCAAACATTTAAAACCTCCATCGCGGTGGGGTGGGGGAAGCCATGCCTGTTTAAAGTGGTATGATCCTGCTTTAAAAGTTTAGTGTAGATAGGGCCAATATGTGAGGAAATGCCTCCTGTTGCCTCTTCTGAATGTAGCGCCATACCCATTTCATTGATTTACGGAATACACTTCCACAAAGATGTGTTGACAGTCTCTGCCTCAGACAGGTTTAAAAGGAGATAAATTCTTGGGGAAGGTTAAGTGTATCAACCACCACTACTAGCTATTTTTGTTTTATTTATTTGTAGGAGATGCTCTAGCCTGCCCTCTGTCACATGATCCAAAGGCAGTTCATAATAATACCATGATGCCATAAAAACAAATCAACAGAAAGGAGGTCAAAACAAAGCATGCCTTAAAAAATATCCAGCGAGCCGCAACCTGGGCACCAATGGGATTTGTAATAACATTAAAGGCAAAGAGGGCAGTTTTCCCCTGGCACAAGCATGACAAACATTTTAAGAACATAAGGAGAGCTCTGCAGGATGAGGCCAAAGGCCATCTAGTCCAGCGTTCTCTTCACACAGCGGCCAACCAGATTCCTGCTGGTGGTAGTTGTGCCTGCAGGGCAAAGGTAGCCAACATTTATGGCTGAAGGGTTGCATCTAGGCAGGCAGGCAGACACAAGTTGCTGTGGCCAAAGTAAACTGTGTCCTCTCACCCACAAACACACATGCACAAGCAGGTACAGTGGTACCTCGGGCTACAGACGCTTCAGGTTACAGACTCCGCTCACCCAGAAATAGTACCTCAGGTTAAGAACTTCACCTCAGGATGAGAACAGAAATCGCGCAGCGGCAGCAGGAGGCCCGATTAGCTAAAGTGGTACCTCAGGTTAAGAACAGTTTCAAGTTAAGAACGGACCTCCAGAACGAATTAAGTTTTTAACTAACCAGAGGTACCACTGTACTATGCATGCAGACCACACAACATTCAAACACATGCACACACGCATAATGTTTATATGCTCTGCCTCCACAGTCGCTGGAGGAGTGAGAGCTCTTGTGCTCAAGTCCTGCTTGTACATTTCCCACAGGCAACTGGTCAGCCCCTGTGAGAACAGGATGCTGGACTAGGTGGGCCATTGGCCTAATCCAGCAGGCTAGTCTTATCATCATAATTATTAATTATTATTATTTTCTATTTGTACCCCGCCCATTCGGCCGGGTTTCCCCAGCCACTCTGAGTGGCTTCAAACAAAGACCAAAACAAAGACCAAAAGTCACACATTAAAAACTTCCCTGAACAGGGCTGCCTTCAGATGTCTTCTAAATGTCAGGTAGTTGTTTATCTCTTTGACATCTGAAGGGAGGGCGTTCCACAGGGTGGGCGCCACTACCGAGAAGGCCCTCTGCCTGGTTCCCTGTAGCTTTGCTTCTTGCAATGAGGGAACCGCCAGAAGGTCCTCGGAGCTGGACCTCAGTGTCCGGGCAGAACAATGGGGGTGGAGACGCTCCTTCAGGTATACTGGGCCGAGGCCATTTAGGGCTTTAAAGGTCAGCGCCAACACTTTGAATTGTGCTCGGAAACGTACTGGGAGCCAATGTATTCATGCCACTGAACACCAGGCACTTTGTTCTCTCTCAATTTACCCAGTTGTACAAATGGAAAGTGCCAGGGAGATAACACTGAGGTAATACATAACCTGCTTGATATATATATATATTTAAAAATAACAACTCTTTGAGGAATGAGCACTCCAGTACGTGAGATGGCAGGCAAATGCGAGTTAGCCACACTCAGATGACCTGTTTAGCAAATATTCATCCCAACTTATTTGCAAAGAGATTAGATGGCAATGCCTATTTAATGAGCATTCATCCTTTTTTCTTAGTGGGAGGGTTTAACGCCCTTGTCAACCCACGCTTTTCAATGCATTTTCCCCCAACCCACCCACACTCTCCTTATCCCCCAAAGTCCAATCTTTTCAGGAAAGAAGGGGTTTGTTTCACAAGAGCTTCAAATCAGGTTCAAATGTGCAGCTGGAATTTGGTGATCTTCTTACTGTTTGAACTGTGCGTCTATGATAAAGGGGAAAGAGTTCTGGGCCAGTCACTATCTCTCAGCCTAATCTACTTCACAGGGTTGCTGTTGGTGGGGAAAACTGGATATGAGCTCCTTGGAAGAAGGGATATAAATTGAGCTCATGTCATCCCATGCTCCCAATCGATTCTCCACCATTCTGTCGTTTTTTCCCCTTCCCACATCGCCTGACTTGCACCTGTTATTTTCTGATGCCTATCATCTTATCCACACATACAACGTAACATTTTTCTCCATGGGATATTGTGCATGCTGTTGCCATGTCTGTTTTGTTTGTGCTGCAGTAAACATTCAAACATCCTTGGGTTCGGGTCAAACTGAGGAAGGGGCTTGGATATAAAAGAGGGCAAAATTGCCTTTCTCATTTTTGCTTGTTGGGGGTAAATTTATGGCTGGGGGAGCAGAATTAATTGGCACATGAATGCTCTGAAAGTTCCTATGCTGCTGCTGTTATTTAACACTGACACAAGCGCCTAAAACTTGGTAAGTGCTGCACACACATTAAAAATATATGAGTTGTGGCCTCAAACCTCAAAAGTTCCTTCCACCACAACTTTCTTCCTCTTTAAGGTGCCACATGGGTCTTAGTTAAAACATTTTAGGATATTTGAAAAAGAAGATAACTGAGAGACCGGAGGTAATGCTGTGTGCGTTTGAGGCCGGCCTAAAAAGAAAATTATATAACACCTTTTACCAATATATATATATATATATATGCATGGATATTAAAGATTCATAGCACTGCTGGAGATGTGTGGCAAGTCAAAGCCCTGGCTTTGGAGGCAGCAAGGTTTTGTTTGTGCTGGAGAACTTTCACCTTCTCTAGGAAATCCAGGTGACACAGGCAGTTTCCTTTTGCTGGGATGCAAGCATCGTTGGGCGGTCTTGTGGATCTTTTTAAAAGCAGGCCACAAGCTACCCTAATGGACTGCAGAGGTACTTGCAATGATCTGTCTTATAAAAAACTTTTGCCTTGCACTGAAGATGAGCAAAGAGCCACACAGAAAATAAAAACACATGCAAGTTATTGTGGGAAGTGTTACAAAATATGGTTCGCCGTGCAACAAAGGGGGGGGGGGGACAGAGAGGAGGGAAGCAGGAATCCATGTGAGCAGCTCTGAAGGAAATAAAGGTAAAGGGACCCCTGACCATTAGGTCCAGTCACGGACAACTCTGGGGTTGCGGCGCTCATCTCGCTTTATTGGCCGAGGGAGCCAGCGTACAGCTTCCAGGTTATGTGGCCAGCATGACTAAGCCGCTTCTGGCGAACCAGAGCAGCGCACAGAAACGCCGTTTACCTTCCCGCCGGAGTGGTACCTATTTATCTACTTGCACTTTGACGTGCTTTTGAACTGCTAGGTTGGCAGGAGCAGGGGGGAATAGAGTTCTCTTAACTGCTCTCAGCTCCCTTGAGGAAAAAAAACTACATTTCCTAGGATTCTTTAGGGGAGTGGGGGAGGAAGAATCCATGACTGTTCAATAGGTATTATAGCGCTGTGGTGGTCATGGGGCCCTGAATTTCATTACAGTATTTGGCTGTCACTGTAATGCAAAACGCCACATCAGAGACGCATGCCTCTCATTGGCAACCTCCTTAGGCCCAAGGTGCCCCAAACACAGTCCCCAAGGGCCTGGCTGGCCACTTCCTGGCCGGCACCTCATGGGTTAACACGAACATTCCTCTCTCCTTCTGACCTGAGCGGTGCAGCTTGAGTCCAGGCTATTCTTTGCGCTCTTGATAAAAGCATGTGAAAGCTGAAGGCCTCACACATTCCTCCATTCAGGGCTTGGCTGCCTGCCTGTAAACTGTCACTCCCTGGCACCCAGGCCAGAGAGGGAGAGAACTGCAGGGAACGCAAGCCAAACTCCCACCCAGGGCCAGCTGCGCTTAAAACGGCACCCTCCCCATCTTTCCCCACCAGGGAGATGAGATCCCTTCTTCCGGCAAGTGGAATAATAATAATAATACCACTCCGTTTTGGCTCCAGTCAGCATCTTTCCACAGAAGCCGCCCCCTGTCCCCAAACCTGTGCAAAAGAGAGCACCTTACCCATCCCTCGGGAACAACTCAGAACAAGCCCCGCTAATAGCAGGGTTGTGCCCTGTTTACGTAAAACCTTTGAGAAAGGCGAGAGACAGGACTGTGTAAGAAGGTTCCTTGGGGTGCCGTGACATTTAATTACCCAGGCCCCACCTGTCCCAGGCCCACAGCCTGGCATGGCGGCACAGCAGGCAGTTACGGCAAGAACATGTTTAACAGCACATCGTGCTTATATCACAAGGGGATCTTTGCACCCCCTGGGAAGCTTTCGTTCATTAAAGAAACAACAACCCAGAACTAAATTAAAACCAGCAACATCACCAAACCTGGCTCAGCAGTGGCCCAAGTAACACTTTAAAACCACCACCACCATCATTTTTTCAAAAAAAAAACCCCACAACCACCCAAAGCACCTTATTTTTCTTTTCTTAACTTTCTATTTAAAAAGACAGCTACGTAAAGGAGCATATTTTTAAAAAATAAAGCAGTCCCGTGCTAGTGACAATGAAGGTATTTTTAGATACTATAAAAATGAAAAAGCCTCAGCAATCTGGAAATGGGTGATGGGCCGGCAAAGGAGGCACACTTTGCCAGTCAGATTTGCAGCTGTAAACTTGAGGGCTCAGGACTGTTTGAAATTCTGTGCCCTGAGTTCCTTAGCATCAAAATTCTGCATTAAGGAGACAGAGAGGAAGAGGGATTGGACAAGTACGGGCACACATTAAAGGCAAAGCCAAGAAAGGAGGAGGGATTAAAAAGAATAGCTACGGGAGCTTTAAGAATCACAAACACAGGGCATATATATATACCCAAGATGATCTGGCATTTGCGATCAGTCACAAATGAGAATTGGTCACATAAGCTTTCCATGGGTGGTCATTTTACTTAGTTCTTAAATTCACTTTCTGCCACTTTTTATGTTTTTGATTGTTCTTTAGTTGTTGTTTTTATTATGCTCTGTACATCGCCTTGGGCCATAAGCAGGACAGATAGTGACAGCAGCTCTGCACTGGCCATGTGGCCCTTGGAAGATCATCTGCTGTCACAGGTATCCCTCCTGCCCTTAGTTTTTTACACTAAATGCAGCAGCTGCAGACCTTGCTGCTAGAATAGCTCTACAATCAGTGGGTGAGGCAGGTGTTTCCATTTGTGTTGGCCCATTTTATGCATTAAGGCTTCCTTCCAGCCTCGGAAGTGCCCGGCGTATACCTCTCAAGTCGCACTCAAGCGAAACCCCACCTGACAGCCCGAGCTGACAAGGCGCCAGCTCCTCCGGTTGGAAATCAAGAGGCGTCAGGAGCTAAAACAATGCAGGGACAGTTTTGAGAACAGAAATGCCTTGCATGGTGAAGGGCCCTTAGGAAGCCAAAGGAAATGCCATTTCTGAGGTGAGACATTACAGCTTCGGGCCGCCTCCGGACGTCACAATAAAACATATCTGAAGAAGTGTGCGTGCACACGAAAGCTCATACCAATAACTAACTTAGTTGGTCTCTAAGGTGGTGGCGCTGTGGGTAAAAGCCTCAGCGCCTAGGGCTTGCCGATCGAAAGGTCGGTGGTTCGAATCCCCGCGGCGGGGTGCGCTCCCGTTGCTCGGTCCCAGCGCTTGCCAACCTAGCAGTTCGAAAGCACCCCCGGGTGCAAGTAGATAAATAGGGACCGCTTACCAGCGGGAAGGTAAACGGCGTTTCCGTGTGCGGCTCTGGCTCGCCAGATGCAGCTTTGTCACGCTGGCCACGTGACCCGGAAGTGTCTGCGGACAGCGCTGGCCCCCGGCCTCTTGAGTGAGATGGGCGCACAACCCTAGAGTCTGTCAAGACTGGCCCGTACGGGCAGGGGTACCTTTACCTTTTAAGGTGCTACTGGAAGGAATTTTTTCATTTTGTTTCGACTACGGCAGACCGACACGGCTACCTATCTGTAACTAGAACAATAAAACATGTTTTTTTCTTCTTGCAGGGTTTGGGGAACCTTTTTCCTGGGGGACCTTCTGGGGTCTGGATGTAGTGATGGGTAGGGCCACAGGCAAAAGCGGAAAGAGGGATGGGTGCGACTTTTACCTCGCAGGAGGCTACATTCCAGCCACACCAAAGTCAGAGGTTTCTACATGCACACATTTCCATCAATCCAAGCAAGCAAAAGGGTGTTCGCAACATTCAAGGACATGTCCCAACCCAGGAAAAAGTACAAAAGGAGGGCATGATGCAGGGGTGTGGCCTATGGAGAGTCTGATAAGAGAGGCCTAGACTGGGGCGCAGGTCTGAGGTTCCCCACTGTTGGGCTATTTTAGTGGGAATGAGCCTGTGCATGTTTCAGGCCCACACAATACCCGCTCTCCTCTCCCTGCATGGCCATGAGTTCAGAAGCTTTCACTACCATTTTAGATAACTACAGATTAGTTACAGTGGTACCTCGGGTTACATACGCTTCAGGTTACATATGCTTCAGGTTACAGACTCCGCTAACCTAGAAATAGTACCTCGGGTTAAGAACTTTGCTTCAGGATGAGAACAGAAATCGTGTTCCGCCGGCGGCGCAGCAGCCCCCATTAGCTAAAGTGGTGCTTCAGGTTAAGAACAGTTTCAGGTTAAGAACGGACCTCCGGAACGAATTAAGTACTTAACCCGAGGTACCACTGTAATTAGGGGTGCTAGGGGAGAGGTATTATTATTAATTGAATTTATATACCGCCCTATACCCGGGGGTCTCAAGGTGGTTCACAGAATAAAATCAAGATATAAAACCACAAAATACAAAATAAAAATACAACTTTTTTTTTAAAAAGGTACAGATCATTTGAGCACATCAACAACAAATCTTTATTACGGTCATAGACCAGCATAAGGAGGGAAGGGTGCAATCGTTTAAAATTATTTAAAATCTAAACAAAAAACACATTTTGTTTTGTTTTGGTTTTTTTAAAAAACTAAAAGGAGTTAAAACAGAGTATTAACCATAAGAATCCAAAAGAAGCTAAGAAAGTCTAAAAGTACGGTTAGAAACATCAGACAAGAGTGAAAGAGCGCAAAAGGCTAGTACAGTGGTACCTCTGGTTACGTGCTTAATTCATTCCAGAGGTCCGTTCTTAACCTGAAACTGTTCTTAACCTGAAGCACCACTTTAGCTAATGGGGCCTCCTGCTGCTGCTGCGCCGCCGGAGCACGATTTCTGTTCTCATCCTGAAGCAAAGTTCTTAACCCGAGGTACTATTTCTGGGTTAGCAGAGTCTGTAACCTGAAGCGTATGTAACTCGAGGTACCACAGCTATCAGACTACAGAGCACTCAAATCCGAGAGCTCATTATCGAGCACATCATCATTCCTAACACTACTTTCAGAAATACAGAAGTGGTCAAACATTAGTAAAATGTAACAATGAACCCAAAGCGTACATTGATTTTTCACTACTCTATCTAGGCTTCTAACTTTATTGACTCAAGTACCGAAGATGCTCCTTTATATTCTTCAGCTTCTTCCAACTCTTTTCCATTTTCTAATAGCTGGGCAAGATCTGCACGTGCAGCTTCTAATCTGCGTTGGCAATCAGGAACCATCATTCGAAATTCTTGCAAGATCTCAATCTGTTTTTTAATTGCATAATTTTCAGAAACTTCAGCTTTCATTTTCTCAAATCTTCTCTTCTTGCCGTTTTGCTTCTTTTTCATACATAACCTTTTCTTTTGCCAAGTGCTTCACTAAGTCCGTTTAGTACCTCTGGTGGGAGACACATTGTGCTCCTTCTGGGGTAGTTTTCTCACCTTTTGTCCACACCTTGCCCCTCAGCTTTCACCTGTGGCTCCTAGAGCGACAGCGGCCGCGCCCCAGGAATGGCTTCGACCGGTGAGGGTAGCCAATGGGTATCAAACCCTCAATGAATGAACTTCCCCTGTATGCAAAGACAGGCACCGGTGGATTAAGCGGATGAGACTGTGATAGGAATTTTGAGGTCTAGATATATGGTAATGTTCATAACTGCACGTACATAGGAAAAGGGCATATTTTTATTTACAACAAGACCAATTGTGGGTCCAATGGTCAAGAAGGTGTTTTCTGCATATACTGCAGAGGGAAGTAAGGGGCAGGTGGGGCTTGCCAACCTGAGAAGGTAGCCCATCTAGAAAAAGGAAAACTCTTATCCTATGCTGCCTTGAGGGAGATCTTTGGGAGGAGAAAAGGCTAAGGAGTAAACTCTACATGAATCCAGAATGGAGTCTCCAAGATGGTTGGAGGACACTTTAGATGCCTCCTTCCAGCAACTCCTGCAGCCAAGCTGGCGTCAAACACATTGCTCTGCTTGGACCACATTAGCAAGGCCGAGAGAGGTGTGGGTGTCTTGCCATCTGGGCATCCCAGGATCTCCAGACACACTGCCCAGGCTTTAGCTCCAGGGAGGTCACTTTGATGCTGCTAACACAGAGGTCTAACTTCACCTCCAGAGTCGTACTCCATTGTCTCTCGAGACAGATGGATGCCAACAGCAGTTTAGTACCCCAAACCACGATTAATCATAACTGGAGTTGGTTGAATCGAGCAATCTTTATACAGTGGTACCTCTGGTTGCGAAAGGGATCCGTTCTGGAGGCCCGATCACAACATGAAAGGAACGCACCCCGCAGTGGTGTGTCTGCGCACACGTGGGTTGCGATTCGCCGCTTCTACGCATGCGTGTGAAGTCATTTTGCACATCTGCGCATGCGCGAGCGGCGAAACCCGGAAGTAACCCTTTCCGGGTCGCCACGGGACGTAACCTGAAAGAACGTAACATGAAGTGGACATAACATGAGGTATGACTGTACAGTGGTACCTCGGGTTACAGACGCTTCAGGTAACAGACTCTGCTAACCCAGAAATAGTACCTCGGGTTAAGAATTTTACTTCAGGATGAGAACAGAAATTGTGCGGCGGCAGCAGGAGGCCCCATTAGCTAAAGTGGTGCTTCAGGTTAAGAACAGTTTCAGGTTAAGAACGGACCTCTAGAACAAATTAAGTTCTTAACCTGAGGTACCACTGTAACCCATAGTCTAAAGCTGGCTCGTGTACAACAAAGCATACTTCAGATTAACCATAGCGTAGGGTTTGGGCAGCACAGTGAGCGGTGATTTATGTGAAAAGGATAGGAAGGCTTCCAATGTTCCCTTTGCAGTGGAGAGGGGAGTCGCCAGTCAAAGGCTCACATAGGTTTGTTCCCATCACAACCCTGCCCTCATGCAGATTACGACCGAACACAGCCAACTGAAGCTAAGCGTGGGCGGGTCCACCGTCCCTCAGACCATGTGGTGGGTGGGCTGGACTATATATTTGGGGGGGGGGGGATGAATGAATTCCTACGCCCCACAAATAACCCAAAGATATATTTTAAATAAAAGCACACATTCTACTCATGTAAAAACACCAGGTAGGCCCCACAAATAACCCAGAGATGCATTTTAAATAAAAGGACACATTCTACTCATGTAAAAATACGCTGATTCCCGGACCGTCTGCGGGCTGGATTGAGAAGGCGATTGGGCTGCATCCAGCCCCCAGACCTTAGGTAGCCTACCCCTGGTCTAGAGCAGGGCTTATACAGGATGTCTAGGGTTCAAAAACCCTGCTCAGCTAGCAAGCTAACTAGGCATAGCCTATATTGCAGGGTTACCGTGAGGCCAAACAAGGCAGGGAAGAACTATGCATGCTACCACAAACTCCTTGGAGGAAGGGTGGGTAATATATGGCATAAATGTTTTTTAAAAAGGCCAAATTCACCATCTACTAGTGGTTACGAAATTGCACTACTACTACTACTACTAGCAGCAGATAACTATGACTGATTAGAGACTGATTGCCCAATTTCAGAAACCCTGGAGTATGGGTTTGGTTTTTTTTAATCTACTTGGTTACACTTACATTTTACGGCACTTCAGTAAGCTCACAGAAGCTTACCTGGGGCTCTCCGCTGCCATCTCCCATCCGGGTCGAGCTAAAACTTGCTCAGCTTTAACAAGGTAGCAGCATCAGTACCCTCAAACCATTATCCTGCTTCAGCTTTTCTCCTCCAGGCCCCCAAGGCACCAATTTCCCGCATGATGCATCCTGCGTTATTTTGCTTTCCGCCCCAGCAACCTCTCCTCTCACATTAACATGGGTGCATGTGCCAAAGCGACTAGGCCGTAGCTGTAAATGCCTCCAATTGCCGGAATCAGATGACGAACCGGTGCTCCTGGCAGGTGGGGAAACTATGTTCTGTGTCCTCTTCCCCTCCTCATGAGCATACCGTATTTTTCGCTCTATAAGACGCACTTTTTGCCTCCTAAAAAGTAAGGGGAAATGTGTGTGTGTCGTATGGAGCGAATGCAGGCTGCGCGGCTATCCCAGGAGCCAGAACAGCAAGAGGGATCGCTGCGCAGCTCTCCCTCTTGCTGTTCTAGCTTCTGGCTTAGCCCCTCTGTCCCTTCCCCCACCTCCTGGAAAAGCCCCCAAGAGCCTTGCTCCCTTTCACGAGTCGCATGGAGCGTGTGTGTGGCTCTTGCGGGCTTTTCCCCGAGGAGGGAGAAGGGCAGCCTTCCATGCACTCCACGTGGCTCGTGAAGAAGCACTGAGCAGAGCCTGGGATGCATACAGACTCTGCTCAGCGCTCCCTTTAAAGAATACTTTTTTTCTTGCATTCACCCTCTAAAAACTAGGTGCGTCTTATGGTCAGGTGCGTCTTATGGGGCGAAAAATACGGTAATTTCTGCCTGCTGTTGAGCGTGGGGCACAGAAGCGGTAAGTGTTCTATTTGGCTTTAAAGGAAAATGAAATGTGGGCACACAAGCACGTTCCACGAAGACAGTTCGGATTAAGGCCACACTCATGCCATACATTTGAAGCGGCTTTTAAAAAGTCGTGGCTTCAGTTCAGCTGCAGTTTGTTAAGGGTGCTTGGAGTTCTCAGGAGACCCCTCACAGAGCTACAATTCCCAGAGTGACTGAACCGTCAATTCCTCTTCACAGGGAACTCTGGGAATTGTAGTTCTGCCAGGGGAATAAGAGGCTTCCTATCAACAATCAGCACACGAAACAAACTACACTTCCCAGAATTCTCTGGAAGAAGCCATGATTGCTTAAAGTGGTATCACAGCGCTTTAAATGTTTGCTGTGAATGTGGCCTTAGGGAAGACAGTACTACCAAGGTCTCTTAGTTAAAGTGTGAACAGGGAGGTTCGTCTGACACCTTCCTTTCATATCTTTAGGCACCAGGCAAAAAACCCCTGTTCCTCTGCTACCAGGCCTTTGGCTGATTAATATTCTACAGCCTTTTAAATGTGTTTGTGGCAGAGGGGGTTATTGCTTTGCTGATTCTGTTTTAACTACAGTGGTACCTCGGTTCTCAAACGTAATCCATTCAGGAAGACCGTTCGACTTCCAAAACGTTCAAAAACCAAGGCTGGCTGCAAGTTCAATTGGAAAAATTGAAATACACGCAGCAGAAGCCGTTCAACTTCTGAGGCGCGTTTGAAAACGGAAGCAATTACTTCCAGGTTTGCGGCGTTCGAAAACCGAAACGCTTCCGAGACACTAAAAAATGAGGCACCACTGTATTTATTTGTGCTTTTATTGGACCAGAGCTCCCATCAACCCCAGCCACTATGGCCAATGGTCAAGGAGGATGGGAGTTGTAGTCCAACAACATTTGGAGGACCACAGGTTCCCCATCCCTGGAGCACCAGAGGCTGAGAGGAAACTACAGGGGGTTTCAGGCTGGCTACTATCAGAGGCAGAGTGCTGGGTTTGATGGCCCAATGCAACAAGTATGAGGGATCTTCCTCAGGAGTCTTTCCAAGGCCCAAGCCTTTCGCAGAAGCAACTTAAGGCACTTCGAGGGGGCTGCCCTTTGGTGTCGAGGGCAGCTTTTAGCACTGCATTTTAAAATCTGTTTTATTGCATTTTAAGGTGCTGGTTTTACGTCTTTCAAAATATATATTCACCCACCGGAGCCTGAGGAAACGGGCAGGTTTACAAGAAAACACTTGTGAATCACTTGAGCCTCTTTGAAGACTACTTGGAAACTACAACTGCTTCAGAACAGCAGCCAGGTTGTTAACTGGGTCCTGCCATTCTGAACATTTTTCAACGGTGTTAAAAGTTCTTGACTGGCTTCCAGTTTGTTTTCTAGTCACAATTCAAAGAGCTTATTTTGAGCTGCTGTATGTATAATGGCACAAGAGGAAGGAATTAGCACGCCTGAGGAACCCCAAGCTTCACAAAAGGAAAGGGGCAAAAGCGGGGGAATGGAATGGAGTGTCCTGCAAAAGGGCATGGCTGGCTTAAACAGGGGAACTCCATGCTGCATTTTGCTGCAGGTCTCACTGATGAAGCTCTAAATGACCTGGGATCATAATATCCAAATTGCTGAGGTCTTCTGGTAGACTGCTTTTGGTGCCCATGAGGTTCAGCTGGCCCTTACCCAGATTCCAAACAACAACAATAATAATAATAAATTTTATTTCTATCCCGCCCTCCCCAGCCGAAGCTGGGCTCAGGGCGGCTAACAACAATCAGTGGGATTGTGGGAGGTGGGAATTACTTTTGAGTAAACACACACAGGGGTGTGCTGTATAAGTACTTCACTTTAGCTAGGCTAGCTGAAAAATCTGAGAGCTTTCCCCTCCACAAGACATTTAAAATTGGACTATGAATGCACGTTTTATCTGACCTTGAGTTTGTGTTTTATTCTTTTAATTGTCTCATTAGCAGCACATCTTTCAGCTCTGGCATGAAAGACACCTTGAACTTTTCAAGTCATAGAATTCTAAGTACACAAGCCCATCAAGGAAAGAAGAGTTGGCGGAACATTTGTAAATCTGTGTCTTGTTACCAAGTGTGCGCTGTGGGTTAGGATCATCATCATCATCATCATTATTATTACATTTGTTACTCACCCTTGACCATAAGGTACCAGGGTGGATTATATATATATAAAAATGCAATACAACACAATAAAACAAATAAAATAACCCTACCCCAAAACACCATACGGTATACATGTCAAATAAGGTCCTTTTTAAAGGCTACATCAACTCCAAGTTGAAGAAAACATAGCTTTTTTGTAGTGCATACTCATGAAAATCGTTGATGAGAGGTATTTGACTTTGCTAACTCCTGAGAGGAACCGGAGCCCCAGGGGAAGGCATTTGTAACAGTAAGTATGGAGCTCTGAAGCAAAATCTGCCATAGTAAAAGGGTGGCGTTTGAAGCGGGAACAGGAATGTGTCAGAGTCGAGGAGAGAACAGTTGTCCCAGTATAGGGCCAGCCCTATCATTATGCAGACTGAGGCAGATGCCTAAGGGGGAGAAATTGGGTTGTCATTAAAAGAAGCACAAATTTATTATTGCCATAAAGAGGTAGAGAGGCACTTGTGGGATTGTGCCGCAAAAAAAAAGGGGGGGGACAACTTGATGGGCCTTTGGCACTAATAATAATAATAATAATAAATTTTATTTATATCCCGCCCTCCCCAGCCGAAGCCGGGCTCAGGGCGGCTAACACTAGGCACCATGACACGAGAGAAAAGGGGAGGGCACTATGATGAGGGAGCACCATTTGCTCCTCTACCTCAGGCATCAAAATGTCTTGGACCAGCCCTGACACTGTGACTGCTTTGTCTGAAACTTCCTTAATAAAATATATCACAGTAAATTGGAAATTGTTGCTTTTGGTTACAGTAACAGCGTGACATGAAACACCATCTCTAGTTAAGGAGCAGGGCTGAGGAACAATGGCCAATAGCGGGGGGTTATGGGACTTGTAGTCCAACATCACAGAAGACCAAAGTAGGGCCGTCTTAATCTTATGTGGCACCGGGGTGCAAAAATCTGCCCGGCGGCCCCCCCCCCGCAGATTGCCCAGAGTTGTCGACATTTTTTAGGGGGGGAACCCCAAAGTTGTTTAGCTTTTTTAAGGAAAGGTTCCCCAGAGTTGTCGACCTTTTTTTAGGGAGCTGACACCACGCTTATCTCAGCTCAGGAAAAGAAAACAGGAAACATAAGGAGCCTAGCACACAACAAACCAGCCCAAGGCGTCAGTGTCGGTGACTGAGCAAAGCCGGGCGCCTCATGGCATAACCAGCATGTGCTGGATGAGCCTCTCCACAGACCTACGCCAATCCCAGGCACACAGAAGGGCAGAGCCAGCCGGCCGCCTCAGCACCTTGCTGGCTTGCTCGCCCCCGAACTCATGGCGCAGAGCCGACCACAGCAGAAGAGCCAGCCATGGCGCTCCAACCGACGGACGGGGTCTTCCCCAGACTCCAATTCTCGGGCTCCGGACTCTCAGCCTGGCACCCCTGAGAGCCTGGCACCCGGGTGCCCCACACCCCTGGCACCTATGGTTAAGATGACTCTGGACCAAAGGTTAGCCACCCCCAAGGCTCCCGGATAGCAGTACTACTCTGGAAGGCCCAAAGGAAACATCATATGCTCATTGTTGTTCAATGCAGACTTAACATTACAAACTTAAACCACCGTTAAAGTCTTATTGTTATTCCTTGCCAAAAGGAAGTTGGGGAAATGCGAGGATTTGTGAGGGACAATACAGTGGTACCTCTGGTAACAAACTTAATTTGTTCCGGAGGTCCATTCTTAACCTGAAACCGTTCTTAACCTGAGGTACCACTTTAGCTAATGGGGTCTTCTGCTGCCGCCGCCGCCGCGTAATTTCTGTTCTCCTCCTGAAGCAAAGTTCTTAACCCGAGGTACTACTTCCAGGTTAGCGGAGTTTGTAACCCAAGGTGTTTGTAACCCGAGGTGCTTGTAACCCGAGGTACCACTGTAAGTCTCTCCCATATCAGTCTCTACAACCACAGAATGCGCTGGAAACCCTCCAATGGTTTGACTTCCCCATCAAAGACACACTCATCCATTGTCTTCTGAGACAGACAGATGCCAACAAGTTGGACTAGGTATAAGGTAGCTTCCTAAGATAATAAATAACCTTTTATGCCATCTTCATTTGCCTTTTCAGTCTAGTTCCTACCTGCCCCCACACAGGGGCTAACTAAACCTTCCATCCATCTTTCCAACCTGGACTTTCTGTGCTCCATCTTTCTCCTAGTCTGGCTCCAGAATATGGCACCCCGGGCATTGTTAGAGAACTAAGAGAGGGAAAGAAGGAGGGACTCTGGCCGGAGCCAAAATGAGCAGCAGAAAGGAGCCTGCAAAGATTTCCATGCCAGCACATTCTCCCAGGAGATTAACAGTGTGCTATGGGTAAAAGGGGAGGGCGATCTTTAACAAAGCTGTTTCCCAAATGAGATTTTACAAAACTACAACAGATGTAGAGGGAAGGAAGAGGGGGACTGGTAAATTATTAACCTGTTTGGCTAATCTGCAGATGGAGAGAGAGAGAGAGTGCGTTCGTTTGTGCAGCAGCGAGAACAATTTAATACAGATTTCTCGCAAAACACAAAACTAATTTTACTGATCAAGTCCACGCTGACAACAAGGAATTGCTGCAAATGCAGATAACACACCTTCATCATAAAGTCATCAGGGAGACCCTTGCAAGCATTTGGTAGCTGAGAAAGAGGAGACATTCCCAGATCTCCTGCATGCATTATCTGTACTGGAGATCAAATATAAAGTATTTGGCTTCTTTGACACACTTCCTTCACCTGGAACGAGCAGCTCCCACAAACACCTTACTGTGATTCATTTTGTCACTAGTGCCAGGAGCTTGTGGCTGATGTAGAAAAATGAGAGGGAACCACAGCAGAGGCTTAAGGAGATAAAGGATGATAGCTACGGGATAAGAGTGATGAATTTAGCAAAGGATATTGCAAACTGTGCAACAGAACGCCTCCCATCACGTCTCTGGCTACTGCAGACTGGCAGGTGCTTTCCATCTGCTGCCTTCTGTGATTCCGTTCTTTGTCCTGTGATTGGGGCATATCAGAAACTTAGGTAAAGGTAAAGGGACCCCTGACCGTTCGGTCCAGTCGCGGACGATGCTGGGGTTGCGGCACTCATCTCGCTTTACTGGCCAAGGGAGCCGGCGTACAGCTTCCGGGTCGTGTGGCCAGCATGACTAAGCCGCTTCTGGAGAACCAGAGCAGCGCACGGAAACACTGTTTACCTTCCCACCGGAGCGGTACCTATTTATCTACTTGCACCTTGATGTGCTTTTGAACTGCTAGGTGGGAAGGAGCTGGGACTGAAGAATGGTAGCTCACCCCTTTGCGGGGATTCGAACCGCCAACCTTCTGATCGGAAAGCCCTAGGCTCCTTGGTTTAGCGTCCCTATCAGAAACTTAAGCAAGCCTTAATCTCTGCACGTGCAAGTACTTCTTTGCTTGCCACTGGAAAACCTCCACCCTCAGTGTGAGGATTGTTGGCATATTTGAATGTCATACCAATGGCATTCAATCAGAAACATTGCTGGCTGTCAGAGAGATATTTCGGCCATAATGAGATCATCTTGTGAGTTTCAGGTGGGAGATGAACAGAAGTCCCATTGTCAGTCTTTCCCAAAAAGCACCAGAATGAACAAGGGAACCTGTCAGTGTCAGATGCTTGGTCCGTCTAGATTGTTTTTGTCCACACTGATTGGCAGTGGCTCTCCAGGGTCTCAGACACTCGTCTTCCCCAGGGAAGGTATGTGAAGCTTCTCCCCAAGATATCACAGTATTGTGGACTTTTCATAGAATTGGAAGAGACCACGAGGGTCATTTAGTCCAACCCCCTGCAATGCAGGAATCTGTTCCCCAACATGGGGCTTGAACTCACAACCCTGAGATTAAGAGTCTCATGCTCTACTGCCTGAGCTATCCCAGAGTATCAGTTCGGAGCACACCCTAACTATTTTAATGCGCCCATGAATTAAAGGTAAAGGTAAAGGTACCCCTAACTTTAGTTCCAGGCGCAGACGACTCTGGGGTTGTGCACTCATCTCGATCTATAGGCCGAGGGAGCCTGCATTTGTCTGCAGACAGCTTCCAGGTCATGTGGCCAGCATGACTAAGCCACTGCTGGCAAACCAGAGCAGTGCACGGAAACACCGTTTACCTTCCCACTGGAGCAGTACCTATTTATCTACTTGCACTTTGACGTGCTTTCAAACTGCTAGGTTGTCAGGAGGAGGGACCGAGCAACGGGAGCTCACCCCGTCGTGGGGATTCAAACCGCCAACCTTCTGATCGGCAAGCCCTAGGCTCTGTGGTTTAGACCACCGCGCCACCCGCATCCCCCTCCCATGAATTAGTCATGGCCAAAATGGCCCATTCATGGGCTGAGGAGGGCTTTCCCTCGCCTCGCCCATTTCAGACAATAAATAAATAAACACCCCCACCTCACTGCCTGCTTTTTTATGAGTGAACAAGGCACACAGGTAAGCAAAGTACAAGTGAGTGCCCCATCACATTTGCCTCAACGCTCCGTCGAGGTCTAACTTCCTCAATGGTGTTTCTAAACTTTCCGCTTTCCCCTCTACAGTGGTACCTCAAGTTAAGTACTTAATTCGTTCTGGAGGTCCGTTCTTAACCTGAAACTGTTCTTAACCTGAAGCACCACTTTAGCTAATGGGGCCTCCCGCTGCTGCCGTGCTGCTGGAACACAATTTGTGTTCTCATCCTGAAGCAAAGTTCTTAACCCGAGGTAATATTTCTGGGTTAGCAGAGTCTGTAACCTGAAGCCTATGTAACCTGAAGCGTATGTAACCCGAGGTACCACTGTACTTAGACCAGTGGTTCTCAAACTTTTTTTTCCTCTGGGCCACACTTTCAGAACAAAAATTTGCTCACTGAATTTGTTACTGATAAGAAATACATTGGAAAACAGACAGAAGCAACTCCTAGCCGTGCTTGATTTACAACACAGAACACAACTACGTTGTATTATTATCATGGGACACCCAGAAAAGTATAAAACAACACAGCTACATGAGAACATGAATCATTCCCAAAATATAGTTATAAACGAGCCTCTTAAATGTGAAGCATGTATACAAACTCCATGAGAGGTGTGCGCTTGCTCTTGCCCGGTAATCTCATTTATGTGAGGTCTAATTTGAGACAAACTCTCATCTTCTCACACAAAGAAGGCTTTCTCTTTTCTGATCCTTTGTATTTGTTGAAAATTCCTTTTCACAACAATATGTTGTCCAAAACCATAGCAGAATAGCCAACATTCTTGAAGAGAGGCATGGATACATGTTTCTGGTTGTATATCCCCCCCCAAAAAAAATTTATTTTGATACTATGCTATGCTGTACTCTATTACAATGCACTGACATGTTTAAATGTTTCTTTAATTGTCCATGAATCTTTCCGCAACACTTGCCACACCCTTTGAGAACCACTGCAAACCTTCCCACACAAACTTGCCACGTGCTTTACTTTTCTGCAAGGCCATTTGTACACCTTGAAAGCAACGCAGAACTTTTAACAATACAAATAGCTGCTGCAAGTACCTGCCGTGTGTCTGGGTAGCCTGCGGCCTATTTTACAAATGTTGAGAGGATCCAACGCATTCAAGGCCACCCAACGACGCAAAGGGAAACTGGCCTGGGTTTCCTGCAGAAGGTGAAAGTTCTCCGGCAAAAACAAGGCTTTGCTGCTTCCAGTGCCAGGGCTCCAGAAGTGCCATGAATCTTTAATGCCCATGCTTTTTTAAAAAAGATGTTATATAATTTTCTTTTTAGGATGACAACCAGAGATGTCGGCCTTAAATGCACACGCCAATACCTCCAGTCTCTCAGCTACCCTTTTTCTCCAAGTATCCCAAAACGTTTAAATTAAGACCCCTGCAGCACCTTAAAGAGGAACAAATTTACGGAGGAATAAACCTTTGTGGGTGGTGCTGTGGGTTAAACCACAGAGCCTAGGACTTGCCGATCAGAAGGTTGGCAGTTTGAATCCCCGCGACGGGGTGAGCTCCCGTTGCTCAGTCCCTGCTCCTGCCAACCTAGCAGTTCGAAAGCACGTCAAAGTGCAAGTAGATAAATAGGTACCGCTCCGGTGGGAAGGTAAACGGCGTTTCCATGCGCTGCTCTGGTTCGCCAGAAGCGGCTTAGTCATGCTGGCTACATGACCCGGAAGCTCCCTCGGACAATAAAGCGAGATGAGTCCCACAACCCCAGAGTCAGCCACGACTGGACCTAATGGTCAGGGGTCCCTTTACCTTTAAACCTTTGTGGATTCATGTGCTAGTAAACCACCCATGTGGGCTCATCATGCATGTGTCTTCCTGCTTTCACCTTTTTAACCTCAACTTTGGAAACAATTCTCTCTACTATGGATGCATTGTATACCACACACCTCACGACCCTCCTGTTGTCGCTGGACTCCCAACTCCCATCAGCCCCAGTCAGCATGGCCAATGGTCAGGCATGATGAGAATTGTAGTCCAGCAACATGCACAGGCCCCTCTCAGCATGTCAGTAAGAACAGGTTGACAGTGGAACCAACAGAGGGGAAAGCGTTCTCCCTTGCTGGAAATCTTCAAACGGATGCTGAACCATCTTGTGCTCAAAAGTTTTGCACTGGCTGCCCATACGTTACTGGGCCAGGTTCAAGGTTCCTGGGTCAATTTACAAGGCTCTTAAGAATTTGGGCCAGGGATACCTCAAGGACTGCCTGATCCTTTATATCCCTGCCCTGGTCACTGAGGTCTTCAAGGGAGTAACACTGTTAACGGTCCCCCATTGCTTGGATGCACTGAGTCACGCTCTCAGTATTGTGGGCCCAATTTTACGGAACTCTTTCCAGCTGAGGTCAGACAGGTTCCCTCCCTACTGACCTTCCAGTGCCATTATTATTATTATTATTATTATTATTATTATTATTATTATTATTCCAGCAAGCGTTTTAACTGATTGTTTTATTTTATTTTTGTATTGTGTCTTTGTAAACTGCTACTGTAGTTAAGTGGCGTATGAATTGTTTAAATAAATGAATAAATCGCAAGCACGCATAAGCCAACAATTGGGTGTTCCCTGATCACACTACAGAGTAAAAGGTAAAAGGACCCCGGATGGTTAAGTCCAGTCAAAGGCTCTCATCTCGCTTTTCAGGCTGAGGGAGGCGGCGTTTGTCCACAGATAGCTTTCTGGTCATGTGGCCAGCATGACTAAACCGCTTCTAGCGCAACGGGACACTGTGATGGATAATAATAATAATAATTTACTATTTATACCCCGCCCATCTGGCTGGGTTATCCCAGCCACTCTGGGTGGCTCCAAACAGAATTAAAAGCACAATAAAACACCAAACATTAAAAACCTCCCTAAACAGGGCTGCCTTCAGATGTCTTCTAAAAGTCAGACAGTTGTTTATTTCCTTGACATCTGATGGGAGGGCGTTCCACGGGGTGGGCGCCACTACCGAGAAGGCCCTCAGTGCACGGAAATGCTGTTTACCTTCCCGCCATAGTGGTACCTATTTATCTACTTGCACTGGCATGCTTTCAAACTGCTAGGTTGGCAGGAGCTGGGATAGAGCAACAGGAGCTCAGCCCGCCGCAGGGATTCGAACCGCCAACTTCCACCGATCAGCAAGCCCAAGAGGCTCAGTGGTTTAGACCACAGCGTCACAGTGAAGGACTGTTGAGAAGCTGGACAGATGGAGGCATGGGGCATCCATAACCTTCAATGTCCATGCTGCACATCAGATTATGAGGGCTCTTGCTTAGAAAAACCTGGTCTTACGGACGCCTTGTTCCTTGCTGCAAGAGACTAACATGGCAACCCTCTGCGACTGCAAACATACGCTGGGAGACCACAGCACCAAATATAGTCTTCCAAAGCATTCATTTGTACACATGGTTATATTGGGGCTCTCTTCTTCTCACACCCACGCACCCGGTGACTTAGCCTCTGCTGAACGAATGAAACGAGATCTCGGCACCACCCACTTGACCCCAGTAAATCAAAGAGCCGGCAGCCAGCAGCAGAGTTGCCAGATGTCCTTCATTTAAAGGAATGTCCCTTCCTCTCCCCCAAGTCAACCCGGCACAGCGTCCCATGGAAGTGGTCCATTATTTCTGGACTTTTGACCCAGCAGCGTTGTCAGCTTGATTGGAAATGCAGCTAAGTGGCTTGGGGCGCAGATGCCCCCAAGGCCCGCAACAGACGATGGGGCGACAATAGGATTTGGCCTAAAAGAAAAGGCGGTGGCTTAACAAAGCACCAAGCCCAGCCTCTGCCTGGAGGAGAGGGAGCGAGGGCCTCCCCCCTCCTCCCCAAATCTTCAGGGACTCTTCCCATCTCTCTCCAGCGCAGGGGGTGACATCTGCTGGCAAACGGTCACACCACAATGTGCTACATTTGCTCCTCTGCAGGCAGCGCAAGGTGATGAAAGTGGCCGTCTGCCACAGCTGTTAGCGAAAAAGAGTCTTGATGCTCCCCCTCCTCTCTTTCTGATTTGCATCTGACACACTTGCAAAGGAAATCTCCTGGCAACCCACCCACAGTGCAGGCTCCGGCTAATAACGCTGTCCTTCCCAAAGCACGAATTCCCTCTCTCAGGGTCAGCCGCAGCAAAGTTTGGCAACTTTTCCAAAGAAAGGCAATGATTTTGTACTATGAGTCCACAGCTAGTAATATTTATTGTCAGGATAGATGCCCAAGTCTACATTGCTACAGGAGGAGGAGTGGGCCTTTTGGGGAAGAATTGGTGTTTTTTTAAAAAGGGGGAGGGTCTCACATCTCAGGTTTTCTGTACTACAGTGGTACCTCTGGTTACGTGCTTAATTCGTTCCGGAGGTCCGTTCTTAACCTGAAACTGTTCTTTACCTGAAGCACCACTTTAGCTAATGGGGCCTCCCGCTGCCGCTGCGCTGCCGGAGCATGATTTCTGTTCTCATCCTGAAGCAAAGTTCTTAACCTGAGGTACTATTTCTAGGTTAGCAGAGTCTCTAACCTGAAGCGTATGTAACCTGAGGTACCACTGTATTCAGTAGCTAGAGGGCCTGTGGGAAAGGCAGAATACCACTAGCTGTTCTCACTAACTCTCCCAGCAAGAGGATACTTGGTTTTCTTAACCCCCCCCCCCACCCTGAAAACAAGCCCAGTTATTCCAAACTGAATGGAAAGCGTTCCTGAATGAAATGTCGTATTGGCAGATTACATACCCACTGGGTGCGCTAATGGTAATTATGACTCCTTTACAGGGAAATCCCAACCACGTCTAGCCCAGAAGTTCTGCTGGATTCAGATGGGAGGAAGGGCTGTTGCTGAGTGGCAGAGCATCTGCCCTGTCAGCAGCAAGTCCCAGGTTCAGCCTCCAGGAAGTCGCAGGTTCAATCCCCAGAGTGGGATTGTCCAGTGTCCGAAATGCTGGAGAGCTGCTGCCATTTGTTGTGGACAACACTGAGCTAAACTGGCCACTGGACTGACTCAGCAGAAGGCAGATTCCTATGTTCCAATGGGGTTTACTCCCAGGTTAAGTGGCGCTTGGATTGCAGCCTCAACTGTGACCCAGCGGAGGTCAGGGAAAAGTAGGACCCCGCCTGCTTTTGCCACTTTCTGATTCTTTTTTTAAAAAAATAATATTTTTATTGGGTTTTCTGCAAGCGTAACAAACATCGCAAATAAACAAAAGAGAACAAACACTACAACAACAAACTAAAAAAGAAAAAGTCACTTTGTTATTCTGACATCTGATGAATGAGCACAAAGGCTGTGCTCTGTCAGAGGCTGCGTGACGCAGGATTCGAGTTGCTGGGAATCACAGGTGAGCAGTGCTGCTGTGCTCCTGTCCTGCTTGGAGGTTTTCCACAGGCATCTGGCTGGCCACTGTGAGAACAGGATGCTGGACTAGGTGTGCCACACTGGCCTGAATCAACAGGGCTCGTCTTGTGATCTTATGGTTTGAGCTTTGCATGGACCAAAGTACACATGATGCTAACACTCAGCTTGGCGCTGCAAGTGCCCTTCCCTTTTTTTAGCCATAAACATCTGTCTCTGGGGGGAACTGATCCAGACTGGGACCACAGCCTGCAGGAAACAGGGGTTTAACCCAAGCCACAATCCTGACCCCCACCCCCCCAAAAAAAAATCCAGAAGGGGAGATCCTGTGTGTGAATTATAAACTCTGTTGATAAATGAATCTGTCTTAAATGAACAACTTCTAGCATACTCGCAAAGCACACACAGGCTTGATTCTGAATTAATTGCCATGTAATAACTACCGTTTGCCCAGGATACTGTACATAAATTTTTTACTACCTCATTAACATGCACTGAGGGGGGGAGAGGGTGAATCATCCCATTCGCCTCTTTGATTGGGGTGAGCACAAAAGGATGGTCAAATGGGGAACTAAACCCAACAATTAAGTGATTTTAAGCAAGTGGTTGGGGGGGTTTTTTACTCAGAAACCGCCAACTCTGCAGACAAAGTTCTTGCAAGCCATCAAATCTGGGCATGCTTAGCCTAAAAGCTGGGAGGTGAGAGTGCAAACTGAGATCTTCTTTACTTGTACTGAACATCTCCGTGAATCTTGTTGCTAGCAGATCACAAGAAGGGTGTGCGTGTGTGTAATAATGTACACAGAGTGGGACACTCCCTGTTCCAAACACAGAGCAAAAATCGCTGGAACCTTTGCAGGGCTATCTTCAGTCTCCCCTTCAACGGGACTTTCCCTCTCTAAAGTCCTTCAGCCTCTCCCCCTAAGCATGCACATGGGCAGAAAAGTACATCAGCTAGTCTGTTCCCCCCCACACTGCGCGCCCCCCAACTCCCCATAATATAGGCAGGTTTCAGAGAGGAGCATGGGGCTCTCCCCGCATCCACCCCACTTCTCCCTCCTTCTGGTAAGCAGGTTTCATGTTTCTTCCTGAGCTCCCAGTGGGACAAACAAGCACCTCCATCTGAACAAAGGAGGCAGAGGGGGGTGGGACCAAGTCCAGCCCTCCAGTGCTCGGAGGGGAAGGGTCTCTGCTGCTGCTGCTGCCACTGCTGGATGGCTCTCCTTCCCCCCCTTCCTCCTCCTCCAGACAAATGGGACAGGGAGATGGGGGCCACTCTAGAGGGCTAGGATGGCTGAAACCGAGAGATTCCCAAGGAACACTGCTGGTCTCTTTGGAGGGAAAAGTCCAGCCAAACCCATCTTCCCTTGGCAAGGCTTAAAAGTGGCAGAAATGCGCCCTTATCCCCCCCCCCCCACACACACTCCTCTTGCTAGGCTGCCGGGGTGGGGCTGCAAGCGAAATGGGGGAAGCGAGCGGGCAGGCAAGAATAAAAGGGTCATTCTGGAAGGCCGGAGGCTCTCCTTGTAAACACACCTCGCTCTCCCGAGGACGCAGCGGCCGGCCAACTCACACACAGACACACACAGATGTGTAGACAAGCGCTCCTCAGTGCCCGGCGAGGGAGGCGATGCCGGCCTCCCACCCCACCCCCCAAACCAGATCGGAGGCCTCCCAAATAAGTTCCGAGGGACCCGGCCAAAGAAGCCGCCCAAAGCCGATGCCCTTTCGCGCGGCGTGGAAAAGTTCCATTCAAAAGCCGCGTGCGCCGCCTCGATTGCGCCGGGGAAGGGAAGGGAAAGGAGGGAAGGGGGAATGAATGGGCGCCGGAGGGGAAAACTTGGTTAGACGAGGTGCAGAAAATGAGAAACGGGGGGGGGGGAGGAGACGGGGGGGAGGGCTCTGCGAGATCCCCCTTTCCACCATTCTCAATGCAAAAAATATTAAGCACACATACCACACAAAAAAACACTTTCCCCTCTTTTCTTTTCTTTTTTGTTGCTGCTGCTTCTCCCAGCCCGGGCAAAAGCCACCAGGTCTTGGAGGGAGCGTGCAAACAAAAGAGAGAACGCAAATTTAGCCGGGGGTGGGTGGGGGAAAAACAAGCGAGCAACTCACCCAAAATGCCATCTCCGGCGAAAGTGCACCGGGGAGGAGGCGGAAGAGAGCAGGGGTGCTGGATCAAGTCGTCTTCTCCCTTCTTGCTCCAGGACAATAATAAGGGACGTGAAAGCAGTTAAGTAGCAGCGCCTCTTCCGCGCACAGCACTCTTAAGCACCAGCTGCAGCCGCCAGGGTCCCCCGTCACCTTCGCGCTGGGTGTGTGTGTGTGTATGTGGGGGGAATTCCAACTCCCGGGATCGTGCCTGTGTCAACAAGCCCCCGCGGTTATCCCTCCTCTTCCTCGGGCGATCGGGCTGCGCGGAAAAGGCACGGCTCCTCCAGGCACGCTACCGTGGGGCGCCCCAAGCGATCCGTCGAGTTTCCTTGCAAGAGAGCGCGGCGCGCACACTCACACGCGCACAAAAACCCGGGAGGGCGACGCGGCTGCTGCTGCTGTGTGCGCAAAAGTAGTTCTGCGGCCGGCCCGCCGCTAAGCAAACAAGGAGGCAAGGCGAGGGAGCCCCTGCTGAGAGCGAGCGGCTACTGCAAAGAAAAAAAGAGGAGAGAGAGTGAATGAAGGGCGGACAAAAGCCAAGCCAAGCCCCCAGAGCTGCTGCTCCTCTCTAACCTCCGCAACTCCGCCTGGAATGGTACACAGCGCTGAACCCAAGTGGGGAGATCCCTTTGGCAACATAAGGCGGACCCAGGAGACCACCGCGCTGCCTGGGACTTTATTAATCCCCGGCCCGTAGAAAGGGGTAAGACAGGAGCGCATGGGGCGCCATGCCTTCGCCCCGCTCTCCAGCCAAGCCAGGCTTAGGAGTTTTGTTCGTAGGCAAGTTTAAGAGGCCCCTTCATGGATCACTGCCTTGCCGTGGCGAAGAGCCATCACCTTGCCAACAAAGGTCCGTATAGTTAAAGCTATGGTTTTCCCAGTAGTGATGTATGAAAGTGAGAGCTGGACCATAAAGAAAGCTGATTGCCGAAGAATTGATGCTTTTGAATTATGGTGCTGGAGGAGACTCTGGAGAGTCCCATGGACTGCAAGAAGATCAAACCTCTCCATTCTGAAGGAAATCCGCCCTGAGTGCTCACTGGAAGGACAGATCCTGAAGCTGAGGCTCCAATACTTTGGCCACCTCATGAGAAGAGAAGACTCTCTGGAAAAGACCCTGATGTTGGGAAAGATGGAGGGCACAAGGAGAAGGGGACAACAGAGGACGAGATGGTTGGACAGTGCTCTCGGAGCTACAAACATGAGTCTGACCAAACTGCGGGAGACAGTGGAAGACAGGAGTGCCTGGCGTGCATTGGTCCATGGGGTCACGAAGAGTCGGACACGACTAAACGAATAAACAACAACAAGTTTAAGAGGAGGCCCGTCGCCACCCAAGATGAGGCCCTCCTCGTTCAATGGATAGCATAAGGGCAGGTGCCCCCCCTCCCCAAATGCCGGGTGCAAATGAGGCAGACTTAACTGGACGCGCAGGCCACTCTCAGTTTACACGGGGTTAAATTCTGGGGAAAGCACCAACATCGCATATAGTCAAAACACATTGGGTTCAATGGCGGGTGGGATTACCAAAGTCTTTCCCCGCCCCCACCCGATGGACAGCTCCTTTCCGCCCCCTTTAAAAAAAATATTGCCAGGCACATAAAGGTGAAGATGTTAAATGTGCATAAGTTGCAGTTACGTGTGTGCCTGTGTATTATTAAACAGGCTTTGAAATGTGGTAAGCCAGCCCAGCTGCATTCTGGGGACCTGGATGTCTGCCCCAAAAAACTGCCCTGGTGGTGCCCACTGTGTGCCACGCTCCCCTCATCCCTTGAATACATACTAGGTTAAGTACAGTGGTACCTCAGGTTACAGACGCTTCAGGTTACAGACTCCGCTAACCCAGAAATAGTACCTCAGGTTAAGAAATTTACCTCAGGATGAGAACAGAAATTGCTCGGCAGCGGCAGGCCCCATTAGCTAAAGTGGTACCTCAGCTTAGGAACAGTTTCAGGTTAAGAACGGACCTCCGGAACGAATTAAGTACTTAACCCGAGGTACCACTGTACATATCAGTGGCCGGCCCAGTCTCCTATGCTAGGTGCTGTGGAGAAACTGAGCACCTCTAAAAATGCATAATGTTGCATATGAATAAAAAGATATGTAGACTTATTAACCACAATCATCTTAGTAACGCTGAGTCAATTATCACCAATTTGCTATTGTAAAAGGTGTGCCCATTTAGCATAATGCTCTAATGATCCCTGGCTGCTGTTATTTGCATCTCGTTGCCATCCACCCCACATTTTACAATTTTCTCCTTCATACGCTTGCCAATTAAGATTTCACTTAATGCGTCTGACGAAGTGGGCTTTGAGTCCACGAAAGTTTAGGCCATAATAAATGGCCTAGTCTTTTAAGGTGCCGCAGGACTCTTTATATATATATATATATTTGCTACCGCCCCCCCACCCAAAATCCATATCATTATGTTGACAGGTGTTGTCATTTTCCATAAAAGGAAAGATGAATCGAAAAAGGAAGAGTGGGCTAGCAAATCGGCAATGCGTGGTTTAATATGTCAAGGCGGCATTCAAAGAAAATGTACCGTGAGCTTTCCTGTGGGAAGTACACAGCTAACATTTTCCACAAAAAGTCTTTGTGTGTGTGTGTGTGTGTGTGTGTGTGTGTGTGTGTGTGTGTGTGTGTGTTGCAAGGGAGTCATGGGCCCACTCTGCCATGCTAAAGTCTTGGGAGATGGTATGAACTGGCACATGGCCTCAACATGTGTTCAAATGTGGAGCCACCCACACCTGTAATCTGAAGAACTACTGTACTAATCAGATACCTACATCACTTTCTTGCGCAGCCATCCCTTATCCCTAAGTTTGAAATGGGTTTTTTTTAAAATAGATTTTATTAAAGCTTAAAATAAGATACAGTGGTACCTCAGGTTACATATGCTTCAGGTTACATACGCTTCAGGTTACAGACTCCGCTAAGCCAGAAATAGTACCTTTTTTAAGAACTTTGCTTCAGGATGAGAACAGAAATCGTGCTCCAGTGGCGCGGCGGCAGCAGCAGGAGGCCCCATTAGCTAAAGTGGTGCTTCAGGTTAAGAACAGTTTCAGGTTAAGAACAGACCTCCGGAATGAATTAGGTACTTAACCCAAGGTACCACTGTAATGCAAAGATTAATATCAACTACAAAATATATTTTTACAATACAAAAAGATAAAAAAGGAATCAGAATACAAACAAAAATTAAGGAAAGAAGAAAAGAAGAAGAGGGTAAAGGAGAGAGAAAAAGGAAGGGCTTCCAATTCTTCTTATATATTAAAAAATATTCAAAACATTCGCTCCAAGGGAAACACCCAACAATTCTACGTTCTATAAACCAGCATTTGCTCCCATCTTCAAACCCAGATACCTTTTTTCACGCAAAAAGTTCATAAGGATTTCCCCATCATTAATAAAGATCAACGATTTTTCTCTAATTAAATAGTAATTTCAGCAACCATCCGTCCATTGTAGGTAATGGTATTTATTTACATCCTTGTGCGTATAAAATAACATGTATTGAAAGCCTAAGTTATTTAAGGGATTTATATACTGCTTAACCATGGGGTGGGTGTATATAAATGAACATTCCCCCCTTCCTCCTTCATTTTGACAGCTTGGGGGAGGCTTGGGAGAAGTGGGCGGGTGGTGCGCAGAACGTCCGCCATTGGCGGCTTGCTCCGCCCCTGGCCACAGGGCACACGTGTCGCTCCAGGCACCTGAGCGGCTGTCCCACGCCTGGGAGGGCACCTGAAATGGAGTCGAGAGTGGATTTCATGCTCTTTATTCAGCTCATAGTGGTGAGGAGGAATGGAAGTTCCCCCACAGTATCTGCTTTATATACATTATTTACACAGTGGGCTGCACGTGATTGGCTAATTCCAGGATTCTCCTGTAGGCCAATCAGGTTGTGGATTCCCTTCCATCTGGAGCTGGATTGGGTGACTCCTGCAGACCAATCATACTGCTGCATTGTTCTAGGACCAATCAGACTGCTGCATTCTGAATCCAATTGTTCTAGGACCAATCAGACTGCTGCATTTTGGATCCTATTGTTCTAGGACCAATCAGACTGCTGCATTTTGGATCCTATTCAACTCAGTGCATAACAGCACCCTTCACGACCCGCCCCCCTCGGGAACGCAACCTGCCCTGAGCAGCGTGGGCATATGCTCCGAAACCGTGCTGGTCCCATGGGTTACCCGAGAGGCAAGGTCCAAGTCTGGTCGGTGGTCAAAGGTGCAACGTGGAGGCAGTCCGTAGTAGCTGAAGCTGGGTGCAGGGCAGGGAGTCGGGTGAAGTCAGGAACAGGCATGCAAGCAGGGAGCCAGGGCAGGTCAGGAGCTCAGGACAGGGTTCAGGCAGGAACTAGCAACCAACAATGTTGCTCCTGCAACTTGGGACTGGGGCTGGCCAGCTTTTATCTGCCCCGAGGCATAGGGCGACCCCGATCCTCCGGTGACTCGCCTCTCCTGGCCTGGAGGCGAGCAGTCCTCCTGCGGGAACTTAGTTCCCTCTGCCTCTCTGCCCTGAGCCTCTGCAGCTCAGGAGAGGCTGGAGGGTTACCGGACCCAGAGGCAACCTCAGCCTCCCCTGACGGGGCTGAGAGTGGAGCACCTGAAGGCAATGGGTCCTCCATCCCCTCAGGAGCCAGAGCAGACTCAGCTGATGCCTGCACCTGAGGATCCAGCACAGGTGAGGACCCTTCAGGCTCAAGCCCCAGCCCTGGCTCAGCTGGTTCTGGAGGCGGGGAATCCTGTGCAGGCTGGGATCCCTCAGGTTCAGCATCCGAGTCCGAATCCCAGGCCATCACAGCCGCTGGCCTCTGGATCAATGTAAGGAAAATGGCCATGGTCCAAGTCAACTAGCCCCTACTCCTGCAATGTACTCTTAAAAAGGCCTTTCGTACCATTGCTAATTGCAAGGACGGAATCGAGTCTTGTTTGGCCCCCGCAGCCCCAACAAAGGACAATCTTATCTTTCTTATACTAACTTTAATCCTTCACATTGTACATTGTGCTCTGCCGAGAACCAAACCGCTGATTACCTTAAGCATACTGCTTAAAAACCACTTGAGAACCTGCCACTTTTCTCAAAAAGGGAGGTTAGGAGGAGGAGTGGAAGTAGAGATCCGAAGGTTGTTATTTGACTGGGCGACTTCCCGTCCTGCCGGGTTTCGAGTTTGCCATGCCAGCTCGCTTGCCCTCGATTGACTGCAATGCATGCTATTTCATACAGCAGACCATTTCAGATTCTACTATTAGTGCTCATTTCTTCCCCATTCCCTTAAAAAGGACAAACATCTTATCTATGTGTCCAAGGGGTGGGGAAAGGAGCGACTTAACGGCATTAATATGTGATATTCCTGAACTTTGTTCCTTAGTCAGAACACAAGCTGGGTTGGTGCTGTGCTGACTGCACAAAATCCTAGGCAAGGAGTCATCGCTTTTTCCGAAAACCTCTTGCTATGTTCAGGACATTTATTCACACCTGCAAAGGTGTTTTTTGTTTTCGTTTTTTGCTCCTGAAATGGAGAAACCACAGGTATCTATTACACATCCATTGTGTTCTGGGGGTGGTGAGAGGAGAGGTTTATGCTCCTTTCCCAACATTTTAAAAAAAAACAACAACAGCTGTGTTCTTCACCACATGGTTGGCACAGTAATAGCGCATTGGTGGTCTATTTATACTCGACCATCCACACATCTCCTGCCAACCTAGCAGTTCGAAAGCACATAAAAGTGCAAGTAGATAAATAGGTACCGCTCCGGCGGGAAGGTAAACAGCATTTCCGTGCGCTGCTCTGGTTCGCCAGAAGTGGCTTAGTCATGCTGGCGACATGACCCAGAAGATGTCTGTAGACAAATGCCAGCTCCCTCGGCCTATAGAGCGAGATGAGCGCGCAACCCCAGAGTCGGTCACGACTGGACCTAATGGTCAGGTGTCCCTTTACCTTTACCTATCCACACATCACGCCACTGTATTAGTTGTTCTGAGATGCTTCCCCAGTGCTGCTATACAGTTGTACCTCAGGTTAAGTACTTAATTCATTCCTGAGGTCCGTTCTTAACCTGAAACTGTTCTTAACCTGAAGCACCACTTTAGCTAATGGGGCCTCCTGCTGCCGCCGCGCCGCCAGAGCACGATTTCTGTTCTCATCCTGAAGCAAAGTTCTTAACCTGAGGTACTATTTCTGAGTTAGCGGAGTCTGTAACCTGAAGCGTATGAAACCTGAAGCATATGTAATCCGAGGTACCACTGTATTATTGCCATCCGGAGGGACACTCTTGCACTATAGGATGCCAAAAGTGGAACAAGAATAAATAAAGAAACAGAAAATTTGATTGGCTTCTGGTTGGCCACTGTGACAACAGGTTGCTGGGCTAGATGGGCCGCTGGCCTGATCCAGCAACCCCTCTATTATGTTATTTTGGAACTGAAGCAGTTTGACTGCCCCATAACTTTTGCAAATGCAAACTGTATTGAAGACAGGGTTGTGTATAATTGCTCCGATTCCATCATGAATGCACAATGAAACGAATGTCTGGAGGAGCCCTAAATGCACATGGCTTCCCATTTTAATCTGCGGACCTGTTTGCTTCCGCACAGGAGGTTGGCGGTTACTAATCCCTGTTCCCTGTTGCAAACACTAACCAGCCTAGAGGGCGCGATGATATTGCAATGCCCCACCCCAATCTCAGAGCAGCAAAAGGCTCCCAGAGTTCCTGCGCTTATCCAGGTTTGGTTTCCTTGGAACGAAGGCCAGCAAAGATTGTGGTGTCTTTAGGATATATATGGTTTTATTTGTACATATTTACAACCCGAGCATAGGGACGCGGGTGGCGCTGTGGGTTAAACCACAGAGCCTAGGACTTGCCGATCAGAAGGTCGGCGGTTCGAATCCTCGCTCCCGTTGCTCGGTCCCAGCTCCTGCCAACCTAGTAGTTTGAAAGCACGTCAAAGTGCAAGTAGATAAATAGGTACTGCTCTGGCGGGAAGGTAAACGGCATTTCTGTGTGTTGCTCTAGTTCGCCAGAAGCGGCTTAGTCATGCTGGCCACATGACCCGGAAACTGTACGTCGGCTCCCTCGGCCAATAAAGCGAGATGAACGCCGCAACCCCAGAGTCGGCCACGACTGGACCTAATGATCAGGAGTCCCTTTACCTTTACCTTTACCTTACAACCCAAGCGTAGGGTGGAGGGGCTCACGGCATTAACACCCCAACAGATCTTGCCTCTCCATTAGGTTTCCAGGAGAACCCCAAAGAGCAGCACAGAGCAAGACTTGCAGCTTCCAGCTTTCCACCTCCAGTTTCCAGCCAATACACCCAGTTCTGGCTATTGTTCTCCTACATACATGGGATCAGGGCAAGGCCAACCCCACTTGCTTCTATGGCACAGAGCAACTTCTCTGGATATGTTATATTATGGTGCTTACTAGCCAGCCAAAGCCATCACCATGACAAAGGAGCTGACTGGGCGAGTTTCCCCTGTTACATTCTACCTTCACAGATACAGGGTCGCAGGTCTGGAAGAGGACCCAGAGTTTTATCCAGAATGACACACACCCACCCCTTCATAACATTATTTGTTCCCGAGTCAAAACACTGGCTGGCTTGCCGTTGTGCAGAGTGCACAATCTTGTGCAAGGCATCAGTGCTACTTCAGGTTGTTGGGCTCCTTTAACCAGTTCTATAGTAACTTTTCAAAAAAACCTGCCACTGTTTTGGGGGCGATCATTCGGGGCGGCAGATATGAAGAAGAAGAGTTTGGATTTGATATCCCGCTTTATCACCACCCAAAGGAGTCTCCAAGCGGCTAACATTCTCCTTTCCCTTCCTCCCCCACAACAAACACTCTATGAGGTGAGTGGGGCTGAGAGACTTCGGAGAAGTGCGATTAGTCCAAGGTCACCCAGCAGCTGCATGTGGAGGAGCGGAGACGCGAACCCGGTTCACCAGATTACGAGTCTACTGCTCTTAACCACACCACCACACTGGCTCTTTGATCTTCTCGCTTCCCAAACCAAGAAATGATGGAGATTCGTTGCATCCCCTTTTTCCTCCACAGTGAACTGGGCAAGTCCTGTCCGAGGCGAGGGAAAAGTTCTGCATTGCCAGCTGCCCATCTGCTCCCTTGCCTGAGAAATAGACAGCCCAGTTTTATGCACGGCTGCGCGAGACAACTGCATGATTGCCTCTTTCCCCAACCGTGTTGGCAGCAATCTATTCTCTCAATGGGAGGGCGGGAGCAGGAGGCAGACTGGGATGTGACGGAGGGATGCTCCGCAGGAAAGGGGGAGGGAAAAGAGCTTTGCTTATAAGAATTCTGAAAGTTTCTCTCTGCAGCAGCACCAGCACATACCTGCCCTTCCCACACGCCCCTTGGTCGCGGGCAAACCTTCCTCCAGGTGTTTCAAAGCATTCCTGCCATGCTAGAAAACATTCGTGGGAGCCAAGCACACTTTAGAAACCGTGGTTAGGCTGGTATCGATTTTTAAGGCAGAGACAAAGGCGACCTTTTACATGCCATTTGAGGAAGGAGTTTTCATTTCGCGCACACACAAAAGCAATTAAGCTGGCTGGTAGTCATGCAAGCCCGGAGGGATCCAACTTTTCCTTCATCTCTTCCCCGTTGCTGCCACCACACCGATTTTTTATTTTTGCAAAGAGGGAAGATTCTCAGGAGCATGCCAGAGAAGAAAAAAGGCTGACCTGGAAAGTTAACAGCCATGCCAGGGAGAGCATCGCTGTCTCCCTGCGGTTGGCAAATCTTGATCTATGTACACATTAATAGCTCCACTTCAGCTTCCACAGTGAGAGAGGCCAAAGGAGGATCTGGTGGGGATGGGGAGAGAGAAAGAGCAGTCAATCTATCACTGTCAATCAGCCAGCCAGTCACTAAGCACAAAGTGCGGTCTGCTCAGTTGGAATGCAAAGCAGCCACACAACCTCTGGACCCTGAGGAGAGCTGAGGCAGGCCTGCGTGTTTCTCTGTGTTTTCCCACAAAAAGGGCAGAGCAGCCCTTCCTTATTTATGCTTTAAAATAAAAAATCTATCTCTGCTTCCAAATAACAACAGCAAAACCCAGAGATGCCAGCAGAACACAGAGCCGGAAAGAAACAAAATGGAAACTCTTTGTTAGAAGAAATAAAGTTAACAATGGGGAATAAGTGTCTGCGAACCCAACCTCCTTCGCTGAAACTAACCAATTCTGACAGGAGCCTAAAAATAAAAGGACAGTAGCTCCCCACTAGCAAAAGCTGCCATGTTTTGACCAAGTGATAAAAAAAAACCAACAGTGATGGAGCCTCCTTGGAGGTGCCACCATCCAAAAGGCCCTGCCTAGCTACCTGAAGAATTTCAGCCAGTGGAGAGACTCAGAGCAGGTCCAGCACCTTATTTTCATTTATGTATTTGCTCCTTATTTGTTCCACCCTTCCTTCAAGGACCACAAGGCACCACACGTGAATCTCCTCGCTTATTCTCCTCACTTCTCTCCCCCTAATTATCACAACCTTGTGAGAGTTAGATCGGGTTGAGAGACGGTGACTGGCCTAAATGAACTTGCAGGAGGTGGGGATTTGAACTCAAGCCTCCCTCCTCCTAGCCTGACACCCAAACAAATGCACCACAATGGCTTAAATTTTGGTCCTGCAAACAAACCGGCAGCCCATGCAAATCATGTATGTCAGCTACTTGTTCCGTATCTTTTGGTTCTATGATGCTTCCATTATTTCGCTGGTACTGTTAGTGAGCTAAGAGGTTTATAAATACAGCATTAGATAAGAATACAGTGTTTTAATACAAATGTATAAGAACACAGTTTTTATTTTTTATTCTTTTCCAAAAAAATTATTGATTTTCCACATTTATCACAAAAATGACATAACAAAACGCACAAAGAAAAGCACATTACACTACAATAAATTAAACACAAAGGAAAATTGATTCTTCAAATACCTAATTCTCATTACATTGATAACTGACTTCCTTGAATCCCCTCTAACTGAACTTCACTATATCACCTATATAACAGTTCTCCAAATTCATATTTCTAACAATATTAACTCCTTTCAATTACTAACCTCCTCTCCTTTATTAATATTTTAATCCTTAATATTTACTATCACCTATTCTAATTCTACCCCTAAGCCAAGAACACAGTTTTTAATATCGTAATTTACTTGTTGGAAGGGACCCCAAGGGACATCTAGTCCAACCCCCCTCAATGCAGGATAGTGTAACTAGTAGTACTACTATGAGTAGTGATAATGTTTCATTCTTCCAGCCCCAGTCAAAACTCTGGTGGCAACTTTTTCCTCCTTTTTGGGTAGCAAGTGAGTTTTCTGGAGACTTTTTCAAGCCGGCCCCATGTACAGCGCCTTACAGCAATCCAGTTAATAGTTTATTATTATTGCTGTCATGTTAAGCATTGATCAAGGTAATTAACAGATTTCCTTCTTAGCATAAAAAAGCACACCCTCTCGAACTGTTCTCTTTGAAAGAGTGTCTTTTCCTCGCATTTTGATGCTCTCCTATTAATCAAGGATAGATGTCAGTGCAGGGGCAAGCGTTTCCCAAAGGAAGAAGGGAAAGGAGGCGGGTGCGGGGAGGAGGGGGAGGCAATCTGTCAAATTCTGACAGGTCCAGAACTTCAGCGCTAGACTCCAGTACATAACAATTTATTAACCATCTGTGCCATCCAAGGTCACTACACCACGCTGAACTTTTCTTTAAAGAACGTATCGCACAGCATTAAAACGGCTTTGCAAAAGACTTTCACTGCCAAGCCTGTGAAAGCCTACTCAGAGGTAAGTCACATTTCAGCAGTCCTGTTCCAAGGAAATCCTGTGGTACCTCGGGTTACAGACGCTTCAGGTTACAGACTCCGCTAACTCAGAAATAGTACCTCGGGTTAAGAACTTTGCTTCAGGATGAGAACAGAAATTGTGCAGCGGCAGCGGGAGGCCCCATTAGCTAAAGTGGTACCTCAGTTTAAGAATTAAGTGGGATTGTGATGTAATTTTTTAAAAAATGGGAAATTATATACAATGAATTGAAGAAAATGTTCCATTTAACATTTGTTTAAAAACCTGAAGCATTTTTGTTAGGGATTGTAGGGAAAGATCTGCCAAAAAAGCTGAAAAACATCTTCACGTATGTGACAACGGCCGCGAGAGTTCTGGTAGCACAAGGATGGAAGACTGACGAAACCCCAACTAAAGAATCATGGCGAGAAAAATTGATGGACTATGCAGAACTGGCAAAATTGACATATAAGCTACTGGACAAGGATAACTGTGACTTTAAAGATGAATGGGAACCTTTTACAAAGTATTTGAAGAACGCAACAAAGCGAACTGGACTCCTTGGCTGGCTTTGAATAAACATTCACAAACTTTTCTATTGATGATAATCAGCTAAATAATTTGAGGATCTGTACAACTGTGTAACATGCAGAAAACAGCATTCTTAGAGAAATCAAAGACTGGAACTGAGGGAAGCCGGGTGGGTGGCTTTTGTGTGGGAGGTTGGGGGGAGGGAGGAAAATGGGGAAAAAATAAGGATGATATGTTTCTGGATAATATCTTTTGTTTTAATTTTGAATAATTTTTTTTTTAAAAAAAGAAGAATTAAGTTCTTAACCTGAGGTACCACTGTACAGTATTGATATTAATATTAATAATTAGTGTCTGTTACAAACCAGAAGTGAGAGAAGTGAGAGCTGGACCATAAAGAAGGCTGATCGCCGAAGAATTGATGCTTTTGAATTATGGTGCTGGAGGAGACTCTTGAGAGTCCCATGGACTGCAAGAAGATCAAACGCATCCATTCTTAAGGAAATCAGACCTGAGTGCTCACTGGAAGGACAGATCGTGAAGTTGAGGCTCCAGTACTTTGGCCACCTCATGAGAAGAGAAGACTCCCTGGAAAAGACCCTGATGTTGGGAAAGATGGAGGGCACAAGGAGAAGGGGACGACAGAGGATGAGATGGTTAGACAGTGTTCTCGAAGCTACAAACATGAGCCTGACCAAACTGCGGGAGACAGTGGAAGACAGGAGTGCCTGGCGTGCTCTGGTCCATGGGGTCACGAAGAGTCGGACACGACTAAACGACTAAACAACAACACAAACCAGAATAAGAGCTAAAAGAAAAGAGGGGGGGTTCACTGGTTGACCACAAATAAATCTACCATAAAAATAAAATATATCGAGGTTATTATGGTCGTAATTCAAGATTCAGGGACAATAGAGAGAGATAGAGGAGTGATGATGCCTACTCTGCTGAGTTTAAAAATGAAACACTGTGAAATATCAATATGCCCCCTGAAAGGCGAAACCAGGAATCTAATAAAAATGGGTCAAGGAGGAAATTGTCTGTCATGAAGGAAGAACTGTGGGCTCCCTTTTATATCCCATTAAATGGATGTGCAACTAAGGATTACATCTGATGGTCTGACTTGAGACTGCAAAAGCTTATGCTCCATAATAAACTTGTTAGTCATTAAAGGTCTCTATGTCGCCTTTGCTGCAACACAGATACCCGTCCCGGAAATGGGGGAAAGAGGGAATTTAACGAGTTAATTTACTGACCGGCCTGCAGCCGCCACAGAAGAATTATTCTAGTACCTTTAATCGTATTAGTCATTGCTATGTCAATCGCTTTATTAACCTAATTCTCTTCACATGTTTGAGGAAAAGGAAATGGAATCATGTATGATCCCAGCAGGTGGGCTGCTTTTTAATTAAATTCCCACTTTGAGCTAACCGCATGTGAAGTGCCATTCTAGACTGTGTCTAATGGGACTTACTCCCAGGTCTAAGTGTGCGCAGTGGAGGTGGGGAGCATAGCTGTCAACTTTTCCCCTTTCTTGCGAGGAATTCTATTTGGAATAAGGGAATTTCCCTTAAAAAAAGGGAAACGTTGACAGCTATGGTGGGGAGTCAGCCCCAGTCAGCATGGCCAATGGTCAGAGACAATGGGGATTTTAATGCAGCAGTACCAGGCGGCCACAGATGCCCCCAAACCCTGCTTTGTAGAATTACATTGTTACGGTGCAACCTTAAATAGGTCGGCTCAGAATAAGTCCCACTGAGTTCAAGAGGGTTTACTCCCAAGTAACAGGGTACAGGTCTGCCGTCACAAACAGCTCTTCCACATCTGGTTGATGCTGAAATCAATGGGTGTTGTTGTTTTTTCGAATCTGAGGGAAATTCGCCCTCAGATTTTCACATTTGAATTTTTGACTGCAGATATCAAAGACTCAAAATACCTCAGCCCCTCATTTTTTTATTTTCAATGAGCATTTTGTTTGATAGGGTCCTATGCCCCACCTGCCATGCCCCATTGATGCCAGTGTGGTGTAGTGGTTAAGAGCAGTGGACTCGTAATCTGGTGAACCGGGTTCGCTTCCCTGCTCCTCCACATGCAGCTGCTGGGTGACCTTGGGCCAGTCACACTTCTCTGAAGTCTCTCAGCCCCACTCACCTCACAGAGTGTTTCTTGTGGGGGAGGAAGGGATAGGAGAATGTTAGCCGCTTTGAGACTCCTTCGGGTAGTGATAAAACGGGATATGAAATCCAAACTCTTCTTCATATCTGCCACCCTGAATGAGTGCCCCCAAAACAGTGGCAGGTCTTTTGAAAAGTTACCATAGAACTGGTTAAAGGAACCCAACAACCTGAAGTAGCACTGATGTCTTGCACAAGATTGTGCACTCTGCACAACAGCAAGCCATAGCCCATACAGAACAGAAAATATTGGCATGGTTTATATCCAAAGCAGAATTTCTCAAGCCACACTTGTCAATGGCCACATCTCATCGTACGTTTAGAACACTATTATACCACTTTAAACAATTGTGGCTTCCCCCCCAAAAGGATCCTGGGAACTAGTTTGTTCAAGGTATTGAGAGTCGTTGGGAAGATAACATTAGTCCGTTTGTCTTGGCAAAAGGGACAAATTACTATCCTCTCTTCCCCAACATCTGTTCTTACATGGATACTTCAAAACAGAGATTGGGGACCTGTAGCCCTCCAGATGCTGGATTCCAGCAACTGCAGCCACCATGGCCAATGGTCAAGTATTTATTTATTAGATTTATTTAAAATTTATATGCCACCCTTCCTCTCAAGCTGGCCCAGGGTGGCAAACACTTCTGTGATTAGAAAAGGCAGATAAAAATAATATGAAAACATGTTGAAAACATTTAAAAACATCAAAAAGCAATTAAAGCACAACATAACATTTAAAACGAATTCGGAAAAACAGAAACAACCAGTTTTTGTGTCTGGATAGGCCTGCCTGAAAACTGAAAAGTTTTCTTTTTTTCTTTTATACATTTTTATTGTTTTTTTTAACATATCATTTCCAACAGGCATATAACATAACTTTTCATCTTATACAATGTTATGGACTTCCAAAACTGATGATTTTTCATTCTTTATCACTTATTCTGCATTTCTTAATTTCACTATTACTCTTAATTGTCATTAACTAATAATTCTCCCCACAGTCTTCCTTGCAATATTTTGAATAATCCTCCTTACAAAACTTCTTGCAGTCCTACTAGCGTAATCTGTTCAGTACAATTACTTTCCAAATAGTTCGTATATTTACTCCAGTCTTCTAAGAATCTCTGATCCCTCAGGTTTCGAATCCTTCCAGTTAATTTATCAAGTTCTGCATAGTCCATCAATTTCATCCTCCATTCTTCTTTCGTCGGTAATTCTTCTTGATTCCATTTTTGTGCCAATAATATTCCTGCTGCCGAAAACTGAAAAGTTTTCAGCAGGTATCTAGAAAAGTGTAGTGAGGGCACCTACCTAATGCCAAGAGGGATGGTGAGAGTTGTAATCCCATGACATCAAAAGGATTCCTATCCGTGGGCATATTTTCAGACAGAATTTAATCACGTACCACCAAATTCAGGCTGCATGATCAAACTCGATTTGGAACTCGTGTGCAACAAATTCACTTCCCTGCATCCTCACCTGCCCTGCCCCCCTAAATTGGACTTGGGAAATGCACTGGAAAGTGTGGGATGATGCTTTCTAGACACAATGTCATGTAACCTCTCCACAAACAAATAATAAACAGCCGGGGTCTAAACTCCCTGCTCACTTTGTGACTGCTCACTTAACAGAAGCAACCTGTTAAAAGGATGAGCAAAACTCCCTTTGAAAGGAGGCGTGCTTCTCGATGCAGCAAAAAGCGTTCGTGAAATACCCACCAACTTTCAGCTCACTCCTGTTCGATGCTGAGAAACTGCTAGATCATGGGTAGGCAAACTAAGGCCCAGGGGCCAGATCCGGCCCAATTGCCTTCTAAATCCGGCCTGTGGACGGTCCAGGAATCAGCGTGTTTTTACATGAGTAGAATGTGTCCTTTTATTTAAAATGCATTTCTGGGTTACAGTGGTACCTTGGGTTACATACGCTTCAGGTTACAGACTCCGCTAACCCAGAAATATTGCTTCAGGTTAAGAACTTTGCTTCAGGATGAGAACAGAAATTGTGCTCCAGCGGCGCGACAGCAGCAGGAGGCCCCATTAGCTAAAGTGGTGCTTCAGGTTAAGAACAGTTTCAGGTTAAGTACAGACCTCCGGAACGAATTAAGTACTTAACCTGAGGTACCACTGTATTTGTGGAGCCTGCCTGGTGTTTTTACATGTTAGAGTGTGCTTTTATTTAAAATGCACCTCTGGGTTATTTGTGGGGCATAGGAATTCGTTCTTTCCCCCCTCCTCCAAAAATATAGTCCACCCCCCCCCACAAGGTCTGACTAGGGACAGTGGACCAGCCCCCTGCTGAAAAAAGTTTGCTGACCCCTGTGCTAGATAATGCATGGATTGCAGACCATGGAAGTCTTTGCCCAGAAGGCTTCTGCAGTCTGGCACTCGGGTCCTCCTGGCAAAGCAGAGCTGTTCCAAGCGCTATATCTCAGCCCCCCTCCACTGTGAGCTAAGCATCCTTCGTCTTCCCGCATTTCAAGCAAATCTCTGGTTGCGCTAGTAGCCAGCAGCAGCACCTGTTCAAACAGCCTCTGGAGGAGTGCCCTTGCCATGACTTCGCACTGGTAAATCACGCCTTTAAAATGACAGGATGCGCTCATTCCGAATGCGGGGAGGAACATCAGAGCCCAGAGAATAGTCCTTGAACAGCAGCCACCCTCCCTGCATAAAACATGTGGCTTTTGACTGCAATATCCAAGGCAGGGCAATCTTCTCCCTCTTTTCGTTAAAAAGAAGAAGGAAAATAGCATTGCCTTTTACTATCCACCATATGGTGGGCCAGTTGGGGAACAGACTGGAAAAGTAGAGAAGATTTACCCTGCCAGATGCATCAATCATTCAGTTGCATTTGGAACGCCCTGGCATTTCAATTATTAACATTCGGGTGGTGGTGGGGAAAGTGCATTAAAAGAAGAGGAGAACACTATGTCCTGGGAAGGGCAAAGGGGGTAGAGGATCTGCTTTGCCCATGGAAAGTCGCAGGTTCAATACCCAGCATCTCCAGGGAGAGACCCCTGTCTGGAAATGCTGCTGTCAATCAGAGTACAGTGGTACCTTGGTTTTTAGAACAGCTGAATTTATGAACAACTTGGAAACTGAACGCTGCAAACCGGGAAGTAGGTGTTCCGGTTTGTGAACTTTGCCTTGGAAGCTGAACCTGTTCCGCTTCCTGTTGAGTGTGTTCTGTTTGTGAATTGAATCCCATGCTGCAAATCAGAGGCTTCCTGTTAACTTTGTTGGCTGTTGAGTCCCGAGCACCCATGCAACACAAAGGTGATATTTTGAGCTTTTGTTTCTGCAATTTTTTTGCGTTTTTTTGCGTTTTTGTGTGGCTTTTTCTTTTTACTGTGACTGTGGCTTGTGACTTTCTTTTTGTGACTGTGGCTTGTGACTTCATTTTTGCGACTTGTTCTGCCCAGACGCTGAGGTCCAGCGCCGAAGGCCTTCTGGCGGTTCCCTCATTGCGAGAAGCAAAGCTACAGGGAACCAGGCAGAGGGCCTTCTCAGTAGTGGCACCCGCCCTGTGGAATGCCCTCCCAGCATATGTCAAAGAGATAAACAACTACCGGTACCTGACATTCAGAAGACATCTTAAGGCAGCCCTGTTCAGGGAAGTTTTTAAGGTGTGACATCTTAGCGTATTTTTGGTCTTTGTGGAAGCCGCCCAGAGTGGCTGGGGAAACCCAGCCAGATGGGCGGGGTACAAATAAATTATTATTATTATTATTATTATTATTATTATTATTATGATGATGATGATGATGATGACTGTGTGGAACCCAGTTCAACTACTGACTGATGGATTGCATGACTGCGGAAATGGATAAAAGCCTCCCATCCAAACAATGACTATTATCAATGCACATAAGAAAAAAAATTAATTTTTATTTTTATCATCTACCATACTGTCTTATTTATTTTATAGTACAGCACATTGATTATTGCTTTCATTTTATGGATCACTGGTCTCGTTAGATAGTAAAATCCATGTTAATTACTGTTTTAGGGGCTGTTTTTAAAAGTCTGGAATGGATTAATCCATTTTGCCTTACTTTCTATGGGAAAGCGTGCCTTGGTTTTGGAACGCTTTGGTTTTGGAACAGACTTCCGGAACGGAGTAAGATTGGGAACCAAGGTACCACTGTAGATTAATACTGAGCTGGATGGACCAAGGTAGCTTCCTATGGAATTCTGGGAAATGATACACAATGAATTGAAAAAAAATATGTAAAATAACCTCTGTTAAAAAACCAGAAGTCTTTTTGTTAGGAATTGTAGGTGCAGAATTTCTGAAGGAACTGAAAATACTGTTTACATATGCTACAACAGCTGCAAGGATGCTTCTTGCCCAGAGTTGCAAAAATGAGAAGACCCTTAGCAAAGTGGACTGGCAGATGAAACTACTGGACTACGCAGAGATGGCAAGACTAACCGGGAAGATCAGAAACCAGGAGGATCGATACTTCAATAAAGATTGGGACAAATCTATATTATATTTGAAAGACCACTGTAAACACTTGAGCTCTTTGGTAGGTTTTAAATAACTCTTGCAATGATACACAGACTTTGTATATAATGGGGGACTGTAAATTAGATGAACTTATAATATGCAGATTGAAAAAAAGAACCCACAGAGGGGAGGAGGGAAGTCTGGAGATTCGAAAGAATCTTGTATTGTTTTTATTATTTGTGATTATGAATGTGAATGGAGTTGTAAAAACCAAAAACAAAGTAGCTTCTTACACTGCTGTGCCCTCATCCCCACAAATGACAGGTGAGCTGGCAAATAATTTCAGACTGCATATTATTTTGCAGCAATTATCTGTGAAAGAAGTAGAATGAGCATGCTTTATTACACACACACACACACACACACACACACACACACACAGACAGACCATAGCTGTCAATTGTCCCTTATTTGGCGGGAAACTACTTTATCCCAGCGCCGTGTCCCACTGCTGTCCCTTATTGATGATGTCCCTTAAATTTCCCGGGTTTCATGCTCGCCCGGCTCAGGAGGGAAGCAGCGGCTTGGGGTCCTCTGCCACGAGAGAGAGCGCGTGCTGGCGCCGTCATCCTGGCGCAAGGAGTTCCATCGGCCCTTCCCCACCCGAGGGGGGGGAGGGAGAGAGACTCTTGCCCACGCAGCCTGTGAGCCCAGAGGTGGTAGCGGTGGCGGCAGCTGAGGAGGCAGCCTGAGGGAGGAGGAAGAGGAGGGGATGGGGAGGGACGCAGAAGGGCCCCGCCGCAACTGCCTCATGCTGGATTGACAGCATCTGTCAATCCTACCAATGTATGTAACTCTTTACAATAACAAAATCCCTAATTTTGGCTGCTGATCCCTTATTTTCGAGGCTGCTGGTCCCTTATTTTCAAATCTGTAAGTTGACAGCTATGACACAGACACAGTATATACAGTGGTACCTCAGGTTACAGACGCTTCAGGTTACAGACGCTTCAGGTTACAGACGCTTCAGGTTACAGACTCCGCTAACCCAGAAATAGTACCTCAGGTTAAGAACTTTGCTTCAGGATGAGAACAGAGATTGTGCGGCGGTGGCAGCAGGAGGCCCCATTAGCTAAAGTGGTACCTCAGGTTAAGAACAGTTTCAGGTTAAGAATGGATCTCCAGAACGAATTAAGTTCGTAACCTGAGGCACCACTGTATATGTTTCCACCGATACTCCATTACATAGACTGACAATGGTCATTCCTATCGATCTATTTATTTGTGATTCCAAAGTTTAGCGCAAGTGACAAACATTTTGGGGCAGGCAACAATTTAGGGTATGTCACACTCCTTCCAAAAGCCCAAATCTAAGCATCTCTCTGAAACATGCTCTGTTGGGGGATGGCATTTGGAGGCTGGAGTTACGTTACTAGGCCTGCAAAATATTTTTACTATCCTGCTGGGGGCCGACAGAGGAAGGATGGAGAGCTTCGGCTCTCCTCCAGAAGCAGCTCACTGCATTTCTATGGCCGGAGCCGGGGGGGGGGGGGGGGGCGGTTTCACACCTCTTCTAACAGCCTGTTTGGTTTCCATGTGAAGAGCAGAGGAGAGCTGCCTTGGGAATTTTTTGCTTAAGCCCTCAGGAAAAAATATTCAGTGAATTTCCCCCAAATGCACATACTTGTACGCCATTCTGCTTAACAGACATGTTTTTGCAACACCCCCTGATGTTGTTGTTTAGTTGTTTAGTCGTGTCCGACTCTTCGTGACCCCATGGACCAGAGCACGCCAGGCACTCCTGTCTTCCACTGCCTCCCGCAGTTTGGTCAAACTCATGCTGGTTGCTTCAAGAACACTGTCCAACCATCTCGTCCTCTGTCGTCCCCTTCTCCTTGTGTCCTCCATCTTTCCCAGCATCAGTGTCTTCTCCAGGGAGTCTTCTCTTCTCATCAGGTGGCCAAAGTACTGGAGCCTCAGCTTCACGATCTGTCCTTCCAGTGAGCCCTCAGGGCTGATTTCCTTAAGAATGGATAGATTTGATCTTCTTGCAGTCCACGGGACTCTCAAGAGTCTCCTCCAGCACCAGAATTCAAAAGCATCAATTCTTCGGCGATCAGCCTTCTTTATGGTCCAGCTCTCACTTCTATACATAACACCCCCTGATACGACACAATTTTTAATGTTATTTTTTGCTGACGTATGCATTTGTATGCGCAATTTATCCTAGTTGTGTGTTTTGTATGCATGGATTGGCTACAGAAATGCATTGCAACATTTTGAGATGTGCAAATTTTGATGGCTGGCTCCTATTTTGGTTTGTGCTTCGTTTCAGGCAGTGCCGCTTAGGTAGGTAGATGAGTTTGAATGGCAATCTGTTCTCGCCATCATCCCTCCGAAAATACAAGGCTGGGTTCAGCTGCTGTGGGAGGGCTGTTTGGATTAAATAAATAAATAAATATTGCCCAATTTTGATGTTATTTCAGGTACAAATCAGTGCTAAAAAGGAGATAGGGCAGCAAGAATTAGACATCACCCCATAATTGGCCCTACTAAACATCTTCCAAGACAATAATGCCCACTGTCACATTACAAAGAGCTCATAACCCACCTACTTTCCGCAGCCAGAAACATCATAACCAGACACTGGAGGGACCTGTCAGGAGTAAGCATGGACCAATGGTACCAAATAGTATGGGAAACAGCCCTACAGCAATACCTCGGGTTAAGAACTTAATTCGTTCTTGAGCTCCGTTCTTAACCTGAAACTGTTCTTAACCTGAGGTACCACCTTAGCTAATGGGGCCTCCCGCTGCCGCCACACCGCTGCCGCACAATTTCTGTTCTCATCCTGAAGCAAAGTTCTTAACCCAAGGTACTATTTCTGGGTTAGCGGAGTCTGTAACCTGAAGTGTCTGTAACCTGAAGCGTCTGTAACCCGAGGTACCACCTTGGGATGCGAACGGGATCCGTTCCGGAGCCCCGTTTGTATCCTGAATGAAACATAAGACGCGACGGTGCGTCTGCACGTGTCGTGTTTGCTGCTTCCGCGCATGTGTGTGACATCATTTTGAGCGCCTGCGCATGCGCGAATGGCGAAACCCGGAAGTAACGCGCTCCATTACTTCTGGGTTGCCGCGGAGCACAACCCGAAAGTGCTCAACCTGAAGCACATTCAACCCGAGGTATGACTGTACTAGAAAAATTAACCAATAAACTGAAACTGATACGGGAACAAATAGAAGAAGACACCTTCACCACGGTATGGCTCCCCTTTATCACATACACAGCCCAACAGGACGACGACAAGAATCCACCAACAGCATACGAATCAATATGGTCTATCTAGGGCAAGAGAAGAAAAAGGGATATAAATCGTTTGAAAATCATATATTCCGGAAATCTTTAATTGAAGTTTGGGACAGATATAAAAACATATTAGAAAGGGGGGTACCACATTGGTTATCCCCATTAGAGGCTATGGGAGTCAAAAAAATTAATATGAGAAGTAATTGGATTACGTATGGAGATCTGGTGATAAAAGAAGGAGAGAAATGGAGAGTAAAACCATATGAGCAAGTAAAAGAACATGTATTTGATTGGCTGCACTATCTTCAGATAAGTGATATGTTTAAAAGGGAGGTGAAAGAAAAAGGGTATAATGAAAAAGATTCGAGGTTTCAATCAGAAATTGTCAATAATGATTGTAAATTAATATCTAAAATGTACAAAATCTTATTGGAATGGCATACGATGGATGAGGAAGTCAAAGAGGTAATGATCCATTGGGCCAGAGATTTAGGGTATAGTATAGAGCTGGAAGAGTGGCAAAAAATATGGAATGAAAATCTGAAGTTCACCGCATGTATAGCGTTGAAAGAAAATGCCATGAAAATGGTATACAGATGGTATATGACACCGGCCAAGCTGGGAAAAATGTATAAAATCTGTAACAAATGCTGGAGATGCAGAGAGAAAGAGGGTACGTTTATGCACATGTGGTGGGAATGTAAGAAAGTGAAGGGATTCTGGGAAGCAATATATAATGAGTTAAAGAAAATGCTGAAGTATAGTTTTGTAAAGAAGCCAGAGACCTTCTTGCTAGGGATAACCAAAAAGGAAATAAAAAGAAGGGATCTCAAACTCTTTCAGTACGCAATAACTGCAGCAAGAACGCTGATAGCTCAAAGGTGGAAACAAGAACAAGAACCGACTCTGGACGAATGGAGAAGTAAATTAACAGACTATGCGGAACTGGACAAACTAACTGGAAAAATCAGACTTCAAAGAGATCATAAGTTTTTGGAGGACTGGGGAAAATTTAGAGAGTATTTGAAAACTGTATGTGAGGAGAATATAACACTAGTGTGTTTTAAAGAAGCTTTGTGAAATTTAAGGAATATTGCAAGATGGTAAATGAGGATAGAAAACTTTATTTATAGGCGATACTTGAAATAAGGAATGTGTAGCTAAGAGAATAACCTTGGATGATTTTCAGGGGAGTTGTGGGAAGTTCAACAAATTGGAATATGTGATGTGTAAAATCAAATGACTAGAGATTTTATGGAAAAATTTAATAAAAATATTTTTTTAAAAAAATATGGCTAACCTGATTCAAAAACACCCACTCACTCACACATGAAAACAAAGTTCACCACAGCGAACCACAAACAAGCAACCACACCCTAGGCCAACCCCAACTTCTCTCACCACCAAAGGAACACAAGCGAATAGCACAAACGACCCTGACACATAACCCCATACGTACATTAAGTAAAATAGAAACTTCGCCACCCGACTCCCTCCATCTCTTCCCACCTTTTCTTCCTAATGTAACCCTAATGTCTCAACAAATGAAACTGACCTATAGAAAATGTAACTTGGAAAAAGAGACATTGCGCATACCTTTGTAAACCAATAAATCTTTAATAATATTTTTTTTTAAAGGAGATAGGGCGACAGCACTGGGATGCAACGGTCTGGGAGCAGTGTTGTCTGTAAAGTTAAAAAATGATGGGAAACTTGTATGCTACTTGAGAACAAAGAAGAGAAGTGCAGGAGGGAGCTTATGTTAGAGTATCTTCCCCACCTACCACATGTGAAGGAGTCATACAAAAAAAAGAGAGAGAGAGAGAATTTGAGGCTCAGAGTTAAAGGATTGTATCCAATGTGGTGTGAAGGAGGAGGAACATAAGGAAGACCCTCGTATATGTCCTTAATGTATTCCCTGTGTGCACTCCAGGTAGCAAAAAGTCAAAGGTTTTGCCTTTCCTTTGGCCAATTTCATACTGAACACCCATTTTTACGTGAGTACATTACGCCAATGCCTATGGAGCATTGATCCTGTTTTCAGGAGTTTGCACCGGCAAAAGTTTTCGGGATAGAAACACTGGTTCATGAAAAGCTTCTGGGAGATGATATATAATGAGATGGGAAAAATGTTGAAATATACATTTATAAAGAAACCAGAAGCATTCTTATTGGGCATTGTAGGAAATGATATAAATAGAAAGGAATGTAAGCTGTTTTTATATGCAACAGCGGCAGCAAGAATGTTATTGGCCCAAAAATGGAAGCAAGAAGAATTACCGACGAAAGAAGAATGGAGGGTGAAATTAACGGACTATGCAGAACTGGACAAACTAACAGGAAGGATTCGAAATCAGCGGGACCAGAAATTCACAGAAGATTGGAGTAAATTTACAGATTATTTGAAAAGTATTTGTGACGATCAGACTACGTTTGTAGGCTTGCAAGAAGTTTTGTGAGGAGCACTATTGGAATTATTGCAAAAATGGATAAAGGGGAGGAGGATTAGTTATGATAATTAAAAGTAATAAGAATTTAAGAAATGCATAAGAAATGGTTAAAACGGTGGATCAGCAGAGGTGCTGAGGGAAGTCCAAAAAAGATTGTATAAATGATGTTGATTTGTGGTATGTATTACAATTTATATGTTAAAATTAATAAAAATTATTATAAAAAAAAGAAACTGGTTCATTTCCAATCAGTGCCTGTCCCACAGCTTCCTCCCAAAACCCTTTAACTTTTCATTCCACAAAGGTTTCGGGGTACGGTGTGACTCCCATTTTTGTTGCACTAAGGTGCAAGAGTGCATTTTCAGACAGTGATAATGTAGTAACGTTGGCGGTTTCATCACAGAACAACTAATAAGGCAGATTGATGCGTGGACATCCCCCTATAAACCCACCACAAAATGCACTGTCATTGCATCAGGGACATGTTGCAGAATACACCCCCCCCAAAGAAAAAAAAAACATCTGTCTGGATTGGCCCAAAGTAGGTATACGTATTCTATTATCGCAAGCTTTATTTGCTTTTTAAACTAGCCCTGGCTTATGATTACAGATGATTTTGCATTTTTACGAGTTAAAAAACCCCAAAACAGAACACATTAATGACTGTTGAAACAAAATCTACTTAGACATGGGAAGTTGGCGCCAGAATCTAAATGGCTTGCCCTGCATATGACATACTTGATTCTGTCAGAGATATGAACGCGCTATCTCCAGAGGAGGCCTGGCAGCTCCCAAGACAGAAAACAGGCTGCTCCTGATGGCTAAGAATAGGCCCTGCTAAGTTTTTATTGCGCTTATCTTTATTTTCCCTCCCCAACACGGTCCAAAAGCAACCCTGAAATTGAAACTGGCCCTGCCTAGAACATGATTTTTTGCGTTGCTCATTGATTTAAGACGCGGGGCCAGATTTGGACCAAAGCCGTCCTGGATTCATAATGATGATGATGATGATGATGATGATGACGATGACTAACACCAAAAAAGGACATAGCACAGTGTGTTATGAATGTCAATGAACGTGGGCAGAGCCACTCATATTGTTCCTAGATATCCAGCATTACAGAAGAGAGGAGATTCAGACTGCAATAGTCTCTGCACTGTAGGAACAAAAACATTTTCACTTAGGTGTTAGAAGGACTGAAATGGTGGTGCCTGATAACCCACTCTAGAGAAGATGCGGCTGGCACTGTGGTCTAAATCACAGAACCTAGGGCTTGCTGATCAGAAGGTTGGCGGTTCGAATCCCCATGACAGGGTGAGCTCCCGTTGCTCAGTCCCTGCTCCTGTCAACCTAGCAGTTTGAAAGCACGTCAAAGTGTTGAATGGTCTCTTTAAATTTGAAGGTTCATTATTGTTCCACAAGATGTGTATTTCTTTAAGGGCCAGAGCAAATAACGACCTGGTTTTACAGCTGTGAAGCAGTATAGCAGGTGCTGTTAAGTTATGTTAATTAAGCTGTTTGGTATAGTATATAAAGAGCAGCACCTAGCTCTCACAGTACCCTGGTGGTTGGGTCATGCTTATTGATATAGTATAATTAATGTAAAAGGAGTTTTTGTTTTTGTTATTAAAACCTAGTTAAAGTCATTTTGCGTTTCTACAGTGCAACTAGTCTGCAAATAGCCAACACAAAGTGCAAGTAGATAAATAGGTACCTCTCCGGCGGGAAGGTAAATGGCGTTTCCGTGCGCTGCTCTGGTTCGCCAGAAGCAGCATAGTCATGCTGGCCACATGACCCGGAAGCTGTACGCTGGCTCCCTCGGCCAGTAAAGCGAGATGAGCGCCGCAACCCCAGAGTTGTCCGCGACTGGACTTAACGGTCAGGGTGAAGAGAGAGGGAAGGGTTGCAGGGGTCCCTTTACCTTTTACCATGCCTCTGCTTTTAATTGCTTGATGATTTTGGCCATGTCTTATGTATAATTTTATCTGCACACCACCTGGAAGTGTATTTATTTTTATCAGAAGTGTTTGTAAGTTTTCTAAGCAAATAAATAAATGATCGGTTTTCCTATCATGCACAGCAGATATGTGTTTTCCGTATAGCTGGGAAATGCCGTTTTAGTCCCAGAATTAATTACTGAAACATGGCCGCTATCAGCCGGACCCTGGCACGCGTGTGATACTGCTTACTGTCAGCCTTGCAGTGAATAATTACAGTTGTATAATCCTAGCGTCCCCGTTTCGTGCTGACAAATGTACGAAGGACTTTCTGAGATGGGGACAGAAACACACACAAAGCTGGAGAGGCTGCCTTCCACCAGAATCTGTGCCTTGCACACCCTCACATTAGTCTGAACCAAACAGCCACCCAAACTTGCCAGCTCTTCCCTTCTTGTACCTGAAGGAGATTGCAAGGATTTAGGTAATCGGCAGCCACCGGCAGCAGTACACAGACTCCCTCCAAACCGAGCCACCAATATGGAATTGCAGTGGTACCAGCTTCCAGTGTGCAATGCAAACGTTTCTGCTGAGGGCTGTGGCCAGAAGGCATTACACACAGAAAGGGGAATGGTCACCTTCAGCATACCAAGAAGACCCCACAGGCTTTCTGTTAGGAAAGGCCAGCAGCCTCTGCAGTCCTTTCATATGCATTTTGACACTTCTTATGTAGAATCTTTTCAGTCATGAAACAACCCCTCTTCTCCTCCCTCCTTTGCATCCCTACGACTATCCCACAGACATTCTCCTCCACCCTGTGAGGCTGTTGCATGCGAGCAGCAGCTGTTACCATGCAACTTAGAGGGGGTGCTGTTATGTACTGAGCTGAATAGGATCCAAAATGAAGCAGTCTGATTGGTCCTAAAACAATAGGATTCCGAATGCAGCAGTTTGATTGGCCCTAGAAAAATAGGATTCAGAATGCAGCCGTGATTGGTCCTAGAACAATAGAATCCAGCTCCAGGTGGAAGTGAATCCGCAACCTGATTGGCCTACAGGTGAATCCCGGAATTAGCCAATCACGTGGGGCCCATTGTGTAAATAATGTATATAAAGCAGACATTCTGGGGGAACTTCCATTCCTCCTCACCACTATGAGCTGAATAAAGAGCATGAAATCGACTCTCGACTCCGAGTATATTTCAGGTGCACTGGTACCCAGCCCCCTCTGCTCAATCTCAGCTCCTCCACCTCCACGCCTGTTCAAAGCCTGCACTTGGGGCTCTTTTCTATCCCCTGGTCGAAGTGCAATGTTGGCTCCTCTCAGAGTATGGAGATCAAAGGCAGCTCCCCCAGCCTTGGCAAATGCAGGCCTAGAACTGAAGGCGGCGGTGGCGGGGGGGGGGGGGGGGGGAGAACAAACGTCGCAGGAGAGACAGAAATCAAATTACGGTTCCAAGTCAGGGCCGCCAAGCGGTCAGGACACAACTTTTTTCTTGACAGTAGTGGAGAGAGGTCAGGGCTTCAAGATTGGCAAAGGCCCCCCGCCCCCAATAAACTCTGCCATTTTCGCTTTTATTTATTACATTTCTATACCATCTCTCTTCCATGGAGCTCATAGTGGCTGTCCCCCCCCCCCCCAGCACATTTTATCCACACACAGCAATCCCTCTCAGTCTGAGACGCGGTGACTGGCCCAAGGTCACCCAGTGAGCTTTGTGGCTGAGTGGGGGATTCGAACCCTGGTTTCCCAGGTCCTTGTCCGACACTCTAACCACCGCCCTACACTTTGCAGAGAGTGCCCAAGATCAGAGGCACTCAAAGAATGGATAGCCACACGTCATCTTTCAAAAAGGACGGTCCTGTGTTTGGAGGAGTCCTCTCTGTGTGAAGGCCTCTCCAGTACAAGTTTGGTTTTAAAGGAGGGAGGGCCTTGAGGCTGTCCATCAACAGGGAGTATCTGGGCAAAGCGCACTGAGCTAGCGCATACAAGCCACCTGGTCACAGCTTCCTATACTAGGGTGACAGTAAATATGTGCATATAAACCAGCACGTGCAAGCATTATGCAAATATTCAGTATGCCCTCTTTTCCAGTCAAGCATTTTCTTACTTTTGGCAATGTGTAAGTAGCTACCCTACTGTAAGTAGGCCCTGTCCATAGCCCCATAAAATCCCAGAGTGGGTATTGTATTGGGGTCTGAAAAGCCAGTAAACGTTTTTTTATTACCCATAATGCAACAAATTCTTCCATCTTTCAACCTGACTTGGCTTCTGTTGTGGTACCTCCCGCTGCTTGCCAGATTCTTCCATATTCCACCCTAACTCAAAAATTCTACTTCCTGGTTCCATCTGAAAGGAACTATCTTTGAAATAAAACGCTGGCAGTCCTTCTTCCAGAGTGGCAGAGTTAGATGTAGATGTACCTGTCATTGGTTCCAAATATATTCTAGGCCTAATTCTTGCAGGTAGCCCACCTGGTGGTGATTCTATTTCCCATCTATTCCACTTCAGATGGGAGGGTGTGAGGACAGCTGACTGAGCACTCCTCAAAAGAGAATTCCCTGTACACAGAAAACTAGCCTATCAGGATCAAGGCATGCCCAGGCATGTCCAGACATGCTAATTTTCCATGGGTAAGGATTGTTTATTTATTTTTTTACACAAAAGAAAGTTCAGCCACACGTGCCCCCATGTCATGGTCCGGTTCATGGGCAATCGAAGTCCCGGCAGGGGACATCAGGACCGGGGGCAAGATGGCGGGGTGGGAGCAGGAACGGGGGTCCAGGAGCCAGGAGTCAGAGAGCTGGGAGTCAAGAAGCCGAGGGTCCGAGGGTCAGGAAGCAAGGAGTCAAGAAGCCGAGGTTCAAGGATCAGGAAGCAAGAAGCCAAACGCAGCAAGGCAGGAAGCGTGTTGCTGTGCCAAAGAGCCGAAGGGAAATGCTGACCTTATATCCCTTCCCAGCTCTTGCCACCAGGTGCTGTGAGTTACCAATCGGCCTCACCTGTGAGGCTACGCCTTGCCTCTTCAGAACAAACTTAGGAAGGCCCCAGTCCTGCAAAGTCCTACTGGTCACAGGGCCTGGCTCCTGCACGCACACCTGACACCCCATCTGCCATCTGATGTGTTATAGCTCAGTCACACATTTGCCATGGTGGGGGATTTCTCTGGACAGCTAGTTTATTCAACCTTTATTGAGGATTTGTTCTGATCTGTTTAGAGCAGGCATGGCCAAACTTGGCCCTCCAGATGTTTTGGGACTACAATTCCCATCATCCCTGACCACTGGTCCTGTTAGCTAGGGATGATGGGAGTTGTAGTCCCAAAACATCTGGAGGGCCAGGTTTGGCCATTTCTGGTTTAGAGGATAGCTAGATGACAATGAGCATTCATCCTAATTTGCTTACACGTCTGTTAATCATTTGTTCAACCTACACTTTTTTAAAGCATTTCCCCAACACTTTCCAAACCATTAAATAAATCAGTGTGTTGTGGTTTTTTGTTTTTTTTAAGTTGATTAAGTTGAGATTCCTGCATTGCAGGGGGTTGGACTAGATGACCCTTGGGATCCCTTACAAATCTAGAATTCTATTATTTGTTGTGTTGGGGGCGACAAAGCACTTAAATGCACACAAAAGGCCTGTATCCCTCCCACAAAATACTTACAGTCCGGATGCACCCCAAGGCATTTATGTCAGTACATCTCAAACAGTTTGCATCAAAACACAGAAATACATAAACCATCTCAGCAACTTAAGAAGAAAAATCCAAGTACAGCACAGTATCCATAAAGCTAGCAATAATCGTAAAGCAAACACATTTTTGTTATTAAGATGACAAATCATACAAAGACATAGGGATTACGACAAATGATTCCGGCACTTACGTCTTATGAGAGCATATCTGCAAGCTGCTGTCACACAGGGACGCAGCAGCAAGGCATGTCCCTTCCTGGTCCCAGCTGAGAGTATCCATGGTAACTGTCCTCACTTATCAGCCAGTCCACAGCATAAAAACCATACCAGTCCATACCCCATTCAGGATCCCCTCCTGGCCTCTCTAGGATATTGATGTTATTGCTTTGCCATAGACTAAATGGTTTCCTTATTTCTTCCTGGTTTACCACACTATCAAGGGAAGGTATGTTCTAGCATCTGCACTCGAGTTTTTTTTGTTGTTGTTGTTTTTTAAAAAAATAATATTTATTAAGAATTTAATAATTACAAATAGAAGAAAAAGAGTTAAACAAAGCAAAACAATACAATACAATACATAAAAAGCAAAAAAAGAAAAACACTGCTTATCTTAACAAAACAAAACAAAAACAAAGACAAAAACAATTAAAAACACATCCAATATTTTCATATCTTGTCTTTCATTTACTTGTTTCGACGACCTCCTCGCACCTCCCTTTTTTGTATTCTAGTTCAATTAGCTATTTCAGCAAATCCTTTCCATCTTTCCCAGTTTTTGTCCTATAGTTTATCTTAACACAATCTAACCTTATTTTTTTCCCCCTTTGGCCCATTAACAGTCTATTTTTACTTAATTCTTTATAACATTTCTGCTAAAGCCATATAACTTCATTCCAGCATCCTTCTAACATTCATTAATTTTACAGTGTTTCTGTAAATAGTCTTTAAATTTTTTCCAATCTTCTTCCACTCGAGTTTACCATTTGTGGCATCGAACAAATTTGGGGAGTGCTAAGAATTATCTGTTCTCGCGCCGTAACCCAACCTTCCCCAATCTGATGACCTCCAGGCACTGGTGGACTACAACTCAAATCATCCCCATCCCATGCTAACTGGGGCTGAGAGGCGTTGTAGTCAAAGAAAATCTGAAAGGGACTTCGATTGGGGAAGATTGCAGACCCTCCAAGTGCCCCTGTTTTCCAGGAACAGTTCCGGATTTAGAGAAAGCCTTCCTGGTTCCTGATTTGATTCTGGAATGTCCCTCATTTCCATAAAGGGAAAGGTAAAGGGACCCCTGAACGTTAAGTCCAGTCGTGGCCGACTCTGGGGTTGCGGCGCTCATCTCGCTTTACTGGCCGAGGGAGCCGGCGTACAGCTTCCGGGTCATGTAGCCAGCATGACTAAGCCGCTTCTGGCGAACCAGAGCAGCGCACGGAAACGCCGTTTACCTTCCCGCCGGAACAGTACCTATTTATCTACTTGCACTTTGATGTGCTTTCAAACTGCTAGGTTGGCAGGAGCAGGGACCAAGCAACGGGAACTCACCCCGTCGTGGGGATTCGAACCGCCCACCTTCCAATCGGCAAGCCCTAGGCTCTGTGGTTTAGACCGCAGCGCCCCCCGCGTCCCTTATTTCCTTAGGATGCCCCTATTTGCATCGGAGAAATGTTGGAGGGTATGGAGTTATGTGACCCTCCGAGCGAAGGAGATATGTAACTATACAACCCTTAGAAGACATCTGAAGGCAGCCCTGTAGAAGGAAGTGTTTTAATGTTTTATTATGTTTTTGTATATATTGGAAGCCACCCAGAGTTGCCGGAGCAACCAAGTCAGATGGGCAAGATATAAATGTTGTTGTTAGAATAGGACATCCCTATTTTCATCAGAAGGGACGCGAGTGGCGCTGTGGGTAAAACCTCAGCGCCTAGGACTTGCCGATCGCATGGTCGGCGGTTCGAATCCCCGCGGCGGGGTGCGCTCCCGCTGCTCGGTCCCAGCGCCTGCCAACCTAGCAGTTCGAAAGCACGTCAAAGTGCAATTAGATAAATAGGTAGCGCTCCAGCGGGAAGGTAAACGGCGTTCCGTGTGCTGCGCTGGCTCGCCAGATGCAGCTTGTCACGCTGGCCACGTGACCCGGAAGTGTCTGCGGACAGCGCTGGCTCCCGGCCTATAGAGTGAGATGAGCGCACAACCCTAGAGTCTGGCAAGACTGGCCCGTACGGGCAGGGGTACCTTTACCTTTACCTTTATTTTCATCAGAGGAATGTTGTAGGGTATGAGAATGCCCAATGAAGGAATATGCAGCTGTCCCTTATGGGGATCGAACCTGCAACCTAGTGTCATCAGCACCATGCTCTAACCAACGAAGATGGATAGATAAAAACAGCATGCAGAGGATCGGCCAATAGCACCCCAGGAGATGTACATTGCCATCCCTTCTGTGACATGTGATCAAGTGCTGCCTGCTCCTCTACATCACTGCAGAACGGCGCATACTGCTTCATTCACCTTCACTGGAGATTGTGTCCAGGTCCGGATTTAAGTGCCGCCATCTAAATCCTGGCTCTACCCTGACAGTTCCCAGCGTTCCCTGGAGCCAAGAGGGAATAACAAACGCCTACTGGCATGACAGGTAAGGGGACTTGAAACCTTTCCTTGCCCCCGTGATCCCAATCTGGACTGTCTCCCACCCACTTGCTCCTTCTATTTGCATTGGGGAGAAAAGCCGCCATTGGAGCTAACTGCGTCAATTGCGCCTCATCTGATCTGGCCCCCTGATCTTTTTATTTGAAACGATGTGCTTTCAGAATTAGCAGCTTCTTTGTTAATAGCTTAGTAGATGGGAGTTACCTAGAAACCAGCCCTACAGGACTCAGCTGCGTGCCTGTTTCGACCACTATCTATCCAATAAAAGACATGATTTTTACCCTACTTCATACCTCTTTGAAAACGAAACAACATTAAGAGCTTTGAGCCTGACCTTCTGTCTTATGTGAGACATTTGCTATTTCCTCCTTACTCTATCAAGCCCATTACATTGTGTTTGGCTAAAATGTCCAACCTTGATTCCAAGGCCGCAAGGCTTTGGAAAATCCATCACTCTCCTGGCAGACTGTCCTAGTTCATCCTCTTTAATAAACAATGGGCTCCTATTTCCAGTTTGAATTTGTCTTGTTTTAACTGGCCCCTTTGTCATATTAAAGGGATGCGGGTGGCGCTGTGGGTTAAACCACAGAGCCTAGGGCTTGCCGATCGGAAGGTTGGCGGTTCGAATCCCCACGACGGGGTGAGCTCCCGTTGCTCGGTCCCTGCTCCTGCCAACCTAGCAGTTCAAAAGCATGTCAAAGTGCAAGTAGATAAATAGGTATCGCTCCGGCGGGAAGGTAAACAGCGTTTCCGTGTGCTGCTCTGGTTCGCCAGAAGCGGCTTAGTCATGCTGGCCACATGACCCGGAAACTGTACGCCGGCTCCCTCGGCCAGTAAAGCGAGATGAGCACCGCAACCCCAGAGTCGGCCACGACTAGACCTAATGGTCAGGGGTCCCTTTACCTTTACCTTTTGTCATATTAAAGACTTTAAGAATCCAGAAATATCCCTGTGTGACATAATCATGCTCTTGGGGCAGCAACCAGTTTGATGCTGGTTTGCGACCCGAGTTTGTAGTTAAGAACTCAGCTACAGTTTCCTGGTTCAAGCATTACACCTAACTGCTTTGTAACAAAACTCAGAAGTCTTGCATCAAGCTGCGTGAGAGAGACATTCGTACAATGCCACTTCATACTGGTAAAAAAATATGGGTAAATAAAGAAATCATTTTAATAAGGCCTGGTGCACAATGTAGCCTTGGCACCTTAGAAACCATGGTTTGCAAAAATGTGTGCTCCTCCCCCCACTTTTTTCATTCTTCCAAAATTTAGTTCTCCACATTTTCACATCAATTTATAACTAAAAAAAAAAAGTCCTCATGAAAATTCACCAGCATTTCACTGCAATATTTTCCTCAAATATACACATTTCAAAGAATTATAGAGCTGGAAGGGACAACAATCGAGTCCAACCCCCTGCAATGAAGGAATCTCAACTAAAGCATCCATGACAGATGGCCATCCAACCTCTGCTTAAAAACCCCCAAGGAAGGAGAGTCCACCACCTCCAGTGGCTGTTTCTACCACTGTCCAATAGCCTTACCCTCAGAAAGTTATTCCTGATGTTAGTTGTCATCTCCTTTCTTGTAAGGCTAGGCAAGACTACTTCCTCTCCTTCTTCTGTGGACCAAGCCAAAAGTAATGTGGGAACGTAATGCTGTCTGGCTTCTTCCTCACAGTCTGATGTGGCTCACCATGCCCTGCTCTCACACAGGAATGCTGGTGGCATGCTGAGGGCATTGTGAGGATAAAATAAAATGTCCCGAGCCAGGAACTCGTTCCCACACACATTGCTGGCATTTCAGAGAGCAAAAACATCCCATTTCGTGGAGATCCATTCTTCTCTCAGCCCCTTTATGCGCCAAAGCTCCTATCTTAAAGAAACTGGATGCTTAACACTGTGTTCATAGGCAGTGCAATGAGGGCATAGGAAGTGCCATGATCCCTCTTTGCAGTCGAATCACTACCGCCATCACAGCAGCCGATTCCATTGGGGCAGGAAAGAAGTGGTGTCCTTTTGTGGGTGCTCAGGAACCTGACGATATGCTTCTCAGTCCTTTGGGACACAATTGCCTAAAGCTGCAGTTTGCAGATTCCGACCACATCCATATTATACTCTTGAAGCGCCATGAACAGTCATAGCTCCCCAACCCAAGAATCTCGGGAACAGTAGTTTGTTAAGGGTGCCAAGGGAACTATAATTCCCAGAGTGGTTTAACAGCTCCCTCTTCCCAGGGAGATTTTGAGGGAGATTCGGGTGGAGTGATGTCTGCTAGCTGGCTGCTGCTCAGTGGTGGTGTGAAGGCATGACTTTGGTACAGAAGTCCAGGTTTCCACACCTCAGAACAATAAATAGGCTTACCCCACATTTTGAGGTAAGAGAAGTAATGCATGTTGTTATATAAAATGGGGAGGGGAGCAAGACATTGCCAACAGTCTAAAATTACCTGACTTGTGGGGTGGGGCCCCGTTGGCTCTCTAGACATTGTTGGACTACAATTCCCATCAGCCAACGGGGTCAGAGATTATGGGAGTTGTAGTCCAGTAACACCTGCAGGTCCCAGTAACCTCAGTGCACCATTTTTGTGGCTGAAAAGATTTCTGGGGCCACTAGCAGTAAATGTGTGTGAAAAGGGTTCCCTGAAGGTTTGAAAACTTCAGGCCCAAGACTATCCTCCTTGAAAATATGAGGGCCGAACAGGAATTTGCAGAATGGCTGCCGTATACACACCATGAATTTACTACACATTCCTACCCCTCAAGAATCCTGGGTACTGTAGTTTGGGTGCTGGGAACTGTAGCTATGGTTCCTAGTATTCTTGTGGAGGTGGGATTGGGGCAGAGGTTTGCTTCAAATGTATTTTGTGTGTGCAGCCTAGACAAAGCAGACACGGCTTGATTTTGAATACAGCCGCATCTCATGTTTGTAGTGTGTGTGTCAGAGTGGCTGCTAATTCAGAAGTGTCCGACCCGGGATGCCAGCGAAAAAAGGCAGGAGAAAGGCAAGCCCTTTTTCTTCGCTTGCTTTCCAACCTCTCATAAGCCCAAAGGGTTCCAAGTTATACATACTGATCTCACAGCAAAGGCCTTTGGGCCTGCCCGCCGGTCACGCAAACATTTTCTCTGCTCCCCAGACACTCTAAAACTCAAGCAGGGTTTTTATTTATTTTTTCCCCCTTTCCCCTTCCTTCTCCCACCCAAATCCCAAACTGGTAACTAGGAGACGGGAGCCAAAAACACACTTTTGCCTTGCTACGATCCATTCATGACTTTTAAACACTAATCCCCTTTGTACCTCTCCTCCGGAGCCAATCCTTGCCTGCAGCCCATTCAACTGGGTACAGAGTTTTCTTGCAAGCTTCATTTAAAGGACGGGGAAGGGAGGGGCAGGGAAAGGGGGGGGGAGAGAACATTAAAAAGGAAAGGTTGGAAAAAAGTAGTCTTTTCTTCCTGTCCCGATCTCAGTCTGGAGTGGAGAACTGTGTTTGTATGTTCTGTGTCTTTGGAGCAGCGTAAAGACAGGGCTTTCACTGAGAGTGAGTGCCTGTCTGTCACAGCTCGGGGCATTCATTCCCAAACACTGCATGCCATTCACGGCCTGCCAGGCCCGGGCTCAGAATACAGCTTAACTCAGGAGGCAACCACGAGAGGCTGAGAAAAGGAGCCGAAGTGGGGAAAGGAGCGGAGAAGAGAGAGGCCGAAAATGGAGGACGGGCCATGGGGTGTTGCTTGCGTGTGTGAAAGAACCGCCAAAAGGGGTTCGGTGCAGCGTCATGTTCAGACCGGCTTCAGATCCGCACTCGGCCCTTCAAGCTCCCTGGGTGGTCTGGTGCCTGTCGCTCCCACTAGGCCTGAACCTACCTCACGTGGCCGTTGTGAGGGCAAAATGGAGGTGTGGGGGAGCAGCGGCTGACATTTCTGTGGCACCCTGTGCGTTGCTAAAATCCGGCAGCCCCACCTCTCACACTGTTCTGCAGCATCCTTGTGACGCCCCCTCAGCGCAGCGTCCAGTCCCCCTAAAACTGCCTCTGTGGGGAGCCACCTTGCACTCATGAAGGAAAGGTGGAATGCAAATGGAATAATTGTTGTTTAGTCGTGTCCGACTCTTCGTGACCCCATGGAGCAGAGCACGCCAGGCACTCCTGTCTTCCACTGCCTCCCGCAGTTTGGTCAAACTCATGATGGTAGCTTCGAGAACACTATCCAACCATCTCCTCCTCTGTCGTCCCCTTGTGCCCTCCATCTTTCCCAACATCAGGGTCTTTTCCAGGGAGTCTTCTCTTCTCATGAGGTGGCCAAAGTACTGGAGCCTCAGCTTCACGATCTGTCCTTCCACTGAGCGCTCAGGGCTGATTTCCTTAAGAATCGATAGGTTTGATCTTCTTGCAGTCCATGGGACTCTCAAGAGTCTCCTCCAGCACCAGAATTCAAAAGCATCAATTCTTCGGTGATCAGCCTTCTTGATGGTCCAGCTTTCACTTCCATACATCACTACTGGGAAAACCATCGCTTTAACTAAACGAACCTTTGTCGGCAAGGTGATGTCTCTGCTTTTTAGGATGCTGTCTAGGTTTGTCATTGCTTTTCTCCCAAGAAGCAGGCGTCTTTTAATTTCGTGATTGCTGTCACTATCTGCAGTGATCATGGAGCCCAAGACAGTAAAACCTCTCACTGCCTCCATTTCTTCCCCTTCTATTTGCCAGGAGGTGATGGGACCAGTACAAATGTAATAAGAAATATCAATTAAAAGCTGTCCATGTGTGTCTGTGAGCAAATAGCAACCTGGGTGGGTCGTCCCTTCACAAGCATGGTTCACCAGGTGCAGCTTTTCCTGACATAGTAGGGTTGCTAAAACTACCTAAAGTTGTGGAGCATTTTTAGGAAAACCACCTAAAAAACCCCACCAGAAGTTGTTGCTTTTTTTAAAGACAAAAACACCCAAAACCCCACAATTTTTTTGATTGACTTGCCAAAGCATTGGGCGTCAATTTCGCCTTTGAAATCCTACTAATGCCCGTATGGCAGCCCTATGACATGGGAATGCAAGAGATGATGCTTTTGCCAGAGAGCGAAAGGGGCACCCCTCTCTTCTAGGTCAGATGCCATGACTTCCAGATATGATGTACCGATTGCGATTGCAATCGTTGCTGCCACAACACAAACGCATGCACACTTCGATCACGTCCGCACCATACTTTTAAAGGACCGTGACACACCACTTTCGACAATCATGGTTTTCCTCAAAGGCACCTGGGAAATGTAGTTGGTAAAGGTTGGTAAAGAGTTGTCAGGAGACACCTATCCATAGCTGTCAACTTACAGATTTGAAAATAAGGGACCAGCAACCTCGGAAATAAGGGATCAGCAGCCAAAATAAGGGCTTTTCAGAGCACAGGTATGTTCGACTTCTGAGGCCCTCCGAGCCAACAGCAGAAAGCCCAGCCAGCAGCCAAACAAAGCCTCAAGCGGTGGTTCCCACAGCGCAGCAACCCAGCAAAGGGGATGCGGCAAGGAAAACCACCGTCACCTCTCCGCAGGGAAGCGCTGAGCAAAGGCGAGTCCCCAGACAATGCAGCCAATTTGATCGGCACAAGGCATGCAAGCTCCACCCCCCAGTCGTTCTTAGATTCCTTATCGGGTGAGCGACGCATCCAAGCAACACAGTTGGAGCCTCCCTCCTCCCTGGCCGGCAGGGAGGGAGGGAGAGGAGCTGCTTCCTTTGAAACCCGGGAAATTTAAGGGACATCATCAATAAGGCACAGCAGCGGGACACAGCGCTGGGATAAGGGACTTTCCCGCCAAATAAGGGACAGTTGACAGCTATGCACCTATTGCCACTCACTGAGCTACGAAGAGGGCTCAACTCTGGATATTGTGAATTGGAGAGTGCAGTGTCTCCTAACAACTCTCAGCACACGTAACAAACCACAGCTCCCATAATTCCTTGGGGGAAGCTTTGACTGTTTAAAGTGGGCTTAAAACTGCTTTAAAAGGATGGTGCAGATGTGCCCCTGGATTCCTATGTCTATAGCAGCTGGGTTACAGATTATATACAGTGGTACCTCGGGTTAAGAGCTTAATTCGTTCTGGAGGTGCCTGCCTTCTTAACCTGAAATTGTTCTTAACCTGAAGTACCACTTTAGCTAATGGGGCCTCCCGCTGCTGCCACCCTGCCGCCACACAATTTCTGTTCTCATCCTGAAGCAAAGTTCTTAACCCGAGGTACTATTTCTGGGTTAGCAGAGTCTGTAACCTGAAGCATCTGTAACCTGAAGCATCTGTAACCTGAGGTACCACTGTATTTTAAAACCCTAGATGACATAGGTGTAGCCGGGGGGGGGGGAACTACCCCCACAAAAAAACAGGAAAAATCAATACAAATATGAGGTTCTGCGCCCCCCGCCCCACAACCTAGCACCCATGCTAAATGATTCCCCCGCCCCCAATCATGGAAAAAGCTTTGGCTGTTGAGTATTGGCTTGCTCTCGAGATAGATACAGTGGTACCTCGGGTTAAGTACTTAATTCATTCCGGAGGTCCGTTCTTAACCTGAAACTGTTCTTAACCTGAAGCACCACTGTAGCTAATGGGGCCTCCTGCTGCCGCCACACCGCCGGAGCACGATTTCTGTTCTCATCCTGAAGCAAAGTTCTTAACCCGAGGTAATATTTCTGGGTTAGCGGAGTCTGTAACCTGAAGCGTATGTAACCTGAAGCGTATGTAACCCGAGGTACCACTGTATTAGAATTGCAGAACCACTCATATTGAGGCTGGGGGAAGGGGAATTAGTACCCTCATTTAAGAACTTGTTTTTTGTGCTGGAGAGTTCTTCCCCCTGCTGGTTCACAAGATGAATGTGGTCTGGTAGCGGGAACTCTTGGCGAGCCCCGGGAAGTTTGGTTTCTATCAGGGGGTAAAGAGAAGGACGGCTGAATATCTTCCAGGCAGCCTTCCAGCAGCCACAAAAACCTCCCCCAGCTTGCCCTCTCCCAAATTAAACATGGAAATTAGTCAGTTCCCTCATTACAGGCACCTGGGAACTAGAGAGGGCTTTCATTGTTTCTATAGTTTCTTTTTTCCCGCAAAGCCGCTGCTGTGCTGAATAAGAGGCGAGTCCACAGCCCTCTCCCACAGCTCGATGGGGGATTCTTTTCGGGCCTTTGGTTTCTGCTGGAAGGCCAGAATGAGGCCAGAGTGCGACCCGATTGCAGAGCCGAGCGCTAACAAGCAGGGCATTCTTTGGGCTTGGCCAACGCCGGTCTCAGTCACAAGGCAATTATGACCTTTGCTAGCCTAAAAGAAACAGCTCAGTAACCCCCCAAAAAGAGATTATAAATAAACCCCCACAATTCCGGCCGAGTTTTACAGGGGATTGTTCCCAGCTTCCTCCGAGACCAAAGTGTCGCAAGCGTCGAAAGAAAGCCACCATTAAATTAATAATTAGAGCCCTTGAGGGGGATGTCAAAATTTCTTTCTAGGAAGCGTTCAGGAAATTGGCATACAGAGCGCTAGTAAAGCCAAACCCTTAAAAAACTTTTGTGGGCCTGCCTCCTTTGTAATAGCGGCCTTGGGTTTCTAAATAGATGCTTTGTCATCCGAGTTTCTCCGTGGTTATGACCGTGGGGTTTCCCGAAAACAACCTTTGGAGAGATAGTTTGAAAGGTTTGTGGGTGACCAAAAAAAATAAATAGAATAATTAAAAGGGAAGAGCAAGCTGGTCAAGGGATTTGAAAAAAGAAAGAGATGAAGGTAAATGGCAGGCTGCAAATTCACCAGGAGCAGATTTTCCTGGCATGTCAATACAAGGTTGGTGGAAAGCATCGCTTTGTGAATGTCTGCCTGTCATATTGTGGTTCAAGCTGCAGGAGCCCTGCTAAGATAGAAAAAAAAACCAACCCTGAAAAGAAAATAAATTAAACGTGAGCACAGAAGCAAAAGTCAGTTTTATATACAGTGGTACCTCAGGTTACATATGCTTCAGGTTACAGACTCTGCTAACCCAGAAATAGTGCCTCAGGTTAAGAACTTTGCTTCAGGATAAGAACAGAAATTGTGCTCCGGTGGTGCAGTGGCAGCAGGAGGCCCCATTAGCTAAAGTGGTGCTTCAGGTTAAGAACAGTTTCAGGTTAAGTACGGACCTCCGGAACGAATTAAGTACTTAACCTGAGGTACCACTGTATATGAACGCTCAGGGTGGCATCAATCTGTCCTCACAGAGTCCTGTGCCAAGCAGTTCAGTGCCAACAATTTTAAATTAAACTGAGATTAAAAATATTGTTATTGCACTACACGTAATAAAGATTTATTAAGGGTAAACAATGTAATCAATGTTTTTATTACGCTGCACATTAGCTTACCGATGCCGCGATGCCAGTGCTATCAGTAATTGTTTCTCCTGAATGGCTCCCAGCTCCACAATAGGCAATAATACAACCACCTCAGCCACCCAGAGCTACCCCAGGCTACTGGGCCAGGTGAGACAAGAAGCACCTTGAACATTCAGTTCAAGGCATAGCTCCAAAACTTGGTCCACAAATAAGCTGTTATACCAATATTGTTCCCTGAGTGTTAATATGATATTTCATTTTTGAATCCAGCAGGATCCCTCTCTCTCATTTATTTCATAGCATCGTAGAATCGGGAGGGATCCCAAGGATCATTAGTTCGCCCCCTGCAATGCAGGAATCTTTTTCCCAGCGTGGATCTTGAACCCACAACCCTGTGTTTAAGAGTCTCATGCTCTACCGACTGAGCTACCCCTTCGTCTATGATCAAGCTTGAAGCGCTGACCAGTGACACGGTCTTCTCGGTAGCTTCCCCGTTTATGGAACACCCTCCCTGGTACGGAGTATATAGAAGAGCTGTAGCTCAGAGGCAGAGCACCTGCTTTGCATGCAGAAGGTCGCAGGTTCGATCCTTGGCGTCCTCCCAGTAGGGCTGGGGGCGGGAGGAAGTCTCCTGCTGGTCAGTGTGTAGACCAGCCTTTCTCAACCTGTGGGTCCCCAGATGTTGAACTACAACTCCCATCACCCCTAGCCAGCAAGGCCAGAGCTCAGGGATGATGGGAGTTGTAGTCCAACAACATCTGGGGACCATAGCTGTCAGCTTACAGATTTGAAAATAAGGGACCAGCAGCCTCAAAAAGAAGGGATCAGCAGCCAAAATAAGGGATTTTGCTTAGCTTATACAGAAATCCGCCACTGATGGAGCCATGCTGCTTTTGCTGCGACTGACTGTGTTTTGCAGGGGGTTGGACTAGATGATCCTAAGGGTCTACAACTCCGACCAAAGAAGAGTGGCAGACAAAACTGATGAACGACGTTGAGATGGCAAAGTTTACAGGCAGAATTAGAAACCAGGAAGAGGACCTCTTTAATAAAGAATGGGGAAAGTTTATAATTTAGTTGAAAAGCTATTGTCAAGAGTTACATTGGTAGGATTGACAGAAAACTTGTAGTAAAAATTTGAACTATGGATGGACAAATGATTTATAAAAATAGAGTTATGAAAGGGATGCAGAGGGGGAAATCACTACATTAAGATGCTGCACTGGTTGGAGGGTATGCTAAGCAGCACGTCGGGGCTGCCGTCGTCCTGGTGCGAGGAGTTCCATCAGCCCTTCCCCGCCCGAGAGAGAGGGAGGGAGGGAGAGAGACTCTCGCCCACGCAGCCCACGAGACTGGCATGAGGTGGTAGTGGCGCCGCGGTGGCCACTGAAGCACTGCCCTTCTGCGTCCCTCCCCATCCCCTCCTCTTCCTCCTCCCTCAGGCCGCCTCCTCAGCCGCCGCCACTGGCAGCGCAGCGGAAGTCTCGCAAGAGAGGGGCTGCCTGCCCGCCTCCACCCATCTCCTCACGACGCGCCCCTGAGGGGGAAAAGGGAGAGACGGAGATGTGGCAGCTCGTGCATGCGCTCTCTCTCGTGGCGGAGGACCCCGAGTCGCTGCTTCCCTCCCAAGCCGGGCGGGCATAAAACCTGGGAAATTTAAGGGACATCATCAATAAGGGACAGCAGCGGGACATGGCGCTGGGATAAGGGAGTTTCCCGCCAAATAAGGGACGGTTGACAGCTATGCCTGGGGAGCCACAGGTTGAAAACCGCTGGTGTAGACAATAATAAGCGAGATAGACCAGTGGCCTAGCTTGGTGTGAGGCCTATGATTTCCTCAAATAATTCAGGAGGAGTTTCAAAACACAAAATATACTTGGTTGCATGCTGCGTTCTCTGTCTGCTAGCACAAGGGCTCTTGAGTTAATGGGTGGTTGAGATTTAATGCTGGGCAACCGAGAGGAATCTGATGCAACAGCTGCGCTAGCAGAAACTCCTTGCACAATCAATGTGTTTTAAAAAACCTTCATTGGATGTTTTTAAACAGAAGTTGGATATCCAACTGTCGGGGATTCTTTAGGTGTGGTTCCTGCATTGCAGGGGGTAGGAATAGATGACCTTTGGTGTCCCTTCCCATGCCACAATTCTTTGAAAGTTACCAGCAACCTGCTGAATGCACTGTTTTGTGAAGCAACGGTCTGTAGCTGGCGCAGAAAATTTCAAGTATCCCACTAAGCGTGTTTAACTTGGCGCCATGCTGGATGCAACCCAGTGATCCTGGCAACCATTAACTGATTACCTGTAAGAATACTTTGCTGTTTTATAGTGTGTGTGTGTGTGTGTTTAAAATGGGATTATTCTTTGCAGCTCTGCGCTCCTTTGGGAGGAAGGGTAGATGGACAGAAATCTAATACAATAAATAAGTACATTTAAGCTCAGATTAGGAACACAGGAAGCTGAGTCAGGCACATTGCTCCATCTAGATTGGTATCGCCCACACTAACTGGCAGCAGCTCCATAGGGATTGTGGCAGAGAGTATTTCTCAGCCCTACCTGGGGACACCGGGGATTGACCTTCTGTGCGGATGGCAAACGTTCCGCCACTGAGCTCCTGCTCTCCCTTCAGCGATCACCAACTGTAACATTCTCCATCTCCTTGCCATTCAACTCCCACCTTGCCATTTTCTCCTTTATATGCCTGCCAACTAAGATTTCACTTCATACATCTGACAAAGTGAACTTGAATTAATGGAAGCTTAAAGGTAAAGGGACCCCTGACCATTAGGTCTAGTCGTGGCTGACTCTGGGGTTGCAGCGCTCATCTCGCTTTATTGGCCGAGGGAGCCGGCGTACAGCTTCCGGGTCATGTGGCCAGCATGACTAAGCCGCTTCTGGCGAACCAGAGCAGTGCATGGAAACACCATTTACCTTCCCGCTGGAGTGGTACCTATTTATCTACTTGCACTTTGACGCACTTTCGAACTGCTAGGTTGGCAGGAACAGGGCTGAGCAACGGGAGCTCACCCCGTTGCGGGGATTCGAACCTCCGACCTTCTGATCAGCAAGTCCTAGGCTCTGTGGTTTAACCCACAGCGCCAGGCTGCAATAAATGTGTTAAAGCCTTTTAAAGTGCCATAGGGCATCCTTAACTGTTGTACCTTCTGCTGTGGCTCTTGCCCCATTCCTCCCCTTGGTCTGTCCAGTCACCTTGCCTTCTTGTCTATTGCAGCGGCAGAATGAATGAATGAATGAATGAATGAATGAATAAAATCCTGCTTACTTTGGATCATAGGAGAAGAGGGAGGATGGCCTTTCAGGAGAGAACATAGCCGAAGCTTTTTCTGCTGCTGTGGAGCATTATAGAGACTCCTGTGAAGGTCTGGCTCCACCATGAGGCAAAGAGGCTGCCCTTTTCCCCTTGGAATTGCCTCTCAGAACACCTAATTATTACTATTAACTATTATTATTATCATTATTATCCTACCTCTTCCCCAGATCGTGACTCAAGGCGGCTTACACATATAAAGCAGTACAGTGGTACCTCAGGTTAAGTACTTAATTCGTTTCGGAGGTCCGTTCTTAACCTGAAACTGTTCTTAACCTGAAGCACCACTTTAGCTAATGGGGCCTCCCGCTGCCGCCGGAGCACGATTTCTGTTCTCATCCTGAAGCAAAGTTCTTAACCCGAAGCACTATTTCTGGGTTAGCAGAGTCTGTAACCTGAAGCGTATGTAACCTGAAGCGTATGTAACCTGAGGTACCACTGTACAGGTAATATGGACAAAGCTAAAAATGTGTCAGCTATAATAGTTAAAAAGCAATTAAACTACAATATATTTATTTTGCAGAGTTGCAGAAATGAAAACAGTAGTTGTTACAAAGCACTTGGTTCTCTGTTCTTAATCTGTTCTGGAAGTCCGTTCCAAAACCAAAGTTTTCCAAAACCAAGGCACGCTTTTCCCCATAGAAAGTAATGCAAAATGGATTAATCCGTTCCAGGCTTTTAAAAACAACCCTCAAAACAGCAATTTAACATGAATTTTACTATCTAACGAGACCACTGATCCATAAAATGAAAGCAATAAACAATGTACTGCAGTCACACAGTCAATCAATCAGTAGCTGAACTGGGTTCCACACAGTCACAAAAACAAAACAAAAAAGCCACAAAAACAGAAACACAAAAGAAATAGCAAAAACAGACAGACCTCAGCGTAACACTCAAAACGGAAGCGTGGCACTCAAAACGGAGCATGTTCGGCTTCTGAAAGAAGTTTGCAAACTGGAACACTTACTTCTGGGTTTGCAGCGTTTGGGTTCCAAGTTGTTTGAGTACCAAGGCGTTTGAGAACCAAGGTACCACTGAACTTGCATGCAGCCAGACATCTTGCAAGGGGTATGGCAGGTGCAGACAAGCACAACTCCCCCTGCACCACAGGAAAGGTTGTGCCATGTGAAGTGAAAAATAAATTGGGGGGGGGGGAGTTCGAGGCAGGGATGGAGGTCTGGCAGCACACGCTCCCCCTGCAAATGTGTATGGACTGGCCTCACTGTGCTAGAGCTGGTCCCAGGCCCCTCCACCAAGCCTAGCCTACAAAATGGCTTTGAAAATAAAAGGGGTGGGGGAATTAACCCATCCATGCAACCCGTCATGAAGGGTAAGAGAGCTGAACAGCATAATGGCAGCTGAAGGGATCAAGGGCTTGAAGAAGGATGGCATATGAGCCCGAGGAATGAACAATACAGGCACAATTGTTGACTATTGAGATCCAGCGCCGAGGGCCTTCTGGCGGTTCCCTCATTGCGACAAGCCAAGTTACAGGGAACCAGGCAGAGGGCCTTCTCGGTAGTGGTGCCTTTCACATCCTTCAGATGTGAAGGAAATAAGCAGCTATCCTATCTCTAAAATACATCTGAAGGCAGCCCTGTTTAGGTAAGTTTTTCATATTTAATGCTGTATTGTTTTTAACACACAATTGGGAGCCGCCCAGAGTGACTGGGGAAACTCAGCCAGATGGGCGGGGTATAAATAAATTATTATTATTATTATTATTATTATTATTATTATTAAGAGGAAATCGGCAAAAGTCAGCAGAGATCAGGTGCAGATGTTTAACCTTTTAGCACACAGCTGTACATATACACGGAGAGCCAAGCCTTTGTCAACCATGAACTGTAGCAGCCGAGTGTGAGTTCGACAAAAGCTAGAAGATAATAATATTATTAATAATAATTTATTATTTGCACCCCACCCATCTGGCTGGGTTTCCTCAGCGACTCTGGGCGGCTTCCACAAAGACCAAAAATACACTAATATGTCATACATTAAAAACTTCCCTGAACAGGGCTGCCTTAAGATGTCTTCTGAATGTCAGGTAGTTGTTTATCTCTTTGACATCTGATGGGAGGGCGTTCCACAGGGCGGGTGCCACTACCTAGAAGGCCCTCTGCCTGGTTCCCTGTAGCTTTGCTTCTCGCAGAAGGCCCTCGGCACTGGACCTCAGCGTCCGGGCAGAATGATGGGAGTGGAGACGCTCCTTCAGGTATACTGGGCCGAGGCCGTTTATGTCAGGTGACTTGTGTCAGGTGACAGGACATGGGCGAAGGGGCTTTCAATCCTAGCACATCTCTGGGTACCAACAGCGCAAGCTTCCCCTGCCTCCATTCTGAATCTCAGTTGCTCATTCTGACCCAGGCAAACGGCCCTTTCATTCTCTCCATCCTGCCCTCTCTGCACCTCGATGACTCAACCCAATTTCCTGGAAAAGACACAGGAGGAGTTTAGCACACCCACTGCGAAGGTCTGTTGACCCACAAGAAAAATCGGTTAGCTGCGAGAGCTGATAATGGTCTGAGCAACCCCGTCTCCCTTTGTCTCTGCTATAAGGGGGGGAAACCCCAAGCTTCTGCTGCTGTTTGCGGTGGTGGAAGGGAAGCCGGGTGTTAGGCAGCCCTCTGCTCAATGCGGGAGAAAATGGCTGAGCTGCCTAATGAAAGTCCCTGGGGTTTAAGGGCTCATAGCTGTAGGGCTGAACGTTGCCCAATCTCACAGCAGTGTCTAGGGCAAGACTACAGCCTAGCACGAGTGTACTTGTTAACGCCCTTTGAAAAGCTTTATCCCCGGCAACGTCATGGCAGCAGGATGACTCTTCAGAATAGCATTGTTATGAGTTTGGTTGGGGGGAGGTAAGCTGTATGCTGGATCCTTCTAACCCCAGGATCCAACAAGTGTTAAAATATAAGCCAGGCTAGATTCCTGTGTTGAGGTGATCACCTGGGTAATGGGCCATTTCGTCTTCCAAAGCAAGTACAGTGGTACCTCGGGTTACATATGCTTCAGGTTACAGACTCCGCTAACCCAAAAATAGTACCTCGGGTTAAGAACTTTGCTTCAAGATGAGAACAGAAATTGTGTGGTGGCGGCACGACAGCAGCAGGAGGCCCCATTAGCTAAAGTGGTGCTTCAGGTTAAGAACAGTTTTAGGTTAAGAACGGACCTCCGGAACGAAGTACGTAACCAGAGGTACCACTGTACAGTGGTACCTTGGTTCTGGAACTTAATCCGATCCGAAAATCCGTTCGACTCCCGAAACTATTCAAAAACCAAGGCACAGCTTCCGATTGGCTGCAGGAGCTTCCTGCACTCAATTGGAAGCTGTGTTGGACATTCGGCTTCCGAAAAATGTTCGCAAACACTCACTTCCGGTTTTGCGGCGTTCAGGAGCTGATTTGTTCAACAACTAAGCCGTTCGAGAACCAATGTACGACTGTACAGTGGTACTTCAGGTTACAAACACCTCAGATTACAAACACTTCCGGTTGCAGACTCCACTAACCCGGAAGTAGTACCTTGGGTTAAGAACTTTACCTCAGGATGAGAACAGAAATTGTGTGGCGGCGGCAGCAGGAGGCACCATTAGCTAAAGTGGTACCTCAGGTTAAGAATGGTTTCAGGTTAAGAACGGACCTCCGGAACGAATTAAGTTTGTAACCAGAGGTACCACTGTACTCTTTCTGAACTTAAAAATGGTAAGCGTAATCCCGGTGGTCAACAAAAGATGTTCAAAGACTCCCCCAAGGCAAATACAGTGGTACCTCAGGTTAAGTACTTAATTCGTTCCGGAGGTCCGTACTTAACCTGGAACTGTTCTTAACCTGAAGCACCACTTTAGCTAATGGGGCCTCCTGCTGCCGCCGCGCCGCCGGAGCCCAATTTCTGTTCTCATCCTGAAGCAAAGTTCTTAACTTGAAGCACTATTTCTGGGTTAGTGGAGTCTGTAACCTGAAGCGTACGTAACCTGAAGCATATGTAACCTGAGGTACCACTGTATTTAAAAATGTAGTAGAAACACCAACAACTGGGAAACACTGGCCTGCGAGTGCTCCAGTTGGAGAACAGCCTTTACCAAAGGTGTCATGGGTTTTGAAGACGCTCAAAGTCAGGGCGAAAGGGAGAAACGTGCTAAGAGGAAGGCACGCTTGGCAAACCCTCACCATGATCAACCCCCGCCTGGAAACCTTTGTCCCCACTGTGGAAGGATGTGCGGATCCAGAATTGGCCTCCACAGTCACTTATGGAATCACTGCTAAAACCGTGTTCAGGGAAGACAATCTTACTCAGCTACGAGTGATCGCCAAAGAAGAGAAGAAGAGAACATTAAGAGAACAATGGAAAGGGGGCTTTGTGCAAGATTGCAAATGTCTCTCCGGTTTCAAAAGATGTGTGATAAGAAATCCTACAGGTGCGGTTTTCTCCATCTCTTGCATTCCCATGTCAGGAAAAGGTGCACCTGGAGAATCCTGCTTATGTGCCTGCTGTGAAGGGACGGGAGGAAGAAACTTCTTTTTTGAAAGGTGCAGGAGCCCCCAAGGTTGTAATGCCTCCCTCAACTCAGAGAAAGAAGGACAAAGCTTGAGTTGCAGCGATGCGGCCGAGAAGTACAGCAGCAAGCTGGGGAGAGAATGAGTCAGGGCAGTGTTTGAGAGCAATGTTTGATTTTTGTTTGAATCTAGGGCTGCGGCTAAGGGATAATCAAGACCCTTTTGGGGTGTTAATGCTGTGAACCTCTCCATCATAGGCTCAGGCCATCTATATGTGTGTAAATAAACCATATACCGCATCTTTTGCTCTATAAGATGCACTTTTTCCCTCCTAAAAAGTAAGGGGAAATGTGTGTGTGTGTCTTATGGAGTGAATGCAGACTGCATGGCTAAGCCAGAAGCCAGAACAGCGAGAGGGATTGCTGCGCAGCGCTCCCTCTTGCTGTTCTAGCTTCTGGCTTAGCCCCTCAGTCCCTTCCCCCACCTCCCGGAAAAGCCCCCAAGAGCTGCACTCCCTTTAAAGAGCCGCACAGAGTGTGTGTGTGGCTCTTGGGGACTTTTCCCTGAGGAGCGAGAAGGGCAGCCCATCAGTGATGGGCTGCCCTCCTCGGGGAAAAGCCTGCAAGCGCCGCACACACGCTCCACACAGCTCATGAAAGGGAGCGCTGAGCAGAGCTTGGGATGCATACAGGCTCTGCTCAGTGCTCTCTTTAAAGAATATTTTTTTTCTTGCATTCTCCCTCTAAAAAATAGGTGCGTCTTATGGTCAGGTGCGTCTTACGGCTCGAAAAATACAGTATCGTAAAGACACCACAGTTTCCGCTGTCCCTCACTTCCAAGAGGAAACATGAACCCTGGGTAAATGCTTGCAACTGGAATCTTGCACCGCTTAGAGATTGGGGTGTTGTGCAAAAGTATTTTATGGCACAGCTGGCAGAGCTAGGAAGCATGTGTAGGCAGGTAACAGAAGATGCCTGCAGAGAAGATTAGAAAGAAAAGAGGCATCATACACCTAGCAAAAACCCAAAACATCCGACTAACCAGCTGGCACATTTCATTTTAGAAGATACCCACATTAGAATTTCAGAAGATACTGCAAGGCAGATTCTGGGAAATTGCAAAACCCGCATCCTCATTAATTTGTTCTTTAAAAGTACATCAAGTAAGGTTTTGCTAGCAGCCGTTAAAAAGGCTTATCCCGTTAGGATAACATAATATGGAAGCTGCATCTGTCTCCCCACAAAAAGAAACCTGCAAATTTCATAAGCAGTCCGGAAAAGAACACGAGAAAGAGGTACAGATTGTATGTTTTACCACAATGCATTTGCACGCAGCTCTAGTCTGAGGTAAAATTTCGGGAAATTGCCTTCAAAAACAACCACACATTATCAAGAAGAAACTGCCAAGACTGAAGGGGAATGACTCTTTATTACTCCAACAAATTATTCTTCGCTGGGCTGCGGGCTAATTCCCCTTGAGCAGGACGTAGAGCATGGGGAATGTGATAGCAAAGACAGTACATGTGAAAGCCGTGCTGTAGATCGAGTTCCTCTTCATTCGCGCTTCCAGTCTCCTTTCCGTGTTGCAGAGTTCCAGAACCACGTCTTCCGCCTCAAAGGTCTGGCTGCTCCCCTCCGCCGAAGGACCAAGCAGTGCTTTCCTCTCAGGTGCGGGCTGAGGTCCCCTTTTCACGTTCTGGACCTCGGCGGCCATTTGCCCTAAACTTTTTTCCAGGCTGCTAAGCTGCCGCTGTAAACTCTCGAGGAAGGAGCTCATCTGTTTGGAGTAGCTCAGCTGCTCCCTGACGGAAACTAAGAGAGGGTCTGTTTTTAGAGGAGTGCTTTTGGCTGAGGAGTCCCCCGTCGCTTCCTGCGAGGTCACGGCCACCGCTTGTAGGATGTCCTTCAGGTTGGCAACGAGGTCACTCAGATCCCTCTGCTGGGAGTTGTAGGCGGAGGCCTGCTCCCTGATCGCTTCCTGAAGATTGATCGGTCCCTTTTGTGCCTCAAAAACTAAGGCTTTCAGCTCCTGCAGCCTTACTCGGTTGATGTAGGTAGAACCCAGGACGCCAATAATGGCCCCCAGGACTGAGCCAATGATAGACCAGTTCTTGGTTTTCTCCGCTCGCGTCCGCTCTTTCTCGTGGCTTTCCCTCACGGCGGCAGAGAAGAGGGAGAAGGCTTCCCGTTCAGACTCCTCCGCAGTTTGATAGGTACTCCGGTACCTCTTCTCTTCCTGCAAGGAAAACACACAGGCCTTGTTAAAAGAACAGCATGTTAGATGCCGGAACCACCTCGGGAGACCGGTGAAATTTATGAAATATTATTAGAAACGGAGGATCAAGAAGATCAATTTATTATTATTATTATTAATTTAATTTATTTAACATAATTATTACAAAATATAAGCAAAGTATTGCAAATACATACATATATATTTCAGATAAGCACACACACATATATAAAAAGAACAAATGAGAAAAAAGGAAGAAAAGAAGAAAGAAAAATAAAAAATAAAGAGAGGAACAAGAAGGAAAGTTGGAAGAATTTCTTCCAAATTTATTCTACAAATACCTCAATAATAAAATTTCATGGATTGACTTACATGGCTTACACTGCACTTCCTATATACATTTTAAGCAAGACTGTATCAGTTATTCCGTATTTTTCCCATACAATCTCACACAAATATTCTAATCAATAAGTTTTCTAAATGTTTCATAAATCTATTCTAAACACAACCAATACCTTACATTTAATCTTTGTCTAGATCAGTTTAAAGAAGTGTGGGAAAAGGAGACAACAGGGCAAATAGATAGCCAAGGCTGGGGGGAAATATGGGAGAAATGTATGTAGAAAATGTTGTCTATATGAGTAAAAGAAAATTATTATAAATTAATTTGGAGATGGTATTTAACACCAGTCAGATTAAACCAAATAAGCAAGGAATATTTGGTGTTATGTTGGAGGAGATGCCAGGAAACAGGGAATTATGTTCACATGTGGTGGGGGTGTAACTATGTACAGTGGTACCTCAGGTTACATACGCTTCAGGTTACAGACTCCACTAACCCAGAAATATTACCTCGGGTTAAGAACTTTGCTTCAGGATGAGAATAGTAATCGTGCTCCGGTGGCACAGCAGCAGTGGGAGGCCCCATTAGCTAAAGTGGTGCTTCAGGTTAAGAACAGTTTCAGGTTAAGAACGGACCTCCAGAACGAATTAAGAACTTAAACCGAGGTACCACTGTACAATTATTATTTTTTGCAAAGGGTGTTTAAGGAGATAACAGAATTTACTGGGTTAAAGCTGGCCGAAAGTCCAGTGGTAGCATTATCATCAATTTACGATGGGGTGGAAGATTCACAGGCAATGAAGGACTCGCTCACAAATTTATTGCCGAATTATTATAGCTAGGAAGTGGAAGGGGCAAGCAGAATATAAAATGGAAGAATGGTATAAAGTGGTGTGGGGTAAATTAACACGTGCCATTAAGGTAAGACGGGGAATATGCAGGATAAATGATTTTGAGGAGATATGGAAGGTGTTTGCAGAAGTTGTACTGTTAAAACGGAAAGGGGTCAAACCATCGCAAGAGGTGTTGAAATTTTGGAAGTTGGATTAGTTACAATGGAATGGTCTTGGTGGTGGGGTACACGTTTTTATTCTTTTTCATTTATGATTATTACTTTGTAAAAATATATAAATAAAGGAAGACTGTATGTGGCATAATCTGCCCCAGGATGATACTGGGGTTGTCAGCTTTTCACCATTCCCTGCTTCTGTGCCTTTAACAAGAGCTTGATGTGTGCAAGAACGAACGCCACAGCGTTCTTGGTTTCATGCCAGGAACTGCTTCGCCTGTCAATTTCTCCCAATCAAGACTGCTGTCAAAGCTGTGGCTACAGGAGGTCAACCGCATGTGCATGTACAGGAAATAGCTGGCTTAAGTCTTTTTTTTTATCTCTGGCAGAAAAGGGGCTAGCAAGATCTTCCTCTAGTGAATACTGGGGGATTACAAGGGAATATGACATCTTTGCCATTCTAGGCAGTAGCAATATAAAATGCACCATTTGTACCCTGCCTCTTTATCCTCAAGTCCACAAGCTCTGTTTGCACAAGCATTAACATGGCTCAGCATCGCCCGTTTCATTCTCGAAGGGAATGTTCTCAAGATAAGGCTAAGCTAGACTGCGTGGTGTTAGCGAAAACAGGGTGAAGAGGAGAGTCTTCTTCCCTTTATTTCAGCGAAGCTCCAAAATGAAGAAATAAGCGGACGGAAAAACTAAACAAGTGTTCTGTTATCAAAAGAATGTGGGATTCACAATATACAAAATACTGCTCCAAAGCCCCACAAACCCGCCTGACACAATCAATAAACAATGGGAGGATGACACAGGCTATGAAATTAACCCCCACCCAATGGACTAGAATGTGGTCTAAACCTTCCTTTAAATCCATATCAGCGGAAAGAAAAGAAGAAGAAGAAGAAGAAGAAGAAGAAGAAGAAGAAGAAGAAGAAGAAGAGTAGTAGTAGTAGTTTGGATTTGATATCCCGCTTTATCACCACCCGAAGGAGTCTCAAAGCGGCTAACATTCTCCTTTCCCTTCCTCCCCCACAACAAACACCCTGTGAGGTGAGTGGGGCTGAGAGACTTCAGAGAAGTGTGACTAGCCCAAGGTCACCCAGCAGCTGCATGTGGAGGAGCGGAGACCCAAACCCAGTTCCCTAGATTATGAGTCCACCGCTCTTAACCACTACACCACACTGGCTCTCAGAACTCACCCTGAAACTCACTTACAGATGGTACCTAACACCATGGAAACTGGCGCTGATGCGCCCAGAAACTTCACCAAAATGCTGGAGAGGGTGCACCTCCACAGGCACATACCTCCACATGTGGTGGGAATGCCCCAAAACCCAACTCTTCTGGACAACAGTCATACAAGAAATAAGCAAAATAACTAAATGGGGACTAGTAGCCACCTCAGAATTGGCCCTACTGAACATCTTCCAAGATAACAATGCCCACTCACGCTATAAAGAGCTCATAACCCACCTACTCTCGGCGGCCAGAGATATCATAGTCAGACACTGGAAGGACCTGTCAGGGATAAACATGCAACATGGGTATCAAGTAGTACGGGAAAGTGCCTTACTAGAAAAGCTAACCAATAGACTGAAACTGACATGGGGAGAAATAGAAGAAGACGGCTTTACTCCAGTATGGCTCCCCTTTACCACATACACAGCCCAACAAGACAACAACATGAACCGATGTTAGAATTCCTGCTCCATGATTGCAGTCATGGGATTTTTGTCTATCACATGACGGTATATGTTTTGACTCCACAGAGTGGGAAGTGACGGAGACAGGATGTTTGTGTTACTGTGTTCCGTGAAGTGGGACTATTGTCCTTTGTTTTTTCTCTTTGCTGTCAGATGCTAGAGAGAGAGGGAGCCATGTTGCGGGGCTCCATGTGTGTTTATATGTAAATAAAGTAGATTAGCCAAAATGCTGAGGTCTGTCACACAAGCTGCGAAGACTCTGCAGATCCGTAAGTGTGTCTGTGTCGGTTGGCATTGGTTGCTGTGATGTTCAGGCAGAAGAAAGCTTTCGAAGCTCCCGAACGATCGACCAGGAGGGAGAGAACATGCCAGTTGGGCATGTGTCTCTACCAGGGTCCTACTCATGTGTAGGCCGAGCTCCTGACACCCACCAACAGCAAACGATTCAGTGTGGCTAACTTAACCCAACAACCCCACGCACAAACAAATCCCACTGCGGCCAACCAAAGATAATCACCCTAGACTGCCCCAGCCTCTCTCACCACCAAGGAAATAATAATAATAATAATAAATTTTTATTTATATCCCGCCCTCCCCAGCCGAAGCCGGGCTCAGGGCGGCTAACAACAATAAAATAATACAACATTCTAAAATCATTTCATTATAAAATTAATTCAAATCAAATTGATGGCAACCATTGGGCTAGAGTTCGGTGAAGGTTGCCAAAGGAGGGAGTCAGGCTGTGCCCTGGCCAAAGGCTTGGTGGAACAGCTCTGTCTTGCAGAGCGAACAAGCGAACAGAAAGAGAACCTACCCAAGTGACGCAGAAGCAAAGATCTCACACATACACTAAGTAAAAGAACATAAGCTTTACCACCCCACCCCTTCTCTCCTTTCCCCCCCTCTTTTCTTCCCAACCCTATACTGCATATAACACCAATGTCTCATGACAAATGTGACTGATCTGTAGAAAACACACCCTGAAGAAAGAGACGATGCGTGTGCTTTTGTAAACGAGGAGAATCTTTAATAAATAAAAATAAAATAAAATAAAGAATGTGGGATTAAAAACAGGAAAGTAATCCCCGGATAATTTATACTCCCTTCCCCTTTTTTTAGACCAGGGGTGTGGATATTTTTGCTGTAGAGGACCATGTGGTGGTGGGTGGGTGGTCAGTCAGGAGACAATGGAAGACGTGGCAAAGGTGTTTTTTCTTCTCTCTCTCTCTCTCTCTCTCTCTCTCTCTCTCTCACACACACACACACACACATCCTTGGCTTCATCCCTGAATGCCTTCCTCCTCATTGCAACCACGCTTCTTCCAGCCCGCCGAACGCCTGTTCCGACTTGCGATACTAGCGTACAAGGCAGCCTTGGAAATTACAAAGTTGCCCAGTTCCAAGTCTTTAAATAGACTGTGGCTTGTTCTGTTGATTTTGGAGAGCCTGGTCTTTGGTTCTCAAACCGGATGCCCCCTACCTGACAATAATCTCAACAATTATGGAAAAAACGAGAGAACGCGCAGACTGTCCGCAACCTGATGAAGACACGGAGGGCAAGCTCAGGCAGGGAAGGAGGAAGGGCACAGAGCTGAGAAAAATACCCTAAAACTGCTGCGTGTGATAAGTGGCTATTATGAAAAGTGGAGGTGATGGCGGGGCAGAGGAAGGACCTGCCTAGATTTCAGAGAATCCTTGTAATAGTACCTGGAAGAGCGAGGATAGGGCTCCCTCTTACTAGGTCCCAATGGCAGCTTCTTTCCATTGCCACTAACAATGAAACCTGCCCGTACCTGCACAGCCCCCACCCTGTAGTCCCATGCCTTGGTCACACATAAGAGTGACCAAGAGACAGGTCCCAGGAACCTTGTTTTTCTGCTATAAATTATTACCAAGCAATGGGTGCATCCACTCCCCACCCCCCAAGTTTAGCCCATTCTAGCAACGACTGTTTCACAAACCAGCTTCATGCTGGTACTTTCAGGCCCTGCGTTTGAGACTAATGCAGAATGCCTGCAAAAAAATAGATCTGCGCAGCTGGGGAGGAACTCACATCTGCTTGACTAGAAAGAAATGTCAACTAGACTATCGGGATCCCAGCTCTTCCCTCTTTTCTCATGACCACTCTTCTCCCCAGGGAGAACAGCACAGCCCTGGGCTTTTTAAAGAACAACCTCAACGCACAGATGGAAGCGAAGGAGAGGTTGGAACGGCTCCACCACAAACATGAACGACACAGATGCAGTCCTGGGCAGACCACTGGTCCATGCCCTCTTGAAGTTTCCTCTGTAGTTTTCCCTGGCAACATCAGGACACGAGGAAACCCCTAGCCTGGTGGCTCGCTGGCTCAGGCTATGAAAGCCACATCGCCAAGGAGGTGAATGCTGCTAACAACAAGGAGAAAAGTTGTTCCTGGGAAAAACGTTTTTCCTTTCACATTCCAGAAATACTTCTTCTGAACCAGCTTGCGGAACTCGCGGCCACATGATGTGGTAATGACAAGTGGGTTTACAGGCAGCTTGAACTGTGAGATCCAGTTCACGCTTATTAGAGAGGGGTTAAGTGTTAAGTGTTACTGGATATGCTTTAAAGGCCACAGGTTCACACTTGAGTATTCCCAGGCAGGGCTGGAAGAGACATTTGCCCGAAATCCTGTAGGGCCACTGCTAGTCAGTGGACACAGGGCTGAGCTTAGACGGACCAAGAGTTCTGACTTGGCAGGCCATTCCTCCCTAGAAGTTAAGTCACACCGGGTGGCATTCAGAGGAGACCCACAATGGAATCCATTAACGTAACTAAGTTGGGTCCATTAATTTCAATGGGTTTACTGTGACAATCAACACCTACTGAGGATTGCAGCCTCAGAACGATGACCAATTCGTGGTGGTTAGGGTCGGCCAGGATGGCCAAGCGGAATTGCCACGTCTATTAGCAACACACCTCTTCACACACCAATCGCTGGGCAGACAGAGGTAAAACTGGGAGAATTCTGGTGCCTTCATGTCTTACTTGTCCCAGAAGTACCCAGACGGACATGGCAAGAAACAGGATTCTGGTCTCAATGGAGCCCTTAGTCTGATCCAGCAGAGCTTTATTTCAGAAAGAGACACACTGCTTATCCTCTTTCAGAAGGGAGAGATTAAATTTCCTAATCATTATTATGGCATGTGTGTATTTATAGTGAAAAGGGTTATGTAACCGAACCTGTGTAGCAAGTCCTGGCCAGCCGTCAACTATGATGTAAAGGGAGGCTCATTCTGGAATTATGCGAGCACAAAAAGAAGAAAGGGAATTTTTTAACAGTATTGCATTCTTTTCGCCTTGCTGCAGGGCACGAAGGGATGAAAAGATCTTGTTCAAACTACCCCTCTGCCTGCACATCAACAGAGCTAAAACAAACAGGCTCCGGGAAGGGAAGGAATGTCAGGCCCAGGGAAAATGTTTCTTCCAAAAAAAGAAGGGTTTTGTTGCCGAAGGCTGGCGAGCTGGCAGGAAGGCAGGGCACAGAAATCAGGGGAGAGGGGGAACCCATGTTTTAGCAATATGCTTTTTCAGACAAGCCAATAGCAAATCATTTTAAATTCATCCGAAGCAGGAAACCAGCCAAGGAAGCAGGCAGATCATTAGATGACAACAGGTTTGCTGGAGCCGGGATGAGGGACCCTGCCGGTGTTGCTGAACTGCAAGTCCCATCATCCTTGACCAATGGCCAGGCTGGCTGGGTCTAAAGGGAGCTAGAGTCTGCCTGGAGGACTGCAAAAAGTTTCCCCATGCCTGTACTAAAGGAAGAAGCTTAATCATTTCCTTTAGTAGTCGCTGTGCAATATGCTGGAAAGATACTCGCCCCCTGAAGCCCAGCCCCCCCCCAATGACTAAGTCAAATTGTGCTGGTCCTGTGGGTTAACTGTGAGGCGAGGTCCGAGTCCAGTCCGAAGTCGAGGGTGCAGTATGGAGGCAGTCCATCAAAGCTGAAGCGGGGTCCAAGGCCGGGAGTCAGGTGAGGTCAGGAGCTCCAGCAGAAAAGCAGGACAGTGTGCAGGCAGGAACAGGCTACCAACAATGTTGCTCCTGCAACTTGGGACTGGGGCTGGCTTTTATCTGCCCCGAGGCATAGGGCGGCCCCGGTCCACACGTGACTCGCCTCTCCTGGCCTGGAGGCAAGCACTCCTCCTGTGGGAACTTAGTTCCCTCCGCCCCTCTGCCCTGAGCCTCTGCAGCTCAGGAGAGGCTGGAGGGTTACCGGACCCAGAGGCAACCTCAGCCTCCTCTGACGGGGCTGAGAGTGGAGCACCTGTATCTGAAGAAGTGTGCATGCACACGAAAGCTCATACCAAGAACTAACTTAGTTGGTCTTTAAGGTGCTACGATAATCTTGATTGTCATTGTCCCATACAGAACAACGAAATTGAAAAAATCTACACCAGACATTCAAAAACCAACAAGCCTGCTATCCCAGCCTGGTTAGCCCCTAAAAACCCCATAATTAAATATAATATACTCCCATAGAGACTACCCTACACTGTGTGTAAAACCAAAATCGCATTTGGATAGAAATTGGTGAAATGGCAATCCTGAAAACCCCAGCATTCAGTTTCCAGGATGTTTCTAATCTTGAAACCAAGGGTGGGGAACCTGAGGCCAAGCAGTAGACTCGTAATCTGGTGAACCAGGTTCGCTTCCCCACTCCTCCACATGCAGCTGCTGGGTGACCTTGGGCCAGTCACACTTCTGTGAAGTCTCTCAGCCCCACTCACCTCACAGAGTGTTTGTTGTGGGGGAGGAAGGGAAAGGAGAATGTGAGCCGCTTTGAGACTTCTTAGGGTAGTGATAAAGTGGGATATCAGATCCAAACTCTTCTTCTTCGGGCTAAAAGTGACCCTCCATATCTCTCCATCTGACCCATGGGGCTCTCCCCAGACCCTCCCCTTCACCAGCCCTCCTTGAGTGTTTTTTGCCTTGTCCTTGAGCTCTGCTACTCCTTCTTTCTTGCCTGGATGGGCAGCAGATAGAGGAATGGGCAAATGTGTGAAGAAACGAGCCTCTTGTACAAAGGTAACATTTTTTTTGTCTCCGACTCCACCCACCCTTCTTCTTGCATTATGTCGAGCACTTTCCGGTCCTGGAGGAAGCTGGTTTTAGGGACTAGCTGCACATATTTTTTTCCTCAGGCAATGGGCCATTTCACATGTTTCTGTTAAGAATTATTGCGTGTGTGCCATCACACGCAGCAGGCTGTTAATTTTTACCTTGCCGATTTGCCCTAGTACTTCATGTCTTGTCACTTCTATTTGTGTGATGGCCTGGGATTCGGACTTGGAGGCTGAACCTGAGGAATCCCAGCCTGCACAGGAGTCCCCGCCTCCAGAACCAGCTGAGCCGGGGCTGGAGCCTGAGCCTGAAGGGTCCTCACCTGTGCTGGATCCTCAGGTGCAGGCACCAGCTGAGTCTGCTCTGGCTCCTGAGGGGGTGGAGGACCCATTGCCTGCAGGTGCTCCACTCTCAGCCCCGTCAGGGGAGGCTGAGGTTGCCTCTGGGTCCGGTAACCCTCCAGCCTCTCCTGAGCTGCAGAGGCTCAGGGCAGAGAGGCGGAGGGAACTAAGTTCCCGCAGGAGGAGTGCTCGCCTCCAGGCGATATTGGTCAGGGCATCTGGCTGTTAACCAGAAGGTTGGTGGTTCAAGGCCACCCAGGGACAGCTGTGGGCAGGATTTGTGCATTGCAGGGGTTCGGATTAGGTCAGTGGTTCCCAATTAGGGGTCGGGGATCCCCTGAGGGTCCGCAGAAGGCACCCAGGGGGTCCACGGCACCATCTCTTGCTGGGGGACTCATCTGCCTTATTAATTGTTAATTGTACCACCTCAGATTACAAGTAAGGAATAGCGATAGGCCTATAGGTTTATAAATAATTTAATTTGTTAATACAAATTAATGCTGTTAATATCGCAGTTGTTATATAAGGGATTGTTATTTTGACTGGAGTGCAATTGAGATGAATAAGATTTTGGAATGCAGAAATAAAATACCGTATTTTTCGCCCTATAGGACGCACTTTTTCCCCTCCAAAAATGAAGGGGAAATCTGTGTGCGTCCTATGGGGCGAATGCAGGCTTTTGCTGTCCGGGCAGAACGATGGGGGTGGAGACGCTCCTTCAGGCATACTGGACCGAGGCCGTTTAGGGATTTAAAGGTCAACACCAACACTTTGAATTGTGCTCGGAAACGTACTGGGAGCCAATGTAGGTCTTTCAAGACCGGTGTTATGTGGTGCCGGCGGCCTTTACCCTTTCACTCCCCTCACGGACTCTGATACACTCTTACCTGCAGTAATTTGTGCTCCAGAGTCGCCAGTTCCAGATACTGAATGTCGTCACGCGAGACTCTGTCTAAACGGTCCCGGATTTCCTTCAGTTTGAGCTGCTGGGCCTCCCAGGTTTCCCGCGATTCTCGTACAATCCCACGAGCGACCATGAACCTTTTTTCGGCCTAGAATAGGATGGGTGGGCAAGGGAAAGATGAACTTGCCATCTACAAGTTTGGCAGCCTAACTCACTGAAGCCGGAGTGTTTGCATTAAACCTTCGTTATCCACTTTGCGCCAGAGTGAAAGAGAGACAGAAAGGAGGGGAGTCGATAGGTAAAAGAAGGACAGGCTTTCTTATTTAATTAAAATGTGTTTATTTAAAGCAGCCTTTCTCAACCTGTGGATCCCCAGATGTTGTTTAACTACAACTCCCATCACCCCTAGCTAGCAAGGCCAGAGCTCAGGGATGATGGGAATTGTAGTCCAACAACATCTGGGGACCCACAAGTTGAGAACCACTGATTTAAAGTCTCCGAGGTCTCTGATGAAACACAATTTTTTTCTGGCCACATGGTGGCAGTTTTTTGTTTTTTTTTAACTTTATACACTCATACAATGGACTGCCTCATTCCAGCCAAATCTGAGTACTCAATTTATTTGGCCCTTTCCCTCTTCCTTTTGCCCTTTGGACTTTTTCTTTTCTTTTTTTGCTGTCCAGCTAGGATTAGTTATTGGTACCCTTATAGTAGTCTTTTTCAAAATGATTTTATGTTTTGTACAGCTCCCCGCCTCCGGGTTTATCTTCTTGTCCTGGTGCCCTTTTTGTATGTACTGTACTGCTATAAAATTTATTTATTTAAAACATTATTAGGAAAAGACTTGTTATGTACTGTACTGCTATAAAATTTATTTATTTAAAACATTATTAGGAAAAGACTTGTTATGTATGGGGAAACAGCCGCTCGGGTGCTATTAGCCAGCGTGGATAAAAATCAATAATTTTTTTTTAAAAACTAAAAAATGGATTTTTTAAAAATTTAAATCAGATTTTTAAAATAAAATGCTTTTGGAGGAAAAATCTTTGTAAAGATAGTTTTCTGTTTGTGACATTATAGTCCAAAGGCTATTCATCAGGAAATAAGGAATTGTTTAAAGTTTTTCATGTGTGCTAAAACCCAGTCTAAGTTTTTTTTTTAATTGTTTAACCACATCAGTTAACAAACATGGATACATGTGCTATAATGTTATTGTTTTAGTTAAATAATAAATTGTTTAAATTGTTATTAAGGAAATGGTTATTTTTCTCCTTCCAAGAAAGTACAGCAGAAAAGTTGTCCGAATATAAACAACGATTTCATAAATTATCTGCCTATGTATTTCTGATAGTATAACCAAATCAGTCATTTTTTATGTAAGTGTAAAAAACTGCTCTGAAAATTTATTATTCCAAAAATGAAACCTTCCTCTGGTTGTAAATATTAAGGGGATGTCAGCAAGGTTGAACCTTTCTATAAAAAAATTATTTAAATCAAGCCTTACTGACTAGTGATTTAAATCGTCTTACAGACTAGTGATTTAAATTGATTTGATTTAAACCAAATCCACCCTGCTATATTAGCCCAGAGATGGAAATAAGACAAAGTCCCTACTAGGAAGGAATGGCAAACTAAGCTGATGGACTATGCCAAAATGGCAAAGCTGATTGGAAAACTCAGGAACCAAGAGGACAAAAACTTTTAAAAAGAATGGGAAAATTTATAATCTATTTAGGAGACCACTGCAAGCAGATGGAAACATTAGCAGGATTTAAATCCCCCTTGTAATGTAACAAATACCATGGATAATATGGATTGATACAAAATATAGATTATGGAATAATATGCCGTTCTTAATGTGGATAATAAGACCCACAGAGGGGGTGGGGCGAAGTCGTGAGATTCAGAGTAATCTGCATATATGAATATGTATTTGGCGTGTTTTAATTCTACATTTGTAAAACCAATAAAAAAACTTATTTCCAAAAACCCCCACACAAAAACATGATCTTCTCACCTTTCCTCAGAAAGTCTGCTAACAATCCATCACATCAATTAACACTAGACAAATTAAGAGCGGTAGGCTCAAACAGCAATAAAAAGAGGTCCTCACTAAATACGTCAAGTCAACTAACAACAAAGAAATCAGGGATGGGGAAACCTCTCAGATATTGCTGGACTACAACTCCCATCATTCTTGAGCACTGGTCATGTCGGCTGGAGTCAGTGGGAGCTGTAGTCTGACAATATTTGCAAGGACTACAGGTTCCCCATTCCGGAATCAAAACAACAGAATAAGAGTAAAAATGCAATTTATAAAAAGCTAGGGGGGAAAACAAGAACACGGGGTTAACACTGGAATCAAAAGGCACCCAATAAAACAGGCATAGGCAAACTCGGCCCTCCAGATGTTTCTGGGACTACAACTCCCATCATCCCTAGCTAACAGGACCAGTGGTCAGGAATGATGGGAGTTGTAGTCCCAAAACACCTCGCGGGTCGAGTTTGCCTATGCCTGCGATAAAACAACTGAAATAGCTTCTAGAGGTATTTAAAAACTTAACCAGAAGCCTTAAAAAGGATGGCAAAAGTCCATTAAGCAGGTAGCGAGATGAATATTCTAGAAAAGGGACGCAAAAGCAGGGTGGACAGGTACTGAGAGGGGCCTCTCCTTAGTCCCAGCCAGATGTATTTCAGAGAACTTGCTAAATCTTAAATAAGCAGGCAAGTCTGTACAGCAGAAAGCAGACCTTCAGATACATTTTATCCAAATTGTACCAACGATGTTGTCATTACCTCCGTCACGTTTCCCTGGGCCTCTCGGACTTCATTAAGTCCGACAAATTCCTCGTACTTGTCCCACCAGCTCTGGGAGGTTGCAGAGATTCTCTGAATGGCGTTTCTTCCCAAAACTTTCCCAGCTTCTGATAAGCGATAAAGAACATTTGTAGCCACTTCCACAGCTGTGTTGGCTTCAGGCCTCTTGGAAGCTGGAGAGCAGTAGGCTCTCACTATATGTAGGCGCATTTTGTGATTCCTCAGAGCTATCAAATTGTGATGTTGCATGTTGTTGGCTCATGGGTAGCAAGAGACACCATATGACACGTCATCAAAACTGAACATAGATTCCAGTCATGGTGGAAAATATCTGCAAGGATACAAGTGCAAAGAAGAAGGAGAAAAACAATCACTCAGAGCCATAAACAAACCTCTTAAAACAACGTCCCTTCGATGCAGAATGGCCATTTAGGTAAGTATTTAAACTGACTTTGCAATATTTAATTGCCACTTTCACTTCCAGGATCAGCAAATGTTTTCCTTGAACACAGAGAATTACATGGATCCACAGCGTGCTTTGAAGGTACCAAAGCAAAAACAGTCTTGCATCATATATTTTTTTCTTTTGCAATTGTCCAAATGATCACCAAAACAAGGGATGGGGAACCTGCTGTTTTCCAGATGTTTACTGGACTCCCAACACATATCAGTCCCAGCCATCCTGGCCTATGATCAGGAATGACCAGATTGTAGTCCAGCAACAGCTGGAGGGCACTAGGTTCCCCATCCCTGCCCTAGACGTCAATTCCTGGTTAATAATGCCAAATAATGATGAATAAATTGGACGGGGTATAGTTTAGAGGGTTTTGTGGGGGAAGGGATTTGTTGCTGGTATTGATATCAATTTTTTGTATCTTTGTTTTAGATCTTATTTACCGGTATATGTTCAGTTTGGTTGTGGGGGGTTCATTAAACTGCTCTGGTAAGGTACGGGCAACTGTGTGGCCCTCAGTGCAGCGGTTTAAAGGAGCTGCTCACACTTTTGGAGAAAGAGGTGATCTCACCCTCACCTGTGAAGGCGGAGGGAGCCCTGCAAACTGAGTCTGTGGCAGGAACAAGCTGCCTTGTCTATGACACCTCGTGGTCCAGGGACGAGGCAGCTTGTTCCTCCCTTTCAATGTTGCGATGTATCACCAGATTGCGACGCTGAAAACCTGACATGGCCCTGCCCTACCAGCAACTCCTGCAGCCAAGCTGTTGCCCAACATATTGCCCTGCTTTCCTTTGGACCACATCAGCAGGGCCAAGTGGTCTTGTCGTCCGGGCAGCTCAGGACCTCCAGACACACTGCCCAGGCTTGTACCTCGGGGAAGTCACTTTGGTGCTGCTAAGTCAGCGGTTTGACTTCACCCTGGAGGTGCACTCCATTGTCAACAACAACAACTGCTGTAAGCCACATTGGAAACCTGAAATTTAATCAAAACAAAACAAAACAAATTAAATAATTAAAAAATTCCTTCCAGTAGCACCTTAGAGACCAACTTAGTTAGTTATTGGTATGAGCTTTCGTGTGCTCATGAGTGTATTTGAAGAAGTGTGCATGCAGTTGGTCTCTAAGGTGCTACTGGAAGGATTTATTTTATTTTATTTATTTTATTTTGTTTCAACTACGGCAGACCAACATGGCAACCTACCTGCAACTGAAATTTAATGAAAGCATTTTAAAAAGTGGCCGTTCTTATTCCCACATTTGAGTAGCGAGGGGACCTTTGGGTGCTGGTCGGATTCCCAGCCCGCTCGGCACCCCCAGCAGTTCAGGGCTCTGCTCCTGCCCCGCCTTTTCCTTGGGGGCGCTGCTCCCCTCCTCTCCCCCTCCCTCCCTTCTCGCCCCACTTTTGCTGTATGGCAACAGCAGCAGGGCAGGGTTTTGCTCCGGCTCCCCAACCCCCCGCACCTCTCACTCTCTCTCTTTCTTCTTCCAACTCCAGCTCACAGTCTAGGATAGGACTTGCAAATGCCGGGCAAAGAGAAGCTAAAACACCATGACGAAGTCCGGGCGGATGTAATGTATAGGAGTCGCTGGAAATAGACGTAGAAGGTCCGCGTCTGTAGAGATAGGGAATTAGAGTGACACGCATCGCGAAAGACGGGTAAACGGAAGTCGTCATAGGCCGTGATTCGCTAAAGGACGCAGAGCGGTGCCACTCTACCCTCTTGATATCTCTATGGTGAGAGGTAAAGGTATGGAAAGCAGGCGTGTGGGAGGCCGAAACCTTCTAGAGGTGTTCTCTGTGGGGAAGTCCATCTTTCAAACTGAACCAGTTATTCACGCTCAACTCTCCGAACGGACTGTATGATGTTTTTAGGCATCGCTCTACCCTTTCCCCTTCTATCTCTATGGTCTCGCGCTATATCCTTCTAGACGTCACTCTATACCTTTCTCCGTCTATCTCTATGGTCTCTGGCTCTAGCCTTCTAGACGTCGCTCTAGCCATCCCCCCCCCCCGGTCCATCTTCATGGTCTCTCTAGCCCTTTCTGCCTCTATGGCAGAAGTGGTGGTTCCGGGCCGGGCGGAAGTGATTCTCTGCGTCATACCTGCGACTGATTGGTGCTGCTCCTTTTCCTTTCCTCCCCGGCGTCAGGGGCTTCGGGTGTTGGAGCGAGCGGAGGGTCCGGGAGAAGCGAGCCAGCAAGCGAGGAGGCAGCATCATGTCGGGACGCGACGGTAATGAATCTCGGTGAAGGGGCAGGGATGGCGGGAAGGCTGCGGGCGGCAGTTGGCAGGGATTTGCTGGTGGGAAGGCAGTGGGAGGGGGCGCCTCCTAGGTTGTGGGGCTAAGCGGGGGAAAGGTCTAGCTGGGAGGGTCCGCGGCTTCGGGTCCCACTGCCAGCTGCGCGCCTTCTTAAACAACCCGGCCACTAATAACAGCAGCCACATCTCCTGGCAGCAGAGGATTACACACTGCAGGGGGATGGTGTTGGGGTCCGCTAATCGGGCCCAAGCTGCCTTGGTCACTTTAAAGCCAATAAATGTCATAGACAGAGGAGATTTCCCACCATCACTCGTTTATTCAGCTGAGTAAAACAGAGCAGAAGGTCCGTATATCCATGGTTTTCCCAGTAGTGATGTATGGAAGTGAGAGCTGGACCATAAAGAAGGCTGATCGCCGAAGAATTGATGCTTTTGAATTATGGTGCTGGAGGACTCCCATGGACTGCAAGAAGATCAAACCTATCCATTCTGAAGGATATCAGCCCTGAGTTCTCACTGGAAGGACAGATCCTGAAGCTGAGGCGCCAATACTTTGGCCACCTCATGAGAACAGAAGACTCCCTGGAAAAGACCCTGATGTTGGGAAAGATGGAGGGGACAAGGAGAAGGGGACGACAGAGGACGAGATGGTTGGACAGTGCTCTCGAAGCTACCAGCATGAGTTTGGCCAAACTGCGGGAGGCAGTGGAAGACAGGAGTGCCTGGTGTGCTCTGCTCCATGGGGTCACGAAGAAGGACATGACTAAATGACTAAACAACAACAAAACAGAGCGGGCGAGCCACACTCACCAGTGTGATGGTGAAGCCGCCCCAAACAGCATTTGTTCATACTTTTTATAGGCATGGCCCTCCCTTCCCCCCTTTCATGGTTCCTTGCGCTGATCGAAACAGGACACCCTGCCTGGAGATCTTGAAGGGGAGGGTTGTCCGGCAGAGGGAGGTTTTCCTGAAAATCGCCTAGCAACATTACGAGGTCTTGACATATTTGTGGTTCACCCTCCTAAATTCTAAAGCAGGCAGTTTTTTTACAGAAGCAAAATTGCATCAGTTAGGCTAACCAAAAAAAACAAAACAGGACAAGAACAGGCCTTTGTGGCTTTTCCTGAGACCCCACAATGGCATCCGCAATATCCAAAACACTAATATTCAAAACCCCAGGGCCCCCCCACCTCAAGCAAAGAACAGTGGGAGCATGGCATAGGTTATGAAACAGGTTGGTTTCTTAAGATTCCACAAGACTCTCCTAATTGCCTGCCATTGCCCTGCAGTCTGTCTCTTATCACCTCTCTCTCTCTCCCTTCTACTGCAGGTGGCAAGAAGAAACCTTTGAAACAGCCCAAGAAGCAAGCGAAGGAAATGGATGAGGTGAGTGAAGGAGGGGTGGTGGTGCTGTGGAGAAACTGTGATTTGGGAATATGGGCAGGGGAAATTGTCGGTGAGGCATCTTACTATGAATATTGTGGGCTCCACATAACTGCTCTACCAATCCCTAATAGCGTTATCTGTGGTCACTCCAGAATGAGCTGGCTAGACTTCTGTGTGTTTTGTGCCGACAGCTGCTTTTTGAAAGGAGTGCCCTTCTCCCCTTTTGGAAGGAAAGAAGGCAAGAGTTCATTTTGACATCGTTCGGTTGTCACTGTGGATTTATAATTCCGGTTTGTTTCTGTTTCACGCTGTTACTAACAAATGTCCCAACAGGAAGACAAAGCGTTCAAGCAAAAACAGAAGGAAGAGCAGAAGAAACTTGAAGAGTTGAAGGCAAAAGCAGCTGGCAAGGGCCCACTTAGTAAGTGGCTTTCTCTAAAACAGTATGCAAATGAAGAATTACTTTGAGCGATCTGACTGCTGGGCAGACATAGACGCTGGGAGGAGCTCAAGGTTAGGGAAATGGGGCTAATGTGCCAAGTATAACAGATCTAACATGGTAGGTTGTTCACTGCTTTTAGAAACTTGTGCTTACACTTGCCTGGGGAACCTGCAGTCTTTCCTGTTTAATTTTATTCTCTTCCATGCCCTCCTCCCCAAAATGCCTGAAGGCGCCGTTGATAGTAAATAGCAAAACATGTAGCTTGCCTCATAACTTGAGTCTTTGATATCTCAATTAACAACATGTCTCATCCAATGCTAGTCCTACTTAGAGTAGAACCATTGAAATTAATGGACACAACTAATTCAAATCCATTAATTTCAATAGGTCTGTGCTGACTAGGACTAGCATTGGATTCAGCCAGGATTAGACAAATTCATGGAGGTAAATGGTTGCTAGCAATGTTGGTTATACTTTGTCTCCATGACCGGAGCCAGGGATGATTCTGAATTCCACTTGCTGGAAACTGCAGGCTGGGAGAATGCTGTTGAGCTCAGGTTCTACTTTGTGGGCTTCGAGAGGCAACTGGTTGGCTACTGGGAAGACAGGATGCTGGGCTAGATAGACCATTGGCCTCATCCAGCAGGCTGCTCTCATGTTCTTAATGTACTTTTTGGGGCAGTGTTCAAACACAAGGACAAGACCAAGTGCATATACAAGATGTCTCGCTGCCATTCACCACCTTGTGCCTTACAGTTTGTATCATGCTGATGCTGAATAAATGTGTGGATTTATCATAGCCTTTATGAAACCCAGCTGCTGCTCTCACCCCCACCATAGAATACCTTTCCCTTCGCAATAACTATGCTATTAGCCATCGCTGTTGTGTAATTTAAACACATTGTTAAGGACAGTTTAAAATAAACTGCAGATGCTGGAGCATTAATTGAAACACACTCAGTGACCCATCCCAGCAGATGGAGGCAGGCCACTGAACTGTCCAGAGAGACATCAAGGGCTGCCCAATATACTGTGTGTAGTCTATTATTATTATTATTATTATTATTATTATTATTATTATTATTAACATGATTGCTATTTGTTGAATTTATATACTGCCCTATACCTGGAGGTCTCAGGGCGGTTCACAGAAGAAAATCAAAATATAAAACCACAAAATATATAATCAAAATAAAAACAATTCAATAACTACCCCTCCAACAAATCCACATTTTAAAAGGGCACAGGATGTCAATCAAATCAACCAACTGCCTGGTTAAAAAGGGAATTTCCCTGGGAGAGCATTCCACAGATGGGGAGCCACTGCAGAGGAGGCCTGTTCTCATGTTGCCACCCTCCGGACCTCTCGAGGTCCAGCCTTCTGGTTCCAAGACATGAAGAGTAGTTGGCAAGTCCTGGTTAGATAGATAGGGCTTCAGTTAAATGTAAATGAGACAAGTGCCTTGCAGAGCTCCTAGAATCTCTTCTGGGAGTTCATGCATACTGGACAGCTACCTGATTTTTCAGAGTTTAGACTGCCTTATGACAATTTATTTCTATGTATATGCATTGGATGATGAGAAAAGCAGTTTATCCAATGTGGCCCTTAGTAAGTCCGGGATGAGAGATGGACTTCTGGATTTTGCTTCTAGGACCACATGTTAACTCTCTTTCTTCCCTCAGCCTGATAGTAATGTATTTTGTTTTGCAGCTGGAGGTGGGATTAAGAAATCTGGTAAAAAGTAGCAGATGTGATGCGACTACATGGCAAGAAAAGCATTCACTCTCACTGGATGCTTGGCACTAGGATGGATTTCCAGGCTGATGTTGTGGGAAACGTGAATTTGAGCACCTTTGTACATTTCGTTCAAACAAAATAAATGGCGCTTTTTTTTTTGTTAACGTCCGCTGAGTTTCTTTACTTGTGTCCTTTGTTTCCTGTGGCGGGTGATCAGGAGATAAGGCAGAAGTCCTCCAGATATTAATGGACTACGGCTCTCATCATTCTGCAGAGTATTTATATTGGGCAGCAGAATAAAGAGATATTTAATGAAGGGGCACGCAAAACTGAAAAAGAGAGGATCTCTTAAGGTCCCTAACTGTTTGTTAGAAGTGAGTGAGCTTGCACAAGTCTGGTCGGCTTCTCTGATAACATAAGAACATAGAAGTTGTGTTATATGCATTGAGACCATTGGCCCATCTACTTCATTACTGTTGACCCTAACGTGCACTGAGGGTGGGTGGGCTTACTTGGCTACAAGCTGGGGGTGGGGCAAGGGTCAGTAAAGAGCTGGTTCACTTCGGCCAGGGTCACTTTTTTTCCTTGCCAGGTCAGGTTCTTCTCTGGACTTCCTCAGGTTAGTTTCTCAGCGGGGTTTGGGGCTGCAGTGCCTCTTGCAGGCGGCACCTCTTCCACAGCTTCGGGGGTGGGCCCTCTCCCCGGCAGTGGAGGCTCCAGCGCTGCCCCACAGCCGGCTGGCCAAACTCCAGGCTGCTGGCAAGGCCTCTGTTCATATCTAGAGGAAAGTTCATAAGTCGAAGCACCTACTGAAGGTCGTAACTGGGATCGTACGTAAGTAGAGCCGTACGTAAGTCGAAGTTCTACTGTATTAGCGATGAGCAACGCCAAACCTCCCAAACCTTTGGAACCAACTGCTGGGCTATGATGACCCACCGCGATCCACGTTCCAAGCCTTGGCACCATCGATATACGATACGATATACAATATCTTTATTGTCATTGTCCCATGCAGAACAATGAAACTGAAAAACTACATCTTGATACAAAGCAGATAAAATCTTATTCTAAAACGGATAGGCAGTTATGATTATATTTGAAACAATTCTATGATACCACCCAGTTGTTCCCTTGGCAAGGCCCCAGTGCCATGGTGTTTAGAAACCCCAGCATGCTCTCAGCAAACTTACCTACCCCTGCCATAGTGAACCCATTGATCACAGGCGGCGTTAGGACTTAACAAACAGCCACCATAACTAGAACCAGATGGCATCCCTCCATTCCCCAAATGCGCCAACTCAATACCCTTGGCAGGGGGTTGGACTCGATGGCCCTTGTGGTCTCTTCCAACTCTATAATTCTATACCCTGCTACTGGGCAAGCTGCCCCCATCTGGTAGGTTGGGTGCTACCCAATGAATTCCAGTTAGTCCCTGGCCATGGCAGGTCAGTGGCAAATCTGACCTCAGCACACAGCTCTAGTGGAGTCCACCCCATAACTCTGATGGATTCCCTCCATCCCAGCCTGTAGGTCGTATTGCGTTGGTCCCAGCAAATCTCTCCAGGCTGTGAGATGGCATAACCATCCCATATCTGTTCAGCGCGATCCCACTTTCCGCTGCATGCCTGTAGTTTGCGTCTTTCCCATCAATGGAGAAGACTACATCGGAGGGCATCTCAGTGGTACAGGCGGTGCTAATTTTCCTAGGGAAATGCCAGCATTTTCTCTTATTGTTATCTGCCTCCTTTTTTCTGTTCTGTTCTTCCTTGCTCCCCCAGTCCTGGGTGAAATTTGTGTGCGGCTGATTTCTTTGTTGCATTTTCAGTTGGGTGAGCAGAGGCAGGAGTGCTCTCATATGTGCTGTTCTTGCTAAAAACGCACAGTCCAAATTGAGCCAGAGATGGCTGCAGTGGGTGGATAAAGTTATATTTGGAGCAATGCAAGTCCCTTTTGTCCTTCCGGCTGCCTTTAAGAGGGGATTAGATTCTATTGATGCCACCTTATTTCACTTCAGCTCAGCATTTTAAGAGAAGCTTTCAGCAGAGGTGAAGGGAAAAACTTTGGAAATCTGGTTATTCCAAATTGTTGTTCTTTTTGTTTTTACTGTCCCCCCACCAGCAACTTGCTGCTTCAAAGGCTGCAAAGTTTCTCAGCTACGTTTTTTTTGCGATCTGTCTTTTGTTTTGTAAAGTACTGTTTTGTTTTCCAGAATAGGGTTGAATTCTCAGGCACAAGTGTTTGAAAGCGGGGATTTCAAAACAGTTATGCTTTCGGTTCTGATACCAACATTTACTACTATAAATTAGTAGAAATTTAGAAGACATCTGAAGGCAGCCCTGTTCAGGGAAGTTTTTAATGTGTGACATTTTGATGTATTTTTAATCTTTGTTGGAAGCTGCCCAGAGTGGCTGGGGAAACCCAGTCAGATGGGCAGGGTACAAATAATATATTATTTATTATTATTATTATTATTATTGAACAATAAAGATTTTTTTTTAAAAAAAATGTTTTGTCAAAACTGAGAAAGGACAAAGGGACAGGATATCCTCCGTTTCTCCAGCGTGGTGAGGACAGAGTGCACAAGAGCATATTGGAAGACGTGAATGCATCTGTGAACGTATGTCACGGGAAGAGAATTTTCTTCGAAGGCCAGACTCTCATGAGATTCTGGGCTGAGTGGCAGCTCCTGCTTTTTCCTCCAACATTTCTCCGATGAAAATAGGGACGCCCAGAGGAAAAGTGGGACGTTCCAGAACCAAATCAGAAAGCAGGATGGCTTCTGTAAATCCGGGACTGTCCCTGGAAAACAGGGAGACTTGGAGGGTCTGCGAAACGTTTCCCTCGAGCATGCCAAGAGCGCCTTTCCCGCCCTCGCATGCCTTAGGCGCCCTCTTCTCTGGGATTAAGAAAGCCCGAGCTCCAGGCTTCTAATTTTAGAAATTAAACCGGGAGCGGGCGGAGTGGAGGCGGTGGAGGAAGCGGAGGCGGTGGCGGCCCGACGGGGACGCACAGACGGGCGGAGGTGGCTGCTTGCTCTGCGGCCGCCAGAGGGCTCTTGCGGCGGCTGCTCGGCTCTCTTCGTCGGCTCAGGCCTGGGTTGCGCTTCCTAGGTCAGGGTCTGCAGCTGCTTCCTCCATTGCGAGCCCGGAGAAGTCGGTGCGCCTTTTGGAGAGGGAAGGCGCCTTTTGCGCACGCCGCGCTCCGGAGAAGGCACCCGGGGACCCCCAGAGCCGCGCCTGGTGGGCGCTGGGGGGTGACCCCCCTACCCGTGCGGTGGAGGCAAGCCGGGGAGCCTCTCTCCGAGGGGGCTCCCGCGCGTGTGACCCCCGAAGGCGACGCGGTTTGTTGCTGCCGCTCCGCACCCCCTTTGATTTGGACACCCAAGGAAGGAGAATCTCCCACTGGCAGGTTAGCGGCCACGGCAGTGGGTGCGCGGGTGGGTTCAAAAGGGGTGTCAGCGGGTGGGGAGGTGGGAGAAGGAAGGGGGACAAACGCCGGAGTCGATGCAGCGAGGGGGGCGGCTAGCTTGGAAAGCGGAGTCCACTCCGAAGTCAAGTCTACGTCCGAGGGCCTCGCGCCCAGGTAACGCTTGCTTTCAACATCGCAGTGCGATTTTGTGCACGTCATCTGTTAAAAAGAAGAGACTCGACGGCCAGATCAGCCTGCATGGAGCGCGATTCTCTGCTTGTCTGCACAGCCTTGGCAAATGTGGCGCAGATAAGCCTAGTGGCCCCTTGGGGCATATGCTGTCGAGATGGTTTCATAGAATTGTGGAGTTGGAAGGGACCCCGACGGTCATCTATTGCAACCCCCTTGCCATCCAGGAAACTCAGTTAAAGCATCCACGACAGATGGCTATTCAACCTCTGCTTAAAATCCTCCAAGGAAGGAGAGGGAGGGAGACCGCTCCACTGTCGCGTCAGAAAGTTCTTTCTGATGTTTAGTCGGGATCCTAGTACTTGAAGAAGCAGCTCTCCCTATACCAGCCTCCCTCATCACTCCCTCTTCAGGGGTGATCTTCTAGTCCCATTATGAAAGGAGATGCCTCAGGTGGCCTTCCCTGGAGGAGTGCCCCCCCCCCATTTATTGAAGGCCCGCCCCTCTCAGGTACGATTGGGCGCATTGTGGTCCCAACCTGAAAACATTTACCACTTTGCCCATGTTCAGTAAGGGAGCTTACTGAAAAAATAAGCTGAATTGTTAAGTTGTGATACTGCCTGCAGGTTTCTTTCAAGCTGGTTTTGGAATCGTGAGTGGCGCGTTTGTGATATTTCCGCCTGCTCTCATTGTTTTGTGAATTGTATTGTTTGGTGGTTTTCTACGCAACTCACCCTGGGATTGTTACTGGATGAAAGGAAGGATAGAAAAATTGGTAAATGGATCTGGAGCCGTGTTCGGGCATTATACTCATGGGTAGGTACAGAACAGCCCCCTTGTCGTGGACTCTGTGCGCATCAAGGCATCCCAACTTCTGGTATTCGCAGAATGCAAACATCTGCATGAGCCAAAGCCCTGCATATGTTGCGCTGTGTGCATGGATGCTGGGGAGAGAGGGCTTAAGCAGCATGCATGGTGTCAGAACTTCGGCCACTCAGAATAACTCCTGCACGCTGCTTGTGTCATTGACTTATTTGTGAGCATAACTCCTGGAATAGGACTAGGGAGTAGTAGTTATTCTGGCTTAGGTAAGGTAAAGGTAAAGGTACCCCTGCCCGTACGGGCCAGTCTTGACAGACTCTAGGGTTGTGCGCTCATCACAATACAATAACCTGTTAAACATTAAAAGCTTCCCTAAAGAGGGCTGCCTTCAGATGTCTTCTAAAAGTCTGGTAGTTGTTGTTCTCTTTGACATCTGCTGGGAGGGTGTTCCACAGGGCGGGTGCCACTACCAAGAAGGCCCTCTGCCTGGTTCCCTGTAACTTGGCTTCTCACAGCGAGGGAACCGCCAGAAGGCCCTTGGCGCTGGACTTCAGTGTCCGGGCAGAACGATGGGGGTGGAGACGCTCCTTCAGGTATATTAAAAATGTGTTTTTTAAAAATGAATGAATGAATGTGTTTTTGGGAAGTTTTTTTTTACTGTTTTGTTTTTATTTTATGCTTTTACCTGTATTTTTATCTTGCGAACCACCCTGAGATCTTTCAGGCGAAGGGCAGTATATAAATTTAATTAATAATAATAATAATTATCAGACGGGAAAACCCACCTGATTTGACTCTTCCTCACATCTCGGTGGAGCAGCTCCCAAAACAATCTGGGCATGAGTAGCGAAGGTGTGTCAGTATGCATAACATGAGCATTCAACGTAAGTGACTCTGACTGATCTTTTATTATGATGCTTCCGCAGGTATAGGAAGCCACGCAGAGGAAGATACAGTGCCATGGAAGGTGGTTTGCAAAGCCCGTTCCTCTGAAAGCCCTGCAAGATGCTGACCCCCAATCCTGAGTGCAGCCAGCCCCGCGAGAGCAACAGCAAGACTAGAGGAGGGGAAGAGGCGATGCCTCGCGCCCGGCCCGCCGCAAAAGCCGTCCAAGGCATCCGCAAACGCAAGGACTTTGTGGTGTGCCAGCAGGGCGCTCCGGCAGAGGAGAAGCCCAACATCTGCATCGAGTGCGGGAAGACCTTCAGCCAGAACTCGAGTCTGGTCAACCACCGGCGCACGCACTCCGACGAGAAGCCGTACAAATGCCCCGACTGCGGGAAAAGCTTTGGGGTGAGCTCCAGCCTCAACCGGCACCAGCGGATCCACACGGGGGAGAAGCCCTACAAGTGCGGCGAGTGCGGCAAGCGGTTCAACGACAAGTCCAACCTGACGCAGCACCAGCGCATCCACACGGGCGAGAAGCCCTACAAATGCATCGACTGCGGCAAGAGCTTCAGCCGCAGCTCCCACAAGAAGCACCACCTGCGCCACCCGCCGGGGAAGAAGCTGGGCAAGGGGGGCGCCGCCGCCCAGGCGGACGGGGCCTGCGCGGCCAGCGCCAAGCCCAAGCCCAGGAGGAAGGTGGAGGTGCTGAACACCTGCACCGAGTGCTGGCAGAGCTTCAGCCAGAACGCCGACCTCATCAAGCACATGCGCATCCACACCGGCGAGAAGCCCTACCAGTGCAGCGTCTGCGAGAAGAGCTTCAGCGTCAGCTCCAACCTCTTCCGCCACCAGCGGATCCACACGGGCGAGAAGCCCTACGTGTGCTCCAGCTGCGGGAAGAGGTTCACCGACAAGTCCACCCTGGTGCAGCACCAAAGGATCCACACCGGGGAGAAACCGTACGCCTGTCGCTTCTGCGGCAAGAGCTTCAGCCACAGCTCCCACCACAAGAGACACGAGAAGATCCACAAGGCGGACTACCCCATACTGGCCTACTCGGCCCCCCTGAGCTAGCAGGTTGCCGCAGGGCAGAGCTTTCTGAACCGCACGTTCAGTGTGTCGGCCGCAGTGTGCAGGTGTGTCGCCGCGAACGCTCCTCCTGGGAACGGAAATCAGGTCCGTTTAACTTCCGGTTTGCTAGTGGAACGGAATTGCCGTGTCGCGAAATGATGCCTGTCTGGAAAGCGTGTCACCGACGTGGAAAGTTTGGAAAGCTCTGTCGTACTGGGGAAAATGGGGGTTCTCTGCCGGGGAGTCTTTTTCATAAGCACACAAGCCCCTTTGGAAGCTAGCGGGCGAAAAAATCTGGTGGGGTGGGAATGGGACGGATGGGGAGGGGAGCCTGCTGGATATCTCCCCAATTGCCAGCTTACCAGCACATCAGCTGGTGATTTTTGGATCAATTCCGCTTCTTGAGATCTAGATACAGTGGTACCTCGGGTTACATATGCTTCAGGTTACATACGCTTCAGGTTACAGACTCCGCTAACCCAGAAATAGTACCTCGGGTTACGAACTTTGCTTCAGGATGAGAACAGAAATCGTGTGGCGGTGGCAGAGCAGCAGCAGGAGGCTAAAGTGGTGCTTCAGGTTAAGAACAGTTTCAGGATAAGAACGGACCTCCAGAACAAATTAAGTTCTTAACCCGAGGTACCACTGTACGTCAAGCCTTCCATCCCAAAGGGGACATTTCTGGGCTAAACGGCAAAAGCGTATGGCAATGATTTTTCTCGATGGCGCTGCTCCAGACTGCAAATGGGAGTGGGGTTTCGTATTTTAAAGACCTCCCCATTGATCAAACGCCTTGCTCATTTTTTTATTATTAAAAAAAGCACATTAGGAACACAAGGCAAGGTTGCTGGATCAGGCCATCTAGTCCAGCGTCCTGTTCTCACTGTGGTCACCAGATGCCTGTGAGCAAACAGGACTTGAGATTAACAGCCACTCTCCCAACCTGGGTTCCCCAGCAGCTATTATTCAGAGGCACAATGCCCCTCTGAGAGTGGAGGTGGAGCCTGGGCATTTTGGCTCGTAGCCAAAGAGTTGTCAGCAACAACCTTTTCCTCTGATGCGCTAGTTTTCTGCAAAGGGAAGGGTTTCAAAGGAATGCGGGAGGGTATGCAAAAATGTGACAAACCCCCACCACCTGCAGTCTGAAGTGGTCCAGTCTGTTTGGGGTGAGTTTGCTGGACATAGATCAACTCTTGGTCTCAGCGCAGAGTCTCTCGACGTTTTCCTCCAGAACCGGTTCTGGCGGTGAAACAGCCTCACTTAAAAAACAGAGCTCTTACAGTGAGCATCTCTGCTGAAGCCTTTGGTGCTTTTAGCTAAGTTCAAAAGCTCCCTGCTAAGTACATTAAAAAGAACAGCTCTTCTTCAAGTGACGCAGAGACTGTGATTCTGCTTTTCAGATTTTGAAGCGGCTGCTCCCGTTTTTTCTTGCCACTTTGTGTAGTTTTCAAAGTAGGGAGGGGGCCCTTTGATCCCAACCAATAATAATAATAATAATAATAATAAATTTTATTTATATCCCGCCCTCCCCAGCCAAAGCCGGGCTCAGGGCGGCTAACAACAATAAAACAGTACAACAGTACAACACAACACAACACTCTAAAATCATTCATTATAAAATTAATTAATTCAAACCACTGGCAACCATTGGGCCAGAGCTCCGCGAAGATTGCCGAAGGAGGGAGTCAGGCTGTGCCCTGGCCAAAGGCCTGGTGGAACAGCTCTGTCTTGCAGGCCCTGCGGAAAGATGTCAGGTCCCGCAGGGCCCTGGTCTCTTGTGACAGAGTGTTCCACCAGATCGGGGCCACAGCTGAAAAAGCCCTGGCTCTAGTTGAGGCCAGCCTAACCTCTCTGTGGCCTGGGACCTTCAAGATGTTTTTATTTGAAGACCGTAAGTTTCTCTGTGGGACAATCCAAGACTTACTCACCCGATGAGGAGGACTGAAACTGTACTCCGGAAAGCTTCCCTGAAAAGGCAAGGGATCTACCTTTGGAGAATATCATTAGTTATATCAGGACATTGTGTGCTCTGCATTACCTTTCTGTAAGTCATGTTTTATAAATGTTTGTCATTCAAAGGCTGTCAGGTGTGGTGAAGCTGACCCTTTTGCTCTCCACAGAATAGAGCGCTGTGGTGTATGGGTTAGTAGTATCTTGTCTCCTGGTTCCCATTAGTGTCCTTTCCACCAGTATGCACCATACCTCAGTTATTTTGCCACCCCCTTTCTTCAAAAGCATAGTTGGACAATTTTTCCAGCTCCAGTGAACATGCCAGTAGGGTATAATAGGGCTGGAGGAACTTTGTCTCTCTGCGTATTTAATTTGCATGCAATTAACACAATGTGCATAAAAACAACAAGCAGAGGATGCTCGTTAATAGATTTAGCTGGATATTGCACTTCTTCCCTTGTGCTGCCGATTAAGATTCTGGCGTCGGGCCTCTGAGATTTTTTGCAGACAATCAGTAGTTAGTGGCGGTCTCAGTTTTTACATTGCCACTTGGTTTAGTGTTAGGTTTATTAAATTTTACGTATTGTGACCCTCTTACAAAAAGTCCCAAAGTGATTTAAGGTAAAGGTAAAGGGACCCCTGACCATTAGGTCCAGTCGGGACCGACTCTGGGGTTGTGGCGCTCATCTCGCTTTATTGGCCGAGGGAGCCGGCGTACAGCTTCTGGGTCATGTGGCCAGCATGACTAAGCCGCTTCTGGCGAACCAGAGCAGCGCACGGAAACGCTGTTTACCTTCCCGCTGGAGCGGTACCTATTTATCTACTTGCACTTTGTGCTTTCGAACTGCTAGGTTGGCAGGAGCAGGGACCGAGCAACGGGAGCTCACCCCGTTGCGGGGATTCGAACTGCCGACCTTCCGATCGGCAAGTCCTAGGCTCTGTGGTTTAACCCACTGAGCCACCCGCGCCCCTTTATCACTGTAAAGTGATTTACAACCTAGTAAAAAGTGCCACGATAAAAATCACATGATAAATGTAATTAGAAGCAGACTTAACAAATAGGGCATCGTGATATCATCGGCTTGGCCCAAATGTCTGGGTGGGAAAACAAGAATGCTCTTACCTGCTGCTGAAACAATGGCAAGGTTGGCACTGAGAGGGCCCGTTCTCTCATCGCCACCCTCTGGACCTCCCTTGGAACTGACATGCAGAATGACCTCAGATTATGATCTCAGGGTCTGGGCAGGTTCATATAGGAAAGGAGGTCCTTTCGATATAGGGGACATGAGCTTTAGAGGTCAAAACCAGCATTTTGAACTGAGCCTGGAAACAGTGAGCCTTGATGTAAGTGAAAATAGGAAAAATGCACGGTGGATTATTTCCCCTGTTTTAGGCTGACTGAAGCTGCAGGAGCCATGGATGGGACACCCAGTATTGTTGGACTCAGACTCCCATCAGCCCCAGCCAACATGGCCAAGTGTCAGGGGTGATGGGAGGTGAGGCCCAGCAACATCTGGGGGAGCCATATCTTCCTCATCCCTGCTGGAAGTATTGCAGAAAGGACGGTTCTTGTAAGCAGAACCCCTGCGCTCCATCTGCAGCCGTGCTTTGCAATCCAGCATCCCCAAAGGACAAGCGGCCAGTAAGTAATGTTGTCTATAGGCTTTAAACTTGAATAATTGTTTTTTTTAAAAAAAAACAACAACTATTCTACTGCCCTGTCTACAAGTCTTTCTTTCTTAAGACTTGTATTCCACCTTCTGTTTTAATGTACTGGAGTATAGACCCTTGGGTGCAAACACTGCCATCAAGTACGAGGGCTGTGAACGAACAGTGGGCGGTGTTAGTGGTATACTCACAGGGACCACAAGGTGGCGCTGTGGAGGGAGGCTTGACCATTTTTGTGTGGGAAACTACAGTTCTGTTGTTTTGCCTCCTCAATGGAGTTGCCGCTCGTGGTAAACTCTATGGCAGGCATGTATTTATTTGGGTTTGTTCCACCCGGCCTGATCAATGGTTTTCTTTAACCATTTCTCATTCCTCCATAATTAAAGAAGGTAAAGAGACCCCTGACCATTAGGTCAAGTCATGACTGACTCTGGGGTTGCGGCGCTCATCTCGCTTTATTGGCCGAGGGAGCCGGCGTACAGCTTCCAGGTCATGTGGCCAGCATGACTAAGCCGCTTCTGGTGAACCAGAGCAGCGCACGGAAACGCCGTTTACCTTCCCACTGGAGCGGTACCTATTTATCTACTTGCACTTTCACGTGCTTTTGAACTGCTAGGTTGGTAGGAGCAGGGACCGAGCAACGGGAGCTCACCCCGTCGCGGGGATTCGAACCGCCGACCTTCTGATCGGCAAGTCCTAGGCTCTGTGATTTAACCCACAGCGCCACCTGCGTCCCAAAAATATGGATCGCTTCACGAATTTCCGGTGCTTATATGTTATACTCAGGAATTTCTATAAGAAGAGACCCTTCTGTGGCATAAAATTTCCAATAAATTACCTTTGACCTTTTTTTGGTTCATGCCTTGTGCCCATATGTGGCAACCAAGCAGTTGGCATTCTCCATGCAGCATAAAAAAAAAAAAAAAAAAAAAAGGCCTGATGCATTTTGGGTTTTAGACCAGCTGTCAGAAAATCAACGACAAGACTAACACCCCCCCCCCCTGCTGCACTTTGGCGTTTTTAAATTTAGCTGTACATTTTGGATTCAGAGACTGCTATGAATCAGCCATTTGACACAATGAAATAATTTCTCTAAAATTATGAAGGAAGTATGAAACTTTTTAAAAGAAGAAGAAGAGGAGTTTGGATTTGATATCCCGCCTTTCACTCCCTTTAAGGAGTCTCAAAGCGGCTAACAATCTCCTTTTCCCTTCCTCCCCCACAACAAACACTCTGTGAGGTGAGTGGGGCTGAGAGACTTCACAGAAATGTGACTGGCCCAAGGTCACCCAGCAGCTGCATGTGGAGGAGTGGAGACGCGAACCCGGTTCCCCAGATTACGAGACTACCGCTCTTCACCACTACACCACACTGGTTCGCCTCTATTCGCCTCACAACTGCAGTTCCCAAGAAGGGGGATTGGCCCACAAACCTTTGGGAATTGTAGCGCTGTGAGGGGGATGGGGGGGTCTCAGCACCCTGAACAAACTAGCACTCCCAGGAACTTTAGGGGAAACCATGACTGCTGCAAATGGTATGACGCTGGTTTAAATGTATAGTGCAAATGGGCCCTTACTTTCAGTAACCCAACACTATGCGTCGGACAAATTTTCCTCTGAGCTGTTTTCTCCATGAGTATGCTTATTTATTAGAAGGTGGAAACTTCAAAAAACAAAAAAACACACTGTAAAATACATGGAGCTGGTTTATTTTCCAATCTAGCTCAGATTTCTAAGAAACCAAGGTATGGAGCTTTAGGTTTCATCATAAATCGAATAGGTATTTAAAAAAATAAACAATCTTTTGGTCCTTGCAGAATGTCCTTGTCATACTTTTTGCGGCTTGTTGAACTCCATTCATCTTTCATTCTGGATATTGACAAGCTAGAGTGTGGTCCAGAAGAGGTTGACCAGAATTAGGAGAGAGGTCTGGAGACCAAGTCTTATGACGAAGGGTCGAAAGAGCTGCGGATGTGCAGCTTGGAGAAGATTGAGGGGATACCTGATAGTTGTCTTTAAATATCTGAAGGGGGTGGTATATGCAGAAGACTTGTGCCTTGTTGTGTTGCCAGAGGACAAGACTGGAACCACTTGAGGGGACAATACAAAGGAACCCGGCAAAGTGTGTGTATTGCTACTTCCTGATAGGAGGCAGGGTGCCAGGAAATCCCAGTTGCAGTTGCTGAAGGAAGTGACTGAATAATGATGTTGACAAAGTCATGAGGCCTAGGCTGGCATACACACCATGGCCTGGATTCAGCTAGCTTGGTGTGCCAGTTGAAGCCAATGCAAGGGCACATGATTAGACAATGGGGCTTCCCCCCATGCATCTCTGCACCTCCCCCAAATATTCTCGGGGGGGGTTAGGATAACCATTAGACCAGTATGCACGAGGAGATGAGGAGTGCCCCTGTCAGACAAACAAATGCTCAGGTGAAAAGATAATGAAAATGTTTAGGGAAGTTTTTAATGACTGATTTTTTAATGTATTTTAAATCTTTTGTTGGAAGCCACCAACAATGGGTGGGGTAGAAATAAATTATTATTATTATTATTATTATTATTATTATTATTATTATTATTCGTATTGAATTCCTCCCCATACACATTCTTGCCTCCAAAGGTTCCTGGGAATGATAGTTTGTTAAGAAGGCTGGGAATTGTAGTTTTGTGAGGGGAAAACTATGGGGATAGTTAAATTCTCCAAGTATATAACATGGCTTGCTTGGGACAGAGTGGGGGACAAACCTTCCTTAATCTAACAAACAAGAGTGGATTTTGCCTGGCCCAGGGAAAGCAGAAGGTTTCTGGATAAACCTAGAAATTGTAATTTGCTGTTAAGGGTTTTACACTCAAAATCACATCCAGCTGTTTTTCTCCCCACAAGGGAATGAGAGAGCATGATTTTGAGTGTGTGGAAGGGAAGCCATTATGAGTTTGATTTTCAAAACAAGCCTCATGTAAAAGGTACCTGCAACTACATGTCTTGTGAAATTATCGGCCAGTGAAGAACTCAAAACCTACAGTGGAAGCTGCAGCCCACTGGGACAGTAAACTTGCAGTAAACAGATTCAGTAAACACTCCTTTGTTTTTGGAATCCTCTTGAGGAATAAAAGGGACCGGGGGCCCTGAGGGAAGGCAATTTTTTAGTGGACAATTGGCCTGTTCCAATATTGCTCTTCCATTCAAAACCTCCCAATGTGGCATTCATTCGTTCCCCACTTTCTTCACCAGGGTAGGAGAATCTGTGGCCTCTGAAAGTTGCTGGACTCTACCTCCCATCATCCCTGACCACTGGGCCATATTCGAGGACCACCAGGTTCCCCATCCCAGATCTGTAGTATTCAAGGCAGCTGGCAGCTATACAAAAGGAAAATAAATAAATGGCAAATTCCTTAAAAAGACTAAAATGCACACTGTTCACTGACAAAGCGACCGATCCCACCTTTATTGAGATGCTGTTTAGATTTTGAGTGTGCCACTACTGAAAAGGCCCTGTCACAAGTATCCACCCTCCATACATCTGCTGGCACACGTTTCCGCAAGTAACATAAAGTTTGAATTGAAATTGAAATACTTTATTGTCACTTGGACAACTTGTATACAGTGAGATTACACAAGCACCCCCCACTCAGCTCTTAGTCTTAATTCCCCTTGTTTACTGATGCACACCCACCAAACCCGAAAGTCAGTTGCCCTGTTGTTATCTTTTCATTCAGCAGCCTAACAGCCCACGGATAGAAGCTGTTCTTTACCCTGTTGGTGTGACTAATCATGCTTCCATGTCTTCTGCCCGAGGGCAGGAGATCAAGAAAGTGTCGGCCAGGGTGTGAATCATCCCTGAGAATTTTCCTCACTCTCCCGAGGCAACGTTCTTCCACAACGTCATCCAGCAGATTCACTGGACGGTCCATAATATCTTGTGCTGTATTCACCACCCTCTGTAGGCACTTCCTATCAGTTGATGTCAAACCAGCATACCACACCCTGATGCAGTATGAAAGGACACTTTCTATTGTGGACTGGTAGAAGAAGATCATCAAATGTTGATTGACATTGTTCTTTCGCAATACTCTGAGGAGATGGAGTCTCTGTTGGGCTTTCTTAACCACCTGGGTGAAGAGAAGTTGACCTGTGGAGAGAATCAATCAACCTCTTGCTAATTTTTCATTTGAGTGGCAGATGCCAAAAATGTATAAGAACCCAGTGGCCCATCTAGTCCAGCATCCGGTTTTCACAGTGCTTCCCTAGGTGCCTGTGGGGAACCATCAAGCAGGTTCTGGGCACAAGAGCACGTTCCCTTCTTGTGGTTTTCCAACAACTGGTATTCAGAACCATTGCTGCCTCTGACCTGAGCATGGACCATTGATAGCCCACTCTTCCTGTTAATTTTTCTAATCCTCTTTGATAGCCATCCAAATTGGCGGCCCTCGCCGCCTCCTGTGGCAATGAGTTCTGCAGTTTAACTATGCGCTGTGTGAAGAAGGACTTTATTTTATCTTCCAGCCATAGACATCACAGACTTGTAGACTTGGAAGGGACCCTTAGTCCAGCCCCCAGCTGTCCCTTACAGGGATCGAACCTGCAACCTGGGAATTATCAGCACCACGCACTGACCAGCTGAGCTATCCTGCCACTGGACGTTCAAGAGTTCCAGTGTGATGAGAGAGGGAGAGAAACATTTCTCTCTCCATTTCCCCCATGCCACGCGTGTCATCTTATAAGCTTCTATCCTGTGTGAGCAGATAGCATCAGGAGTGATGAAAGCAGCCAGAGCTGGAGGCCTCTGGCGTCTTGAACGGAAGGTGGGAAGAAGGAAAGGAGAAATGTAAGGAGAGCCTTGGTGTTAAGGAGACTAGGTGAAAAAGAAGGCACCCTAAATAGTTGTGTGGGAGGTGCAGGATTCCTGCTGCCTTTTGCATCTCCACCCTGAGGGACCCCCGGGCTCTTGAGCTCACGTTCAGCTCGTTGGCTTCCTGCTGGCATCTGGTTTGTGAGGACTATAGATGGACCACTGGCCTGATCCAGACGCCAGCATTTGAGGATGCTCACATCCCAGCCACCCCTTGGCCCTCTTCCTCAAGCCACGCGATGGCAGCTGAGCGCAAAGAGAGGCTTGCATTCACCTTTCCAAAAGCAGCCGGGCACTCACGCCCCAGCAGGGACAATGTCTGCAGGGAGCGCAGAGGCAGGGAAATGAGCGCCCCCTCGGCGGAAAAGCCAACCAAGGCGCCACGGACCATCGCTGCCAAGGCTGCGCCCACTAGGGGGCTCTGGCATCGCCGGCGCCAGGCTCCTTTCTTTGTCTGGTCGGGTCAGCCTTCCAGCATTGAGTTTCCTGGGTCAGAGGTAGCTGCTGGCGGTGCTGCTGCTGCTGCTGCTGCTGGAAGCGGCCTCCTCCTGCTCCGGCTCGCTCCCGCGCCTCCTCCTCTCCGCCTCTTCCATTGTGGACGCGGAGCCCGCGCTCGGCTGCAGCCGCTCCTGGGGGGGGGGGGGCGCGGGTGGGACCCCCGTCCGCGATGCTCCTGCAGGCGCCTTAGGCGAAGCGGGGAGAGGCGAGGCGCACCCGGCGCGGGCAGGATCTGGAGCAGACCTCTCAGCCATCGCGCCCCGAGCCCGGGAGCCCCTTGAATTGGCCGCACAAAAGGCGCCCTCTCCCGTTTCTGGCCGACGTGGGACAGGGGGTTTGGGGGTGGGGGGTCCCGCCGCCCTCGCCGCCTTTGCCGATCCCTCCCCCCCGCCGCCGCCAGCATGAGCTCTGGCTTCCTTGATCGCAAGGTAGGGATGAGCAAAACCCGCCACCCCACCCCAGAAATTAAAACAGGGCGACGTGGTGTGTATAGGGGGGCCCCCCGGATCGCTCGGGTCTGCTTCTCGCCTCGCGCCTCCTCGGGCGGCAGCAGCTGCGGGCCGGAAAGAGGGGTTGATCCGGACCGCTGGGTTGGAAACCAGCCCCCCGCTGGCCGCTCTCCTGCAGCCACCTCCGGCCTGGCTACCGGCGCACGGACGGTGAGCTGCAGCTGGAATTCGCATGGGGGTGGGGGCGGCTGATCTCTGGGGTGGCGGTGGTAGCGGGGAGTCGAGGGGCGAGAGTAGGCCTGAGCATGTGCAGAGTGCGCTTCCGCCACGCATTGCTCGTCGTGTTCCCCGGGACACCCCGGTTCCTGCTCCGCCGCGCGCAAAATACAGGCAAACGGTGGAATTGTTGCGGGTGGCAAGCCTGCCTGCGGCTTGAGCTTGGAAGATGACACGCACGTGCGAGGGGCAGCGTGTGTGTGTTTATAAATGGCTTCAACTTTCACAAACAATGATGCTGTTTGCGTTTATTTTGTGCTGAGGAGTCTCTTCCCCGAGAACAGATGGCAGCATATGGAGGGGCCCCGAGTAACGCATCCTCTCTCTCTCTCTCTCTCTCCTGTGTTTGGGATTAGAGGACTTGGGGAAGGCTGCCGGCATCTCCTGAGACATTAACTGCTTTGGGGAAAGGTTGAGGAATAATGCAAATGATGGTTGGTAGTGGAAGACCGCTCTGTGGAGCTAAGGGCAGGCTAAGCCTTTTCTCCTATTAAGGGCCACCCAAGATTCCAAAAGCAAAATGTCACGGGAAGTGTGGCGCCCAGCTTAAAGCCGAATTCAGAAGCTGGCAGCCTGGGAGCTGTGTCCTGCGTCTTTCCCCAAGCTGCCTCCAGGGTCTGCTGCTTCTGCCGGCTGTCTTCCCCCTCTCTCTTCAGAGATCAGCAGGGCAGAGCGTGCAACACCAAAATGCGCCCTGAGTCCTTTGTGCCTTGCAGTCAACTCCACTGTATGGAGTAATCCCGCTAGGCTAGGCAGTTGGGTCAGAAGTGCCGAGTGATGCTGGCATGCAATGGTTTTGGTTTGCACAGCACTCCGATTCGTGGGCCATTTCCAGGAGTTTTTTGAGCCTTTTCAATGGCACAAATGACTTGGGGGTTGGAGGCGGAGGGTTCCAATTTAGCGTGCCTCTCCTTCCTGGCCCTAAGCACTGGGAATTTGCTTTCGAAAGGAATTCAGAATTCCAAAGGAAGGGAACAGCGAAGCCAGTGCCACAACCTGCAGCTTTTCTATACTTCTGTGTAATTTTCCTGCAGCTGTACACAAGGAGTTGGCATATGATGATCTTCAGAACCCGTTTTGGGGCCCTATAGTTTACCTGCTTTGCTAAATTCCTGATCTGCCTCCCCCCGTGAAGTCACCAGCAATTGGCCAAAGTAGGTTTTTGCCCACCTGCAGTTGAGAGTCAGTTCCTGCAATACTTTTTGATTATGGCGTATTTTAAGAACTGATGGAGGAAACAAGCCTTAATGCAAATGGTACATATAATGTATATTGGAACCACCTGCTCTGGGTTTACATTTGGATTATGGGGGTGGGATTAATAGGGTTGATGCTTTGCTGCTGTGAGCGTTGCCTCCCGTCCTAAAAAGAGCAACACGTTTGGTTTTCTGCTAGGTGAGAGGAAGTGACGCTATGAGCCACATGGAGGAGAACTTCAGCCCCGAGGAGGCTCGGTCGCAGCTGGTGACGAAGCGTAAGCTCCTTAAGATGCTGAGTTTAAGCCCCGGGCGCAGCCAAGCGTGTGGAACGGAAGTTCGGGAGAAGAAAATCCCTTCCATGACGTGGCCAGTGAAGCCGGTCCATACCATCAAGAAGCGCAAGGTCTTCCTGGTGCACCGGGGGACCCAGACGGAGGAGATCCCCGACATTTGCATCGAGTGCGGGAAAGTCTTCATCCAGAACTCGAGCCTGATCGACCCCTGGCCGGTCCAGCCCGACGACAAACCCCACAAGTGCTCCGAATGTGGGAAGAGCTTCGCCGTCCGCTCCAGCCTGAACCGGCACCAGAGGATCCACACGGGGGAGAAGCCCTACATCTGCCTCGACTGCGGCAAGCGGTTCAACGACAAGTCCAACCTGACGCAGCACCAGCGCATCCACACGGGCGAGAAGCCTTACGAGTGCATCGACTGCGGCAAGAGCTACAGCCGCAGCTCCCACAAGAAAAAGCACTTGCGGGACTCAGGCGAGGAGCAGCAGCAGCAGCAGGAGCCTTGCGCCCTGCAGGCGGACGGCGCGGACTCGGCCGGCGAGAAGCCCAAGGCGAAGCAGAAGCCGGAGGTGCTGAACACCTGCACCGAGTGCCTGCGCAGCTTCAACCACAACGCTGACCTCATCAAGCACATGCGCATCCACACTGGGGAGAAGCCCTACAAGTGCAACATCTGCGAGAAGAGCTTCAACGTCAGCTCCAACCTCTTCCGGCACCAGCGGATCCACACGGGCGAGAAGCCCTACGTGTGCTCCGAGTGCGGGAATTGCTTCACCGACAAGTCCACCCTGGTGCAGCACCACCGCATCCACACCGGCGAGAAGCCCTACGCCTGCCGCTTCTGCGGCAAGTGCTTCAGCCACAGCTCCCACCACAAGAGACACGAGAAGATTCACAACAGAGAGAACCCCTTGTTTGCCTACCCCATCCCGCTCTTTTAACAGGGTCGCTCTCGCAGCTGGAGCGGGTAGATAGGGAACTCTGTGCCTCGGGAAGCTTAACGAGTGGGTTTTTGTTGTCGTTCAAAGAAAGAGCGCAGGAGCCGTCTTAAAAGATTGCGCCAGTCTGGCTTCAAACGCCATCGCAAGGTTTGCCGCTCGTGGCAGGTACTGGATATCAATGCCTTAGTCTATAGGATCTTCGGTAAGATCCGTATGTAGTTATAGGCTACAATGAACGCTCAAAATCTGGTTGGCTCTGTTGCGAACGTCGATAATCCCAGATAAATTTTGTGCTTTTCTGAAAACATCCCCGCTTTGGGGATATAAGCCGTTGAAGAGCAGGCAGATTTATGTGGCTGTCAGCACTAGCGGCTGTTCTTTCGGGCTGTCAGAAAATGCATTGGGTCGTCAACGCTCAGTATCAACAAACAGGAATATTGTGAGTTCTTAGGAATATTGTATGTGACACTCCTGCAGCCCTTGCTAATATGCCTTCAAGATGTTTTGAGCGACTCACGTGGAAGCTGTCCGAAAACATCTGGAGGGCAGCACGTTGGCGAAGTCTGCATTTTAGTTTTATTAAAGGCACTATAGGACTATTTATTGATATCCAGTAACTGCGAGCGAACCTTCAGATGGTTTTGTTGCTTTGGCTCACTGGGCCGAAAGCTTTCGTTTTTGCGGCTCTTTTAACTACCTACACAAACCAGGCCGCAGGTCCTTTTGAAGAGAAGACTCCTAGTCTCTATGCAAAGACTCTTTGAGTGATGGAGAATCTGCCCTTAGGAAGTTAATGCTGGTCGCAAATTAACCTCAGTAGCCTTTTGCTTCAGGGCTTCACTTTCTTGGGTGGTAGCTCCCAGCCACTGGATCACACTGTATTTTTGTCCGCTAAGTCAGGAGGGCCCAAAGGTTGGTAGGAATCACATAGCTTTCTACAGAGGATCCATTTTACAGTTGACTTTTTGGTAAGCTTGAATAGGTTTGAAGTTCTCTTGAGGCCTCTGTAACAAGGCACATTTTCCAGGCCTCGGGGGTTTCCCCCTGCCCTTTGCTGCTCATTCTCCACAGTGTGGCTGCGACAAATGGACATCTGGCGGCAGAAGAGCCACGTTATAGGAAGACAATTTTGTGCTGTGGCACTTTAAGAGACTAAGCGGTTTGTTGTGGCCTGCTACTAAGGCAGCAGACACCATCGGAGGCTCACACAGTGGGCTGGGAAAGGTGGAGGTGGTGTGTTTATCTGTGCGTGTTTTTTTGCGTGTGTATGTATATATTATATCTATATATATTATATAGGTACACATGTGCATGCACACACAAGTTGAAAAACCAAATTAATCAAGGAGAGGACTGGAAGTAGCGCAACGGGCTCGGATTAGTGGACCACTGAAAGGTATGAACGCAACAGCAAATCAAAGGGAAGGCCGTCTTGCTTCCTTAGAGAGCTAGCCGCCTGTAATCCTTATTCAAGCCCTGAGAAATCTCAAATCAGGTTTGTTGACGGATTCCAGGTCCTGTTTGGTTTTAGTGTATTGCAGCCCGACGGACAGAGATGGAGGGGTCCAGGACGGCTGCAGTGGTCACCCCATTGGTTTCCCTGTATGTTCCCATTTTGTCATGTCCCGAACGGTGTTCCTGCCTGTTCTGATCCAGCCAGTGGTCCCCTGCTCCCCCTACCCAGGTGGGAGAAGAAGTTATTTGAATCTCAGCTCATCCATGGACCAAGTGGCCAGAGTCGCCACCTCTGTGCCTCTGCTCCTCCTCTGTTTTAAAAGGAAAGAAAAACGAAACACGCAAAAGTTGAGAATTTAGGGAATCTCCCTTCAACTGGGTAGTTGCGATGGCTAACTATCGAGAAGAAAGGCAAATGTCGCGCCCCGCCCTGCGCTTTAAAGAGAAAGTGGGGCTGTCAAATCTAGATCTAACAGAGGTAGCCTGATACGAAACTGTAAAAGTAACACAAGGGGGAAAGTTTGGAATTAGCTGTCCATAGAAGACTGTTTGCTATATCCAAGTAATTTTTGTGGTTAGCTTTTATCCTTTCTGTAGGTGAACCTTTATGAAAATGTTTGTTATTTAATCGAGTGTCTGATAGGAAACCTAACCTTTGACCTATTGTAGCAGTTGATTCTACAGGTTAATTAAACACTTTGTACAATTGGTGCTTTTTTTTGCCATCTTGAATGAGATGGAGAAGGGACAGTTGTCGATGTGTCCCCAAAATACAGGGAAAAACATTGGTTTCAGCATTTCTCAATCACCCGTAAGTGCTGCATTCTGTCTGAATCCATTATTTGTTTCTGCTGTGTGAGTTTTTGTATCCCAGAAGGCAAACTCTTGGTTAATATAGAGGCGTTTAGAAAATTCCCACTATTATCTGTAGGGGTTTTTTTTTGCGGGTGTGTGTATGTCCATTCGTAAGAAGAACCCTGCTGAATCAGACCAATGGCTCCTTTAGTCCAGCATCCTGTTCTCAGATTGGCCAACCCAGACGTCTATGAGAAGCCTATGAGAATCAGGGCCTGAGCATAATAACTCTTCACCACCTGGGATTCCCGGCATACTGCCTCTGACAGAGCAGGGAGAAAAAGGTAGGAGCCAGTGACTAGCAGCCTTAGCAATGAATTTGTCCATCAGTTAACTCTGTGCTGTGTCTTTCATATGTCCCGAATCTGCCAATATCAGCTTCATTTAAATGTCCGTAAGTTCTGGCATCACGAGAGAAGGAGAAACTCCATCCACTTTCTCTGCACCGTGCATCATCTTACAAACTTCTCTCGTGGCGGCTCTTACTCGTCTCTGAAACAGGCTTAGGTTTTGTTAAGTTTTCCTCCATCCTCTTGATCATTTGGGTTTCCGTTTTCTGAGCCTTTTCCAACGCTACAAAATCCTTTTTTGAGGCGAGGTGCCCAGAACTGTACACAGTATTCTAAGTGCAGTTGAATACAGTCATACCTCGTTCCGCTCTTACGGACTTTCAGCTTACGAACACGGCAAACCCAGAAATGTTTACTTCTGGGTTCGCTGCATGCGCATAAGCAACCTGCGTGCTTTGTGCATGCGTGGAAGCGCTTGATTGCGCCGCGCACATGCGCAGAAGAGGTCTCTAGTTGTGGACTTTTTGGGGTGCGAATGGCACCCCGAAATGGATTAAGTCTGCAGCTAGAGCTACCACTGTAGTCATATCATCATACTGGTAATCTTCTTTTCTTTTCTTTTTTGCAATGATCCCTAGCATGGAATTCATGTTTTTCACAGCTGTCACACACTGGATTGACATCATTGAACTTTCCGCTACGACCCCAAAGTCTCACTCTTGGTCAGTCACTGGCAGTTCAGACCCCATGAGGATTTATGTTTAATTCAGACTTGTTGCTCCAATGTATATCACCTCAAATTGCATTTGTCATTTTGTCGTCAGCTTGGAGAGATCTTTTCGGAGCTCTTCACCATGAATCTGATACTATCAGCCGGCTTGGCTACCACATGCCTAACTAAATTGTCAACAAGTTAAAAAGCACAGGTCCCAGTACCAATCCTTGAGAGACTTTCTACGTAATATTTTTTAAATTCTTTTAAAATTATTTATAGGCCACTCATCTGACTGCATTGCCCCAGCCACTCTGGGTGGCTTCCAACAAAATATTGAAAACACAATTTAAAAAAACCTTCCCTGTACAGGGCTGCCTTCAGATGTCTTCTAAAAGTCAGGTAGTCATCTATCTCCTTGACATCTGATGGGAGGGCGTTCCACAGGGTGGGCACCACTACCTAGAAGGCCCTCTGCCTGGTTCCCTGTAACTTCACTTCTTGCAAGGGGGGAACCGCCAGAAGACCCTCAGAGGAGGACCTCAGTGTCTGGGCTGAACAGTGGGGGTGGAGAAGCTCCTTCTGGTATAGAAGTCCCATTTAGGGCTTGAAAGGTCAGCACCAACACTTTTAATTGTGCTCGGAAACACTGGGAAAACTCGCATTTATTCCAATTCTCCACTTCCTGTTTTCCAAACTGTTACTGATCTCACCAGGGGTCGTCGTCCTCTTTCCCATGACTGCTAAGCTCACTTAGCGCCAGGAGTCTTTGGTAAGGCACAGTGGTACCTCGAGTTACAAATGCCTCAGGTTACAAACACTTCAGGTTACAAACTCCGCTAACGTGAAGAGTTACCCCGAGTTGAGAACTTTTCCCCAGGATGAGAACGGAAATCGTGTGCCGGGGGCGCAGCAGCAGCAAGAGGTCCCATTAGTGAAAGCATGCCTCTAGTTAAGAACAGTTTCAGGTTCAGAATGGACCTCCAGAACGAATTAAGTTCGTAACTAGAGGTACCACTGTACTTTGTCAAAAGCTTTTTCAAAGCCTTAAGTGCAAAATGTCAACTAGATGACCCATATGCATATGCGTGTTGACCCCATCAAAGAATTCATGTAAGTCTGTGTGGCAGGGCTTGTCCTTGCAGAAGCCATGCTGGTTGTGCTTCAGCAAGACTTGTCCTATATTCTTGGCAGTTTTTTAACAATACTGTCCACTAGTTTTCCTGGCTGTATGGTTATAACCAGCCGTTGCACAACTCCCCTATTGAAAGTATTTCTCGAAAACAATCCCTGCAGAGTTGTGTTAGTACACGGCGCATTTCAGAATCGGGCCACAGTAATCCATCTATCAAGGTTTTGATCTTGCGTTCACCCAAAAGTTCATTTGCAAGTTACAGTAACTGTGCAAGAGTCCTGATTCATTCACTCCTTCAGGCTGATCATGGCCATTAAGTGTAGATGGCTTTCTGTTTTTTTAAGGGGTTTAGATAAATTAATGGAGGATAGTTCTGTCAAGGGCTGTTAGCCACTAACTTCCATATACTGAGGTCCTGTAGACCTTGGAGCATCAAACAAGCAGAAGGATGGCCATAGCTATTGGATGCTGTAGTTGTGATTCCTGCATTGCTGGGGGGGTTGGACTAGATGACCCTTGGTGTCCCTTCCAACTCTACAATTCTATGATAATGAACTTAATGGGGGCCTCTGGGAGGGCATGATGGCAGAGGAGTGTTGGATTAGATGAGCTTTTCTGTCTGAACCAGCAAGGCAAATCCTTTATGCCAGGCTTCCTCAACCTTGGCCCTCCAGATGTTTTGAGACTACAATTCCCATCATCCCTGACCGCTGGTCCTGCTAGCTAGGGATCATGGGAGTTGTAGGCCAAAAACATCTGGAGGGCCGAGGGTGAAGAAACCTGTTTTATGCTCCACAAAGTGCAGACCTGGTCTTTCAAAGCTTTTAGTGATGAATATGGGCGAAATAGGTTGCCCAGGCTCCCATTATGTTTCATTGCTATTCTGTGCCTGTGTTCCTGCCCACTTTCATCAAGAGTATATTTACCAATAGACAGAGCACCCTCTGCCCTGTTTCTAAATGCAAGAATTTCCCCATTTTTTGATGATAGGCACAGCTCAACACACCAAAAATCTCCCCCTTAATGAATTGGGATGTTGCTCAGACAGGATCTCACAAGTATGCTTTGTGGAGGATCTGGGGCTCTGAATTAGGGCGTGTGCGTGTGAAATTTCACCCCCTCCACCCATCCTGTTACAGCATTTTATTTAGAGCACAGCAATGTGTATATGTAATTCACAACCCCCCTTTTTTAAAAAAAATAGGTGATGTGGTGTAATGATTTTAAAGCAAGCCTCACTGTTGGAAGTGAGTGGAGAGTTCTAATAACTTAATCGACATAGTATCTAAGCATTTCCCTGGTGAATGAAATTTTCATTAAAAAATAAACGAACTAAGGTTTGCTATTGTGCAATCTGCCTTTTTGTACCCGTTTTATCATTTTTGTGTGTGTGAATCCCTCGGTCAGTCGTGTTTTTAATGGCTCACGTCTCCATTTATCTTAAACATGGTTGAAATAGGAAGTATCAACTCTCCTTTTAAAGAGGAACGTGAAATCCCACTTCTCGCCTGAGTATGTCATTGTCATTTGTCTTCTCCCTGGAGGTCTGGGTTGTTGTGTTTTTTTTAAAGCTTTACATTTAATTTTGCTGCAGCAGGAGATTGGAGGTCTCCCCGCCTCTTTTCTTGCTAGGTCCTCCTGTTTGCTCCCTTTCCCTGGCCGCTTTGGGGCATGGTGGAAGCCCTGATGGCTACAGCAGCAGGACGAAGCAAGAAAACAGGCTGTTCTGGTGGCCTCATCTGCTACACCCAGTGTGGGGAACCTGTGGCCCTCCAGATGTTGCTGGACTACAACTCCCATCATCCCATGCTTGTTGAGGCTGACGGCACTTGTCATTCAGCTGCATCTGAAGGGCCAGAGCTTCCACACACCTGCAGTATAGCAACACCTCCACATTTGCAAGCCAACAGTTCTACCAAGGCATCTCTTTCCACCGTGATGATGAGATGGATACTTTTGCTGGAGCGTTTGGGGTTATGTTTTCATACAACATGTGAGGCGACGCTTCTCTTATAAATGAAACGTACACTGAACAATATAAAGTACAAGTACATCTGAATAGCTTTTTGCAGGAGCATCTCTTAATTGTTTGCCTTTGTCTATGAGGGTGCCATCTATGATAACAGAAGCTAAATGGAAATAAGAGAGTTATGTGTACACAGTAATAATAATAATAATAATAATAATAATAATAATAATAATAATAATACTATATTTATACCCCGCCCAGCTGGCTGGGTTTCCCCAGCTACTCTGGGTGGCTCCCAGCAGAATATTAAAAGCATGATAAAACATAAAACATTAAAAACTTCCCTAAACAGGGCTGCCTTCAGATGTCTCCTAAAAATCAGATAGTTGTTTATTTCCTTGACATCTGATGGGAGTGCGTTCCACAGGGCGGGTGCCACTACCAAGAAGGCTCTCTGCCTGGTTCCCTGTCACCTCACTTCTCGCAGTGAGGGAACCGCCAGAAGGCCCTCGGAGCTGGACCTCAGTGTCTAGGCTGAACGATGGGGATGGAGACGCTCCTTCAGGTATACAGATCCCTTTCCTTCAGGTATACCGATCCTTAACAAGATAGGCTTCAGCACCCAGTGCCTCTGTTGTCAGAAGGACCAACATCTCAAAGACATAATGGTTTGTGCACACGTCTGCATCTGTACAAATGCTCCTTCCTGTGTGTTGTGCGGCTCATGCAGTAAAAAATTGAATCCTGGGTCCCCTGCAATAGCAAACGGATTGGCCTTTGTGCATGCAACCCTTGACAAGAGGTGGCTAGTGTTTGGCTGGAACAAGCTCCTGTTCCTCCAAGGCAGATGGGAGCAGCTTGTGTCTTGCATGTCACCAGCTGTGTAGTGTGGCCTGCGGAGTGCTTGGGGAGCTGGCTGGTGGGCTGTGTGGGTCATAGTAAGTTTTGCAAGATTCCCCAAGGGTTGCTGTTTCAGTCTTGAGCAAAGAGGTCTGGCACTCCAGCTGCCTGAGTTAGGTGAGCCAGAATCTGTCAGGTTTGGCCACATACTGTAGATCCAGGGGTGGGGTGGGGTAACCTGTGGCCCTCCAGATGTTGGGACTTCAAATCCCACCAGCCCTATCCAGCACGGGCAATGGTCAGTGGTGATGGGGGGTTAAAGTCCAGCAATGTATGGAAGGCCGCAGGTTCCCTACAGAGCTAAAGTGTGTCAACAAAACTATAGCTTATCTAAGAACTGTGGCATATGGGATTTTTCGCATGTTTTGAGATGATTTCCAAATCAAGCACATTTCTAACGAAGTGACAAAGTTGCTAACATGTCCTATCAACCCAAGGATTTAAGGCCGCCCATTTTATCAGAATATTTTATTTATTTTATTTTATTTTTATAAACTAATTTGATTTTCCAGATTAGAATTTACCTTCACATAACAGCATAATATATATAAAAGCGAGATTCCAAAGAATCTCCTGGACTTCCCTCTTCCCCTTTGTGGGGTCTTATTGTTAATCCTTTTCTTCTGCATCTTTTATAATAATCCAACTTTTTTATATCTCCATTATGTCCAAAGTTCATCGCTACACTACAAGTGTTATTCCAACTCCACTAACGATTTTAACAGTTTACAGTGGTTTTTAAGATAAACTATAAATTTCCCCCATTCATTATTAAAGTTTTGGTCCAGTCAGAATATCTTAAGGAAATCATTGCTGGATCAGGCCAAAGGTTCATCTCAGCTAGAATCCTGTATCTCATAGTGGCCAATCCAGGGCTTTTGTGGAACACACAAACATCCACTTAATCTGTTAATGTTACCTCTGCTAATCTTAGGAGGGCCAGGAAAGTAAACAGGACTAGAGGAGAGGGCCAGAGTCTGAGGATGGAGTCTAGGTGCCTCTGAAGGAAACAAAAATGAGGTGGAAGGTATTTATTTTGAGCCAGACAGTGGTTGTGTGTACACACCCCATGTATTTAAAGCACACAGCCACCCCACAAAACCTGGGAGTGGTAGTTCACGCCTCACAGAGCTATAATTCCTAGGACCCTTAATAAACCATAGTCCCCATTAATATTTTTGGGGTGGGGTGAAATGCTTTAAATGTACGACATGTATGCAGCCTGAGTTTGTATAACAGGGCAGCTCCTTACAGTCCTTACAGGCCTGCTTTCAGTGCAAACTCTGGCATGTTTTTTTTTTAAATAAACAAATGAAATAAAAACCCTTTTCCCTTGCATTCTCATCGGCGCATATAGCTGCACCTCCAGCATAGCGTATTCTCAGCATTCAGGCCCCTGCATGCTAATACTGTCCAAACAGAAAACCAGTGACCCTGTTAAATGTGATAGGAAGCATGTGGATCCCAGGTGCCTTAAAACACACAGAGAGGCTGTGCTTGACATTGTGTGTTGTAAATAAACCAGGCCTCATTTGGACCTCTTGGTTTGGGCCTGTTAAGCTGCTGTAGCTTCTAGCCTCTGCCACAAATCCCCAGCATTTCCTGGCTCCATCCAGAGCTCAGCTGAGATTCTGCTTCTGTTGTTTTCCCCGCAAGGTTGAATTTACTTTGGGGGAGGTGGTCGCAAAAACAGCAGGGGAGAGAATAATTCCTTCTTTGCCACCAGAGGGCCTTGGCTATCGCTGAGGGAGGGCTTCGCTCTCTCACTCTCTCCTTAATGTCTTCTCAAAGATTTGAGCTTCCTGCGTCAGAAGAAGCCGCTGCAGCTACTTCCTTCACGAAATCATAGATTTGTAGAGTTGGAAGGGCAGGATCATCTAGTTCATGGGTAGGCAAACTAAGGCCCAGGGGCCGGATCCGGACCAATTGCCTTCTAAATCCAGCCCGTGGACAGTCCAGGAATCAGCGTGTTTTTACATGAGTAGAATGTGTCCTTTTATTTAAAATGCACCTCTGGGTTATTTGTGGGGCCTGCCTGGTGTTTTTACATGCGTAGAATGTGTCCTTTTATTTAAAATGCACCGCTGGGTTAATTGTGGGGCATAGGAATTTGTTCATTTCACCCCCTCAAAATATAGTCCGCCCCCCCCACAAGGTCTGAGGGACAGTGGACCAGCCCCCTGCTGAAAAAGTTTGCTGACCCCTGATCTAGTCCAACCCAATGCAACGCAGCCATCCCAAATGGGGATCGAACCAGCGACCTTGTTATCAGCACCATGCTCTAACCAACTGAGCTATCTATTTCCTCAGTAGTTTCCTCCTGGGGCAGTGTAGGCCCTTGATTAAAGCCACACACAGTGGAGGTGGGGGAGGTGGTTGTGTGACCTTAGCTGGAACAAGCAGCACCTCTCAAGGCAGCCATGAATTCCTGAGCGAGAGAATCTGGGTAATCCACCACCAAACAAATACTTGGGGTTAGGTCAGGGTGCAAGCAGCATTTCCTTAGGGAAGGGGGCCTAGCTCAGCAGTCCTAGCATCATGTAGTGCACCAGTCTTCAACTGGTGAATTGGGACCTGCTAGTGGGTGGCAGTGGCCTTACCCAAGCTGGTTTGCAGCAGCAGCACTACCCAGCATGCAGAACATAAGACGAAAGATTGAAGGAAGGAGTCCCCAAATGCATGTTTGGTGGGTCTGAAAGCGCTGAAGATACGTGCAACAGGACTGCCTCTTCAAGAAAGGGAGATGCTCAGGTATGAATTGCACCACTCTACCTTCTTCCGGGTGCTATGGTTTTCCCAGTAGTGATGTATGGAAGTGAGAGCTGGACCATAAAGAAGGCTGATCGCCGAAGAATTGATGCTTTTGAATTCTGGTGCTGGAGGAGACTCTTGAGAGTCCCATGGACTGCAAGAAGATCAAACCGATCCATTCTTAAGGAAATTAGCCCTGAGTGCTCACTGGAAGGACAGATCGTGAAGCTGAGGCTCCAATACTTTGGCCAGCTCATGAGAAGAGAAGACTCCCTGGAAAAGACCCTGATGTTGGGAAAGATGGAGGGCACAAGGAGAAGGAGATGACAGAGGATGAGATGGTTGGATAGTGTTCTGGAAGCTACCAGCATTAGTTTGACCAAACTGCGGGAGGCAGTGGAAGACAGGAGTGCCTGGCGTGCTCTGGTCCAGGGGGTCAGAAGAGTCGGACACGACTAAACGATTAAACAACAACCACAACAACAACCTTCTTGGGGGTAAGAAACTGGGCTGTGTGCAGGCACTGTTTGGAAGCATCTGCGGCTGCATACACACGCCATACGTTCAAATCCCATCTCCCCACAAAAAAATCCTACAATTCCCAGTACTACAGTTCTCAGGGTTCTCGAGGAGACGCGGGGAGCGCGCTTCAGACGTCGCGGCGCGCCCGCAGCAGCTGAATGAATGGGGCGAGGTATCCACGGCTGCGGCCACCAGATGGCTCTCGCTATTGCAGGCGCCCGCCGTCTCGCTCTCCTTCCTTGCTTTCTCCACTTTTGCTTTTGAGGTGGGGCTTCCCAGGTTAGGCGATTATGCTGCTTCCTGCCACCACGCCTCTGCCACACGGCGACCCCCAAACCCGAGCAGCGCAGCCCCTCGACGGCTGCGCCTCCGCCTCGGATGGAAGCGATCGTGCGCGCATCGGAGGAGGAGAAGCCTTGATCTCGCCGCCGAGGCGCTGCTTCGCTCCTGGATGCCCGGGCCAAGGAGCAAGGCGCCGCCCCGATCGCCTGCTTTCTTCCACCCCAGCCCCCTGCGGGATCGATGCCTGGAGGATCGCCGCCTCTGCAGGGCTCTCGCCCGGAGGTTTCCTGCCGCGAGCTCCAGGCACCGATCCGCTGACGGCGCCGGCGAAAGGGGCCCGCCCACATCAGGACGGGAGAAAGGGAAAGGCATCGCAGAAAAGCCAAAGCCACGCCTTGTCCCTTTCGACCGGTTCAAGTCCCTCTCTCCCTTCGCGGAGGCTGTCAGAGTAAGCGCGGCTTCTCTCTCCCCGTCTGGGCTGCGTCTCATTCACAACAGTGTGCTGAATGCAGAGGGAAAGGGCACCTCTCTGCTCTGTCCCCAGGCGCAGCGTCAAGTTCAGGCCCTGAGAGGGTCGCTGTGCCTTTAAGAGTTGCACGGAAGGCAGAATTCCGTCAGGTGCAGCTCTCTCCCCCCCCCCCCCACCCCGCAGGCGGGAGCATCTGCTGCATCTGGTGGAATTATCCCTTCTGCGGGGCTGTTAAAGGGGCAGGAGCCTTTTCCCGGCCTGGGTACCCTGCACAGAAGTGGCAGCCCTGGCAGTGGCAGTGGCTTGGACCATATGGCCTGGGGTCAGGGTCTAAGGAGGGGGAAGAGTTGGCTGATCGCTGCCACCAGTTTTATTAGTCCCTTCCAAAACCCCTCTGTCTTTTGCAGCTCCTGTGATGGGCAGATGTCAAAAAGCAGATGAATGCCAATGGCTAGGGCCATAGCTCAGAGCATATACTTGCATGCAGATGGCCCCAGCTTCAGTCCCTAGGTAGGGCTGGGAAAGACTGGGAGACTCTGGAGAGCTTCCTGCCAGTCAGAGTAGACAATATGGAGCTAGAATGGACCAATGGAATAAGATAGTTTCCTACTATGTGGCAGAAAATTGTGCCCATTGGATTCCTGCCTGACATGCAGCTGCAGAATGTGCAGGAGCTGGATTTTGTGTGTGTGCTCTTTTAAATAAAAGGGGTAACCTTCCTATAAATGTCCAGTAAGGTCAAAGTGGGAAAGGCTTTGCTGAAGCTCAAGAAAAGACAGTTTTAAGGTGCAGATGTGAGACAGAGATGGAGAACCTTGTGGCCCGCTTGATGTTGTGGGACCTCAGCTCTCATCATTCCTTTCCCCCCCTCATTTCTTTATTTATACTTTTCAAGTTTATACATTTCACTAATTTTATGCATTTCACTAATTTAACCATCATTTTGACATTTCAAAACTTCACTTCCTTCCCCCTCTTTCGGCGGTTTCCTAAATTTGTTTTTAATATCTTCTGCATATCCAGGTTAACTTGATTCACTCATTTATTCATCTTCCTTAAATATATACTCTTATGAAATGGCAGGTTATTACAGCAATCCTGCCAATGATTTTATCTGTTTACAATTTATCTGTAAATATTTTAATAAACCATTTCCATTCTTTTGCAAAAAAGAAAAGAAAAGAATAAAATTGTTATCTTGATTTCTTATTCTTCCGGTAAGTTTCATCATTTCTGCATATTGCATAAGTTTCCGTATCCATTCTACCTTTTGCTGGGACTTCTGCTTCTTTCCATTTTGGGGCGAGTAACATTCTTACCGCTGTAGCAGCATACATGAATAAGTTTCTATACATTTTAGGTAGTTCTGTCCCTATAACTCCCATCCTCCCTAACACCATTGATAACTGCTGGCTGATGGGAGATGGGGTCCCAGAACACCTAGAGGGGAGCAGGTTCTCCATCATCATCATCATCATCATCATCATAATACACTGGTACCTCAGGTTAAGTACTTAATTCGTTCTGGAGTTCCGTTCTTAACCTGAAACTGTTCTTAACCTGAAGCACCACTTAAGCTAATGGGGCCTCCTGTTGCCGCCATGTCACCGCTGCACGATTTCTGTTCTCATCCTGAAGCAAAGTTCTTAACCTGAAGCACTATCTCTGGGTTAGCAGAGTCTGTAACCTGAAGCGTCTGTAACCTGAAGTGTATGTAACCTGAGGTACCACTGTAACAACAACAACAACAACAACAACAATAATAATAATAATAATATTTATACCCCGCCCATCTGGCTGGGTTTCCCCAGCCACTCTGGGCGGCTTCCAACAAAGTATTAAAATACAGTGGTCTGTTAAACCTAAAGCTCCATCCCTGATGCGAGCCATAGGCAACATGTGAACAGCTCTCTCTCTCTCTGTTTATCTGAACAGGTGATGGGACTACAAGAGGGACTTTAGGGGGACACTGTTCCAGTGCAACCTAAGTGAGATGCCTCCCAAAAGATCCAAAGGGAAAACGCCTCAGACCTCAGGTCAGAATAGGCGTCCGAAGGGTCGTCGGGCCTCGGATGACCAGGAGCATAGCCGCCTCCTGTTGGAGGGGAAGGGGGCTGGCCCCCCTGATAAGAAGGCGAGGAAGCGCAAAGGCCTCGCTGCCCCGCAGAGGACCTGCTCCGGAGAGAACCCCAACATCTGCACTGAGTGCGGGCAGACCTTTGCGCAGAGCTCGGACCTGCTCAACCACCAGAGGATCCACACGGGGGAGAAGCCCTTCAGGTGCTTGGACTGCGGGAAGATGTTCAGCGTCAGCTCCAACCTGAGCCGCCACCAGAGGATCCACACGGGCGAGAAGCCCTACCTGTGCTCCGAGTGCGGGAAGAGCTTCACCGACAAGTCGACCTTGGTCCAGCACGTCCGGACGCACACCGGCGAGAAGCCCTACCAGTGCATCGACTGCGGGAAGACCTTCAGCCGCAGCTCCCACCACAAGCGCCACCTGAAGAGCCCGTCGGGCAAGCAGCCGGGCAAATGTAGCCACCCGGAGAGCTCCCCCGCCGACAAGGCCTCGCCTCCGGGCAAAGCCAAGAAGGCCAGAGCCTCGAAGAAGCAGAACTCCCCCTTCGAAATCCCCCACACGTGCGCAGAGTGCTGGCAGAGCTTCAACCAGACCTCAGACCTGGTCAAGCACATGCGCATCCACACCGGGGAGAAGCCCTTTGAGTGCAACCACTGCGGGAAGTGCTTCAACGTCAGCTCCAACCTGATCCGGCACAAGAGGATCCACACGGGCGAGAAGCCCTACACCTGCTCCGACTGCGGGAAGAGCTTCACCGACAAGTCCACCCTCACGCAGCACAACCGCATCCACACGGGAGAGAAGCCCTACACCTGCTCCGACTGCGGGAAAAGCTTCAGCCGCAGCTCCCATCACAAGAGGCACCAGCGGATTCACGCCGGAGAGAACCCCGTCTCTTTCCTGCCCCTGTGGCCTTACCCTAACCAAATGTACTGACGGTGACTCTTAACCACGCCTGCGTGTCGTTTGGTGGACAAGATTTTTTTGGGGGGGATCTCTGGCCCCGCTGCACCCCAAACGTGACCTCGCAGCACCAAACACTTCCCTGTTTTTTGTTATCGCCTTCACTCGCTCCTGCAGTGGCAGATCAACAGATCCACCCTAGTCGGCCAAGCAGATCCCTGACATTCCACAACAGAACTCAGAGCGAACTTGAACCCCCAGCTCTCCCAACTCAAAAATCTGTCTCGAGTAATTTGGTGGATGTGATCGGAGCTCATTCATAAGGGCTTTTCTTTCCTACTTCTCTTCCGCAAAGGACCACCTGCTATCGGGTCCTTTCTTTAAAGTACACTCTTTTATTTAATATCATCTAAGATGTGCAGGTTATAGGTTTTTTTAATATAAAAAACTCAGTTAATAGCAATATTATTGCAATGTAATAAACAAGTCACGATGCATGTGGTTTTCATATTTATAACCAGCGTTACAGTCCTGAACAGGCAGCGTCTTGTTGGTGAGCTTATTAAGAACGTAGGAAGTAGATGAAGAATTTCTGCAAAGCGATTCACTTATGGGGCCCTCTTACACGCCTCTTTTCCCCCACCCCAATAGAGCTCAATGGGACTTACTCTGCGCAAAGTGTGCGTTAACATTGCTGCTTTAATGCTTAATTGGCTTTGATTTGCTGGCATCCATCTGTCTCGAGAAGCAATGGAGTGCACCTCCGGGGGGTGAAGTCAAACAGCTGTCTTAGCAGCACCAGAGTGGCTGCCCGGAGGCGCAATCCTGAGCAGTGTGTCTGGAGGTCCTGGGCTGCCGAGACAACAAGACTCCCAATCTCTCGGCCTCGCTGATGTGCTCCAAAGGAAAGCAGAGCAATATGTTGAGCGACAGCTTGGCCGCAGGCAGTGGTGGAGCAAGCCAATCGGGGGACTGGGGCGGAGGGTGTGCCCTGCACCCAGGGGCGGGGCCAGCCGGGGCAGGACGTTCTGCGGGGCCTCCGAGGAGCCTACCTGCCTCCTCCCACTCAGCCGCCCTACAGCTGAGGAAGAGGCGGTGGGTGGACCGCCGGAGAGACGGAGCTCAGGCACGCTGAAGACCCTGCGGTGAGTGCCACCTGGCATTTTGTCACCCCCCTCAGTGGTGACACCCGGGGTGCCCCGCCCCCACCGCACCCCCCTTCCTCCGCCCTTGGCTGCAGGAGTTGCTGGAAGGAATGCTCCATCCAGTCTCTCCACTCTGGATTTGTTCAGGGTTTACTCCTTAGCCTTTTCTTCTTCTGAAGATGTCCCACAAGGCAGCGGAGGTTTAGGATCAAGAGTTTTCCTTCCCCTAGAAGGGCCACCTTCTCGGGTTGACGAGCCCCATGTGCTTCTCGCTTCCCTTTGCAGCGGTTCTCAGCCTGTGGGTCCCCAGATGTTGTTGGACTACAACTCCCATCATCCCTGAGCTCTGGCCTTGCTAGCTAGGGGTGATGGGAGTTGTAGTTCAACAACATCTGGGGACCCACAGGTTGAGAAAGGCTGCTTTACAGCATGTGCAGAAACCGCCTTCTTGACCGTGGGACCCACTCTTAGTCTCGTCCGCTCAATCTGCCACAGCCTTGTCTTCGCCCGCAGGGGAAGTCCCTCACTCACCAGTCTTGGGGACAACCCAGCGACTCGGCCTGAGGGCTGTCTTGCAGGTGGGGCAGACACAGGGTGCAGCACATGCCAGAGCTGGTGCTCTTGCCTTCCAATATCTGCTGCTGCCTGAGGCAGCTGTCTCCGTCTGCCTAGTGTAGCTTTGGCCCTGTTCCGCTCTTATGTGGACAGAGGGGGCAGGGAGAGATGTATTGGAGTGTGTATGTGTAGGAAACTGCTGTTTGCACGGCTGAAATGCAGCCTGTTATGAATTTATATCCCCACCCACTCTTGTCTCTGCTCCTGCCTCTGGGGAGGCGGCCCGTGGGGGAATGCCACCCTCAGGTTGAAAAAGCCCCCCTCCCCATCTGCCATCTGAGCAGGAACAAAAGGGATTGGGAAGAAATGGCTGCATGTGGGGGAAACACTTCGGAGCGGGACCGAAAGAGGATAGTAGTTTCAGTTTTGTGCCACCATCAAACTGCTGAGGAAAGTTTGTTCATTCTAACCTGGTCTTTGCAGACCATTTGTTATTGTGGAAATAGCACCATGTTCCTCAGCTATAGCAACAGCGGGTGCCCCACAGCAATAAGGTGAGCTGACGGGGAGTGGGCGAGGGGGTAGGAAATAGGTTATAAAAAAACCCCCTTTTTTTGCAAAGTTTCATGAGTATGGGAATTCGCCTGGAATGGAGACGACGGCCTGGCTGAGAGATTCTCCCTCTGTAAAGGTTCGGGCTGCACATCTTCCCAAGCGAGAACTGCTTTATTAAGATTTCCTGGGCAAACATCAGATTGACAAAAAAAATCACAGATGATTGTGATGTGAATATCTGTTGTCCCCTTGGGATCCAGCATCTCCTTATTTATTTTTACCTCCATTATTGGAGCACAGACTTGCATCATCATCATTTTTTTTTAAAGAGTGCAAACCAAAAGCAGATACCACCGCTGGATCTCTCCTCCAGGAGTGTTTCTGGCTTCTATAATCCCATTACTGTTTTTAGGGTAGGATTTGCCTGGCCACTGGCCAGTTCTCCATTGGAGCATATTGAAAGGGCCTCGGAAATGTAAGTTGTCCCTTGGTTCCCTCTTCCACCAGCAGAGTCATATTCATGTCATTGTTCATTGCATTTCTATTCCACCTTTCTGCTAAGGAGCTCAAAGCAGTGGACATAGTTCTCCTTCTCCCCACTGTAGCCTCACAACAACCCTGTGAGGTAGGTTAGGCAGTGACTGGTCCAAGGTCACCCTGAGAACTTCATGGCAGAGTGAGGATTTGAACCCCAGTCTCCCAGGTCCTAGTCCAACACACTAACCATTACTGGCTTTCATAATCACCTTGTCGGCCGTATACATGGTACAATCTCTGGTTACCAGAATGCTCTCACCTACACACAAAGTGTAGAATTCATTACTGCTTGTCTCGTTGAGTAACCCTTGGTAAGCGTCCAGTTAAACACCATTTAAAAGAGGCTACAAACATCTTTCTTTTTCAAATTAAAACAAATGAACAAAAAGTGAAGACTCTCCAAAAATGGAAAGATGCAGCACACCGGATAGGGTGATTAAACCTGTGTTTAACCTGGGTGTCTCTTGTGTTTATGGAACTACTTAAAAGGTAAAGGGACCCCTGACCGTTAGGTCCAGTCGCGGACGACTCGGGGGTTGCGGCGCTCATCTTGCTTTACTGGCCGAGGGAGCCGGCGTACAGCTTCTGGGTCATGTGGCCAGCATGACTAAGCCACTTCTGGCGAACCAGAGCAGCGCACAAATCCCCGCGATGGGGTGAGCTCCCATTGTTCGGTCCCTGCTCCTGCCAACCTAGCAGTTCAAAAGCACGTCAAAGTGCAAGTAGATAAATAGGTACCACTCCGGCGGGAAGGTAAACAGCGTTTCCATGTGCTGCTCTGGTTTGCCAGAAGCAGCGTAGTCATGCTGGCCACATGACCCGGAAAAACTGTCTGCGGACAAATGCTGGCTCCCTCGGCCAGTAAAGCGAGATGAGCTCCGCAACCCCAGAGTCGGCCACGACTGGACCTAATGGTCAGGGGTCCCTTTACCTTTTTACTCAGACTTGAGCTCCTGCAGAAGCTCTTCCCACACTCAAGGCACCGACAAGGCTTTTCTCTCTTGCGAGTTCTTTTGTGTTTAGTCAGATCGGAACACTTTGAGAAGCTTTTCCTGTATTCGGTGCCAACGTTGGGCTGCTGTTTGCTGTAGGCCTTCTGAAGCATGGTGGGAATCTCCTGCTTATTTACCCTGTTGCCATAGTTCTGTCGCTCCACTTCCACTTTATTCTTCAAGGACTTCCTCAGCACAGGTGTCTGAGAGATGCTCCTCTGGGCCCTTCTTGGAGACATCTCTGATGGCTTCCCTCAGTGTCAAGGTGCTAATCGTTTGCTGGCTTCTTCACTGAACTGGAGATGATGGCGCTCACTGCCCATATTTGGAAGATGAACCACAGGAAACGGATACAGCTGGCCCAAGAACAACAGATACAAGTCATTATTTAGCTGTTGTGGGACTCTGGCTCCCATCAGCCATTGGTCAGGGGTGATGGAGACATGGAATGTCCAACTACATTCTAAATTTGACTCCGGCTCCCATCATCCCTGAGCACTGGCCATGCCGGCTGGGGCTGATGGGAGCATGGAGTCTAACAACATCTGGATGGCCACTCAGGTCACCCATCCCTGTAATTAACAAAATGGGACCTGCTCAACAACGTAAGAGTTGTGAGGTGTTAAAAACAAACAAACAAACAAACAAACAAACAAACAAACAAACAAACAGACTGTACCACATAGGACTGCAGCCTGAAGATCAAATTTTGGGAAGCTCCCTGTGCAAAAATCTCCCTGTGAGCAGAAATCTATCACAACAGGCAGAGGGCCTTCTCAGTGGTGGCCTGTGGAATGTGGAACAACTACAGTGGTACCTCGGGTTAAGTTACAGGGAACCAGCCAGAGGGCCTTCTTGGTGGTGGCGCCTGCCCTGTGGAACGCCCTCCCTTCAGGTGTCAAGGAAATAAACAACTATCTGACTTTTATAAGACACCTGAAGGCAGCCCTGTTTAGGGAAGTTCTTAATGTTTGATGTTTTAATCTGTTAGGAGCCGCCCAGAGTGGCTGAGGAAACCCAGCCAGATGGGCAGGGTATGTATGCATGTAATAATCATCATCATCATCATCATCATCATCATCATCATCATCTTTCTCCTTGTGGCTATTTTGACCTGCAGGGCAGCATTCAAGAGCCCCCCCCCACCTGCAGCGAGGTGTAGTGGAGCCTGCTCTAGTACTAGTCCCCTCTCCTTCTGTTTCATAGAATCATAGAATCATAGAGTTGGAAGAGACCACAAGGGCCATCGAGTCCAACCCCCTGCCAAGCAGGAAACACCATCAGAGCACTCCTGACATATGGTTGTCAAGCCTCTGCTTAAAGACCTCCAAAGAAGGAGACTCCACCACACTCCTTGGCAGCAAATTCCACTGTCGAACAGCTCTTACTGTCAGGAAGTTCTTCCTGATGTTTAGGTGGAATCTTCTTTCTTGTAGTTTGGATCCATTGCTCCGTGTCCGCTTCTCTGGAGCAGCAGAAAACAGCCTTTCTCCCTCCTCTATGTGACATCCTTTTATATATTTGAACATGGCTATCATATCACCCCTTAACCTCCTCTTCTCCAGGCTAAACATGCCCAGCTCCCTTAGCCGTTCCTCATAAGGCATCGTTTCCAGGCCTTTGACCATTTTGGTTGCCGGCCAACCTGGTTTGTGGCCACTTTTTGGCTGCTGGTGTCAGGGGACTGCCATCGGAACAGGGAAGGGAGGGCAGAGGGGCAGTTGGGATACAGGGAACTTCTGAAAATCTTGAGAAGCAGTTCCTCTTCCTGTGGTGGGGAAAGCCACACCTCCAGTGGGGAAGAGGGGAAGGGACCAGAGGGTGCTGCTGGGGCACCTCGTCAGTCTGAGGGTGGGGAAAGCCACACCTCCTGGGTGAAGGAGGGGAAAGGGCTAGAGGATGCTGCTGGGAGCCTCAGCACCACTCCTTGCCAAGCCGGCTAGGAGGCAACCATGCCTCTTCCATCGCCCACCTTGTGCAGAGGTGTGAAACGCAAGGAAGGAAGGAAAAGGCTGAGGGTGTGTGTGTGACTAAGCTCTTATGGGGAAACGACCCCTCCCGGATTCTGCTAGCGATTGAGGCAGACATGAACTGATGGCTCTGCACTGTAAATAGTTTTGCACCAAAATAAAACCTGTTAAAGACAGGTCAGAGTCCTGCCTGGTTACTCACGAGCAACCACCACTGACATCTGACAGCTGGCCTGGCGGATGTGACGGATCACAGTTGCGTTCGCCTCTCAAGATCTGTTTCTGTCTGCTACTAGGCCCTGCAATCACCCTCCCCTTCCCGCCACAATACAGGGCTTGCAAGGCATAAGGGGTTTAGCCTAAGGTTCAGCAGGAGCAGTCTCCCCTTCCTAAGTAAGTTTTAAAAGAGTGCTTCCTTTCCTGTCGCTTCCTTTGAGGACTCATGGAGGAGAAGACTATCGGTGGTTACTGTGGCGATCACACAGGGCCCCCGGACGTTTGATGGTCTATTGACCCTGTGCCACCACTGCGATTGCTTTTTCCGCTGCCACCACCCCATACAGTGGTACCTCGCAAGACGAATGCCTTGCAAGACAAAAAACTCGCTAGACGAAAGGGTTTTTTGTTTTTTGAGCTGCTTCGCAAGACAATTTTCCCTATGGGCTTGCTTCGCAAGACGGAAACGTCTTGCAAGATTGTTTCCTTTTTCTTAACACCGTTAATACAGTTGCGACTTGACTTCGAGGAGCAACTCATAGAACGCGGTGTGGTAGCCTTTTTTGAGGTTTTTAAAGACTTTGGTGATTTTTGAAGCTTTTCCAAAACTTTTCCGACACCGTGCTTCGCAAGACGAAAAAAATCGCAAGACGACAAAACTCGCGGAACGAATTAATTTCGTCTTGCGAGGCACCACTGTATCTCACGGGGACACACGGAGTCCAGTCAGTTGTTAACATTAACGAATAATCAAGTTTATTTTTTAAATGCAGGAACAAGCTTATGGTTTCAGTTAATTTTTCTTGGCAGTTTCTTAATCTTAGTTCCTAACAACTTCAAACTGATTATCCCCAACTATCTATCTGACTCCACCCAAATACAACTCGACCAACCCACTGCCTATTCCTCCCTCTTCCTTCTCCAATTCCCAAACCTCAACTGACTTTCAAAACCTCCCACTCTTAACCTTTATTCCCCCTTTGCATTCCCACTGGCCAATCACATTCTCACTCATTTAACCCTTTCCTAATGACCCACCTAGGAGGCAAACACCACAGTTACATTAATCGGAAAGCATAGCTCTGCATTCCAGTGGCTGGATATCGCAGGAATCATGGAAGTGTAAAGTTGGAAGGGACCCGGAACGCCATCCAGCCCAATGCAGAATCTCAACACGCGGTCCCCCATCCAGTTTGAAACCATACCAGACCCTGCTTAGCGTTGCAAATGCGCTAGTGGTTTTATCGCTGCACCAGGAGAGAGTTCCCTTGCCTTCAGGTCCTGCTTGCAGCATCTCCTCCGGAATCTGGCTGGCCACTGGGAGAGCAGCATGCTGGACTAGACTAGACAAGCCACTGGCCTGATCCAGCGTTGCTCTTCTTACCTCCTTATTCCCCTTTATCATTTGCTATCTCAGCCACTTCTTTTTCTTCTGCTGTTCCCTAACCTGCAACGGCAAACGGGGCGACTCTGAGCCCCAGGACCATTTCAGCAGGCAGGGCAAACAGCTGTATGATGGGAGAGGAGATTCATTGCTTAGCCCCAGATCCCTTACAGCCTTTCCTGCGCAGCTTAGAGCACACCTGAGAGAAACCCTAGTTTTGCAACTTCCCTCCTTCCCTCCTCACACCCATCTCGGGATCTCTCCAGCAGAAGTCACTTCTTGAAGCGGACATAGAAAGGTGGGGGACTTCTTGACTCAGGAAGTTCAATTCTTGATATCCTGGTCAAGGGAAAAGGAGAGAGAGAGGCGGGGGACATAGAGAGTGGTCTCCCCCCTTTCCCCTTCCATCATCAATAACCAGAGACCTCTAGTGGTCACACAGTTTGGGAAAAAGCATTTCTCTCCACCCGGCGGCACCACACGCAACTCTTTCCACCAGCATAGACCAGAGATTGTCTTATACGAAGTTATTTATCTATTTTATTTTTACATTGACTGGCAGTGGCCCTCCAAGGTTTATTTCACCTCTACCTGAAGATGCCATTGGGATTTCAACCTGGGGTTCAACTATCTGACTTTAAGAAGACATCTGAAGGCAGCCCTGTTTAGGGAAGCTTTTAATATTTGATGGATAACTGCATTTTAATATTTTGCTGGAAGCTGCCCAGAGTGGCTGGGGAAACCCAGCCAGATGGGTGGGGTATAAATTATTATTATTATTATTATTATTATTATTATTATTATTATTATTATTATTATTATTATTATTCTGCAGGCCAAGCAGGTGTGGAATCTGAGGCTTAATCTAGCCCACATTTCAATGCTCTCCAACTTAACTTTCTATGCCAGTGTTCAGTCCAGCAAGGTGCGAAGGGAAAATGTGTGCCTCTGAGCATGTGCAGATGGTTCTTGGGATATCCACAAACGGGGCTTTGGATGAGAATGGCAGCGCTTCCCAGCAGCCTTAAGCGTGGACACTATTTACCCCCCCCCCCAAATTAACCATGGGGTGAACCACCTTTACGCGTTGCTCTTGGTGCCGAAGAATTCTGTGTAACAGGAAAGTGTGCATATTCTGAGAGAACCTGCCCTAGTAAAAGAAATGTTTGCCTTTGATCCAGTTATAATACAGTGGTACCTCAGGTTAAGTACTGAATTCGTTCCGGAGGTCCGTATTTAACCTGAAACTTCTTAACCTGAAGCACCACTTTAGCTAATGGGGCCTCCCACTGCCGTCGCGCCGCCGGAACACAATTTCTGTTCTCATCCTGAAGCAAAGTTCTTAACCTGAAGCACTATTTCTGGGTTAGCGGAGTCTGTAACCTGAAGCGTATGTAACCCGAGGTACCACTGTAATAATAATAAGACAGGGGCAGGAACATGATTAGGGTCAGGTAGAGTCACTCAAAATTTCCCTCATTTAATGGAATCTGTGAACTCAGAAATGAAGATGTGGGTAAAGGCTGAATTCAGGGGAGATTGTTATTTCCACAAAAGCATGTGTAACTCGTGAGGTCTGCAGCAATATTGGCTGAATGAAGGATTTTGGCACACAGCAGAAATGAGGATCTTATGGTCCTCTTATGGCTGGGGATTTGGAGCCTAACAACTGCAGGCCTGCATAGTCCCCATCCCTGCAGAATACAAAATTCAGGATAAGCAGATCAAGGGGAAAAAGACAGCGTCTGCCGCCTCTCTCTCTCCCCCCCCAGATGATAACCATATTGCGGTTATGGTTTATTTATATATTGCTTTTAGGTCAATAAGTATACAGTCAAACCTCGGTTGTCAAACGTAATCCGTTCCAGAAACCCGTTCAGCATCTGAAATGTTCAACAACCGAGGCGCGGCTTCCGATTGGCTGCAGGACCTTAATGCACTCAAGCGGAAGCAGTGTCGGATGTTCGGCTTCCAAAAAATGTTCAGAAATCGGAACACTTACTTCTGGGTTTTCGGCGTTCGGGAGCCGAAACATTCCAAAATGGAGGCGTTTGGGAACTGAGGTTTGACCGTACAGTGGTACCTCGGTTTAAGAACAGTCTTGTTCAAGAATGATTCGGTTTACGAACTCCGCAAAACTGGAAGTAGTGTCCCGGTTTGCAAACTTTACCTCAGTCTAAGAACAGAATCCGAACAGTGGAAGGGCACCGGCGACGGGAGGCCTCATTAGGGAAAGTGCGCCTTGGTTTAAGAATGGTTTCGCATTTAAGAACGGACTTCCGGAATGGATTAAGTTCGTAAACCGAGGTACCACTGTACAACAAAACCACAATAGATACAATAAATCACTCAAGGCAATACAAAAGACAATCACAAAATACCCACCAATCGTTCTGGACACGTGCTCGTGAATTGCGTTTAGGCTCTCCTCAGCATTCCAACTCTAACTTGGAAGAGAGCTTCATTTTTTTCTTTCCCTCAGTTTCATCGCTGTCTATCACCCAGGAGCAAATCTGTCTACAACCCATGAGAAGTGCCCTCTTCCTGGCCTTTTCCCTTATGGGGTACCCAAGAGCCCATATAGAGTCCTTTTGTAGGTTCTCTATTGGTAGGAGAAAAGAACAGAGGCCGACCAGAGAATATTGAGAAGCAAAGCAGCTAGTAAGCCTGATCTTTATTAATTGTTGCAACAGGGTGCTCACAAACCACACGCTGGGGGCAGCAGGGACCCCGAACCATGCATGCATGCCCTTATATAGACTTTTGAGCTGCCCACCCTGTAGCCCCAAACCACCCCTCCATACAGCATACATACATCACAGAAGGAGTGTAGCCCAAGACCACCCCTCCATACATCATACATACATCAGAGAAGGGGCGGACTACAACAGAAATCTGAGTGCGTTCTTTTTATCCTGTCTGCCAGGTTACCTGACTGGATTACCTGGGCATCCTGGCCACTCTTTTGCTATGATAACTACTCAATTTCTGAATCCAGGTCACAGGTCACAGGCTCACCCTATTCATATCTTAAATGTGCCCTTAAGACAGGATTTGTAAGCAAAGAGACAATGGGGAGGCTCCCCATTTCCTTAAACCTTGCAGAGAAACATTTGAGGTCATTTGGGAGAGACAAAATGGTTTCAGGACTTTTTCCTGTACAGTGGTACCTCTGGATACGAACGGGATCTGTTCCGGAGTCCTGTTCGCATCCTGAAGTACACACAACTCACGTCTGCGTGTGCGCGGGTCGCGATTCGCCACTTCCGCGCATGCGTGTGATGGCATTTTGACTGTCTGCGCATGCGCGAGCGGCGAAACCCGGAAGTAATGTGTTCCGTTACTTCCGGGTCGCCGCGGAGCGCAACCCAAAAGCGCTCAACCTGAAGCAACTTCAACCTGAGGTACGACTGTACTGTTTCAGACATGCGGTTTATATATTTATGTATGTGTTTGCTTGGTACGTTTATTTTATATCTTAGACCTTATAATTCTCATAACAGGAGAAAACCAAAGGAGTTACTTCCCTTTGGTGTCTCTCCTTTCAGAACTGCCCAGTTGTGGCTGACGCACCATCAATTGTGGCCTCCAAATACTGTATTTTTCGCTCTATGAGACGCACCAGACCACAAGACGCATCTAGTTTTTGGAGGAGGAAAACAAAATAAAAAATAAAAAAATTCTGAATCTCAGAAGCCAGAACAGCAAGAGGGATCGCTGCGCAGTGAAAGCAGTAATCCCTCTTCCTGTTCTGGCTTCTGTGATAGCTGTGCAGCCTGCATTCACTCCATAAGACGCACACACATTTCCCCTTACTATTCAGAAGGGAAAAAGTGAGTCTTATAGAGCAAAAAAATATGGTAAATAGCTTTCCCTGCTGCTGTGTTGTGGATATGTATGCCATCAAAACCTGGAAATTCTGTGGACCTCCCAACATTTTACAGCCCATTTGCATTGCCTTAATTCATGCTAGCTAAGGAAAGGCAGGTTATTGTGGGAGAAGGACAGGATCATGGAGTTACAGGGAAGAGAAGCTGACAAGGCCGTCCTTGTGATGCTTGTGGTGCCAGCAGATGGCTCGCTATTATCTTCCACGAAATGCTGCAACCTTGGGATTGTTTTCTATCCTCTAGTACAGATTCTTAGAAGATGCCTTAATTGCCATCACAGTTCCCAGAAGGGGCACCCTGTAATTTCTGACACCCTAGTAGAACACCCTCTAATTTTAAAGCACGGCATCATTTGTTCTGCCATGGAGTTATACGCCGTCTTCCACCCCCAATATTCATAGCTACAGCCCCCTTTTCTAATTATCCTGTTTTGTTTAATTAACCTAATGACTTGAACACTGAACCGATTAACCATGTTCACCATACAAGTTTGCTAAACGGGCTTCGTTAACTTCTTCAGTAAGGCTCTTTTGCAGACTCAAAACAACAGGTTAACCACACATCCATAAATGAGAATGAAGGTGACCACAAGAACAAGCTCAAGGGTGGAGTCTTAGCTCCAACCCATAATATCTGGAGATAATCTGTAGTAGTCAGCTAAGTTTTACTCAGAGTAGACCTGTTGAAATTGGATAAGACCCAATTTAGTCAAGCTCATTAATTTCAATGGATCTGCTCTGAGTAAAAGCTGGGCCCCACCTGGACTATACATTTAAAGCAGTGTTATACCACTTTAGGGACGCTGGTGGCACTGTGGGTTAAACCACAGAGCCTAGGACTTGCCGATTAAAAGGTCAACGGTTCGAATCCCCGCTATGGGGTGAGCTCTCGTTGCTCAGTCCCTGCTCCTGCCAACCTAGCAGTTCGAAAGCACGTCAAAGTGCAAGTAGATAAATAGGTACCGCTCCGGCGGGAAGGTAAATGGCATTTCCGTGTGCTACTCTGGTTTGCCAGAAGCGGCTTAGTCATGCTGACCACATGACCCAGAAGCTGTATGCCGGCTCCCTCAGCCAGTAAAGCGAGATGAGCGCCGCAACCCCAGAGTCAGCCATGACTGGACCTAATGGTCAGGGGTCCCTTTACCTTTATCTTTATACCAGTTTAAACAGTCATGGTGTCCCCCAAAGTACTGTTGCACAGCACCCCGATCTCTGAGCGTCACAGAATTCCAGGGGTTCCAGGTGCTTATCCAGGGTTTGGTTTCCCTGGAATAAGGGACAGTGAAGAGTGCGGTGCCTTAATGATTCATGGCTTATTTTAAGGTTACCAGATTTTTTTCAAAGAATTTAAAAATATATTAAAAAGAAAAGAAGAAGTAGTATCTTCTCTTCTGTGGTCTCCTCTGTCGCACAGCCTTCCTCTGGGCTCCGGCCTGCTCTCTTGGAGCGCTAGCCGCCATGGAGTAAGCTCGGGTCGGGCCTGGGTTTGGTCACATGTCCTTGCCCTCCTGGTGTACTCCTACCTCTCCTCCTGAGCGGCGGCAGCGGCAGTGGCACAACAAGTTCGGGGCTCCCCTCTTTTTTCTCCTTCCTCTTCCTCTTTCTTCCTTTTCCTCCTCCTCTCCTCCTTCTCCCTGCATTGGCTCCGGGGGTTTTCCTGGCCCTGGAGCGCCACTGGGCAGTCAGCCGGGTGGCCAGGCGTTCTCGCTCCCGGCTTGATTTGGGTCACGGACGGGAGTCAGCAGTTCCCCCAGTAGACGCGTCAGGCGTCCCCGGTTCCCCCTTGGCAGTGGCAGTGCCAGCCTCAGCAGTCCGGAGCCAGCCTGGTAGCACAGTTGGCCCTGGCTGGCTTCAGGAGCTGCTCGCTGCTGTGGCACCCGCCATTTTGCCTCATCAGAAGTCCCCATATGATGTGTCTTGTGCTGTTGAACCAATCACGCAACATTCATTCCCTACTAATAAATTTACAACACTTAAAATATAAATCCGGGGATGTTAAATGAAATCCGGGGACATTCCGGGGACGGATTTTGTCCGGGGACAGATTTGTAAATCTGGGGACCGCCCCCGGGAAACGGGGACATCCGGTAACCATAGTTTATTTACACATATACAGTGGTACCTCAGGTTACATACGCTTCAGGTTACATACGCTTCAGGTTACAGACTCCGCTAACCCAGAAATAGTATCTTGGGTTAAGAACTTTACCTCAGGATGAAAACAGAAATCGTGCTCTGGCAGCGCGGTGGCAGCTGGAGGCCCCATTAGCTAAAGTGGTGCTTCAGGTTAAGAACAGTTTCAGGTTAAGAACGGACCTCTGGAACGAATTAAGTACTTAACCCGAGGTACCATTGTATACGGGATGCAGGTGGCGCTGTGGGTTAAACCACAGAGACTAGGACTCGCCAATCAGAAGGTTGGCGGTTCGAATCCCCGTGACGGGGTGAGCTCCCATTCCTCGGTCCCTGCTCCTGCCAACCTAGCAGTTTGAAAGCATGTCAAAGTGCAAGTAGATAAATAGGTACCACCTCGGCAGGAATGTAAACCGTGTTTCCGTGCGCTGCTCTGGTTCGCCAGAAGCGGCTTAGTCATGCTGGCCACATGACCCAGAAGCTATACGCCGGCTCCCTCGGCCAATAAAGTGAGATGAGTGCCTCAACTCCAGAGTTGGCGATGACTGGACCTAATGGTCAGGGGTCCCTTTACCTTTACCTTTATCACTGTATACAATCTGAGCCTTCAATGGAGGGTCTCACAGCATTACCACCCCAAGAGGGTCTTGCTTCTCCCGTAGTCACAGTAGAAATCAAACATTGCTCTGTCTCCCCGCTGCCCAGCCTGCGATCTGCAGCCTCTAGCTTCTAGCTCGCATGCACAACTCACCTCTTTGTCTTTCAAACTAACAGATAGTTCAGGTAGTAAAGCCCACCCCTTTGTTTTCTGGCACAGAGCCACTTCCTTTCACTGGCGGAGGAAGCGGGGTGCGGGGGGAATGCACCGCCCCTGGCAGTGCGATCCCAGTAGGGTGCCATTGTGGCTGCCCCCCCACCCGTGCTGGGTGCCATGTCCCTGCAGATGGCGTGCCCTGCCCCCAGGACGTGTGCCAGCCCCGCCCAGCCTGCTCTTCTCCCCTAGTGCTGGAGCAAGAAGCTCCGCCACTGCTTCCTTTGTTACCTTTGTGTCATTATCAAGAAACTTGCCTGGCTATTCCACCAGTTTGAATCCCTGCTGGATCCAGGAATTGGAAAGAACTCAGAAATACAGCCTGTGCTGTCCTCTGCCCAACCGGGAAACTCACAACAGTATCCAAAGGGTAAAGGTAAAGGGACCCCTGACCATTAGGTCTAGTCGTGGCCGACTCTGGGGTTGCGGCGCTCATCTCACTTTATTGGCCAAAGGAGCCGGCATACAGCTTCCGGGTCATGTGGCCAGCATGACTAAGCCGCTGCTGGTGAACCAGAGCAGCGCACAGAAATGCCTTTTACCTTCCCGCCGGAGCGGTACCTATTTACCGTATTTTTCGCCCTATAGGACACACTTTTTCCCCTCCAAAAATGAAGGGGAAATGTGTGTGTGTCCTGTGGGGCGAATGCAGGCTTTCGCTGAAGCCTGGAGAGCGAGAGGGGTCGGTGCGCACCGACCCCTCTCGCTCTCCAGGCTTCAGGAAGCTATCCGCAAGCCTGGGGAGCCCGCAGGAGTTCCTGCAGGGCTCTCTAGGCTTGCGGATAGCAGCCTGCTGCCCAAAGCCCGGGGCGCACTGAAGCCGCACACCCCGGGCTTCAGGCAGATATCTGCAAGCCTGGGGAGCTCCCGACGGGCTCCCAAGGCTTGCGGATAGCAGCCTGTTCTGGGGGCTGAGGTCGGGGGTAGCTTGGGCTTCCCCCGCCCCAGCCCCGCGCCTGGGGGGAAAATAATTTTTTTTCTTTATTTCCCCCCAAAAAACTAGGTGCGCCCTATGGGCTGGTGCGCCCTATGGGGCAAAAAATACGGTATCTACTTGCACATTGAGGTGCTTTCAAACTGCTAGGTTGGCAGGAGCAGGGACTGAGCAACAGGAGCTCACCCTGTCGCGGGGATTCGAACTGCTGACTTCCTAATCGGCAAGTCCTAGGCTCTGTGGTTTAACCCACAGCGCCACCTGCCTCCCATAGTGCCACCTGAGTCCCTAGAGCACCTTAGAGGCCAACTAAGTTAGTTATTGGTATGAGCTTTTGTGTGTATCTGAAGAAGTGTGCATGCACACAAAAGCTCATACAAATAACTAACTTAGTTGGTCTCTAAGGTGCTACTGGAAGGAATTTTTAAATTTTATTTTATTTATTTTATTTTGTTTCGACTACGGCAGACCATCATGGCTACCTACCTATAATTATTATTTATGATGTCCCTATTTTCACTGGATAAATATTGGAGGGTATGAAGATGCAATAAGCCATGCTTGCCATTTCGTGAAGGAGGACGGGAAGGAGAAAGTGAGGCCACATCATCAACCCTGAGAGCGTCATTTCAACACTGAAGAAAGATCAACACAGGTCAGCACAAGAAGGGCAGACTGGGAAGCTTGGAGGTTCCTCTCTCTTCCTAAGCATTCTCATGCAGACGCAACAGCCGAGAGTTGACCCTTGCAACACCTATCTCCCAAGAGCTCTTATCAGACCAGAAGGCTTTGCTAGACTTCTCCAATTCAGAAGGCTCACTTCTAGGTCAGTTCCCATCGCTCCCACGCTGCAGGAGACAGCAGTTGCAGAACAAGGAAATGCCTCTTTAAGGGCACAGACAAATCCTCGGAGAGACAGTGCCAATGGTATGGCTACCCTGGGCAGCCTTGACAATATAATGGCCCAGGAGGCCTTTGAAACTTGCTGAAGCATCAACTCTCCTCCAAACCAGTGCTCTGCCTCACCTTTCTACACACACCCACACACCCACAGAGTGCTGGATTTGGTCCAGTCATGGCTGACTCTGGGGTTGCGGCACTCATCTCGCTTTATTGGCTGAGGGAGCCGGCGTACAGCTTCCGGGTCCTGTGGCCAGCATGACTAAGCCGCTTCTGGCGAAACCAGAGCAGCGCACGGAAACACCGTTTACCTTCCCGCCGGAGCGGTACCTATTTATCTACTTGCACTTTGACGTGCTTTCGAACAGCTAGGTTGGCAGGAGCAGGGACTGAGCAACGGGAGCTCACCAGCTCACCCCGTCATGGAGATTTGAACTGCTGACCTTCTGATCGGCAAGTCCTAGGCTCTGTGGTTTAACCCACAGCGCCACCCGCGTCCCCTTTTAAGGTCATATATATATATAATAAATCCATTCTTAAGGAAATCAGCCCTGCGTTGATCTTTCTTCAGTGTTGGAATGATGCTCTCAGGGTGTTATGTACTGAGTTGAATAGGATCCAAACTGCAGCAGTCTGATTGGTCCTAGAACAATAGGATTCAGAATGCAGCAGTCTGATTGGTCCTAGAACAATGCAGCAGTATGATTGGTTGGCAGGAACCACCCAATCATGCTCCAGATAGAAGTGAATCCACAACCTGATTGGCTTACAGTAGAATTCCGGAATTAGCCAATCATGTGCAGCCCATTGTGTAAATAATGTATATAAAGCAGATACTTTGAGGGGACTTTCATTCATTCCTCCTCACCACTATGAGCTGAATAAAGAGCATGAAATCACTTTGCGACTCTGAGTATATTTCACTGGCGACGAGGATGGGATCCCGCTGAGCTGACTGCCACACACAGCACCGCAGCACCGCCACCTGCCGCACCGCTGCCTCGCACCGTGTATCCAGGCTTCAGCTCCGGGACACAAGGAACTCAGAATGGCAACCGACAACAGCTTCTCGCCATTCAACCCAGCATCTGGAGACTGGGAAGCGTACGCCTCCCGTTTCACCTTCCTCCTAGAAGCCAAAGGGGTCACCGACGAAGAAGACGCCAAGAAGAGGGCGATATTCTTCAGCGTCTGCGGAGAGGAGACGTTTGACATCGCCCGGGCTCTCCTTGCGCCTGAAGACGTCGCTACTGTTTCATACAAAACAATAATGGAACAGCTGAAGGGGCACTTTTCGCCACAGCCCTCAGTGGTGGCTCGTCGAAATGCCTTCTACGCAAAGCGGCAAGCCCCTGGGGAAACCATAACTGGGTTTGTCACCTCTCTCCGCCAAGCCACCCGGTTCTGCAACTTCTCAGAGCTGGAGAACATGCTTCGTGACCGCCTCGTCGGTGGCCTGAAGGATGAGAAGCTGCAACAACGCCTCTATGCTAAGAAGGACCTAACGTTCCAGGTCGCTCTGGAGGAGGCCCTGGCAACGGAAGCTGCCGAGAGGTCGACGCAAGAGGCATGGCCGAGCCTGCCGTCCCAACCGAGGGTCCACCACGAAGACCTCACCGACGACTCAGGATCCAACAGGGAGGAGGTGCACCGAGTACAGCAGCGCACTCAAGCAGCCCACACACCACAGCTGCCTCGACGAGAAGGAGGGAACTGCGCAAGCTGTGGAGAAAGTCACGAGAGGAGGACCTGCCGTTTCCGCAACGCAGAGTGCAGGCAGTGCAGAAAATCGGGACACATCGCCCGGGTGTGTCGGGTTCGGCCCACCCGACGCCAGGCATCAGATGACCAATCCAAGAGCCCCAGGTCCCGGGGCCCAACGCACCAAGGCAACTCGACAGAGCTCACGGACTTCCAGGTATACCAGTTGCCCCACCCCAACGTAGAGAAAATTTATGTTGACGTACAGATAGAGGGGGCCCCATGCCGCATGGAGCTTGACACGGGTTCAACTCTATCCATAATCTCGGCAAGGACTTTAAGGAAACTGTGTCCTACTGGGGGTCCCAAACTCAGGCCGGCCCCATTCACCCTCCGGGACTTCCAGAAACGTAAGGTCCCCACAATGGGGGTGGGGACCTTCAGGGTGCAATACCGAGGGCGGACGCGGCAACTGGACTTGCTGGTGGTCAAGGGCCCCTACATTAGCTTACTGGGATTGGCATGGTTTGGACCACTGGGACTAGCCGTCACCGGGGTGAACCACACTAGCTTACAAGTGGACGTGGACGCCATATTGTGATGGCCTGGGATTCCGATTCGGAGGATGAAACAGAGGAATCCCAGCCTGCACAGGAGTCCCCGCCTCCAGGGCCGGCTGAACTGGGGCAAGGCCTAGATGCTGAAGAGCCTGCACCTGTGGCAGTGCATCAGGAGCTGGCCCCAGGTGAAGCCCTTCTGGCCCCAGAGAGGCTTGACGACTCAGTGGCCACAGGTGAGCCTCCTCCAGGGCCCAGTAACCCTTCGGCCTCTCCTGATCTGCAGAGGCTTAGAGCAGAGAGGCGAAGGGAACTGGTTGCCCCCAGGAGAAGTGCTCGCCTTAAGGCCAGAGGAGGCGGGGCTCCTGGGGGCCGGGACCGTCCCTGGCCTTAGAAGAGGATAAAAGCCCAGTCAGCCCGGCCCCAGGTTGCGGGAGCAACGTCGTTGTTGGCTTCGGACCTTCCTGTGTTCCTGATCCCTGCTCGGCCTCCTGTTCCTGACTATCCGGTACTCCTGTTCCCTGCTCGGCTTCCTGTTCCCGACCATCCGGTGTTCCTGTTCCCTGCACAGCCTCCTGTTCCAGTGTTCCTGTTCCCCGCCCGGCTCTCTGCCTCGGACCTCGCCCCTCTTCGTGTGGACTCTGCTACACCCAAGGTACCTTACCCCCGGGACCAGCACAGTTTGCTCCCGCCACACCCGCACTCCCCCTTCGTAGGGGTGCGTTCGGGAAGAGCCAGAGGCCATGGCTGAACAGGCGGCTGCACTGGTGGCTTTGGCCCAGGAGAACCAGGCCTTGACTCACACCGTGCAGCAGCTCAGTGACGCGGTTGTGGCACTTCAGCAACGCTTGGAAGCCCTACCGGCTCCTGGGGCCGACGCCCCGGCTCCGGGCAAGTACCCAGTGGCTTTGCCTGAGAAATTTGATGGAGCCCCGGCCAGCTTTCCCATGTTCCTGGCCCAGGCCAAGCTGTATATTCAGGGGCGAGCCCGGAACTTTCCTGATGACCGCACCAAGGTGCACTTTTTGATTAGTTTGTTAAAGGACCAGGCGGCCAAGTGGGCGTTGCCGCTACTCAGGCAAGACTCCCCCTTGCTGGCAGACTATACGGGGTTTTGCAATCGTTTGGAGGCCGCGTTCGGCAACCCCCAGAAAGGGAGTCAAGCCAACCGGGCGATTCGGCGTTTGAAACAGGGCAAGTCCACGGTGGCCGCATATACCACGGAGTTTCGGCTGTTGGCACAGGACTTGACCTGGAATGACTCGGCACTGCGGGACCAGTATCTCGAAGGGCTTTCGGACGAGGTACTGGACCAGTTGGCCACAATGGAACGTCCCACCACGCTGGACACTCTCATTCAACAGAGTCTACAAATAGACGACCGGTTGGAGGATCGTCGTCAGGCCCGGGGTCGCCGACACTTCCAGTTCACGGCACCAGCTTTTTCCGGCAGCCCCACGGTCACGACTGATTTAACGGAGGAGCCTATGCAGCTGGGGGCAGTGCGGCCACGCCTTTCCCCCGCAGAGAAGGCGCGGCGTCGGGAGGGAAATCTCTGTCTTTACTGTGGCGGAAGTGGACACTTCGCTCGGTCCTGCCCTGAGAAACCGCCAACCCCAGTAGCTGATGGCCCTAGCTACCGGGGGTCCCAAACCGTACAGAATGGGCCCGCACCAATGGACTTGCAACATCTTATGGTTTCGGTACGTTTATACCCTCCAGGTGGGCCCTGGATCCTCACCCATGCTTTGGTAGATTCAGGGGCAACCCGCTCCTATATGGACGCTGCTTTTGCCGCCCATCATCAGGTGCCACTTCGGAACAAGCCAGTACCGGTCCAGGTGGAAGCGATTGACGGTCGACTTCTGCGTTCAGGTGCCGTTACTCAGGAGACCCAGCCCCTGCTCCTGTGTCTCCAGCAGCACCGGGAGTTGCGAACTTTGGACATTGCCTCTATGCCCCGCTTCCCCCTGGTGCTCGGGATGGACTGGCTGGAAGCCCACAACGTTCAGATTGACTGGGTCAAACGGACCGTGCACTTCCCAGACCCATGTTCCCATGCTCAATCCGGAACGCTGGCGGCCGCGCCCTCAGAGGAGGCAGCACCCACGCTCCCAGCCGTGTACCAGGACTACCAGGACGTGTTTGAGGAACGGGGGGCAGACCAGCTGCCGCCGCATCGGCCTTTTGACTGCGGCATAGACCTCCAACCCGGAGCGCCTTTACCAGTGAGTCGCTTATATTCCCTAACAGAGCCAGAGCGCGAGGCTTTGCAGGACTTCTTGCGCAAGAACCTGGAGCGTGGGTTCATTAGGCCTTCCACCTCGCCTACAGCGGCACCAGTGCTTTTTGTTAAGAAGAAATGTGGGGAACTCCGCCCTTGCCATGATTACCGAGCCCTGAACAAAATTACCGTCCCAGACCGGTACCCCTTGCCCCTTATCTCGGAGCTGCTGGAGCGGGTGCAAGGGGCACAGGTGTTCACCAAGCTGGACCTCCGGGGGGCCTACAACTTGATTCGGATCCGAGCCGGGGATGAGTGGAAGACAGCGTTTGGTACCCGGTACGGGCAGTTCGAATATTTGGTTATGCCTTTCGGTTTGTGCAACGCGCCTGCTGTGTTTCAACGCTACATCAACCACGTGTTTCAGGACTTGTTAGACAAGTACGTGGTGGTGTATTTGGATGACATATTGATTTACTCCCGTGACCCGGCTCGCCATGAGGGACATGTCCGGACCGTGCTGCAGCGCTTGCGTGAGCACCGTTTGTACGCAAAGCTCAGCAAGTGCGAGTTCCATCAGCGGACTGTGGACTTCCTTGGTCACCGGCTCTCTCCAGATGGGGTGCAAATGGACCCGGGGAAGGTGACAGCGGTTCAAGAATGGGCGGCACCCCGGAACCGCAAGGACCTACAGCGTTTCCTGGGGTTCGCCAATTACTACCGGACCTTCATCGCTGATTATGCTCATCGCACCACCCCGTTGACCCGGCTACTGCGCCCAAAGACGCCGTTTTCCTGGGACAAGGAGGCAGAGGAGGCGTTTCAGGGGTTGAAGGCCTGTTTCCAGAGGGCACCAATCTTACAACATCCGGACCCCTCTCGACCCTTTGTGGTGGAGACCGACGCTTCCAGTACGGCTCTCGGTGCCGTCTTGTCTCAACAGATTGGTCCTGAAGCGCCACTCTTACCCTGTGCCTTCTATTCCCGCCAGCTCCTACCAGCGGAGCGTAACTATACTGTGTGGGAGCGGGAACTACTGGCCATCAAGGTAGCCTTTGAGGTCTGGCGCCACCATCTTGAGGGGGCACGACATCCGGTGGAGGTGAGAACCGACCACCGGAACCTGGAGTACCTCCAGACCACCCGCAAGCTGAACCAAAGACAGATCCGGTGGGCGTTGTTCTTTTCCCGGTTCCAGTTCCGGATCCGCTACATCCCTAGCTCTCAGAATCAGAAGGCGGATGCCCTGTCCCGGAAACCTGAAGACAACGCAGACACGGTACAGCAAGCAGAACCCACCACGATCCTACCTCCGGCTGCATTCCTGGCCACCCAGGAGGCGCAGCCACTGCAGGTTCGGGTGCAGGAACAGCAGCGGGTCGACGCTTGGGCCCAGGAACGACTCCGGGAGCTGGCTGAAGGGTCCAGCCCACAGTATCCGGGGCTGGTCCTGCATCAGGGCCTTCTGCTGCACCACGGTCGTCTGTACATCCCGCCAGGGCCACTACGGCTGGAGGTTCTTCGGATGGCCCATGATGCCCCAGCAGCGGGGCACTTTGGACGGTATCGGACCACCCATCTGGTCAGTCGAGAGTTTTGGTGGCCCCGCCTGAAGGCTGACGTGGCGCGCTACGTTGCTGGTTGTGATGTCTGCCGGCGCGCCAAGGGACCTACCGGGCGACCCCCCGGCCTACTTCAGCCATTGCCAGTTCCACCGCGCCCTTGGCACACGGTTTCGTTGGACTTTGTAGTAGACTTACCCTCGTCTCGTGGCTGTACCTGCCTTCTGGTTTTCTCCGACCATTTCACCAAGATGGTGCACTGCGCTCCCTGTCCATCGGTACCCACAGCCAAGGAAACTGCTCAGCTGTACCTTCAGCATGTCTTCCGCCTGCATGGCCTACCTGAGCGCGTGGTGTCCGACCGAGGCGTTCAGTTCACATCCCGGTTCTGGCGAGCACTACACCAGACCCTCGGGACGGAGGTCTGCCTCTCGTCAGCCTACCACCCACAGACCGATGGCCAGACGGAACGGGCGAACGCGGTGCTGGAGCAGTACCTCCGGTGTTACTGCAGCTACCAGCAGGATGACTGGGTCGACCACCTGGCATTGGCGGAGTTCGCCTACAATAACGCGGTGAATGCGTCCACCCAGCAGACCCCGTTCCAGGCCAGTTATGGTTATCATCCACGGCTGTTTCCAGAGGTGCGGCCGACATCCGCGGTCCCGGCGGTGACGGAGTGGCTTCAAGAGCTCCAGTCCCAGCAACAGCTTTTGGTGGAGCAACTGCACCAGGCCAAGGAAGCGTACAAAGCCCAGGCCGACCGCCACCGCCAGGTGGGGCCGGAACTTCACGTCGGTGACCTGGTTTGGCTCTCCACTCGCCACCTCCACCCCTCTCGACCTTCGCGGAAGTTGGACGCCCGCTTCACCGGTCCGTTCCCTATCGTAGACCAAGTCTCTCCTGTGGCATTTCGTCTCCGGTTACCCGCAACCCTGAAGGTTCACCCGGTCTTCCACAGGTCCCTTTTGAGTCCGGTGGCCCCACCCGACGAGTTCCACCCGAACCGTCCCCGACCGCAGCCAGTGTTGGTTCGGGGAAAGCCTGAGTACGAGGTGGAACGCATCCTGGACTCCCGATACTGCAGGGGAATGCTGCAGTATCTCATTGACTGGAAGGGGTACGGACCGGAGGACCGTTCCTGGGAACCAGCGGCCAACGTCCACGCACCTGCCTGCCTCCGAGAGTTCCATGCGACGTACCCCAGCAAGCCGGGTCCGGACCCTCGGTTGAGGGGGGGGCCTGGGAGGGGGGATGGTGTGATGGCCTGGGATTCCGATTCGGAGGATGAAACAGAGGAATCCCAGCCTGCACAGGAGTCCCCGCCTCCAGGGCCGGCTGAACTGGGGCAAGGCCTAGATGCTGAAGAGCCTGCACCTGTGGCAGTGCATCAGGAGCTGGCCCCAGGTGAAGCCCTTCTGGCCCCAGAGAGGCTTGACGACTCAGTGGCCACAGGTGAGCCTCCTCCAGGGCCCAGTAACCCTTCGGCCTCTCCTGATCTGCAGAGGCTTAGAGCAGAGAGGCGAAGGGAACTGGTTGCCCCCAGGAGAAGTGCTCGCCTTAAGGCCAGAGGAGGCGGGGCTCCTGGGGGCCGGGACCGTCCCTGGCCTTAGAAGAGGATAAAAGCCCAGTCAGCCCGGCCCCAGGTTGCGGGAGCAACGTCGTTGTTGGCTTCGGACCTTCCTGTGTTCCTGATCCCTGCTCGGCCTCCTGTTCCTGACTATCCGGTACTCCTGTTCCCTGCTCGGCTTCCTGTTCCCGACCATCCGGTGTTCCTGTTCCCTGCACAGCCTCCTGTTCCAGTGTTCCTGTTCCCCGCCCGGCTCTCTGCCTCGGACCTCGCCCCTCTTCGTGTGGACTCTGCTACACCCAAGGTACCTTACCCCCGGGACCAGCACACATATGCAAGGAATTTCCGGGGGTTTTCGATGGGAAATTGGGACAGTATACGGGCCCCCCCATTGCTCTACAGCTTGACCCCGCAGTACGACCGGTCAGGCTCAAGGCCCGCCGGGTCCCGTTCGCCCTGAAACCCCGTATAGACGAGGAATTGGACCGGCTCGTGGAGCAAGGAGTGCTGGAGCCGGTGCCTAATGCCCCCTGGGAAACCCCAATCGTCACACCCGTCAAGCCTAATGGTTCGGTCCGCATCTGCGCAGACTACAAATGTACCATAAACAAGGCCCTCACGGCCCATGCATACCCAGTGCCAGTGGTCAGCCATGTTCTTGCCACCCTGGCTGGGTCGAAAATTTTTGGCAAGCTGGACTTGGCCCAAGCATATCAACAGCTGCCAGTAGATGAGGCCACAGCAGAGGCACAGACGATTGTGACGCACAGAGGAGCATTCAGGGTAAAGCGGCTGCAATTCGGTGTCAGCGTGGCACCAGGCATATTCCAGAATCTAATGGACTCGCTCCTTAAAGGGATTCCTGGCGTCACCCCCTTCTTCGATGATGTGTTGATTGCCGGGCCCACACCAGAGGAGTTTGAGGACCGCCTCCGCACCGTTCTGCACCGTTTCCAGACGGCGGGTCTCAAGGTGAAGCGGGAAAAATGTCTACTAGGAGTGCCTCAGGTGGACTTTCTGGGATTTATGGTGGACGCAGAAGGGGTCCACCCGACTGGGGACAAGGTACGGGCCATTTGTGATGCCCCAGCACCCAAGAACAAGACTGAACTTCAGGCCTTCTTGGGACTATTGAACTTTTACCATTCCTTCCTTCCCCACAAGGCGGCGGTAGCAGAGCCCCTACACAGACTCCTGGACAAGCGGGCCCCTTGGGTGTGGGGCCAGCGCCCGGAGGCTGCATTCCAGGCAGTCAAGGACTTGCTTGTCTCAAACTCGGTCTTGGCACACTTCGACGAGAGGCTGCCGGTGGTGCTAGCATGCGACGCCTCGCCCTATGGAATTGGCGCTGTCCTGGGACACCAACTCCCGGATGGAAGAGAGGTACCAGTGGCATACTTTTCCCAGACACTCAACGCAACCGAGCGGAACTACTCGCAAATCGACAAAGAGGGTCTGGCAATCGTGAAGGGAGTAAAAAAATTCCATGATTTCTTGTACGGGCGGCCCTTCACCGTGGTGACTGACCACAAGCCGTTGCTTGGCTTGTTTGCCCCTGAAAAGCAGACCCCCCAAGTGCTGTCTCCTCGCGTCCTCAGGTGGTCAATTTTCCTTGCCAGCTACCAGTATGCACTGATTCACCGTCCGGGGAAGGCGATGGGCCATGCGGACGCCCTCAGCAGGCTACCACTACCGGAAACAGGCCCCGACCCAGCACCTGCACAAGAGGTTATGAGCCTGGAGCTGCTTCCCGACCGCCCCATTCAGGCACAAGAAGTAGCACACCATTCCAAGAAAGATAGGGTCATCTCCCGGGTCCTGGACTGGGTGTGGAGGGGATGGCCCAGCAGCAGCCCTGGGCCAGAATTTGCTGGCTACACAACCCGCAAACATGAACTGTCGGCCCACAAGGGGTGCCTGTTATGGGGAAGCAGGGTTGTTGTTCCCCAGCCTCTCCGCAAAAGGGTCCTCACAGCCCTACACGAGACACACCCAGGGGTAGTAAGAATGAAGGCCCTTGCCAGGAGTTATGTGTGGTGGCCGGGGATCGACGGAGAGATAGAGGCCTGGGTCAAACACTGCCAGGCCTGCCAAGAATCCCGCCCAGATCCCCCAAGGGCCCCAGTCCAGTCCTGGGAGTCCGCCCGAGCACCATGGTCACGCCTGCATGTGGACTTCGCTGGCCCCTTTCAGGGGAAAACATTCTTCATAGTGGTAGACTCCTACACCAAATGGCTGGAAGTCGCACTGGTACCGTCCACTTCTACGTCCGCAGCCATCCGGGTACTACGCAGGCTGTTTGCAACCCACGGGCTCCCTGACACTCTCGTCTCAGACAACGGGACTGCATTTACGTCAGGAGAATTCCAAACCTTCACAGCGCAGAACGCCATCCACCACACCCGTTTGGCGCCATTCCACCCGGCCACCAATGGCCAAGCAGAACGCATGGTGCGGACCACCAAGGACACCCTTCGCCGCATGACGCAAGGGGATTGGGAGTACCGCCTTGCCACATTCCTTCTAGCACAGCACAGCACCCCCAGCTCAACGACTGGCCGGAGCCCCGCTGAACTACTAATGGGTCGGCGCCTTGCAATCAGATTGGACCGCCTTCACCCCGATAGAGCTCAGGATGAGGTAGTGGTGGGGGAAGGCAAGAACCCCCGGACCTTCGAGGCTCAGGACCCAGTGTACGCAAAGAATTTTGGGGCAGGCCCAGCATGGGTACCCGCCACAGTCACCAGGGTCACTGGCCCCGTGTCGTATGAGGTGCTAACGGATGGGGGGCAATGCTGGCGCTGCCACTGCGACCAGATACGGCGACGATTCCCGGGAGAAAACCAGGAGGAGGAAAGGGCAGAGGAGTCCCAAGGGAACAGAGGGGCAGTGAGGCCCATAGAGCACGAGGGGCCAGCAGGAGAGGAAGAATCAGTAAATACAGAGAGGACCTGCGAGGCCGAAAGGACACCGGAACCAGAACCACGACTGAGTGAGCCGGTTGCGCCAGACCAAACAGCCCCATCACAGCCAGCATCCTTGGAACACGAGCCAGAACCTGAACCCCGGACCAGGGAACACCCCAGGCCGCAACGCACACGTAGGCCGCCGGCGTACCTCGAGGACTATGAATGCGACCTCCCGGGCAGGACTGGAACTTAGAGGGGAGGGGTGTTATGTACTGAGTTGAATAGGATCCAAACTGCAGCAGTCTGATTGGTCCTAGAACAATAGGATCCAAAAGGCAGCAGTCTGATTGGTCCTAGAACAATAGGATTCAGAATGCAGCAGTCTGATTGGTCCTAGAACAATGCAGCAGTATGATTGGTTGGCAGGAACCACCCAATCATGCTCCAGATAGAAGTGAATCCACAACCTGATTGGCTTACAGTAGAATTCCGGAATTAGCCAATCATGTGCAGCCCATTGTGTAAATAATGTATATAAAGCAGATACTTTGAGGGGACTTTCATTCATTCCTCCTCACCACTATGAGCTGAATAAAGAGCATGAAATCACTTTGCGACTCTGAGTATATTTCACAGGGTGTCATCCCAACACTGAAGAAAGATCAGCGCAGGTCAGCACAAGAAGGGCAGACTAGGAAGTTTGGAGGTTCCTCTCTCTTCCTAAGCATTCTCATGCAAACGCAACAGCCGAGAGTGCTCACTGGAAGGACAGATTGTGAAGCTGAGGCTCCAATACTTTGGCCACCTCATGAGAAGAGAAGACTCCCTGGAAAAGACCCTGATGTTGGGAAAGATGGAGGACACGAGGAGAAGGGGATGACAGAGGACGAGATGGTTGGACAGTGTTCTCGAAGCTACCAGCATGAGTTTGACCAAACTGCGGGAGGCAGTGGAAGACAGGAGTGCCTGGCGTGCTCTGGTCCATGGGGTCACGAAGAGTCGGACACGACTAAACGACTAAACAACAACAACATATATAATAAATGTTCATAAATGTACCAATGTCTGGAGCAGCACAGGAAGACCTTCCTGAAATCATTTTGATTCCCTGAAACCATTTTGACTCCCAAACTGACCAAATGTTTTCTCTGCAAGCAAGGGTGTGTGTGTGTGTGGGGAACTTTCCCATTGTCTCAGGAAGTGGGTGATCACCATTTCAGAGGAATGGCCAGACTACCAGGAGAGGCAATCAGATAAGGCATTATCAGAAAACCTGCCAGACAGGAAAAACAACAACACTCAAATTTCTGCTGTAGACCGCCTTTTCTGTGATGTAGGTATGATGTTTGTGGGGGGTGTGGTCTTGGGTTACGCCCCTTCTGTGATGTATGTATGATGTATGGAGGGGTGGTCTTGAGCTCCAGGGCAGGGAATTTAAAATGTCTATATAAGGGCAGGCACACCTTTGTTTGGGGTCCTCCTCCTTTCCTGCGTGTGAGGGGAGCACCCTGTTGCAAGAGATCAATAAAGATCAGGCTTACTAGCTGCTTTGCTTCTTAATATTCTCTGGTTGGCCTCTGTTATTTTCTCCTACCAACAGGGAACCCACGTAAGAACTTTATATGGGCTCTTGGATACCCCATAAGGGAAGAAGGGCAGATTTTGTTTAAAGGTAAAGGGACCCCTGACCATTAGGTCCAGTTGTAGCCGACTCCGGGGTTGTGGCTCTCATCTCACTTTATTGGCCAAGGGAGCCGGCGTACAGCTTCCGGGTCATGTGGCCAGCATGACTAAGCCGCTTCTGGCAAACCAGAGCAGCGCACGGAAACTCCGTTTACCTTCCCGCCGGAGTGGTACCTATTTATCTACTTGCAGTTTGACGCGCTTTCAAACTGCTAGGTTGGCAGGAGCAGGGACCGAACAACGGGAGCTCACCCCGTCATGGGGATTTGAACCACCGAGCTTCTGATCGGCAAAGTCCTAGGCTCTGTGGTTTAACCCACAGCACCACCCGTGTCTTTGTTTACTACAAAGCTAAACAAGCTAGATCTTCAGGCCCCACTATCTTGCCCCCCCCCAATTTAAAGGAACAAAAACCTGGATGTACATTTCCAAAATATAAGATAAAAAACAAATGAAATAAAACCAGCAGACAGCAACAGTGTTTTGGGTTGTGTAGGCTCCTATTTGTTATGTGCAAATGGCTTTAGATACCTATTAGGTCCATAAATTACCATATAGCATTTATTCAACACAAAAAACAGCGGCAATTTGTTTTTGACAAAGGACAGCTGGACATATAAAGGGCCCCATTACCTTTAGGGTCTCATCAAACCAAAATCCAGCCCTGCACGCACACACACACACACACACACACACACACCCTTATGTAAAAAGAAAACAAGGACACGGGAATGTAGACTATGAATGACAACAATCTATCTGGGAGGAGTTGATAATATTATGCCTTCATGCAGAAAAGCGGACAGAGGAAAGTTTTTCTGCCCCTCTCATAACACTTGTGAACTTGTGAACACCAGCAAAGCTGGAAGATGGATTCAAAGTTAACAGAAGATTCTGTTGGACGATTCAAGACACATAAAAGAAAATACTTTTTTATGCAGCGTACAGTTTATTACGGAACTTGCTCCCACAGAAGCCACCATTTTTGATGACTTTAAAAGAGGATTAGACATATTCAGGGAGGAGAGGGCTTTGGGGGGCTTTGAGCCAGGATGGCGAGGCTTTTGCCTTCACATTTGAGACACTTGCTGTAACTGTTGTTCCCTACGCAGGGAACTTGGACGCACTCCAGCGCTGCTCTGCTCAAACACCTTCTGTTTTGACTTCATGGGTGCATTTGCTGCTAAGGCTTATCCTCTAACGCCAAGGTCTCAAGGAGGGGTTGGTGGTGATGGTAAGCTGAGATCAAGACACGCCCCTCCCTCATCTCTTCACTTTCGCTCTTCATTCCCGGCTGGAAGCACTGAACTGTTCGTCCTGCTGCGTCGGTGCTTTTTCTCCGGAGTTGAAAAACAATCACCTGGACGTCTCCGCTGAGCATCTACTACGAAGAGGTAAGCAGAGCATCTTTCATTCGTTCCTGTTTCTTAGAAAGAGGGTTTGGGAAAAGAAAGAGACAGTTGGGTCCAGGAACTGTCTTATGATTAGTAACTGCTAAGTTTTGCAGGCTGGAATTCTAAGACAGTCAGCAGGCGGGAGCTCATTCCAGGAACGATCCCTGGAGGTAACTTGGCAGGCCGTAGAGCAACAGTTTAGCACACCTCTCTATTTCATGAGGTCAATGTGAGCAAGTGAAATGTTGAGGGCTAGTAACTTGCAGACTTTTTTTTTTTTTGCTAAGCTACAGTAGACATCAGACCAGGGTGGATTTGATTTAAATCATGATTTAAATCACTAGTCAGTAAGACTTGATTTAAAATCAGAGGCTCACTATGTCAGGGTCCTACTGGAAGACCGGACAAATGCTAGAACATTAGCAGTGGCAAAGTTTTTATCGGTGGTTGCAAGAGCAAATGAGGCCTATATTCTAAACAAAATCCTTGTTTAACCTGGAGGTAGGCTGTATGAATTGTGTATTGCTTTGTAATGATTTGTTGGGTCTCTGGACCGTAATAAAGATTGATGATGATGATGATTGATGATGATGATTTAAATCATTTATTTTTTTATAGAAAGACTCATTCTTGCTGGTATAATCTTAACATTTGCAACCAGATGAAGGTTTCATTTTTGGAATAATAAATTTTCAGAGTAGTTTTTACAGTTATATCAAAAATTAGTGATTTGGTTATACAGTGGTACCTCGGGTTACATACGCTTCAGGTTATATACGCTTCAGGTTACAGACTCTGCTAACCCAGAAATAGTACCTCGGGTTAATAACTTTGCTTCAGGATGAGAACAGAAATTGGGCTCCGGCGGCACGGCAGCAGCAGGAGGCCCCATTAGCTAAAGTGGTGCTTCAGGTTAAGAACAGTTTCATGTTAAGAACGGACCTCCAGAACGAATTAAGTACTTAACCTGAGGTACCACTGTACTATTAGAAATACAAAGCTGGTAATTATGAAATTATTGTTTATATTTGGACAACTTTTCTGCTGTACTTTATTGGAAGGAGAAAAAATTCATTTCTTTAATAAGAATTTAAACAATTTATTTAACTAAAACAATAACATTATAGCATATGTATCCATGTTTGTTAACTGATGTAGTTAAATGATTAAAAAAACACAAACTTAGACTGAGTTTTAGCACACATGAAAAACTTAAAATAAATCCTTATTTCCTGATGAATAGCCTTTGGACTATACAGTGGTACCTCGGGTTACAGACGCTTCAGGTTACAGACTCCGCTAACCCAGAAATAGTACCTAGGGTTGAGAACTTTGCTTCAGGATGAGAACAGAAATTGTGCAGCTGTGTCGCGGTGGCAGCAGGAGGCGCCATAGGCTAAAGTGGTGCTTCAGGTTAATAACAGTTTCAGGTTAAGAACGGACCTCCAGAACGAATTAAGTACTTAACCCAAGGTACCACTGTAATGTAATTTAAATAGAAAACTATCTTTAGAAAGATTTTTCCTCCAAAAGCCTTTTATTTTAAAAATCCGATTTAAATAAAAAAAATCTGATTTAAATAAAAAAAAATTCCAATTTAAATAAAAAAAACCCGATTTAATTTTTTTTTTAAAAAAAATCATTGATTTTTATCCACCTTGCACCAGACAGTGGCTGAATGGATCTGAATGCATAGAGAACACACACACAGACAGACAAACCACTTTCCTAACTATATAGCAGATACATACATGGGCTGTGCTTCAAGAGGCGCTGTTTTCCCCTCAGTGAATGTGGATGCTGGATGTGAGCCAATGTATATAATCATAGAACTGCAGAGTCCAACCCTCTACAGTGCAAGAATATGCAGCTGTCGCGTATGGGGATCGGACCTCTGACCTTGGTGTCATCAGCACGACGCTCTAACCAACTGAGCTGCAAGGTTTCCCTGAAGCATCAGTTAAAATTCTTATGAAATAAATAAAATAAAGAAATTAAGGGCATCTATGAATGTCACACTGGTGTAAGAGCAACATATCGGGGATGGGGAATCTGTGGCTATATAGAGATCGTTCCCCCGTCAGTCCCAGTCAGCATGGCCAATATATGCTTTAGTAAGGTAAAGGGACCCCTGACCATTAGGTCCAGTTGTGACCGACTCTGGGGTTGTGGCACTCATCTCACTTTATTGGCCACGGGAGCCGGCGTACAGCTTCCGGGTCACGTGGCCAGCATGACTAAGCCGCTTCTGGTGAACCAGAGCAGCACACGGAAACGCCGTTTACCTTCCCGCCGGAGCAGTACCTATTTATCTACTTGCACTTTGTGCTTTCGAACTGCTAGGTGGGCAGGAGCAGGGACCAAGCAACGGGAGCTCACCCCATCGCGGGGATTTGAACCGCCGACCTTCTGATCGGCAAGTCCTTTTTTTTAAAAAAAATAATAATATTTATTACTTTTCCAACAATTTAAACACTACAAAGAAAAAGAACAATACAATACAATACAATACAATACAATACAATACAGAGACACTACATAACACTAACACATTAAACTAACAAAACAAAACAAAACAAAACAAAAAGAGTTTAAAACACATCAAACAATTTCAGTATCTTATCTTTCATTCACTTATTTCCACGACCTCCTCACACCTCCCTTTTTGTATTCCACTTCTGTTAATTGTTTCAGACGTGATCGGCAAGTCCTAGGCTCTGTGGTTTAGCCCACAGCGCCACCCGCATCCCTGTTAATATATGCTTTAATGTACATCTATTATCTCATCCCAATTCTGTAGGTTTCCAAGATGGGAGAAGGACAAGGATCAACGCAGCCTCCGGAAAATCTGAATAGTAAATATCAGTTCTTTCGCAGAACCACAGCATTGTAGAATTGGAAGGGGTCCCGAGGGTCATCTAGTCCAACCCCCTACAATGGCAGGAATCTCAACTAAACCATCCATGACAGATGACCATCCAACCTCTGCTTAAAAACCTCCGAGGAAGGAGGACTTTCTGAGGGAGTTGGTTCCACTGTTGAACAGATGTTGCCATCAGAGTGTTATTCCTGATGTTTAGTCAGAATCTCCTTTGTTATGGTTATATGTGGCCACTGACCTGTATTTCAAATGTAGGGAACTATGGGCCCTCCAGATATTGTTGGGCGGCAATTCCCATCAGCTCCAGCAAGCAAAGCCAGGGGCAAAGGATTATGGGACTTGTGGTTCAGTAGCATCTGGAGGCCCAAAGATCCCACAAACTTGCTATATATCAAAGTTAGCCTGCTGTCCTCTGGTGTGCTGTGTTAGGGGAATGGGGACAGTTTCCCCCTCACCTATCAACCAGTTTCCATCACTTGTTACGTTGCCATTATAGTTCTCGAAATAAGCCTACAGTTTATGTTCTGAAGAATGGATATTGGAGGTGGGTGCAATGGCCTTTGCTGCTGGGGTCAGTGGCGTAGTGTGGGTTGTCAGCACCCGGGGCAAGGCAAGTAATTTGCGCTCCCTAACCTGTGGATTTGCGCCCCCTAACCCGTGGATTTGCGCCCCCTAACCCTAACCCCCAGATGTTGCGCCCGGTGCGGCCGGCCCCCCCTGCACCCCCCACGCTACGCCACTGGCTGGGGTGGAGCTTCCCTAAAGAGGTAGCAACTATTGGAGGAGAATGTGAAAACCATGCCACTCCTGCCGCAAGTTCTGTCTACATGTGTCCAGGAAATGGAGTACAGTGGTACTTCGGAAGTTGAACAGAATCCGTTCCGGAAGTCCGTTTGACTTCCAAAACGTTCGGAAACAAAGGCGCGGCTTCCGATTGGCTGCAGCAAGCTCCTGCAGCCAATCGGAAGTCACAGAAGTCGCCTCAGACGTCCGGGTTCCAAAGAACATTCACAAACCGGAACACTCACTTCCGGGTTTGCGGTGTTCAGCAGCCAAAATGTTCGACTCGCAAGGTGTTTGGGATCCAAGGTACAATTGTATTCTTGTTAGATCAGATCAAAATCCTGTTTGCTCCAGCACTGTCTCCTTCTCTCACTTCTTCCCTTTTTCTGCCGGACTTGTAGGACTTTCTCGACTGAATATTTCATGTTTGTTCATACTTTGTCCATGGGTTGAACGCGATAAGAAATCAATGCCGATAGACTTGGCAGAGTTTAAGGAACTGGATGCCTACGCACAGAAGGTTTGCTTTCTCTTATTGTGATATATTCAGTGTGGAATAATAGTCCAGCAAATAATCTGCTAGGATGCTCAGGTTTTCAATGGGCATTTGGAATTTGAGAGTACTTTCAAGTAACCACTCCTGAGAGGAGGCAACTTATTCTGTCCACATCGAATAACAAACATCGTAAGTCACAATACGGTGCTCCCATTTTCTGCATGGTTAACATAAAAAGTGCCTATCACGAAGGCTGCAAACACTGCCCCCCGCCCCCGAATCCTGCAACTGTTGTTTATCCCTCATAGAGCTAAGATTCACAGCACCCCTTAACTATTGTTCACAGGATTATTTGAGGGCGGGGCTTGTGCATTAATTGTACAGTATGGTGTGGAGTACGCAGTTATACAGTGGTACCTCAGGTTACATATGCTTCAGGTTACATACGCTTCAGGTTACAGACTCCACTAACCCAGAAATAGTACATCAAGTTAAGAAATTTACCTCAGAATGAGAACGGAAATCATGCTCTGGGAGTGCAGCATTAGCGGGAGGCCCCATTAGCTAAAATGGTGCTTCAGGTTAAGAACAGTTTCAGGTTAAGAACAGACCTCCGGAACGAATTAAGTACTTAACCCAAGATACCACTGTACTTAGATATTTGGCAATAACATTACTTTGGCAGCTGCTTTGCTTTTAAAATTAAGGTGATAACCAGTGCTATTTTTCTAGAAAAAGAGGTGCCAGAATTTACCAGGAACACCTTCCTTGTTCTCTTAAAATGACAATGGCACCCACTTGAGAGGTGCTGGAACTGAATTCCTGTGAGTTCTGGCTGAAAAAGGACTCAAAAGTCAGGTGAGAATCAACAACCGTGGTTGTGACTCAGTGCTGATTCCCCAATCCTGCCAGGGCTGACTAAGTAGCCAGGGTAGTGCCGGATTTACATACAAGCTAAACAAGCTATAGCTCAGGGCCCCACTTTCTTAGGGGCCTCCAAAACATTTAAAAGAAAAACACACACACCTGGATATACATTTCCAAAATATAAGATAAAAAAATAAATAAAATAAATCCTACATACAGCAACAGTGTTTTGTGTTGTGTAGGCTCCTATGATGCAAGTAATGGGCCCTGACTGCTAGCCCGCTCCCTAAAATATCACTGGTTTGCTCATTTCTATATATAGGGGACAGTGGTACCTCGGGTTACATATGCTTCAGGTTACATACGCTTCAGGTTACAGACTCCGCTAACCCTGAATTAGTACCTCGGGTTAAGAACTTTGCTTCAGGATGAGAATAGAAATCACGGCAGCGGGAGGCCCCATTAGCTAAAGTGGTCCTTCAGGTTAAGAACGGACCTCCGGAACAAATTAAGTACTTAACCCGAGGTACCACTGTACCTACATTCTGCATGGACTGGTTGCATGACAACATGTGCAAATGGCTTTAGATACCCATTAAAAAGGTAAAGGTAAAGGTACCCCTGCCCGTACGGGCCAGTCTTGACAGACTCTAGGGTTGTGCGCTCATCTCACTCTAGAGGCCGGGAGCCAGCGCTGTCCGCAGACACTTCTGGGTCACGTGGCCAGCGTGACAAGCTGCATCTGGCGAGCCAGCGCAGCACACGGAACGCCGTTTGCCTTCCCGCTGGTAAGCGGTCCCTATTTATCTACTTGCACCCGGGGGTGCTTTCGAACAGCTAGGTTGCCAGGCGCTGGGACCGAGCAACGGGAGTGCACCCCGCCGCGGGGATTCGAACCGCCGACCATGCAATCGGCAAGTCCTAGGCACAGAGGTTTTACCCACAGCACCACCCGCGTCCCTAGATACCCATTAGGTCCATAAATTACCCTATAGCATATATTCAACACAAAAAAGAGCGGCAATTTGTTGTAAACAAAGGACAGCTGGACATATAAAGGGCCCCATTACAGGGCTGGCTGGCTGGCTGGCTGGCTGAATGCTTCCCCACAATCCAACACATGTACAACCCAGACATTACGAAGGGGATTTGGATTGTAGCTGAAGATTGTGGACATTGTATGCACACTGGAAAATTGAAAGGTTAATCATGCTTCTCCCTTCAGAACTACTTTTACCGAGGGCTAAGTTTTTGGCAAATTTAATAACTGATTGATTGATTGTTCAGCTCAAACACATACACTTAATCGTCTGTGCAACCCTGCGCATTTTGACTCAGAAGGAAGCTCCACTGAATTCAATCGCACCGAGAGTCTTGTAAGTGCCTGTACAATTGCACCCTAAATTTTCTTTAAACAAGTGGAAGCCTTAGATAGAAGAAGGAACTGAGTACCGCTCCTCCATATTAACTGCTACCAAATCTATTTACCTTTTGTGAAACAGGTGAATGTCAAGGATAGCGTGGAAAACCTGGTGAGCGTCTTGCTCCAAAAAGCCCACAGTGACCTGGAGAAAGTCCGAGCCATTTGGGTGTGGATTTGCCATCATATTGGTAGGTGGAGGTGCCATCTTTGCATTCTGGCGTTCTTTTGCCTCTGACAACTGCCCACAAGTCCCCATCCCTTACCTAACTGTAGATAAAATCAGTGCTCTACAACACAAGCAGCAAAGTTGTATGTTGGTGGCTGCTGCTTCTTTTATTTGGATAATCTGCAGTTAGGCTTGTATATACCATGCCTTTAAAGCACATTCAAAGCACATTCTTTCCCCTCGAAAGAATTATGGGCACTGTGGTTTGTTAAGGATAGCTGGGAACTCTGTGAGGGGTAAACCATAGCGCCCAGAATGCTTTGAGGGAAAGAATGTGCTTCAGATGTGCTTTAAAGGTATTGCGTGCGCATAGATGAAGACACAATGTAATAGCTTTTCAATAACTCCCAGCCTGGACCACGTTGCTTCAGCTGTTTTTTAAAACCTGGTGTCCCTACCAAACCCACACCAAGTGTGACTGTTGCAGCTCCTTTTTCATTGTGCGCTGCAAACTTTGGGGTGACATTTCACAAATGTCTTTATTTCTCCAGAATATGATGAGGAAGGCTGCCGTGACAGAGAGAAGCTGGCTTTAAAGCCAGCCGATGTCCTTCGGTCAGGAAAGACTATTTGTTCTGGATATTCTCTACTCTTTGCAAAGATGTGCAGGTAACTCTTTTGGCCTCAGCCATCATGGCAAACAGCTGTTACTTGGCAGGGACGATGGGAGATCTGCAGAGCCACAGGTTCCCCAACCCAGCACCAAACTATGAATGCTCCTGAAGCAAACTTTGAGATATCACTTGATATTGGTTGGTTAGAGCATTGTGCTGATAAAACCAAGATTGCAGGTTTGATCGTTGTATGGTAGGGCTGCCATATGTTTTGAATTTCCCGGATATTGCCAGCATTCATCCATCGAAAATGGCGTCTGGGTGAACTTTTGGGAAGTCAGTTTAAAATGTCTGGGGAAACCCTGTTGCATGGCAGCCCATAGTGTTGATTATTTGGAGATTTTCCCAAAAAAGCTGAACAACTTTGCCCCCCAAAAAGCGCAACAACCCTACCACATGGGACAACTGCATATTCCCAGACTAGAAGAAGGCATATACAGTGGTACCTCGGGTTACATATGCTTCAGGTTACATACGCTTCAGGTTACAGACTCACCTAACCCAGAAATAGTGCTTCAGGCAAAGAACTTTGCTTCAGGATGAGAACAGAAATTGTGCTCCAGCGGCGTGGCGGCAGCAGGAGCAGAACGAATTAAGTTCTTAACCCGAGGTACCACTGTATTCACTGGAAATCCTGCTTGGTCCCTCCCCACCAAACACTGTGTGTACATTTTAAAACCTCTTCTTGCTGCCTGAAAAGCATCAGCTAGATTCCTCTCTCCTTCTTTTCAAAATATAAGCCGATTCTGCTTATAACATGAATTTATACACCAGTGCAACATACAAACTACCATGCCTTTATAGCAGGAGTGAGGACCTGGGCCTTCCAGGTGTTGCTTAGCTACAAGTCCCATCAGCCCTAGCAAGCTTGACCAATGGCAACGTCCGGAGAGCCAAAGATTCCCCCTACCTGTGATACACAAATGAACGAGACAGGCTGCAGCCACGATTGGGCCTGTTAGCACTTACTGAGCCATGGCTTTTCTGCAAAGGAAAGTACAGTGGTATCTCGGGTTACATACGCTTCAGGTTACACACTCCGCTAACTGAGAAATAGTACCTCGGGTTAAGAATTTTGCTTCAGGATATGAACAGAAATCGGGCTCTGGCGGTGCGGCGGCAGCAGGAGGCCCCATTAGCTAAAGTGGTGCTTCAGGTTAAGAACAGTTTCAGGTTAAGTACGGACCTCCGGAACGAATTAAGTACTTAACCCGAGGTACCACTGTAGTGGTCTTGTGCGGAACTTCTGTTTTCTCCATAAAAATCCCACTCTCCTTATCTCTGTTGTGGAAAAAAATGAAGGATGGCCATTCCAGTCCAATAAAACAAAACAAAACAAAAGCAATGAAAGGAGCCAGTCCCCTTGGCAACAAGGGTGTTCCTGAATCCCTTTCTTTCCCCCTCAGTCTTGCAGGGATACGGTGTAGGTATTTGGTCGGCAGAACAAAGAACATGAAGAGGCACGCCTGGAATGCTGTTTATCTTGATGGAAAGTGGCATCTTCTGGACTGCACATGGGGAAGATGCGGGATCCTCGGCAGGTACGTTGCGGGGAAATAGAAAGCCAATCATAGTGCGGGGCACCATGATGTACAGTGGTACCTCGGGTTACATACGCTTCAGGTTACAAACTCTGCTAACCCAGAAATAGTGCTTCAGGTTAAGAACTTTGCTTCAGGATGAGAACAGAAATCGTGCTCTGGTGACGCGGCGGCAGCCGGAGGCCCCATTAGGTACAGTGGTGCTTCAGGTTAAGAACAGTTTCAGGTTCAGAACGGACCTCCGGAACAAATTAAGTACTTAACTAGAGGTACCACTGTAACCTGGTTGACTTCCTTTGTTATCTTGGGTTTTCTGTTTGGCTTGGTCCACTTCTTGGGGTTTGTGATTGGATGGCCAAAGGGATGACCATTATAAGCTGGTGGAATAAGAATTACTGTATTTTTCGCTCTATAAGACGCACCCGACCATAAGACGCACCTAGTTTTTAGAGGAGGAAAACAAGAAAAAAATATTCTGAATCAAATGTTGTTGAAGAGGAAGGAGGAAGGAGGATCAGGCTAAGGAGGAGCTGCCGGTCCGTCCACCCCTTTGAGGAAGCTGGATCTGCTGGCCGCCTAGCAGGGTTGCCCCTGCTGGGGGGATCGGAGGAGGCAGGCGAGACGAAGCAACACTCTTCAACGAAGCGGGAGGAGGAAAGGAAGGGAGCCCTTACGGAGCCCCTTTGTGATGGCCTGGGATTCGGACTCAGAGGCTGAACCTGAGGAATCCCAGCCTGCACAGGATTCCCCGCCTCCAGAACCAGCTGAGCCAGGGCTGGGGCTTGAGCCTGAAGGGTCCTCACCTGTGCTGGATCCTCAGGTGCAGGCACCAGCTGAGTCTGCTCTGGCTCCTGAGGGGATGGAGGACCCATTGCCTGCAGGTGCTCCACTCTCAGCCCCATCAGAGGAAGCTGAGGTTGCCTCTGGGTCCAGTAACCCTCCAGCCTCTCCTGAGCTGCAGAGGCTCAGGGCAGAGAGGCGGAGGGAACTAAGTTCCTGCAGGAGGAGTGCTCGCCTCCGGGCCAGGAGAGGCGAGTCACCTGTGGACCAGGGCTGCCCTATGCCTCGGGGCAGATAAAAGCTGATCAGCCCCAGTCCCAGGTTGCGGGAGCAGCATTGTTGCTAGCCTGTTCCTGCCTGCACCCTGTCCTGCTCTTCTGCCAGAGTTCCTGACCTCACCCGACTCCCTGCCTTGGACCCTGCTTAAGCTTTGACGGACAGCCTCCATACCGCACCATCAACCTCGGACTGGACTCGGACCTCACCTCTTGGTTAGCCCCCGGGACCAGCACACCCTTCCTTTCCTCCTCCCACTTCGCTGAAGAGGCACTGCTCTGCTCTGCTCTGCTGGCTTCAGCGATAGCTGCGCAGCCTGCATTTGCCCATAAGACGCACACACACTTCCCCTTACTTTTTAGAAGGAAAAAAGTGCGTCTTATAGAGCGAAAAATACGGCAAGCCATTGGCATGGAGCGTCACAGTGGCGGGGGAAACAAGGAAACTCCACCACCACCTATCCTCTCAAATGGTTCATTTGAGTATGTTGGGCTATGCGTGCAAGATTTGGGGGTTCTGGAGGTGGGTCATTCATTGCAACGCAGCAGACTTCATCGACCTAGTGCCCTGCAGCAGTTTTCAACACCCATCACCCAGTGCCAGATTTATATATGAGCTAAACAAGCTATAGTTTAGGGCCCCGCTCTCTTGGGGGGGGGGGCTCCCAAAAATGTAAAGGAAACAAAAACTGGACGTACATTTCCAAGATACAAGATAAAAAACAAATAAAATAAAACCTACATACAGCAACAGTGTTTTGTTTTGTGTTATGTAGGCACCTATGATGTGAGTAACGGGCCCCGCCTGCTAGCCTGCTCCCTAAAATATCACTGGTTTCCTCATACAGCTGGACATATAAAGGGCCCCATTACCTTCAGTGGCTTAGGGCCTCATCAAACCTAAATCTGGCCCTGCCATCACCCCTGACCTTTGGACATGCTAGCTGGGATTGATGAGATACAGAGTTCAGCATCATCTGGAAGGAATCAGAAGGCTAGTTTAGCGTGTCCCCCAAAGCCTAAACTGTGGCTAATGTTGACTATGGTTTGTTTAAACCAGCTAGCTTGATACACCATGGTTTGAATTTGTCAGTCCATCCGATGTGGGCGAGAAGAGAAGTTGTAGGTGCTTGAAAGCAGGAGCTAGTTTCCAAACCTTTCATAGCCAAGAGAGGGAGGAGGTGGGGGAAAGTGGGAGCCTGGGGCTCACGTTGGTTCATTCTCAGCATGCTAAACTGTGGTTTCACTTGCCATCTGAACTGGGCCTGTAAGCATTCTAACGCTGCTCTTTGTCCTTTTGCAGATGCAACGACTACTACTTCCTTACGCACCCTGTTCTGTTTGTTGAGAATCACCTCCCAGATGACCCCAAGTGGCTGCTTCTCAAACAGATAATGATGTGTGCAGCAGTTGCATTTATTTCCAAAAGAAAGGCGCAAAATTAAGTACAGTGGATGCTCGGGTTGCGAACATGATCTGTGTGGGATGCACGTTCGCAACCCGCAGCACTCGCAACCCGCGTCTGCACATGCGCAGGTTGCGACTTGGCACTTCTGCGCATGCGCAAAGTGCAATTTTGCGCTTCTGCGCATGCGCGACCGCCGAAACCCAGAAGTAACCCATTCTGGTACTTCCAGGTTTCGGTGGTCTGCTACCCAAAAAACCGCAACCTGAAGCGTCTGTAATGACTGAATACAGGTATCCAATATACAGGTATGACTGTATATTGGAAATCCTCATATAAATTTCCGATGCTCTTGAAGAAAAGCCCTATGCTTCGCTGGATCATAGGTCAACGAATAGGTGACAGAAGCAACATTCTAGGCTTTTGATGGGGATCTTTTTACTCTTTAAAATCAAGGTGTGTTTATGTAAAACCTTAATAAATATTTCTAAAAATAAAAATAAAATCAAGGTGTGTTTGTACTGTCCGATTTGCTGCCCTCTTATACTTGTAAATCTTACTGTCTGAAAATATAATCCTTTCATTTTCATTTCATGCAATAAACCAATTTTTCTTCCTTCCTCCTGTGTGTGAACTTATTGAGACATAACATTGAGCATGAATTTGTAACAGACACGTGTTTAACCCCAGTAAAAGAGCCTAAAACTCTTGGGAGTGTTCATAGAAATATGTGTGCATGATCGACATGTGTACAGGTCCAGACACACATTTTGTAGCAGTATGTTTTCCTGAAGTTATTATGAGCCTTTTATGAGTAAGAGGGTGAAATTTTCTGCCTCGGACCCACTCCCAAACTGCTTTCTGTTGCATGAAGAAAACATGTCATCTTCTGGGCACTGCGATGTCTCCCAGTACGTTTCCGAGCACAATTCAAAGTGTTGGTGCTGACCTGTAAAGCCCTAAACAGCCTCGGTCCAGTATACCTGAAGGAGCATCTCCACCCCCATCATTCAGCCCAGACACTGAGGTCCAACTCCAAGGGCCTTCTGGCAGTTCCCTCACTGCGAGAAGCCAAGTTACAGGGAACCAGGCAGAGGGCCCTCTTGGTAGTGGTGCCCGCCCTGTGGAACGCCCTCCCACCAGATATCAAGGAAATAAACAACTACCTGACATTTAGAAGACACCTGAAGGCAGCCCTGTTTAAGGAAGTTTTTTAATGTTTGATGTTTTATCGTGTTTTTAATATTCTATTGGGACCCATCCAGAGTGGCTGGGGAAACCCAGCCAGATGGGCGGGGTATAAATAATAAATGATGATGATGATGATGATGAAGTAGTCAGCAGGGGAATATCCACCCCTCCGCACATTTTTTAAACGGCTTCTGTATTTGGCTAATTTTCTTACCTTTGAAAAAATAATAATTATTTTTTGCTCTTTCTTACCTTCAGGAGCTTTCCCCCCAAAAGGAAACTGAGCAAGATAAAATTTAGCTTCTTTTAAGAGATCAAAGGGGCTTATATTTTCCCAAGAAGGTTCATTTTTATGTTAAAGATCCACATGAAAGTTTTCGAATTTTGCTTGAATGGCAAACTCATGTGGAGAGACCTTGATAGAACACGGTTGTTTACAAAGGCACATTTCAGCAGTATTGGGTGGTTGTTCCCTGCGGCAAGGCAAGAAACCTTCAGCTCCTAAGGTCACGTTTTGTATCTTTGGAGCAGGGATGGGGAACGTCCGACCCCTGGGAAAATCTTGCCCCCCCTTCAACATTTGGCCCATGGGACCATTCTTGGCAAACCATGGCCAATCCTCTCTACACCTCCTGTCATGCAGGTATGGGTGGGGCTTGACTGAGAGGGTGTGGCTTTCCAAAGCTGCTTTGTGCAGCTCCCAAAACATCTGCCAACCAGCTGGTTGTTAGGGGCCTCTGAAGCAATGCAGAAAGCAGGGACCCATTGCTAAGCAGGATTGGTCCCCCTTCATATCTGCTGATCTAAAGGGAGACCAAGCCTGGTGTGTTCGGCTGAGCCATGGCGCCAGTGGCGTAGCGTGGGTTGTCAGCACCCGGGGCAAGGCAAGTAATTTGCGCCCCCTAACCCGTGGATTTGCGCCCCCTAACCCGTGGATTTGCCCTAACCCCAGATGTTGCGCCCGGTGCGGCCGGCCCCCCCTGCACCCCCCACGCTACGCCACTGCATGGCGCTCCTGGCAGAGAGCTCTCTGGTGTGCCGAAACTCAGCACTAAGCAAGATTGTGCCCCCACCCCTCATTAGGAGAGGGGGAGATCCTTCTTAGTGCTAGTTCAGCAGAGAGATTGGGCATGCCAGGCTCCCTGCAGGGAGCTCACAGGCAATCCTGAACTGAGCCCTAAAAAGGAAGGAGAGAGAAGTTGCTTCTCTTCCCCTTGAAGTCTTGCTGTGCTCTTAAAGAGAGAGGTGGAGACTCCCAAAGGCTTCTCCCCCACTCCTGTTATGCCTGATCTAATTGAAATGCTAAAATCGGTCCTTATAGTCCTTTCCCCTCTTCCCTTTTAGGTCTTAAGGAACGCGGGTGGTGCTGTGGTGTAAACCACTGAGCCTCTTGGGCTTGCCAATTGAAAGGTCGGCAGTTCGAATCCCTGCGATGGGGTGAGCTCCAGTTGCTCTGTCCCAGCTCCTGCCAACCTAGCAGTTTGAAAGCACACCAAAGTGCAAGTAGATAAATAGGTACCACTGTGGCGGGAAGGTAAACAGCGTTTCCGTGCACTCTGGTTTCGGTCACGGTGTTCCGTTGCGCCAGAAGTGGTTTAGTCCTGCTGGCCACATGACCCATAAAGCTGTTTGTGAACAAACGTTGGCTCCCTTGGCCTAAAAGTGAGATGAGCGCCACAACCCCATAGTTGCCTTTTACTGGACCATCCAGGGGTCCTTTATCTTTTACCTTATGGAAGTGAAAGGGATTTTGACCCACAGACAGATGCTGATAAGGATCTAGAACATAGAACCAAAAAGATCCCCCATCCCAGCTGTAATTAATTAAGCTTATAAGCTATCTAATTACTAAATATATCAGCTCATAACTATCATGTTATTGGCCTAAGCCATGGGCAGGCAAACTAAGGCTGGGGGCCGGATCCGGCCCAATCGCCCTCTAAATCTGGCCCGCGGACGGTCCTGGAATCTGCGTGCTTTTACATGAGTAGAATGTGTCTTTTTATTTAAAATGCATCTCTGGATTATTTGTGGGGCATAGAAATTTGTTCCATTTTTTTGTTCAAAATATAGTCCAGCCCCCCACAAGGTCTGAGGGACAGTGGACTGGCCCCCTGCTGAAGAAGTCTGCTGACCCCTGGAAGCTCATCTGAGTTTGTTCATAACCTAACCTAACCTAACATATTGTGATGGCCTCCAATTTGGATGGTATTAATAGAGGATTTGGGGACGCGGGTGGTGCTGTGGGTTAAACCACAGAGCCCAGGATCAGAAGGTTGGCGGTTTGAATCCCCGTGACGGGGTGAGCTCCCATTGCTCGGTCCCTGCTCCTGCCAACCTAGCAGTTTGAAAGCACATCAAAGTGCAAGTAGATAAATAGGTACCGCTCTGACAGGAAGATAAATGGCGTTTCCGTGCGCTGTTCTGGTTCGCCAGAAGCGGCTTAGTCATGCTGGCCACATGACCCAGAAGCTGTATGCCGGCTCCCTCGGCCAATAAAGCTAGATGAACACCACAACCCCAGAGTCGGTCACGACTGGACCTAATGGTCAGGGGTCCCTTTACCTTTAATAGAGGGTTAGGCAAATTCATGGAGAGGATTGCTATCCATGGCTATAAGCCAAGGAGGCAGCAAGGCTCCAGCTGCTGGAGATCACAGGAAGGGAGAGGGCTCTTGTGCACGGATCCTGCTTGCAGTTGCTGCTATCCCACGGGCCACTGTGAGAACAAGAGGCTGTTCTTATGGAGTAGAGGAAATGAGCAGCAGAGACACCTGCCGTATCTTTGTTCCCCCACGCTGGGAGCTTGGACACACTCCAGCTAAAAACATCTTATGATTGCCGTTTGTTTTCACTTCACAGGTGCCATTCCTGCTACTCCTCTGTCCTAATTGCCAAGGTCTCAAGGAGGGGGGTGGTGTTGGCAACCTCAGATCAAACCCTGCTCTGCCCTCACCTTCACCCTCGCTTGGGCACTTCGTTCCTGGGTGAAAGCGCTTAATTCATTCCCTTTGACTCTGCCGAGTCGCGAATATATGGTGCTATTACAATTTGTTGGAAAAGAATATGTAAGGAAAACAATAAAAATTCACTCGGGTAAAAGAAAGCGCTTAATTCATCCTGCAGCAATACTTTTTCCTCCAAAGCAGAAAAATAATCACTCGGACGTCTTCTACTTCAAAAAGGTAACCAAGGCATCTTAATTTACTTGCGTTTCTTAGAAAGAGGGTTTGGGAAACTCAACAACTGACTGGGGTTCAGAACTGTCTAATTACTAGTAACTAGTGAAATTTGAGGACTGGGATTCTAGGCAGGAGCTGATTTCAGGCACAGTCCCTGCAGGGTAAACAACCCAGTGGAAAAGGCGTTGACGCTTACACAGTTAAATAAAAAAGCAGACTTCTGACTGTAAAGAAAACAAATCCCTTGTCTTATTAGCGTACAAAACGTAATAGGATCATTAAATTATATTTGAGTGTATGGTGTAGAACGTATACTGATGTTATCTAGAAAATGGAATTCATGGGAATTAATACAAAATAAAATATTTGAAAGTAAGGCACCTTAAAAGGTAAAGGGAAGCCCGGCCATTAGGTCCAGTTGTGACTGACTCTGGGGTTGCGGTGCTCATCTCGCTTTATTGGCCAAGGGAGCTGGCGTATAGCTTCCAGGTCATGTGGCCAGCATGACTAAGCCGCTTCTGGCGAACCAGAGCAGCGCATGGAAACACCATTTACCTCCCCGCCAGAGTGGTACCTATTTATCTACTTGCACTTTGACGTGCTTTCGAACTGCTAGGTTGGCAGGAGCACGGACCGAACAATGGGAGCTCACCCTGTCGTGGGAATTCGAACCGCCAACCTTCTGATCGGCAAGTCCTAGGCTCTGTGGTTTAACCCACAGCGTCACCCACGTCCCTCTAAGGCACCTTACACATGATTAAATTCAAAGGCGATTTGGCATTTCTTCATGACATAGACTAGCAAAACCATCGTTTTCAAGACACAAGCTTAGCAGATCTGGAACTAATACCTGATGATCTGACAAAATCAAGAGTCTTTACTTGGACTTTGTTATTTTAACTCACGTGCAACTACTCATTCTACATGCCTATTTTTATAGTTGTGTTTTTCACCTTTTGAATTTCATCTGTTATAACTGTCCTCTCTGTTTGGGACTGAACCAGGGATCTTCTGCTCTGCCACTAAGCTACAAACCTTTCCCTAAAGGCAGAATTCAGTGCAGTGGCTGAAGCTCAAACGACAACATGATCCTCAGGCAATTGCCTTGCCCTCTGCAACATCCTTTTTTGTGTTTCCACTCCTAGGGATGGTGCCGTAAGGTTTCAGACCATCTTCCATTGCCATCTTGTGGCCAATAGGAATTAAAATAGGTGTTTGGGTGTTGTTTTGTTTAAAAAGAAGTACAGTGGTACCTTGGTTCTCAAACACCTTGGTACTCAAACAACTTGGAACCCAAACACTGCAAACCCGGAAGTAAGTGTTCCGGTTTGCGAACTTTCTTCAGAAGGTGAATGAGCTCCGTTTTGAGTGTTACGCTTCCCTTTTGAGTGCCACACTTCCGTTTTGAGTGTTACGCTGAGGTCTGTCTGTTTTTGCTATTTATTTTATGTTTTTGTTTTGAGGGCTCTTTTTGTTTTTGTTTTTGTGACTGTGTGGAACCTAGTTCAGCTACTGATGGATTGTGTGACTACAGTACATTGTTTATTGCTTTCATTTTATAGATCGATGGGCTCGTTGGATAGTAAAATTCATGTTAGGGGTTGTTTTAGGGGTTGTTTTTAAAAGTCTGGAACGGATTAACCCATTTTGCATTACTTTCTATGGGAAACCATGCCTTGGTTTTGGAACACTTTGGTTTTGGAAGGAACTTCTGGAACGGATTAAGTTTGAGAACCAAGGTATCACTGTATTCATTCCTTTTTGTAAATGGCTTTGGTATTTACCTTTAAGGTCAAGTGGTATATAAACTTTATAAACCTAATTACAGTGGTACCTCGGGTTACAGACACTTCAGATTGCAGACTCCGCTAACCCAGAAATAGTACCTCAGGTTAAGAACTTTGCTTCAGGATGAGGACAGAAATTGCACGGCGGCAGCAGGAGGCCCCATTAGCTAAAGTGGTACCTCACGTTAAGAAAAGTTTCAGGTTAAGAACGGACCTCCGGAATGAATTAAGTACTTAACCTGAGGTAGAAGATAAAGGTAAAGGTCCAGTCGTGGCCGACTCTGGGGTTGCGGCGCTCATCTCGCTTTATTGGCTGAGGGAGCCGGCATACAGCTTCCGGGTCATGTGGCCAGCATGACTAAGCCGCTTCTGGCGAACCAGAGCAGCGCACGGAAACGCCGTTTACCTTCCACCAGAGCAGTATCTATTGATCAACTTGAACTTTGACATGCTTTTGAACTGCTAGGTTGGCAGGAGCAGGGACCGAGCAACGGGAGCTCACCCCGTCACGGGGATTCGAACCGCCGACCTTCTGATTGGCAAGTCTTAGGCTCTGTGGTTTAACCCTCAGCACCACCCGCGTCCCTCTTAACCCGAGGTACCACTGTAATAAAAATGGATATGCTCCGGGGGGGCGGGGGCGGGTTGAGGAGATGCCTGGCCGAAACATCAAGCTTGCAGGTTGTCTGGTTAAAGAAATCTCCCTACTGTTAGCATTTGGAGCTAAATGTTGGCAGAAGCTGAATGGAAGCAGAATCCCTTTTGGAGGAAAGCACTTGAATCTGGCTACAATCAGGAAAATAAGAGACCTAATATTTATTATTGGAAATACATGTGTGATAGGAAAGATTCTAGATCTGTCTGGCTAAGGTGGAGGTGCAATAAGCATATGTTTGGTCTTGCAACTCAAACAAAGTATGCTCCCATTATGTATGGCATCATGGAGGAGGAAGGGAAGGAGGAAGGAGGTGAGATCAGCAACCCTGTGATTGTCAATGTAACATTGAGGGCTTATCCACACTTCCATTTCCTCTGCTCCTTCCAGGTATGGTCCGTGCTTTATAGCTCTGTGAGCGCTCTTTTTTTGCCCCAGAACATTCCCCTAAAACGCGCTCTTTGGTGCTAATTCAGAGCAAACGTCAATCTGCAGAAAACCCAAACTGACGTTTGTGCAAGTTTAACCTGGTCAGCCTTTACAATACAGTGGTACCTCAGGTTAAGCACTTAATTGGTTCCGGAGGTCTGTTCTTAACCCAAAACTGTTCTTAATCTGAAGCACCACTTTAGCTAATGGGGCCTCCTGCTGCCGCCGCACCGCCGGAGCACGATTTCTGTTCTCATCCTGAAGCAAAGTTCTTAACCTGAAGCACTATTTCTGGGTTGGCGGAGTCTGTAACCTGAAGTGTATGTAACCCGAGGTACCACTGTACAATGTCCCAGAAAGCCTTTGCAACTCAATGAAGCATCAGCTCTCTCCCAAACCAGTGCTCTGCCTCACCTGGGCAAGCACAGCTCCACTGTTGGGATGAGGACTCTGTGGGATGGTGGAAGTTGCGATATAGGCTTTCATGTGCATCTTGTCTCATCCCAACAGTAGCGATTTTGTAGGCTTTCCAGGAGAAGGAGGAAGATCAATGGCGCTTGAGAAAAAAGATCTGTACGGTAAATATAACTTCTTTGTTATGGCTATAAAGGACCCCTGACCATTAGGTCCAGTCGTGGCCGACTCTGGGGTTGCGGCGCTCATCTCGCTTTATTGGCTGAGGGAGCCGGCGTACAGCTTCCGGGTCATGTGGCCAGCATGACTAAGCTGCTTCTGGCGAACCAGAGCAGCGCACGGAAACGTCGTTTACCTTCCCGCCGGAGCGGTACCTATTTATCTACTTGCATTTTGACGTGCTTTCGAACTGCTAGGTTGGCATGAACAGGGACCGAGCAACGGGAGCTCACCCTGTTGCGGGGATTCAAACCACCGACCTTCTGATTAGCAAGTCCTAGGCTCTGTGGTTTAACCCACAGCGCCACCTGCATCCCTTTGTTATGGCTATATATTAGGTGTGGGGAACGTTTGGCCCCCCCAGATGTTGTTGGACTACAACTACCAACAGGCTCAGCAAGCATGGCCAGTCGCGAGGAACGATGGGAGTTGTATATCATAGTAGCAGAGAAAGCAGTTTTCACGAGAGCCCGTCCACACCTCTTGAGATGTTCTGGGAACAAGGCTTGCATGGTAAAAATTAGATGCACCGTACATTTAATGCCAAGGCCAGCCCTAATGTTAGGCAGTGAGAGGGCCATCTCGGGCTTTGGATATTCCTGGGTCAGTGTGGTGTAGTGGTTAAGAGCGGTAGATTCGTAATCTGGGGAACCGGGTTCGCGTCTCCGCTCCTCCACATGCAGCTGCAGGGTGACCTTGGGCTAGTCACGCTTCTCTGAAGTTTCTCAGCCCCACTCACCTCACAGAGTGTTTGTTGTGGGGAAGGAAGGGAAAGGAGAATGTTAGCCGCTTTGAGACTCCTTCGGGTAGTGATAAAGCGGGATATCAAATCCAAACTCTTCTGGGTGGGTGGAGGGAAGAGAAAACACATCCTTGCATACTATTATGTTTGCTCTACATCCACTAGGTTAGCCTGTTGTCCTCAGGTATGGTAAAGGAGTCTGTCCCATCACCACTGTTTGGTTTTTGCAAGTGGAATGGGGTTTCTGTATGTGGCATGTGGGTGGGTACATTTTATCCATCACCTGAAGCAGCCCTGTTTGTGTCACCATTATAGTTCCCGAAATGAACCTACAGTTAACGTCCCGGTGAATGGATACTGGAGACAGGTCTGAGAACAGATAAAAATCCACGTCTTCCATGTTTCTTCCTAGATTATCCTTGGGATGAATGCAATGAGAAATCGATAGAAATAGACTTCACGCAGTTTGAGGAACTCGATGCCTATGCACAGAAGGTATGCTGTCTCTTATTGTGATATATTTACAAGTGGAGTAATAGTCCTGCCTATTAGGGTTTTTTTATTTGGATTCTAAGAGTACCTTCAAGTGTGCTCTCCTGAGAAGCGGCAACTTCTTATGTCCACATTGAAGGTCATAATGGGAAGCATCATGAGTCACAAGACTCTGCTTTGCGCATGATTAACACAACAGAGGGACTGTTCATGTAGGTTGAAGACTAATAATAATAATAATAATAATAATAATAATAATAATAATAATGTATTTATATTCCGCCCACCTGGCTGGGTTTCCCCAGCCACTCTGGGCGGCTTCCAACAAAAGATTAAAAATACATTAAAACATCAGTCATTAAAAACCAAGGAATCAGGCACAGGGCCTTCTCGGTGGTGGCGCCTGCCCCTTGGAACACCCTCCCATCAGATGTCAAGGAAATAAGCAACTATCTGACTTTTAGAAGACATCTGAAGGCAACCTTGTTTTAATGTTTGATGTTTTATTTTTTAATTATTATTGTTCATATTCTGTTGGGAGCTGCCCAGAATGGCTGGGGAAAGCCAGCCAGATGGATGGGGTATAAATTTATTATTATTACTATTATTATTATTATTATTATTATTATTATTAATAATAATCCAGAGGTACCCCCAACTATTATCTGGCTCCTTCAGGGGAAGTGCAACCACATCCAGAACAGGAAACCTGTCAATTTCTGGAACATGAGAACCACCCACCAAGATACTCCATCGCCCCAGGGTTCAAACACAGTTTATTGACCCCCATCCAGTCCACCACTGCATCCCGACACTGACCCATTCTAACTGCTACCAAATCTATTTACCTTTTGTGAAACAGGTGAATGTCAAGGATAGCGTGGAAAACCTGGTGAGTGTCTTGCTCCAAAAAGCCCACAGTGACCTGGAGAAAGTCCGAGCCATTTGGATGTGGATTTGCCATCATATAGGTGATTTGTCACACAATAAACTTTTGTTATTTCATTAAGGGGAAAAGATATATGTTTCATTGAATTGATTGATCGCTCGCATCTTCTGAACGTTTGTAACCCACACGTGACTCTTGCAGACCCTTGTTCACTATGCATTTCATGCTTTGGGGTGATATTTCATAAATGTGTTTATTTCTCCAGAATATGATATGGAAGCCTTCTATGACGAAGCCAAGAGGGCTTCAGAGGCAGCAGATGTCCTGCAGTCAGGAAAAGGAATTTGTACAGGATATTGTGGACTCTTTGAAGAAATGTGCAGGTGACTTTTCTCAGCTCCAGTTATCGGGTCAAGCAGTGCTTTCGTGGCAGGGATGATGGTTCCCACAGGTTCCCCAACCCTGCTCAATGGTTTGAATGTTCCTGAAGCAAATTTGCATATATAGGGTTGTGTTGAATTAAGCTTTGAGCAGATCCACTGAAATCAATGGACTGTTTCTTGGGGAGAGGGGGCGGGCAGGTGTGGTGGACACCCTGGTCCTGAATGGGATAACTGGACCAGGTGCAAAGGACCGCCATGCTTATATAGCAGGCATGCAGAACCTTTGGCCCTCCAGACATCGCTCAGCTGCAACTCCCATCAGGCCAAGCAAGCTTAGCCAATGGCCAGAAATGATGGGAGTTGTACTTCAGCAACATCTGGATAGCCAAAGATTTCCTACTTCTGTAATATGAAACAAAACAAAATAAATAAAATAAAATAATTCCTTCCAGTAGCACCTTAGAGACCAACTAAGTTAGCTATTGGTATGAGCTTTCATGTGCATGCACACTTCTTCAGATACCACACAAAAGTTCATACCAATAACTAACTTAAAGGTAAAGGTAAAGGTAAAGGGACCCCTGACCATTTGGTCCAGTTGTGACTGACTCTGGGGTTGCGGCACTCATCTCGCTTTATTGGCCGAGGGAGCCGGCATACAGCTTCCGGGTCATGTGGCCAGCAGGACTAAGCCGCTTCTGGCAAACCAGAGCAGCGCATGGAAACACCATTTACCTTCCCGCTGGAGTGGTACCTATTTATCTACTTGCACTTTGACATGCTTTCGAACTGTTAGGTTGGCAGGAGCAGGGACCGAGCAACAGGAGCTCACCCTGTTGGGGGGATTCGAACCGCCAACCTTCTGATCAGCAAGTCCTAGGCTCTGTGCTTTAACCCACAGCGCCACCTGCGTCCCTAATAACTAACTTAGTTGGTCTCTAGGGTGCTACTGGAAGGATTTTTTAAATTTTTTAATTTAATTTAATTTGTTTTGTTTGTTTCGACTACAGCAGACCAACACGTCTACCTACCTGTAACTTGTAATATGAAAGAAAGAAATGAGGCAGGCTGTGGCTGTGGTCTGTTAGCATTACTGAGCCATGGCTTTTCTGAAAAGTAAAGTAGTGGTCCCAGGTGACACTCAAAATAATTCTATTTTCTCCATCAAAATCCCACAATGCACACCCCTAACGAGGCAGACCGGACAGGACAAGAACAAGTGTGAAATGCAATGAGCTGGGAAGGCTGTTGTTTGGCTTCTGAAAACAGCAATGTGAAGGAGGATCTTGTTCAAAAAGAAAATCAGCGAAAGCAGCCACCGTCCCTTGATCACAATGGTGTTCCTCAATACCTTTCTTCCCTTCTCAGTATTGCAGGGATACAGTGCAAGACGTTGTCAGGCTACTGCATAGGGTATGGATACAAAGCAGAACAGGTCATTGAGGAATATAAGAGTCATGTCTGGAGCACTGTTCATCTCGATGGAAGGTGGCACCTTTTGGACAGTACGTGGGGAAGTGGCTGCGTGGATGACAAGGGCAACTTCACTTTCAGGTATGTTGTTAGGCAGAAAGTCCAGCGATAGTGTGGGACACAACGAAGGCATAGCTTAATTCTGTTGCTTCTAGAGAACTTTCCCCAGCCTCCTTGGACTACATCTCAGAGCTGGTGATTTGACAGCCACAGGGCTGACTATTATATTCCGGTGCAGCTAGAATTAAGCCATTGGCATGGTGTGTCACGGTGGCGGGGAGATTATGTAAACTCCTCCAACCATCCATTTATCCTCTTGAGTGGTTCTAGAGTGTTACATTTACCCTGGTGATCCTGGAAGCCGGGTTGTTGTTTGTCAACCTAGTGCTGTGTTGGACTACAACTCCCATTGACCTTAGCTGGGTTTGATGGGATTTAGAGTTCAGCAACATCTAGAGCAGCGATTCTCAACCTGTGGGTCCCCAGATGTTGTTGGACTGCAACTCCCATCATCCCTGAGCTCTGGCCTTGCTAGCCTAGGGGTGATGGGAGTTGTAGTTCAACAACATCTGGGGACCCACAGGTTGAGAAAGGCTGATCTAGAGGGAATCAGATCAAGGAAGGGTCATACAGACCTTTAACTGTGGCTAATTTTAGCCATGGTTTGTTTAAACAAGCTAGCTAGATAAACGATAGTTCGAAGACGGCTTGTCAAACCATAGTTAACATAAAGCTCTGTTTGTCGGATTTGGGTGAGACAACAAACTTTGGTTAATCTAAACCAGGAGGTCGTTTCCAAACCCTTTGCAGGTGGGCAGGGATGGAGGGGGGCGGGAAGAGTGTGAGCCTGAGGTCAACATGCTAAATTATAGTTCTACTTGAAATCTGAATTGGGAGTGTAAATATTCCACACTCATTCTTCAACAGCTTTGCCTGCTTCACCCTGGTTCTGATTTCAGAAACGTTATGAAAGACTGCATGATTCCGCGGTCTTCTTTTGCAGATACAGTGAGTTTTACTTCCTTACCCATCCTGCTCTGTTTATTGAGGATCACTTCCCAGACGACCCCAGGTGGCAGCTTCTGAAACAGACATTAAGGCTGGAGATGGACGGATGTGACGGCTAAAATATGCCTGAGTTTTATTCTGTAGGACTGACTGACTGGAAGATCCACAGAAACATCACCTGCTGACACATGTAAAATTGATTAGAAGCATCTATCCAGAAAACAGTTGCATTGGCAACCAGTCTCATGGTTTTCAAAAGGGAAGGACTGCGTCACATAAGCCAATACCCTAGCAAAGCAGAAGTACTGGGGGAAATCTGCGTATTTGGAAGTTAATGTTTTTAGAGACAATTGCGCTTATGACACACACACACACACAATTTATATACCGTATTTTTCACTCTATAAGACGCACCAGACCACAAGACGCACCTAGTTTTTGGAGGGGGAAAACAAGAAGAAGAAAAATTCTGAATCTCAGAAGCCAGAACAGCAAGAGGGATTGCTGTGCAGTGAAAGCAGCAATCCCTCTTGCTGTTCTGGCTTCTGGGATAGCTGCGCAGCCTGCATTCACTCCATAAGACGCACACATATTTCCCCTCCCCATTTTTAGGAGGGAAAAATTGAGTCTTATAGAGCAAAAAATACGGTAATTGCGCTCTCTCTCTCTCTCTCTATATATATATATCACCTCTATTTCTTTATTAGTAACCTTGATGTCAAACCAAAGTGACCTTAGCAGCTGCTTGCCAACTAGAACAGAATAATTACGTTAGTGTACGTGTTTGTATGTTGCTTAGAGAGGTCTAAGAAGCAATCAAGATGACTTGCGGCAATTCGCATTCACTGCTAATGTGGACTTTTGCTACTTTAATATGTGGAAACTTTGAGCCTGTGCAGGTGGTGGGTGTCCCCATATATGTGAAGAGGACAGTATTGAGAACAAACTTTGTTTTGGGACAGCATTCTAAGATCCTGTGTGATAGATAGTCTCTCGGAAAAGATTAAAGATAAGCAAAAACAGGAATTCATTGGTAACTGGGAACCTCTAAGAGTTACTTTAAAAAATAAGTGTTGCAATCTGAATTCAGTAGCAGCCTTTGAATAAGCTCTGTAAATAAAGGTTAAATGGGTTAAAATAGATATATATACATAGATGCATATTAATATTTTATTATGATTTTGCTGATAAATTTAGGTAATAGGTTTATTAGAGTGAAAAGATTTTGAGAAGGACGGGAAGTCAAATTTATGAAGATATATGCTTCGTTGGAATTTTTATTTTGATGAGTTTGATTTACAGACTATAAAATGTCTTTGATGTACGGATGTAACTACAGTTAAGAAAGCATCATCAACATCATCATATTTTTTAAAAAAAGATCCTGTGTGACAGAGCTTTATTTTTCATTCCATGTGTCGTATTAAGGCCCATTTTTGGAGAAGGAATTTGGGGAAGAGAATGCAATTTGAAGGAGAAGGCCCATGGGAAGGGAAGACCAATTTGGAGAAGGATCGCAGTGTGAAGCAGTCCAGGGAAGACTTAAACAGCAGAAATCCTTCGCTAGGGCATCACCTTTCCCGATTTTTGCTTGTTATATTGTAAGGATCCATAGCCCAGTTCTTTTGTGTGAGTTCACCCCCTGCCCCTAGTGTGTTTCGTGTGGATTGAGCAAAGTAGGGGAATTCTATCCCCCCCCCTTTTCAGGGCTTCTCCCCACAAGGAAGAAAACATCCTAAGTTGTGTAACATTTGGTTAGGAAATAAAGATTTGAACTTTTGTTTTTCGTCTGCTTGGTTATCCTGGTGTCCTGAAATCCACTTTGGGTACGGAAAATAGTATGCTGGCTCATTTGGGTCGCTTAGAAAAAACAGTGTTTGCCAAACAAAGCAGCGACTGGGTCCAGGATCCTTCTGGTTACTGGTAACTGCCAAGTTTTGTGGGCTGGGGTCCTAGGAAACTCAGCTGGTAGAAGCTCGTTCAAGGAGGTAATCTTGCAGGAGGAGGTCACAGAATAACCATTCAGTGTACTTCTCTGCTTAATGAGGTCAGGGTGAGCGAGCGAATTGTTGGGGGCTAATAACTTGTAGGTTACAGTGGTGCCCCGCAAGACGAATGCCTCGCAAGACGGAAAACATGCTAGACAAAAGGGTTTTCCGTTTTGGAGGTGCTTCGCAAAACGAATTTCCTATGAGCTTGCTTCGCAAGACGAAAATGTCTTGTGAGTTCCTGCAGGGTTTTTTCCCCTCCCCCCCTTTTTCCCAAGCCGCTAAGCCGCTTATCAGCTGATCCGCTAAGCCGCTTATCAGCTGATCCGCTAAGCCGCTTAACAGCTGATCCGCTAAGCCGCTTAACAGCTGATCCGCTAAGCCGCTTATCAGCTGATCCGCTAAGCCGCTTATCAGCTGATCCGCTAAGCCGCTTAACAGCTGATCCGCTAAGCCGCTAAGCCACTAATCAGCTGATCCGCTAAGCCCGCTAAGCCACTAATAGCGCTAATCCGCTAATGGGCTTGCTTTGCAAGACGAAAAAAACGCAAGATGAAGAGACTCGCGGAACGGATTCTTTTCGTCTTGCGAGGCACCACTGTATTTGCAAAGCAACAGTGGGCCCTGAAGTGTAGGTGGGTTCGCGTGAGGCAAGACACAGCGATAACAGCAAGAACCTTTACTGAACTAACAGAACTGGACAACAGGGTCAAAGCGACTGCTTATAGACATTTCTGAAGGCCTGGGCCACTCCCACTCCCAACGCGATTGGCTGTCTAAACTTCCAAGCTGCGAATCATGACTCAGAGTTTGAGGGCCAATGGCAGAAGCCCAAATCATGAAATGTTCTGTGATTGGATATCATGTATCGAATCAGAACACAGGAGCTCAGAATCCTTAGTCCAGACTCAAGCTCAGGCAAACACAGACCACTGAATACATAACAGGCCCCATGGCATTTTCAAGAGACTGGCTGACTATTGATTTTATTAGGTTGTGGGTGGACATAGCAGTCGACACAGAGCTGAACTGCAAACAGCTCAGCCGGCCTGCTTTTATAGGCAGCTGGCTGTCAACATCGTAACAACAACCCAGGGTTTCCCGCCTAAATTAACTTACGTGGACCTGAGTGAAAACTATATACACAATACCCCTGGTGGCCAGGGTGAGAACTTATCAGAGAATACATAACACATTTGTAACCACAAAACTCAACAACTGTCCCACTTGCTGGAATTGAGCTGAGGGATCCCCTTGTACCCTTGGAGATCTTTTGAAAAGCAAAGACACGTAGGATTTTGCCTTGATTAGAAAAGAAACAAGAATCAATGATGGGGGGGGGTTGTTCTGGGGCTCAGCCCCTGCACTTCCTCCTACTGCTAGCACTCAGTCATGTGCTAAGTACAAAGATCATGCCCCTTTTCGACTTCCAAAGGTTGGAAAAACCCTGCATTCAAAGGGGTAAAGACACAGGACAACAATGGGATGGGGAGGATTTCGTGCGGATGCCAATATATTACAGTGGTACCTCGGGTTACATACGCTTCAGGTTACATACGCTTCAGGTTACAGACTCCGCTAACCCAGAAATAGTATACCTCGGGTTAAGAACTTTGCTTCAGGATGAGAACAGAAATCATGCTCCGGCGGCGCGGCAGCAGCAGGAGGCCCCATTCGCTAAAGTGGTGCTTCAGGTTAAGAACAGTTTCAGGTTAAGTACAGACCTCCGGAACGAATTAAGTACTTAACCTGAGGTACCACTGTACAGTCAAACCTCAGCTCCCCAACGCCTCTCTTTTGGAACGTTTTGGCTCCTGGACGTCGAAAACCCAGCACATTTCAAAACTATTGTGTGGCAAAGTAAGAGTCCATCAGTTCCTGAGGTGAAATTTTGGGGTGGGGAATGTCTGACCTCTGAGCACATCTTGCCCCCTCCCCAAGTCTTCCCCCATTTGGTCCATGAGGCCATTCTCACATGCAGGTAAGGGGTGAGGCGTGACTGATAGGACATGGCTTTCCAAAGCTGCTTTGCACAGCCCTCAGAGCATGGGGCTAGTCGTCAGGATGCTCTGAAGAAATGCAGAAACCAGGGATCCATTGCTAAGCAGGATGGCACCCCCTTCGTATCAACGCAGAACATCCCGTTCAGTGGGGCTGAGCCATGGCACTCCTGGCAGAGAGCTCTTTGGCGAGCCAAGACTCAGTACTAAGTAGAATTCCCCATCCCTTCAGGAGAGGGGGCAATTCTTCTGAGCACTAAAAAAGGAGGGAGAAGTTTCTTCCCTTCCCTGTGAATACCAAGCTTGCTGATCTCTTAAAGAGAGAGGTGGGGGCTCCCAAAGGCTTTCCCTCCTTCCTGTTAAGCCTGATCTCACTGCAGTCCTATATAAACGGGGGAGACTCTCCAAGACCATAGCTGTCAACTTTTCCCTTTTCGTGCGAGGAATCCTATTTGGAATAAGGGAATTTCCCTTAAAAAAGGGGGAAAGTTGACAGCTATGTCCAAGACTGTAGTGATATTAGGCTTTATAGTCCTCTTTCCCTCCTCACTTTTAAGCCTGGTGTCTCTTAGTTGGTAGTGAAAGGGATTTTGACAAGGGCAGCCCTGCCAAATAGGCAATCCAGTGATATTTTACGGAGCAGGCTAGCAGGCAGGGCCCATTACTTACATCATAGGAGCCTACACAATGCAAAACACTGTTGCTGTATGTAGGTTTTCTTTTATTTGTTTTTTATCTTATATTTTGGAAATGTACATCCAGTTTTTTTCCTTTAATTTTTTTTTGGGGGGCCCCAAGAGAGTGGGGCCCTAAGCTATAGCTTGTTTACCATATTTTTCGCTCTACAAGACGCACCAGACCACAAGACGCACCTAGTTTTTGGAGGAGGAAAACAAGAAAAAAAATATTCTGAATCTCAGAAGCCAGAACAGGGAAAGCAGCAATCCCTCTTGCTGTTCTGGCTTCTGGGATAGCTGCGCAGCCTGCATTCGCTCCATAAGACACACACACATTTCCCTTGACTTTTTAGGAGGGGAAAAATGAGTCTTATAGAGCAAAAAATACAGTAGTTTATACGTAAATCTGGCACTGCTCCCGCCCCTTATAACACTAGGTTCAAGGAAGACAGAAGATAGTACTTTTCATGGAGCACATTGTTAAACTATGGAACATGTTTCCACAAGAGGCAGCGAAGGCCTCGAAACTTTGACGGCTTTAAAAGAGCATTAGGCATGTCCTTGGAGGAGAGGGCTATCGATGGCTACTAGCAGCTGGAGGCAGAAATGCTTCAGTTGCTGGAAACCACAGGAGGGGAGGGGAACTGAGCAATGGGGACACCTTCTGCATCTGCACTTCCCCACGCAGGGAACTTTGACGCACTCCAGCGCTGGTTTGCTAAAACATGTTATGCTTTCCCTTTTGTTTTGACTTCATGGATGCTCTTCCAGCTCTTCTTATCCTAGTGCCAAGGTCTCCAAGCAAGGGTTTGATAAACCCAGATCAAGCCACGCTCTTCCCTCACCCCTCCAGCTGGGCATTTCATTCCTGGCTCAAAGCACTACGCGGTTCCTCCAAGGAGTGCCTCGCGAGAATTAGTCTCTACGGCAGCAGAACTTTTTCTCCAAAGCAGAAGAAAATAATCTCCTGGACGTCTCCGCTGAGCACCTGCGCCAAAAAAAAAAGGTAACCAAAGCATCTTAATTTGCTTGCGTTTCTTAGAAAGAGGTTTATAGGAACTGTCTCATGAGTAACTGGTGAAGTTTTGCCGGCTGGAATTCTAGGAGAGTTTGCAGTCAAGATCTCATTCCATGAACTTTGCAGGTCACAGTAACAATTTAGCACACTCCTCCATTTCATGAGGTCAGTGTGAGGCTGCAAGTGTAAATGTTGTGGGCTAGTAACTTGTGGGCTTATTTGCTAAGTTACAGTAAGTTGCTAAGTTTGCTAAGTTACATTGGCTTTAAACACAATATGCAAGAATTCTCTCGGTTGCTCAACTGAGCTGTGAGGTGCTTTTGTACCCCCCGAGGTCTCTCCAAAAGAAAAGACATGTGTGGTTGTGTTGCTCTTTTATAAGAAAAAGAAACAAAAAAAATTAAAAGAAAAGAAAAGAAAGAATATTTTGTTGATTATTGTCCCAAGTATGATGTGGGAATTTTGTTTTTGTGCCCTCCTTGCACTGGAACTCAGCCCTGTGCCAAGCACAAAGAAGCTTTTCCATTATGTCCATTTTGGACTTCCCACGGATTGAAAAACCCAATATTTAAAGGGCGGAGGTCCAGGACAACACTGGGATGGGGAGGATTTCGTGTGGATGCTACTTTAGGCTGCCATCAGGGAAAGCAGAGAAAGCTATTTTAGGCTGCAACCCTAACCCCACTTGCCTGGGAGTAAGCCAAACCGAATTCAGTGGGACTTATTTCTAAATAGACATGGTTAGGATTGCACCATTAGAAGGCAGTCTCAACCTACATAGTGGGGGGCTGTTCTCCATAGTAAAACTGTTGTGATTCCATTTAGTGGAGCTGGATTTAGAGCGGTGCCAGTAGTTCCCCTGCATATGTATATATATGGACGCAGGTGGTGCTGTGGTCTAAACCACTGAGCCTCTTGGGCTTGCCGATTGGAAGGTTGGCAGTTCGAATCCCTGCGACAGAGTGAGCTCCCATTGCTCTGTCCCAGCTCCTGCCAGCCTAGCAGTTCAAAACCACACTAGTGCAAGTAGATAAACAGGTACCGCGGCGGTGGGGAGGTAAATGGTGTTTCCGTGCGCTCTGGCTTCCATCACAGTGTTCCATTGCGCCAGAAGCGGTTTAGCCATGCTGGCCACATGACCCGGAAAGCTGTCTTCGGACAAACGCCAGCTCCCTCGGCCTGAAATTGAGATGAGCACCGCAACCCCAGAGTCGCCTTTGACTGGACTTAACCGTCCAGGGGCCCTTTACCTTTAACTGTACAGTGGTACCTTGGGTTACATACGCTTCAGGTTACAGACGCTTCAGGTTACAGACTCCGCTAACCCAGAAATAGTACCTTGGGTTAAGAACTTTGCTTCAGGATGAGAACAGAAATTGTGCTCCGGCGGTGTGGCAGCAATTGGAGGCCCCATTAGCTAAAGTGGTTCTTTAGGTTAAGAAGAGTTTCAGGTTAAGAACGGACCTCCAGAACAAATTAAGTACTTAACCTGAGGTACCACTGTATATATAAGTTGGTTGCTGATGGTTTAGTCATTGAATCACTTAGTAATTCTTTGAAGGAGATGCCAAACCACAATTTCCATGATTCACCAAGAAAGGATGGGGAACTTGAGGCCCCCCCAGGAGTTGCTGGCCTGCATCTCCCATCATCCGAAACCATTGGCTCTGTTAAAAGGTAAAGGGACCCCTGACCATTAGGTCCAGTCGTGACCGACTCTGGGGTTGCGGTGCTCATCTCACTTTATTGGCCGAGGGAGCCAGTGTACAGCTTCCGGGTCATGTGGCCAGCATGACTAAGCCGCTTCTGGCGAACCAGAGCAGCGCACGGAAACGCCGTCTACTTTCGCGCCGGAAGGTATCTACTTGTTGGCAGGAGCAGGGACCGAGCAACGGGAGCTCACCCTGTCACAGGGATTCGAACCGCCGACCTTCTGATCGGCAAATCCTAGGCTCTGTGGTTTAACCCACAGCGTCACCTGCATACCTCATATGCAACAGATTGGGGATGGGTTCTCTGGGGCTCTGCAGAACTGTTTCCCACCAGTCCCAGCCAGCATGGAAGATGATCAGGGACGATGGGAGTTGCAATATATGCGTTAATGCACATCTCGTCTCATCCCAACACAAACATTTTGTAGGCTTTCAAGATGGGAGGAGCACAAGCATCAATGCTGCCTCGGGAAGAAGATCTGTATGGTAAAGAGAAGTTCTTTCTTATGCTTATGTACGGCTATTGATCTGGATCCTCTGTGTCAGCTGCAGGGAATCTTTGGCCCTCCAGATCTTGTTGGATGACAGAACCTGTTAGTCCCAGCAATTGTGGCTAGGGATTATGGGAGTTGTAGTTCCCCAGCATCTGGCGGGCCAAAGGTCCCCTACACCTGCTGTATATATTAATAGTACTTCTCTTAGTACTTAGCAGTGCTGCGTATCTTCTTCTTGTTGTTGTTTAGTAGTTTAGTCGTATCCGACTCTTTGTGACCCCCTGGACCAGAGCACGCCAGGCACTCCTGTCTTCCACTGCCTCCTGCAGTTTGGTCAAACTCATGCTGGTAGCTTCAAGAACACTGTCCAACCATCTGGTCCTCTGTCGTCCCCTTCTCCTTGTGCCCTCCATCTTTCCCAACATCAGGGTCTTTTCCAGGGAGTCTTCTCTTCTCATGAGGTGGCCAATATTGGAGCCTCAGCTTCAGGATCTGTCCTTCCAGTGAGCACTCAGGGCTGATTTCCTTCAGAATGGAGAGGTTTGATCTTCTCAAGAGTCTTCTCCAGCACCATAATTCAAAAGCCTCAATTCTTCGGCGATCAGCCTTCTTTATGGTCCAGCTCTCACTTCCATACATCACTACTGGGCTGCGTATCTTAGGAAATCATTTTATGAGCCCGTCACTCAACCACCCAGTGGCGTAGCTAGCCGTTTGGGGGCCCAAGCCACCACGTCACTCCCAGGAGAGATGCGTGGCTCGCAGTGGCATAGCGTGGGGGGTGCAGCGGGGGCCAGCCGCACCGGGCGCAACATCTGGGGTTAGGGCAAATCCACGGGTTAGGGGGTGCAAATCCACAGGTTAGGGGGCGCAAATTACTTGCCTTGCCCCGGGTGCTGACAACCCACGCTATGCCACTGGTGGCTCGGGTGCACTGCAGGCCCCACAGGAAGTGCTGCCCCCTGTGGTGTGGCGCCCAGTGCCCCCCCCCCAGCTACACCTCTGCACCCACCTCTTGAGATATCCTGGGAACAAGGCTTGAATGGTAAAAAATAACTGCGCTCAGTGTTCTTTTTCTAGACAAAGAGGTGCCAGAACTCACCACGAACGCTTCCCTTGTTCCTTTACAACGGCACCTACCCTGAGAGGTGGCGGAACTCAGTTCCAGTGAGTTCTGGCTGGGGAAATAGCTGCACTATATTTCCCCCCCCCCTAAGGCTGGAGCTACCGTTAGGCCAAGTGAGGTGGCTCACATGCTCCAGGGGGGCAGGCAGCAGTGAGGTGTCAGGGAACAGACCATTGCATGCTATGCAGTCTGCCCTTCACCCTCAATGTAAGCCTGTTCTACTCAGGTGTGCTGGAGAAAATCTGTCCCATCACCTGTGTTCGGGTTTCTGTAAGTGGATCGTGGCTTCAGTATGTGGCATGTGGGTGGCTGGGTACATTTTCTCCCTCACCTCAAGCAGCCCTGTTTGTGTTATTGTTTTGCTACTATTATAGTTCCTGAAATGAGCTTGCAGTTGACGTTCTGTTGCATGCATATTGCAGATGGATGCAGTGAAATTTGCAGCCGGGGTTAAGGGATGCCAGGCATTCCGACCAAAGCCAGATGTTTGGTGCGAAGAGGGCTTCTCTAAGGAGGTTCCAGCTGTTCCAGTGGGAAGTGCAAACCATGCCATACGCCTTGTGTACTCTACTCAAAATGGTCTTGCAAGATCAGATCAAAATCATACCTGGTTCAGCATTCTCTCTCTCCTTCCTTCTGTCTGTGTCCTTTTAAGCAGAGCAACGTTGGTCACAGCTGAAGTGCCTCTACTTCCTGCTGCTGTATTTCACTTGGGGAGAAGCAGAAAAGCCTCCCTATCTCTATTCCCTGTTGGTTCCCTGTATTCCAACCCTTTAAATCGCATCCTTTGCTCCCCCTCCCTTTCCCCACTGTTTCTAGAATGACTTTTCCATTTTTGTTCCTAGATTATCCATGGGATAAATCCAATGAGAAATCAATACAAATAGACTTGGCAAAGTTTAAGGAACTGGATGCCTATGCACAGAAGGTATGCTGTCTCTTATTGTGATATAGGCAGCGAGGAATTTGCTAGGGTGCTGAGGTTTTTATGTGCATTTGGAATTTGAGAGTGTCCTCTCCTGATAGGAGGCAGTTACTTCTGTTCAGATGGAAGGTCCGAACTGGGAACATCATGAGTCGCAAGACCCTGCGCCTGTTTTTCAGAAAACTTACACAGGGGAGCACCTATTCACATGGGCTGCACACACCATGCATTTAAAGAACACCAACTCCCCCAAAGAACTATGGGAGCTGTAGTTTTCCGCTCACAGAGCTACAAATCCCAGAACCCTTAACAACCTACAGGATTCTCTTTCTCTCTCTCTGTGTGTGAATTAAATGCATGTATATACATCCATATTTAGTTATTTTGCAACATTGCTTTGCTTACTGCTTTGATTTAAAAATTCAGGAGATAGCTCCAAAGTAAATTCGGAAGAGAGCTAGTAATCATAGGCAATATGAAAGGGTTTGAACAACTCCTCTCTCACAAATCACTTTCGATCGTATTTATACTACCGACTGAAATTGATTTGGTAGCTATTTCCTCTCCTCGGGGAATTCCGAGTACTATATTTCTGTGAACAGTCATTAACAGAAAATTTTCAGTGCCCTTGCCAAACCACAACTCCCAGGAATCTCTGGGGGGCCTCGCAAGAATTAAACTGGCATAAAATTAATATACTGGTGCAGTAATCAACCCTGGATTTCCCCCAGTGCTGTCAAGGGACAACAATAGGGCCGGCTCAGGATCCAGGTTTGCCTTGGTCCCTCCCTGCCCCCAGAATGCCCCCCCCATAGCTGTCAACTTTTCCCTTTTCTTGCAAGGAATCCTATTCGGAATAAGGGGATTTCCCTTAAAAAAAGGGAACCGTTGACAGCTATGCCCCCCCCCCGCCGGTTGTACTTCCACCTACCCAAAGGTGCAATGGACAGTGGCGAAGCTGCATGCTCTGGGGGCATGGTGCCTGGCACGGTGGGGGGGGGGTGCGTGGCGTATGTCGGGGACAGCCGCAATGGTAACCCCGTCCCCGATGGTGCTAGGGGCAGTGCGCCCCCCCCCATTCCTCTGCCAGTGGCAATGGGGAAACTCTGCACTTGTGGGGAGACAGTGGCAAAGAGTATTTGGGTTTTAGCTGAAGATTGTAGAAATAACATACCTGTGAACCCCGGAAAAAGCAAAGGTTAATCATGCTTCTCCCTTCAGAACAACTCCCCCCCCCCCCCCCCCGGGTACATTTTTGCCAAGTATAATAAATTCTTTGATTGATCAATCAAGTAAAACACATACACTTAATCGACTAACTGTGCAACCCTGAGTGGTTTTACACAACCCCAGTGAATTCAGCAAGAGACACTCTTGTAAGTGCACGCAGGGTTGCACCCTAAAATTTCTTTAAACAAGTAAAGGGTAAAGGACCCGTGACCAGTCGTGACCGACTCTGGGGTTGTGGCGCTCATCTCGCTTTATTGGCCGAGGGAGCCACCATACAGCTTCCGGGTCATGTGGCCAACATGACTAAACTGCTTCTGGCGAACTAGAGCAGCACACGGTAACGTCGTTTACCTTCCCGCCAGAGCGGTACCTATTTATCTACTTGCACTTTGATGTGCTTTCGAACTGCTAGGTGGGCAGGAGCAGGGACCAAGCAACGGGAGCTCACCCCGTCGTGGGGATTCGAACCACTGACCTTCTGATCGGCAAGTCCTAGGCTCTGTGGTTTAATCCACAGTGCTACCCACGTCCCTTTAAACAAGTAGACTTAGGTAGAAGAAAGGAAGTGGTACCCCCTCCTCCATATTAACTGCTTCCATTTACCTTCTGTGAAACAGGTGGATTTCAGGAATAGCGTGAAAAGCCAGGTGAGAGTCTTGCTCAAAAAAGCCCACAGTGACCTGGAGAAAGTGCGAGCCATTTGGATTTGGATCTGCTATCATATAGGTAGGTGGGACTGCCAACTTCCTGCATACTTGAGTCCCCTTGCCTCTGACAACTTCCGGTATTAAAAGACCAGCCTTTGTCACTGCCCTGCGCCCATGAATCCAGCTCTGTAGCAGAGTTCTTTAGCAGACACCCAGTCCAGTGATTGCCAGCCAAGGAAGATGGAGACATAAGGTCATATCAAACCAAGTTATATTCAGAGTAAACCGGCTGAAATCAATAGATGTAAGTAACTCATGAACATTAAATTCAGTGGGTCTACTCTGAGCATGGCTTGTTTGCAGATGACTCGGGCATTTTCACCATTTCATAGCCAGTCATGTCAGCTCCATTTGCACAAAGGATTCTGGATTGTAACCTGTGTGGATCAGTGATTTGGTGTTTGGCTCTCGCAGAGCTTGTTTGGGATCTCTGTTCAGCCACGAAACTCAGAAGGGATCAGGAGGTGCTCACTGTTAACAGAAATCACCAGGTTAAAGCTCACTGAAAGTCCGGAGGTAGCATTATTATCAATTTACGATGGGGTGGAAGGTTCGCTGGCTATGAAGGACTCGCTCACAAATTTATTTGAAAGCTGCACGAATTGTTAGCTAGGAAGTGGAAGGGGCAAGCAGAATATAAAATGGAAAAATGGTATGAAGAGGTGTGGGGTACAGCTGTTAATGATAAATTAACATGTGCCATTAAGGTAAGACGGGGAATATGCAGGAGAAATGATTTTGAGGAGCTATGGAAAGTGTTTGTAGAATTTGTACTGTTAAAACGGAAAGGGGTCAAACCATCGCAAGAGGTGTTGAAATTTTGGGAGGTTGGATAGTTACAATGGAATGGTCTTGGGGGTGGGGTGCACATTTTTATTCTTATTTATTTATTCTTATTACTTTGTCAAAATAAAATAAAGGTCACAGCATGGGGGAGAGAAGGTGCTTGTTCAGGCCCCTGTCTCCAGACTCCTAACCCTTGCACCCGTGTGCATTTTAATTTGGCAACAAGACCCTGAATCTACACAAAGCACCACTCTGGCAGATTTACGAGTGCTTCCAGACTTTCTCTTTTGAGGTGCGATTCAATCACATACGGGCAAATTCATGTTGTGCAATTAAAAGTTCATTTGGAGCTCTTGCAAGACAAGCCACCCCCCCCATCAGATTTTGTCAACAAGGAAAGAGATTGAGAAACATGCTAGAAAGTGTTGCCACCCCACAAGCAAATCGGAATGGGTGCTCATTGTCTTTATTTCTACAGAATATGATGTGGAAGGCTGCTATAACCTGGACAAGCTGTGTTTTAAGCCAGCTGATATCCTTCTCTCAGGAAAGGCTATTTGCGGTGGATATGCTCGACTCTTTCAAGCAATGTGCAGGTAACATCTACAGTGGTACCTCGGGTTACATACGCTTCAGGTTACATATGCTTCAGGTTACACACTCTGCCAGCCCATAAATAGTGCTTCAGGTTAAGAACTTAGCTTCAGGATAAGAACAGAAATTGGGCTCTGGCAGCACGGCGGCAGCAGGAGGCTCCATTAGCTAAAGTGGTGCTTCAGGTTAAGAATAGTTTCAGGTTAAGAACGGACCTCCGGAACGAATTAAGTACTTAACCCGAGGTACCACTGTATTGGCTCCAGCCATCATGGCAAGTGGTTGTTACTTGGCTGTAGTGATAGGAGATCTAGAGAGCCACAGGTTCTCCACCCCTTGCCCTAGGCAGCTATCTCCACACTTAGGCGTGATCAACTCGCACGTGACAGCCCCCGGAAATAAGTACCGTATTTTTCGCTCTATAAGACGCACCAGACAACAAGACGCACCTAGTTTTTGGAGGAGGAAAACAGGAAAAAAACATTCTGAATCTCAGAAGCCAGAACAACAAGAGGGATTGCTGCGCAGCGAAAGCAGGGATCCCTCTTGCTGTTCTGGCTTCTGGGATAGCTGCGCAGCTTGCATTCGCTCCATAAGACGCACAAACATTTCCCCTTACTTTTTAGGAGGGAAAAAGTGAGTCTTATAGAGCAAAAAATACGGTAAATCAATAGATTCTAAGCAAGAAATGGCGGGAGAGAGCTGCAGAGTCCTCATGGCTCACGAGGAGACCCTCCCCAGAACCCAAAGAGGACTTCAGTGGGAGCAGAGGAAGCCCCAAAGAGAATGGAGGCACAGTGGGGCTTTGTTTAGGCTGCTCAGCCTCCCCGCCTAGTAGCTGATACACGTCACAGTGTGGCAGCTGCTTTTCCACAGGTCCTCCAGTCCTTCAACTCTAGTTGAAAAGAGTGTTGTGTGGAGAGAGAGCTGGAGAGCAGGAAAAAATGAGTGTTTTTTACTGTGTGCTCCCTACTTACACAGGGACGCGGGTGGCGCTGTGGTCTAAACCACTGAGCCTCTTGGGCTTGCCGATCAGAAGGTCGGCGGTTCAAATCCCCGCGATGGGGTGAACTCCCGTTGATCTGCCCCAGCTCCTGCCAACCTAGCAGTTCAAAAGCATGCCAAAAAGTGCAAGTAGATAAATAGGTACAGCTGCAGTGGGAAGGTAAACGGCGTTTCCATGCGCTGCTCTGGTTTTGGTGTTCCGTTGTGCCAGAAGCGGCTTAGTCATGCTGGCCACATGACCCGGAAAAACTGTCTGTGGACAAATGCCGGCTCCCTTGGCCTGTAAAGTGAGATGAGCGCTGCAACCCAAGAGTTGTCCGCGACTGGACTTAACTTTCAGGGGACCTTTACCTTTACTTTTACCCTACTTACACAATTTTTGCTTATGCGCATGGGGTTCTGGAACATGACCCACCACGTAAGTGGAGGAATGCCCGCCCTGTGAATGATCCTGAAGCAAACTTGCATATATAGGGTTGCATTGAACTGAGTAGATCCATTGGAATCAGTAGACTTAAAAATTACCGTATTTTTCGCTCTATAAGACGCACCAGACCATAAGACGCACCTAGTATTTGGATGAGGAAAACAAGAAAAAAAAATATTCTGAATCTCAGAAGCCAGAACAGCAAGAGGGATCGCTGCGCAGTGAAAGCAGCAATCCCTCTTGCTGTTCTGGTTTCTGGGATAGCTGTGCTACCTGCATTCACTCCATAAGACGCACACACATTTCCCCTTACTTTTTAGGAGTGAAAAAGTGAGTCTTATAGAGCAAAAAATACGATACTTGAATTTAATGGGTCTCTTCCCTGTGTGACTTAGTTCCTCATCCACACTTACCTTTGCTCTGTGCTTTATAGGTACAGGTCCTGGCTTTCCAGGTCCGTGTCCAAATGTTGTTGTTGTTGTTTCATCCCAGGAAAACTTGTGTTTTCCTGCCAAATTGGAGCAAATCTGTGGAGAACCTGATTGCTGTTATCTCTGACCCAGCAAAATGAAGGACGGCCGCTCCAGCCTATCAAGGCAGTGAAAGCAACCGCTTGTCCTCTTGATACGAACGGTGTTCCTGAATGCCTTCCTTCCCCTCTCAGTATTGCAGGGATACAGTGCGAGTATGTGAGAGGCAGCTCCAGCGTAACGGGGAAGAGCAACCACGCCTGGAATGCTGTCCGCATTGATGGAAGGTGGCATCTCTTAGACTGCACCTGGGGAAGTGGCACTGTGGATGCTGCTTTTAGCGAGTTCACTTTCAGGTACGTTGTTAGGCAGTAGAAAGACCAGGCAGAGCGTGGGACACACTGAGGGTATAGCAGAAGAGGAGTTTGGATTTTATATCCTGCTTTATCACTACCCTAAGGAGTCTCTCCTTGGAGGGACACGGGTGGCGCTGTGGGTTAAACCACAGAGTCTAGGACTTGCCGATCAGAAGGTCGGCGGTTCGAATCCCTGCGACGGGGTGAGCTCCTGTTGTTCGGTCCCAGCTCCTGCCAACCTAGCAGTTCGAAAGCACGTCAAAGTGCAAGTAGATAAATAGGTACCGCTCCGACGGGAAGGTAAACAGCGTTTCCGTGCGCTGCTCTGGTTCACCAGAAGTGGCTTAGTCATGCTGGCGACATGACCCGGAAGCTGTACACCGGCTCCCTCGGCCAATAAAGTGAGATGAGCGCCGCAACCCCAGAGTCGGTCACGACTGGACCTAATGGTCAGGGGTCCCTTTACCCTTACTTTAAGGAGTCTCAAAGCAGCTAACATTCTCCTTTCCCTTCCTCCCCCACAACAAACACTCTGTGAGGTGAGTGGGGCTGAGAGACTTCAAAGAAGTGTGACTGGCCCAAGCTCACCCAGCAGCTGCATGTGGAGGAGTGGGGAATTGAACCCAGTTCACCAGATTACAAGTCCACCGCTCTTAACCACTACACCACACTGGCTCTCACAGTTAACTTCATTTGCTTTCAGGTGGTTTTGTTTTGCTTCGACCACTTGTCAGAATTTGCGATTTGATGGCCATAGGGCTGATTAATGTAAGCAAGTGCATTAAGAATGAGGCAGCTAGACTGGTGACTGGGAGTGGCCACCTAGACCATATAACACCGGTCATGAAAGACTGACACTGGCTCCCAGTACATTTCCAAGCACAACTCAAAGTGTTGGTGCTGACCTGTAAAGCCCTAAATGGCCTTGGTCCAGTATACCTGAAGGAGTGTCTCCACCCCCATCCTTCAGCCTGAAGTCCAGCTCCGAGGGCCTTCTGGCAGTTCCCTCACTGTGAGAAGTAAGGTTACAGGGAACCACGCAGAGGGCCTTCTCAGTAGTGGCGCCCGCCCTGTGGAACACCCTCCCATCAGATGTCAAGGAAATACAACAACTATTTGACTTTTAGAAGACCTCTGAAGGCAGCCCTGTTTAGGGAAGTTTTTAATGTTTGAAGTTTTATTCTGTTTTTAATGTTCTGTTGGAAGCTGCCCAGAGTGACTGTGGAGGCCGGGCCAGTGGGGTATAAGTAAATTATTATTATTATTATTATTATTATTATTATTATTATTATTATTATGCCATGAGCATAGAGTGTTCTGATGGCAGGGATAGATACCATCTATCTATCCTCTTTGAACAGTTCTGGAGTGTTAGCAGCTTCCTCAACCAGGTGCCCACCAGCTGTTCTGGACAACCACTCTGTTTGCCAGTCTGGCCCTGGTGCTGATTTAGGGATTATTCTGAAATACTGCACTATTGCACCTTCTCCTTTTGCAGTTACGATGAGTTTTATTTCCTCACCCACCCCGCTCTGTTTATTGAGAAGCACTTCCCTGAAGACCCCAAGTGGCAGCTTCTGAAACCGACGGTGACACTGGAGGAATTTGAAGACCAGCAGGATCCTGACTTAAATGCAGAAGGACTGACCGTTGCTGTCATAAGACTACCAGCCACTGAAAATGGGTAAAGTCAATTAGAAGCATCTGTCTTGTTCCCTTTGATTATCACAGTTACATTCACAATCAGCCTCATGTATTTCAAAGGGGAAATGACACAGAGCACAAGCTGTTACTACAACTACAACTTATCCAGAATGCGGCAACTAGACTGGTGACTGGGAGCGGCTGCCAAGACCACATAACTCTGGTCTTGAAAGACCTACGTTGGCTCCCAGTATATTTCCAAGCACAATTCAAAGTGTTGGCTATTTGCAGTATGGTAGCGCTGCAGATAGCTTGCTGGGGAGATCATGCATTAAAAATGAAAAGGACTCAAAAATAACTTAAACAAGGTTTTAATAAGAAAAAGAAAAACTCCATTTACACTAATACATCAACAACCAAACCAAACCAGACCCAACCACCAACCCATCCCCCAGGGTAATGGGAGAGCTAGGTGCTGCTCCTTATATACTAAACCCAAATGCTGACACACCTTAATCAAATACAACTCAGCAGCACCTGCTATGTTTCACAGCTTTAAAGCTGGGTCTCGTTATCTTGCTCTGGCCCTTGCTCTGGCCCCTTAAAGACATACACATCGGCTGGAACAATGATGAACCTTTACATTTAAAGAAACCATTCAACATTTCCCCTGCGGTTCATCATTGTGGAACAAAAACATAAAGCATACTTTGTACATGTTTTTCATGTGTAACCTTTGGAAGTGCTTTTGTAAAAATGTCCGCAATTTGACTGTCACCAGGAACATATTCAAATACAACCATTTCATCAGCAATTAGTTGCTTTACAAATTCTAAACGTAACCTTAAGACTCTAGTGCGCTGCGTATTGGTCTCTGAGCACAGGATAGCAAGTCCACTCTGGGAATCAAGGTAAACTTTTACTGGTAGTGTTACTTGCATCTGTAGGTCTGCAAACACTTGCAGATACCATTCTACATCACGAGTGGCCTGAACGCATGCACACAATTCACTTTCTGTTGTGGAGAGACAAATAATGGTTTGTGTTTGGGACTTCCATTCAAATGGACAACCGTTATAACAAAACACCATACCAGACACACCCCTGCAATTATTTTGTTCCATTGCATGAGATGCATCGCAGAAAATTTCAAAACCTTTGTCAATACATGTTGTAAACTGCAACCTATAATGTTTGGTATGTTTAAGGTACATTACCACTCTCTTAAGAGCAGAGAAACATTGTGTAGTAGGCTTTTCCACAAATTTTGCCAGAAAGTGAAAAGCATAAGTTATATCTGGTCTTGAGATTCTTTGAATGAAATTTAGCTTGCCTATAGCAGAACGATACAAAGTTTTGTTAGGAAATGGCTTGTCTTCACCTGTAAAGGTGAAACCACACACCATAGGTGTTTCCTTCCCATTTGCATTTTCTAAACATAGCATTTCAACAAGATCATCAATTTTTGCAGTTTGATGAACCAGAAAAGATCCATTTTTGCCTTTCTCAATTTGCATGGATAAGTAATTTTTAGCTATGCCTAATTCCACTACATCAAATTTCTTCTGTAACTGTGATACCACCTGTTCATATTCCTGTTTAGTTTTTGTAGAAATTAACACGTCATCTACATACACACATATTTTTGTTACAGAGTTTGCCCTTTCCTTTATGAACACACAATTGTCTGCCTTTCCTTGTGAAAAACCAATATCCAGCAATTCTTTTGCTAAAGTTTGGTGCCAATTCCTTCCACTTTGGTGCAGACCATAAAGGGATTTGTTTAATTTGCATACCAAACCTTCAGCGGCGTCTATGCCTTCAGGAACACGCATAAAAATTTGTTCTTTTAAATCTGCAAACAAATATGCAGTTTTTATATCTAGGTGATAAACGGAATGTCCACGCTGTGATGCATCTTTTAACAAAAGCTTAACTGTTTCATATTTTACGCTTGGTGAATAACACAAATCATAATCTTCGCCTGGAATTTGTTGAAAACCCCTAGCAACTAATCTTGCTTTGTACCTTACAACTTCATTTTTGTCATTCGTTTTAACTCTATAAACCCATTTCGAATCAATAAGTCTCATATCTGGGGTTTGTGGTACAAGAGACCAAGTGTTATGCTCTTTTAAAGAAGCTATCTCGGAGTTCATAGCTTTATACCAATTTGCAGCTTGTTGCTTAGGTAATTTCTGAACATCACTGTAGCTTTTTGGCTCAAAAACTACCTTATTGGCATACACAGTATTAAAATGTTCATCTGCAAATCGTTGTGGCTTCTGTCTCTTTCTATCTGAACGTCTCAGTCCAGAAGGAGAGTCAGACTTCTCAGACTTAATGGGACTAAGTAAACCACTAGTTTCAGGTTGTAAATCATTGTCAGATTGAAGAGGTGCCTGTAGGCTAAGCTCACGGTCAGAAAACTCAAGAGAATCTGACCTCCCCTCGGGTGCCTGTGACTTTAAATCATCAAACAAATTATCAGACTCAACAGGCTTTTTGTCTTTTCCCATTAATTCAGAAGCACTATTTCCTGCTGCTTCTTCTGCTGTTTCTTCCTCTTCTTCCTCAGTATTATCTATACCATCAGTATCTTGGAAGACAGCAACTCCATTCCAATTTACAGTTTGTATCATGCTTCTGGTAATATGAAATTTGCCAGTTGCTGGTATGTAAATTCTGTACGCCCCCTGCTGGTAGCCCATTAATTTTCCCTGGACACTACGTTCACCCAATTTTTGCTTAGCAGGATAATGCATAATTACATCTGAACCCCAAATGCGGAGGTATTTCAGATTAGGGCGTTTTTTAAACAGTTTCTCATAGGGGGTGACATCTAAACCAGTATGATAACTGCGATTTCTAACGTAACAAAATGCATTAAGTGCTTCAGCCCAAAAGTCTTTGGGCAGATTAGCATCATGCAGATACGTTTTAACCCCTGCCTGTAGGTCACGCTGCACAACTTCAACAAGCCCATTTTGCCAGGGACTTCGGGGGCAAGATAACTCATGAGTAGTCCCCTGCGCTTCCAGGAATTTCTCAAAATCCTCAGAAACAAATTCCCCGCCCCGGTCAGAAAACAGGTTCTTAATTGGTTTGTTAAAGTGCGTTTTTACCCAGTTGCAAAAAACTTTATACTTTTCAAATGCTTGGGACTTCTCAGCTATTGCATAAGTCCAACAGTATCTACTATACTGGTCTATCAGAGTAAGCCAGTACTTAGAACCTCCTAATGATGGTGGGAGTGGCCCAACTAAATCACAATGTACACGCTCAAATGGTTCAGTTACTTTCCTATCTGAGCACCTACCCTTGCGTGCAACCTTAATCTTATTCTTGCAACAGGATAGACATTGCATAAAGAATTTACATGGTTTTAAGTTGAGGCCATTAACGATATTCTTTGTCTTAATTACATCAGCAAAATTCAGGTGTCCCAGAATTCTGTGCGCCTCATGGACACACCCGGAATGAGGCCTTACATTCCTCAACCCCTGGCTTGACCGTGCTTCTCTGCAATTTATAGGCGATTGGGAGTAGGTGCGAAAATAGAGTCTATATAAACCATCAGAGTCCCGGGCATACAATAAACGTTTGTTCCCATCAAAAAACTCGCACATTGATTTTAAGAAACGCACAGTTATGCCTTGACGAGCAAAGCACCTTACTGACAATAAATTGTCCACTGACGGGCAGTAAATGCAGTTTGCTATTGTAATGTTTAAAGAGTCAAGTTTAACAGTACCTCTGCCAAGCGACTGCAAGACTTGTGAATTGGCTAAATGTACATTACCAATTTCCTCTTCGAAAGAAATAAACAAGCTTCGATCATTGCAGATGTGCTGAGATGCTCCAGAGTCTATAATAAAAGACTTCCACTTGGCATCTTTAATTCTTTTACGATTTGTAGTCCAAGCATGAAAAGCTCGCGGCTCGTTTCTGTCTTTACTATACGATGTCTGCTGCTGGGCTGACAACCGTGACTGACGAACAGAAACAGACTTGGGAGTACTTTGCTTTCTTTTGGCTCTGCAGTCCTTTGCAAAATGTCCTTGCTTATTGCAGAACCAACAACGCTTTGCAGCTTTAAATGCAGTTGTATCACCACAGGTTTGCATATGGCGTTCCTCATTCTTTCTGGAAATAGGAGTGCTTATGGCACAAGCCTCCCTTCTATCCAACTCGCCCATTAATCTTGCCGTTACCCCTTCCACAGTTAATTGTGCTGGTGGAACAGCAGATATCTGGCTAGCTATACCATCAAAGTCCTCATTAAGGGAACAAAGGATGATAAAAACATACTGAATATCAGGTATCACCATGTCCCTTCGAATTAATTCGCCACGTATTGCCTCCAGATGTCTCAAGTGTGCTGCCAAATCACCACCAGGCTGCAACTTCATCTGGTACAACTGCTTGAAAAACGTCAATGCAGATGCTGACTCTTTTCTAACATGCACTGCTGCAAGACTGTCCCACATTTCTTTGGCAGTTTTCTTATTTCTTATATAGACTACTTGCTGGTCGCTGACTGCCAAATTAATTATCGCCCTGGCTTTTGCATCTCCTTTCGACCAAGCATTAGTTACAGGGTCAGGAGGGTCATCAGTTACATAGGTCCATACTTCTCTAGAGGTCAAAAGCGCCTCCACCCGAAAAGACCATAAACTATAGTTCTCATCTGTTAGCTGTGGGAAGACCAGAGCCTTCTCAGCTTCAGGAACCCGGTCAACCATTCTGGAACTCTTCCAGACCCACAAAAAATTACACTAACAGGAGAAGGAGTTTTCAAACCTTTCTCAGAGTCCAAAAATATGCAGTCATCCACTCAGCAGCTGGGCCCATAACCAAAGATGTTGGCTATTTGCAGTATGGTAGCGCTGCAGATAGCTTGCTGGGGAGATCATGCATTAAAAATGAAAAGGACTCAAAAATAACTTAAACAAGGTTTTAATAAGAAAAAGAAAAACTCCATTTACACTAATACATCAACAACCAAACCAAACCAGACCCAACCACCAACCCATCCCCCAGGGTAATGGGAGAGCTAGGTGCTGCTCCTTATATACTAAACCCAAATGCTGACACACCTTAATCAAATACAACTCAGCAGCACCTGCTATGTTTCACAGCTTTAAAGCTGGGTCTCGTTATCTTGCTCTGGCCCTTGCTCTGGCCCCTTAAAGACATACACATCGGCTGGAACAATGATGAACCTTTACATTTAAAGAAACCATTCAACATTGATACTGACCTTTAAAGCCGCCTAAATGGCCTTGGTCCAGTATACCTGAAGGAGCATCTCCACCTCCATCATTCTGCCAGGACACTGAGGTCCAGCTCTGAGGGCCTTCTGGCGGTTCCCTCACTGCGAGAAACAGTTACAGGGAACCAGGCAGAGGGCCTTCTTGGTAGTGGCGCCTGCCCTGTGGAATGCCCTGTCAAGGAAATAAACAACTATCTGACATTTAGTAGACATCTGAAGGCAGCCCTGTTTAGAGAAGTTTTTTAATGACTGATGTTTTAATGTATTTTTAATCTCCTGTTGAAAGCCGCCCAGAGTGGCTGAGGAGAGCTGGCTGGATGTGCAGGGTATAAGTAATAAATTATTATTATTATTATTATTATTATTATTATTATTATTATTATTATTCTCCCATCATCCCTGACTATCATGGGACATAAGAATTCAGCAACATCTGGAGGAAATCAGATTGGCAAAGGCTGGTTTAGCACACCACCCCAGGCTGTGGTTAACGTTATAAAGTTATAGAGTTATTATAGAGTTGGAACTGACCACAAGTGTCATTTTGCCTAACCCCCAGCAATGCAGGATTATTATTTTTGCCCCATGTGAGGCTCAAACCCACGACCCTGAGATTAAGAGTTTAAACAAGCAAGCTGGATGAGCCATGGTTTAAAGATGGCTTATCAAACCAAGCAACCATGGTTAACAGCAAGCATAGTTCATCAGATTTGGGTGAGGCAACGAGCTGTGGTTAAGCCTAACCAGGATGTAGATTCCAAACCCTTCACCGCTTGTGTAGAGGGAGGAGGTGGGGAATGTGTGAGCCCAAGGCTTGTGTTGGCTCATTCCCAGCATGCTAAACCATGGTTTCACTTGACATCTGAACTGGGTCTGTAAGTATTCCATGCTCAACCTTAGAAACCTTGGTTTGCCCCTATTGCTGATTTAGATAGTGTTGCTAAATACAGTGGTACCTCGGGTTAAGTAGGGTACTTAATTCGTTCTGGAGGTTCATTCTTAACCTGAAACTGTTCTTAACCTGAAGCACCACTTCAGCTAATGGGGCCTCCTGCTGCTGCCGTGCCGCCGGAGCATGATTTCTGTTCTCATCCTGAGGCAAAGTTCTTAACCCGAGGTACTATTTCTGGGTTAGCGGAGTCTGTAACCTGAAGCGTCTGTAACCTGAGGTACCACTGTACTAAATACTATTGACCTTTCTTTTTCAGGTACTATGTGGTTTACTTCCTCAACCATCCTGTTCTGATTATTAGACCTTCCCAGAGGATCCCAAATGGCAACTTCTGAAGCAGACATCTGCACCTCCAGCAGCTTGAATGTAATCCAAATTGAATGTTATTTGATATCGTTCAAGGATAGTCCCTTGTCTCTGGCATCACTGCTAAACTGACCACAGTTTTGGTGCATAGGGTTTTTAGCTTGACACAAAGTTCTAAAAAGTGAAAATATATGTATAATACATATGACATGATACTTGTTTCAATGAGCTCTGAAGCATATGCTAAAATCGATTGCAGTATCTATTTACAAATTTACAGTATAACAAAGAAATTGGGGAGGTGTTCCAGGATTTCTTTATAAAGGCCATATCAAAAAATGAGTAAAGTGGGAAACCCTAGATTGATTTTGAAAAGCAGAGAATGAAAGGGCACAATTAATGTTTAGGCATAAACTTGTTCGTATAAAAATGTGTTAAAATGCCCCCCCCCCAATCATTCAATTTCCAGACTTTCAGAACTTATATCCTTTACAGCACAGCAACACAAATCATTAGCTTTTTATCCACCATATTCTTGAGACACCCTAATGTGGTCCTATCCATTCACTTAAAGTAGTAGCAGATTTTTTTTATAGCAAACAGTAAATAAAAAGAGTACAATCCATAAATTGGTGCAAACTTTTGGGGCTTGCCTTTGATTTCCAAGTGTGTTTGTAAATGCAATAAAGTTTCACTGTTCTCCGGCAAATGTGTCCTTGTGTTTCCCCCCTCTTGCTTGATTCAGTTGTTTAATATGTGGCAATCTAATAAAATTACAGTTGTACCTTGGATCCCGAACGCCTTGCAAGTTGACCGTTTTGACTTCCAAACCTGGAAGTGAGTGTTCCAGTTTGCGAACGTTCTTTGGAACCCAAATGTCCAATGCGGCAAATGCGGTTTCCGATTGGCTGCAGGAGCTTCCTGCAGCCAATCAGAAGCCACGCCTTGATTTCTGAATGTTTTGGAAGTTGAACGGACTTCTGGAATGGATTCTGTTCGACTTCTGAGGTACGACTGTACCTACAGCATGATCACATCTTACGTGCAGAGGCATATCTAGGGGTTATCTATATAGAGGTGAAGGGGGTAATGTCCTGGAAACTGCTGCTACTTAGGGGTCTGTTATGTACTGATTTGAATAGGATCCAAAAGGCAGCAGTTTGATTGGTCCGAGAACAATAGGGTCCAGAATGCAGCAGTCTGATTGGTCCACAGGAGCCACCCAATCCAGCTCCAGGTGGAAGTGAATCCACAACCTGATTGGCCTACAGGTGAATCCCGGAATTAGCCAATCATGTGGGTCCCATTGTGTAAATAATGTATATAAAGCAGACATTCTGGGGGAACTTCCATTCCTCCTCACCACTATGAGCTGAATAAAGAGCATGAAATCAACTCTTGACTCCGAGTATATTTCAGGGTCCAAAACCGATACATTTTTACTTAGCTTTAACACGTTGTTACAACTGTTATTTTATAGCACAGAGCAACAGGGACAGAAGGAACCATGAGAGAAGCGATGACTGGCTTCACGGTTTTTCCCAAATCACGGTTTTTTTACACAGCACTCACACACATTGTAATGTATCGCCATGATTAACATGACACTGTTTCCACGATGTGGACTTCAAACTTATTCCACCATCCCCAAATGTATTGATACATTGCCCAGCCTTAAAGTATGTGTGTGTGCTCTATGCAAAAATCACCATTTGGGAAAAACTGTGAAGCCAGCTAGTGCCTCTAGATAGCTCCATCCTGATTTCAGACAGGGTGATATATTGGTATATTGCTGGTGATCTATCACGATTTTGAAAACCAGGTAACATCCAGCCCTCCTCTCAACCCTTGTTATTCTTTGAAAAGAATTTGTCTAAGTTTGCTTAAGTAAGTGGCTTAAAAGTGTGAGTTAGATTAAGAAAAGAGGAGAAATGATTCCCTACAACAGGTAACTTATCAGTTTTCGTGAAAGGTGTCAACTTTGAGAGAAAGCAGTATTATTCGTGATGGTTAAAAAGTAAAGGGACCCCTGACCGTTAGGTTCAGTCATGGACGACTCTGGGGTTGCGGCGCTCATCTCGCTTTAATGGCCGAGGGAGCCGGCATACATCTTCCGGGTCATGTGGCCAGCATGACTTAGCCACTTCTGGCGAACCAGAGCAGCGCACGGAAATGCCGTTTACCTTCCCGCCGGAGCGGTACCTATTTACCTACTTGTACTTTGGTGTGCTTTCGAACTGTCCTAGGCTCTGTGGTTTAACCCACAGCGTCACCCACGTCCCTCTAAGGCACCTTACACATGATTAAATTCAAAGGCAATTTGGCATTTCTTCATGACTAGCAAAACCATCATTTTCAAGACACAAGCCTAGTAAATCTGGAACTAATACCTGGTGATCTGATAAAATCGAGAGTCTTTACTTGGACTTTGTTATTTTAACTAATCAGCGGACAAGAAGCCATGACAGGCCCAGCTGCAAGATGTTCCTAATTAGCAATGGGCAGGTGTCCTTGAGCCTCTGGTACAAGCCTCAAGATAAGGAACTGTAAATCCCCAGGCAGCTGGCAGTTAATACATGAGACAAATTCTCAGAAGCTCTGATACTTCCCAGAAACCTCATTTACCTACGAACCTAAGTTGGCCTTCATCTGCCCTCTGCCAAAGAGCCCACAAGGGAACGGTCCAAATTCAAACAGAACCATCCAAATTGATAAGTAACATATCGCAGGATTTTACAAAATCCTGGCAACCTTCAGAGGTGAATTTTTGTATCTCTAGATCAGGGACCCACCCCAGGGTTTTTCATTCGGCCTGTGAGGCTGTTTTGGACAAGCCATAGCCATCCACCCTACATTTGGGTGTAGGTAAGGGTGGGGCTTGGCGCTGTGGGTTAAACCACAGAGCCTGGGACATGCAAAACAGAAGGCTGATGGTTCGAATCCCCACGACGGGGTGAGCTCCGGGTCATGTGGCCAGCATGACTAAGCCACTTCTGGCGAACCAGAGCAGCACACGGAACACCATTTACCTTCCCGCCAGAGCGGTACCTATTTATCTACTTGCACTTTGAGGTGCTTTCAAACTGCTAGGTTGGCAGGAGCAGGGACTGAGCAACGGGAGCTCACCCCGTCGCGGGGATTCAAACCGCCGACCTTCTGATCGGCAAGTCCTAGGCTCTGTGGTTTAACCCACAGTGCCACCCGTGTCCCTTGGAGGCCTAGTAGAGAAATATAAATTCTGCCCTTTTCTAAACCATACCAAGGTTGAGTAACCTAAAAAAAATTATATAACTACTAATAGTTACACATAGTTAACGTAAGTTTCATTGTTCTAAGCTCATCTGATTTTGTTCCTAACAGAATATTCCCTTTGTCAGCTAACCAAACGAGAAAGCTGAAGTATGAATACAGTTAAAGGTCATTAAACTATTCTCTGTTTGCTTGGGGAGGGCTTTAGCTGAATTTTAGGGGGGGCAGGGAAGGATAGAGCAATTCCAAGTCATTTCCCATGTCACAGTCTTGATTATTTTACTCAAGTGTAAAATGCCATTTTGAAAAGTTGTAGCCAGATAATGAAACTTTGGGATATTAGATTTAAATATATATATAGAACAGGTTAACTATGTATGAAAAATGAGTCTGTTGGTTGACTTTTTCATGCAATTACCCTATAATCTATCTGGAAGAGGAGGAGTACAACTTTGACATCTGTGACTGTGGTTCCCCCAAGAACTTCTGCACATTCCAATGTTGTTTTGCCAAAACATGTTTTGCTTTCATTTTTGTTTTGTCCTCCTGGGTGCTTTTCCCATAGCTCTTATCATAGTGCCAAAGTCTCCCTTATCTAAATATGTGCAGGAAGGGCAAAGCAGCTTCTGCGAAAGAGAAGCAGATGTCACTTTCCGTCATTAATCTTGATCCATCAAGGCTGTTCTACTGTGTTTATGAGACATACTGTGTCTGCTTGCCCAGGATAGCTATGTGGGCCTTGCAGGGGCCAGATTAAACGTATTACAGTGGTGCCCCGCAAGACGAATGCCTCGCAAGACGGAAAACCCGCTAGACGAAAGGGTTTTCCGTTTTTGAGCTGCTTCGCAAGATGATTTTCCCTATGGGCTTGCTTCGCAAGACGAAAACGTCTTGCAAGTCTTGTGATTTTTTTCCGCTCCCCCCCCTCTTAAAAGCCGCTAAGCCGCTAATAGCCTTTTAGCCGCTAAGCCGCTAAGCCTTTAATAGCCGCTAAGCCGCTAATAGCGCTAATCCGCTAAGCTGCTAATAGGGTTGCTTCGCAAGACGAAAAAACCGCTAGACGAAGAGACTTGCGGAATGGATTATTTTCGTCTTGCGAGGCACCACTGTATATATATTTCACTGCTGAGGTAGGGTGGCACTCTGCACATGCTCAGACACTCGCTTGTTTACTATGAATTGAACATGAGAGCTAAGTGGAAGCTCCACGCATGGTACCTCTAAACACCAGGCACAAAAGGTAATGTGCGGGATAGATGCCAGACCTCTGAGCCTCTGCTCACAAAAGTCAAGAGGCAGACTACTAGGGCCTGTTGGATAGAAAACGCTGAGCTAGTCCAATACAGCAAGGCAGTTCCTATGTTTACACATTCCAGGCCTGAACCTTGCAGTCAAAACAGTTTGGAAATAAACCCCAAGGAGGAGGGTGTATGCAAACTCGCCATTTTTGGTGCACGTATGGGAAGTGTACGGGAGACGTGTTCACCAGTTACAGTGGTACCTCGGGTTAAGTACTTAATTCGTTCCGGAGGTCTGTACTTAACCTGAAACTGTTCTTAACCTGAAGCACCACTTTAGCTAATGGGGCCTCCTGCTGCTGCCGTGCTGCTGGAGCCCGATTTCTGTTCTCATCCTAAAGCAAAGTTCTTAACCTGAAGCACTATTTCTGGGTTAGCGAAGTCTGTAACCTGAAGCGTATGTAACCCGAGGTACCACTGTACAGTTAAATTTTTCTCCTTTCCAGTCTTCCATTGCCCCACATCTGTCTCTTCGCCTCCATCCAGAATCGGACTGGATCAGAGAGCAAAAACCTGTCAGGGCTAACATTGTGTTTTCTATGGTGGCCTAACCAGATGCCTCTGGGAAATCGACAAGCACAGACATGAAGGCACTATTCTCTCTATCCTTGTAACTCAGGGCAGTCCTAGCCTGTATACAGGGCCGGATTTAGGTTTGATGAGGCCCTAAGCTACTGAAGGTAATGGGGCCCTTTATATGTCCAGCTGTCCTTTGTCAACAAACTGTTGCTGTTTTTTGTGCTGAATATATGCTATATGGTAATTTATGGACCTAATACATGGGTAGGCAAACTAAGGCCCGGGGGCCAGATCCAGCCCAATCGCCTTCTCAATCCGGCCCATGGACAGTCCAGGAATCAGCGTGTTTTTACATGAGTAGAATGTGTGCTTTTATTTAAAATGGATCTCTGGGTTATTTGTGGTACCTGCCTGGTGTTTTTACAAGAGTAGAATGTGTGCTTTTATTTAAAATGCATCTCTGGGTTATTTGTGGGGCATAGGAATTCGTTCATTCCCCCCAAAAAATATAGTCCGGCCCCCCACAAGGTCTGAGGGACAGTGGACCGGCCCCCTGCTGGAAAAGGTTGCTGACCCCTGACTAATAGGTCCATAAAAGGTAAAGGTAAAGGTACCCCTGACTGTTAGGTCCAGTCACGGACGACTCTGGGGTTGTGGCGCTCATCTCACTTTACTGGCCAAGGGAGCTAGGTTACAGCTTCCGGGTCATGTGGCGAACCAGAGCAGTGCACAGAAACGCTGTTTACCTTCCCACCAGAGCGGTACCTATTTATCTACTTGCACTTTGACATGCTTTTGAACTGCTAGGTGGGCAGGAGCAGGGACTGAGCAACAGGAGCTCACCCCGTCATGGGGATTCAAACTGCCGACCTTCTGATCGGCAAGCCCTAGGCTCTGTGGTTTAGACTACAGCGCCACCCGCGTCCCTACACAACACAAAACACTGTTGCTGGATGTAGGTTTTATTTTATTGGTTTTTTATCTTATATTTTGGAAATGTATTTCCAGGTTTTTTTCCCTTCAATTTTTTTGGGGGGGCCAAAATAGAGTGGGGCCCTAAACTATAGCTTGTTTAGCTTATATGTAAATACGGCACTGCTTGTATACTAGGGGCTGCCTGCACTGCTCACTCTGCTAAGCCTAGACTAACCAATCCAATAGCAGTCCAACCCCTCCGAAAATCCAATATTGTGTCCTACATTTCTAAACCGAAGAATTGATGCTTTTGAATTACGGTGCTGGAGGAGACTCTTGAGAGTGCCATGGACTGCAAGAAGATCAAACCTCTCCATTCTGAAGGAAACCAGCCCTGAGTGCTCACTGGAAGGACAGATCCTGAAGCTGAGGCTCCAATACTTTGGCCACCTCATGAGAAGAGAAGACTCCCTGGAAAAGACCCTGATGTTGGGAAAGATGGAGGGCACAAGGAGAAGGGGACGACAGAGGACGAGATGGTTGGACAGTGTTCTTGAAGCTACCAGCATGAGTTTGACCAAGCTGCGGGAGGCAGTGGAAGACAGGAGTGCCTGGCGTGCTCTGGTCCATGGGGTCACGAAGAGTCGGACATGACTAAACGACTAAACAACAACAACATTTCTAAGCAATGAAAAGTTCTGGTGCAGCAATTCAGGGAGATGGGGTACCAGGGCTAGGGGGGCTTGTAAACATATGGTTGATCTGTCTGGACGGAGATTAGGTACTCAACCCACAAACCTCTCTTTTCATTCTTTGCTTGAATTCCCAGAAACCCGGAATTCCCCCTCATTCTCTAAACCGAAAGCACAAGCATTTCCTCCACCCTCTAGATATAATGTAATAGCTTAAGACATCATTTACCTCGAAAGAAACAGACAGAAACAGAGACTCCTGCAGCAATACCCAATTTTCAAAGCTGAACAATCATCACCTGGACGTCCTCACGGAGCCTTGATGCCATAAGGTAAGCAGAGCATCCTGATTTGTTTGAGTCTCTTACAAAAACAGCATTTGTGAAATGAAACAACTGACTTTGCGAATGAGATATCTACTTAATGGTGACTGGCAAATTTTGCAGACTGGCATTCTAGGACAGTTGCCTTGGAGGAAACGTCTCTGTCACAAAATGACAGTACACTTCTCTACTTAATGAGGTCAAGGTGAACAAGTGAAATGTTGAGGGCTAGTAACTTGTGGGCTTATTTGCAAAGCTAGGGTAGGCCCTTCAGTATTTTCAGGATGGTGGCTAAGTTCTGATTTGTAACCAGAAATTCCTAGAGGTCTTTCCTAAAGCAAAGACACATAGAATTGTGCTGTTCCTCTGTAAGGAAAATAAATAATAACCTTTTGTTATCGTTTTATCTGTCTCCCAGATATGATGGGGGAAATTTATTCTGGGGCTCAGCCCTAATACATGTACTATGTGCAAAAGGGTTTCTCGATCATGCCCATTTTGGACTTTCTGAGGATTGAAAAACCCTGAATTTAAAGGGCAAAAGGTCCAGGAGAACAATGGGGTGGGAAATATCTCATCTGAAGGCCCATATATTCATGGGGAGACAGGGTGATGCAAATCTACTCTAGACTGCAAATTCTGCTCTGGTGCAGGCAAGTCCTAAGTTCATAGTGTGGACACAGCCAGCCTCCAAAGCTGCTTTAGGCTGCAATTCTAAACCCACTTGCCTGAGAGTAAGCCGCACCAAATTCAACTAGACTTACAGTTGTACCTGGGTAGTCGAATGGCTTGGCTCCCAAACAAATCAGCTCCCGAACGCCGCAAAGCAGGAAGTGAGTGTTCCAGTTTGCAAACGTTTTTCGGAAGGCGAATGTCTGACGTGGCTTCCGCTTGAGTGCAGGAAGCTCCTGCAGCCAATCGGAAGCTGCGCCTTGGTTTTCGAATGGTTTTGGGAGGCGAACGGACTTCCAGAATGGATTAAGTTTGAGAACCAAGGTACCACTGTATTGAAAACATAATATCACTATTCAATTATATGAAAATGAAATGAAGTGGAATTATGAAAGGTATATAACAGGGGTCAGCAACCCGCGGCTCCGGAGCTGCATGTGGCTCTTTGCCGCGGCTCCGGGGCGGATACTAGCGAGGGGAGGAGGCGCATTGTGCGCCCCGACACTCCCCACTGTGGCGGGCGCTGTACTGGCTGTGACGTCGCATGGGGGCGGTGTGTGCATTAATCACGCTCCGTCCCGACGTCACCTTCCCGCCTGCTGTCAGATCGGAGGGCAGCGGCGCGCATGCAATGGTTTTGCGGCTCCCAGTTTTTTCCCTTCGGAAATGGGTCCAAATGGCTCTTTTTGTCTTAAAGGTTGCAGACCCCTGGTATATAACTTTTGCTTTTAGAAGATATCTGAAGGCAGCCCTGTTTAGGGAAGTTTTTAATATTTGATGCTTTGTTGGAAGCCTCCCAGAGTGGCTGGGGCAACCCAGGCAGATGGGCGGGGTATAAGTAATAAATTATTATCATCATTATTATTATCATTATTAAGAAAATAGTATAGGAATTAATACCAAAAAATACAACTTCCCATTCCCTGCAAAAAGAAGGATTCCCTAAAAAAAAAACCTGAGCACACCTCTTATATCAATCAGCAGTAGGAACAGGAGATGGACCTTTCCATTAATTATACTGTTCATGTGGGCAGTTCCACATAAAACATAGATGAATTGCTGGAATCTCCCTGGCAGGGGAGGAAATGTGCAATTGGGACTCCAGGGAACTTTGACACACCGCCCTGCTGTTTTGCCCAAACTTGTCCTGCTTTCACTTTTGTTTTGGAGCCGTAAGTGCTGTTCCTGTTACTCTTATCATAATGCCAAGGTCTCCACCGAAAGCAGCAATTGCGTGCACGGAAGTTGAAGCAACTTCAATGGAACGTGGCATTGCGTCATCGGTCTTGATCCATCAAGAGTGCTCTATTGCGTGCACATGACATACCAGAACTGCTGGGTGCGATGGCTATCAGGGCTCCAAGTAAAAGCAGTGATTATTTATTTCGCCACTGAGGAAGGGTGGCACTCTGCACATGCTCAGGCACTCACTCGTTTAATATGGCTTGAAGAGGAGAGGTAAGTGGAACAGCCAGGCACAAAGGCAGCACACCTCTAACGTAAGAACATAAAAAGAGCCCGCAGGATCAGGCCAATGGCCCAATTATTCAAGCATCCTGTTTTCACAGTAGCTGAGCAGATGTGTGTGGAAAACCAGTAAGCAGGATTTGAGCACAAGAGCACTTGCCCTTCCTGTGGTTTCCAACCAGGAACCAAATGCAAAAAGTGGGATAGATGTCAGTACTTCCACCTCTCTGATCATGTGACACTCTTCCTTAAATCCCTACATTGGAAAGAAATTCCCACAGGGGGGAGAAAGCTATTGTTGTTCTCTAACATTTGCTGGTAGCTTGAACATCAAAGCCAGAGGTGCCATCCGATTGATGCGTGTTAAGGTCACTCTTTTAAAACAGCAAATACAGTGGTACCTCGGGTTACATACACTTCAGGTTACATGCGCTTCAGGTTACATACGCTTCAGGTTACAGACTCCGCTAACCCAGAAATAGTGCTTCAGGATAAGAACAGAAATCGTGCTGCTGCGGCGCAGCAGCAGCAGGAGGCCCCCATTAGCTAAAGTGGTGCTTCAGGTTAAGAACAGTTTCAGGTTAAGAACAGACCTCCAGGACGAATTAAGTTCTTAACCCAAGGTACCACTGTAAGTACTAACTAGGAGGACAAACTTTCAGCCCCCCGCTTGAATATTCCAACCGGCCAGTCCTTCTCTCCTGCCTGCTTTACAGACTCAAGTGGGTTAGTCATTTGTGTCAGAAAGGAATTGCTTAGTACAGTCGTACCTTGGAATCCGTTCCGGAAGTCTGTTCGACTTCCAAAACGTCCGGAAACCAAGGTGTGGCTTCCAATTGGCTACAGGAAGCTTCTGCAGCCAATCGGAAGCCGCGGAAGCCACACTGGATGTTTGGCTTCCAAAGAATGTTCGCAAACCGGAACACTCACTTCCACGTTTGCGGCGTTCGGGAGCCAAAATGTCCAAGTGCCAAGGCGTTCGGCTTCCAAGGTAAGACTGTACAGTGGTACCTCGGGTTAAGTACTTCATTTGTTCTGGAGGACTGTACTTAACCTGAAACTGTTCTTAACCTGAAGCACCACTCTAGCTAATGGGGCCTCCTGCTGCCGCCGCGCCGCCAGAGCATGATTTCTGTTCTCATCTTGAAGCAAAGTTCTTAACTTGAAGCACTATTTCTGGGTCAGCAGAGTTTGTAACCTGAAGCGTATGTAACCTGAAGCGTATGTAACCTGAGGTACCACTGTAGTTCTTTGAAGGCAGTTCGGAATTTCCAACAGAGGCATTTAGCACCCCTGACAAATTACAATTCCCACCATTCACTAAGATGAGGATGGGGAACCTGTCACCCTCCAGAGGTTATTGGACTGCAAATCCCATCATCCCTTTGCCAAGTTTGCTGGGCCTGATAGGAGTCCAGCAATCTCTGGAGGGCCCCAGGTTCCCCACCACTGCTATAAGGGCAGCTATGGCAGTCACACTGACATAAAAATAAAATATCAGGGATGGGCAATCTGTGGCCATACAGATGGTATTGCCCTCCCATCAGTCTCAGCCAGCATGGCTAAGGGTCAGGGATGGTGGGTGTTGCATTATATGTTTCAATGTACATATTGTCTCATCCCAAGAATAACCATTTTGTAGCCTTTCAAGATGAAAGAAGAACAGGGATCAACTCTGAAACAATCTGATGAGAAATCGGTAGTGATGGACTTGAGGCAGTTTAAGGAACTGGATGCCCATGCATTGAAGGTATGCTATCTCTTATTGTGATATATACAGTGTGGAATTATAGTCCTGTAAGGAATCTGCTTAGGGACGCAGGTGGCGCTGTGGGTTAAACCACAGAGCCTAGGACTTGCCAATCAGAAGGTCGGCGGTTCGAATCCCCGCGACAGGGTGAGCTCCCGTTGCTCGGTCCCTGCTCCTGCCAACCTAGCAGTTCAAAAGCATGTCAAGTGCAAGTAGATAAATAGGTACCGCTCCGGCGGGAAGGTAAACAGCGATTCCGTGCACTGCTCTGGTTCGCCAGAAGCGGCTTAGTCATGCTGGCCACATGACCCGGAAGCTGTACGCCAGCTCCCTTGGCCAATTAAGCGAGATGAGCGCCGCAACCCCAGAGTCGTTCATGACTGGACCTAATGGTCAGGGGTCCCTTTACCTTTACCTAAGGAATCTGCTTAAAGGGACGCGGGTGGTAAAGGGACGCGGGTGGCGCTGTGGGCTAAAGCACAGAGCCTAGGACTTGCCAATCAGAAGGTCGGCGGTTCAAATCCCCGCGACGGGGTGAGCTCCCGTTGCTCGGTCCCTGTTCCTGCCAACCTAGCAGTTCAAAAGCACATCAAAGTGCAAGTAGATAAATAGGTACCACTCTGGCGGGAAGGTAAATGGCATTTCCGTGCGCTGCTCTGGTTCGCCAGAAGCGGCTTAGTCATGCTGGCCACATGACCCGGAAGCTGTACGCCGGCTCCCTCAGCCAATAAAGCGAGATGAGCGCCGCAACCCCAGAGTCCGTCATGACTGGACCTAATGGTCAGGAAGAATGCTGAGGTGTTTTTTTTATGTGGATTTGGAATTTGATAGTACAGTGGTACGTAGGTTCTTGAACGTAATCCGTTCCGGAAGTCCATTCGACTTCCAAAACGTTCAAAAACCAAGGCGTGGCTTCTAATTGGCGCAGGCGCCCTGGAAACAATAGTCAACAGCCACATCGGACATTCGGCTTCTGAAGAAAGTTTGCAAACCAAAGCATTTAACTTCTGGGTTTGCGGCGTTCGGGTTCTGATTTGTTCGTCAACTGAGCCATTCGAGAACCAAGGCTCCACTGTACCTTCAAGTGTGCTCTCCTGATAGGAGGCAATGGGGAACATTGTGAGTCACAAAAGAACATGCTCCTGTCTTGCACACAATAGAGCACCTGTTTTCAGGTGTACACCTATGTACCCAAGAAAAAGCAAAGCTTAAGCATCTTTCAGAATACTTTTTACCCAGGGGCAAGTTTTGGTCAAATTTAAGACATTAATTGATCAATCAGCTAAAACACATACATTTGATTGACCAGCAGTGCGGTTTTACTCACTGAGTAGCCCCACTGAGTTCAGCAAGACTGACCCTCTTGTAAGTGCCTGTAAAAAAGCACCCCCCATTTTCTTTAATCAAGCGTCAGGCTTAGACAGAAAAAAGGAACTGGGTACTCCTTATTCATGTCAACAGCTCCTGAATCTATTTTCCTTTTGTGAAACAGGTGGATTTCAAGGATAGTGTGGAAAACCTGGTGAGTGTCTTGCATGAGAAAGCCCACAGTGACCTGGAGAAAGTGCGAGCCATTTGGATGTGGATTTGCCATCATATTGGTAGGTGGGAGTGCCACCTTTTGAATGTTGGGGTCCCCTTGTCTCCAAACAGCTCCCAGAATTTAAAGATCAGCCTGTATCACAGTCAGGGCCGGATTTAGGTTTGATGAGGCCCTAAGCTACTGAAGGTAATGGGGCCCTTTATATGTCCAGCTGTCCTTTGTCAACAACAAATTGTCGCTGCTTTTTGTGTTGAATATATGCTATATGGCAATTTATAAACCTAATAGGTATCTAAAGCCATTTGCACTTAGCAAAATATGTATTTTATCAAAGTAATTGTTGAACTGAAATACAGTTAAGAAGTATATTAATAGTGAAATGCAATTAAGAAGAAGTATATTAATAGTGAAATAATTATTCAGCTCTAACTTAAAATGATTTTTTATTCATAACAAACTTAATAATGCAAACACATTGGCATTTGGCAATAACAAAAGTTCCTTTAGAAACACAATTTACAAAGACTCATAATCTAGTCTCCAGAAACTTGCTATAACTGGAAATAATAATAGGTGTAAATATATTATACAAACTACTAATGATTATAAACAGCAGAATGTAGGCACCCTATATATAGAAATGAACAAACCGGTGATATTTTAGGGAGCAGGCTAGCAGGCGGGGTCCATGACTTACATCATAGGGGCCTACACAACACAAAACACTGTGGCTGTATGTAGGTTTTATTTTATTTGTTTTTTTTATCTTATAATTTGGAAATATACATCCAATTGTGTTTTTCCTTTAAATTTTTTTGGGCCCCCCAAGAGAGTGGGGTGCTAAGCTATACAGTGGTACCTCAGGTTACAGACGCTTCATGTTACAGACGCTTCAGGTTACAGACTCCGCTAACCCAGAAATAGTACCTCGGGTTAAGAACTTTGCTTCAGGATGAGAACAGAAATCGTCTGCCGCTGGTGGCGCGGCGGCAGCAGCGGGAGCTTAAGAACAGTTTCAGGTTAAGAACAGACCTCCAGAATGAATTAAGTTCTTATCCTGAGGTACCACTGTAGCTTGTTTACCGTATTTTTCGTCCCATAGGAAGCGTATGTAACCTGAAGCGTATGTAACCTGAGGTACCACTGTAGCCTTTTGTGTGAGGTTGTTGCAGCCCCTCATTCACTGAGCATTGCAGACTCAAGGGCGACATTTCACAAGTGTCTTTATTTCTCCAGAATATGATGTGGAAGGCTACCGTAACAGAGATAAGGCGTTTTATAAGCCAGCTGATGTCCTTCAGTCAGGAAAGGCTATTTGTAGTGGATATGCTCGACTCTTTGAAGAAATGTGCAGGTAAATCCTATTGCCCCCAGCCATCATGGGAAGCAGTTGTTACTTGGCAAGGGTGATGGGAGATCTAGAGTAGGCTTCCTCAAACTCAGCCCTCCAGATGTTTTGAGACTACAATTCCCATCATCCCTAACCACTGGTCCTGCTAACTAGGGATCATGGGAGTTGTAGGCCAAAAACATCTGGAGGGTGGAAATTGAGGAAGCCTGATCTAGAGAACCACAGGTCCCTGCTCCCGCTATTTTATATTATGTATGCTGAAGTAAAAATGCATACGTACAGTTGTATCAAGTTGGAGTAGATTCATTGAATTCAATGGAGAATGACAAACTTGATTTTAATGGGTCTCTTCCACACATGAGTTAGTGGGATAATAATACTAATGCTAATAATACTAATAAATACTAATACTAATACTAATAATTTCAGTCAAAAAAGTAGTGAAAACAACCACAATCCCTTGACTTCTTCTTCTTCTTCTTCTTCTTCTTCTTCTTCTTCTTCTTCTTCTTCTTCTTCTTCTTCTTCTTCTTCTTCCTCTTCTTCTTCTTCTTCTTCTTCTTCTTCTTCTTCTTCTTCTTCTTCTATCGCTCATAGCTGAGTAAGATTGACTTCCATAAACATGGTTTTAACAATGAGACCAAAAGTACCTGTGGAGGCCAGTTCTGGATCCACACGTCCTTCCACAGTGGGAACATTTGTTTCCGGGTGGGAGTTGATCAGGGTGTGGATTTGCCAAGCGTGCCTTCCTCTTAGCACATTTCTCCCTTTTGTCCTGAGTTTGAGCATCTTCAAAGTCCATGACACCTTTGGTAAAGGCTGTCCTCCAACTCGAGCTCTCGCAGGCCAGTGTTTCCCGGTTGTTGGTGTTTATACTACAGTGGTGCCTCGCAAGACGAAACTAATTCACTCCGCAAGTTTTTTCTTCTTGCGAGTTTTTCGTCTTGCGAAGCACGGTTTCCCATAGGAATGCATTGAAAATCAATTAATGCGTTCCTATGGAAACCGCTTGCCAGGCTGGCGGTGGGGAGAAGGGCTTTTCTCCCCACCGCAAGCCTTCAGGACAGGTACGGGAACAGAGGGGAAGGCGCACAGCGCTTTTCCTCTGTTCCCGGGGCTTGCGTGGGAGGAGGGTTTTTCCTCCCCACCGCCAACATTCAGAACAGCATTCTGAATGTTGGCAGTGGGAAGGAAAACCCTTCTCCCACCCCAAGTCTTCAGGACAGCCATCCGAAGGCTGGCGCGGGGAGAAGGTCTCTCCGCCCCGCCACCTGGCTTCAGAGCATCCTTCCGAAGCCGGGCGGCGGGAGGAGGTGTCCCCGCCCCGCCGCCAGGCTTCGGAGGAGGTCTGAGGACAGTGGGGAAGACGCGCTGCGCTTCCCTGCTGTCCCGGAGATTTCCCTATGGGCTGTCGTCTTGCGAAGGAAGCCCATAGGGAAATTCATTTTGCGAAGCGCCTCCAAAACGGAAAACCCTTTCGTCTAGCGGGTTTTCCGTCTTGCGAGGCGTTCGTCTTGCGGGGCACCACTGTACATTTTTTAAGATTTGCCTTGAGAGAGTCTTCAAACCTCTTTTGTTGACCACCGGCATTACGCTTTCAAACTATGACAACGATGGGGTTCCTGAGTGTCTTTCTTTATCCCTCAGAGTTGCAGGGATACAATGCAGATATTTGAGAGGCCGCTGCAGAAATGACGACTTTAAAGGGAAGAGCCGCCATGCCTGGAATGCTGTTTATCTTGATGGAAAGTGGCATCTTCTAGACTGCACATGGGCAAGCGGTTATGTGGATGACTCCTATAGCAAGTTCACCTTCAGGTATGTTGTTAGGCAACAGAAGGTCCAGACAAGAGTGTAGGACACAAGTATAGTTTGCTTCCCTTGCCTTCACAGCTTGGTTTTTTCATTGATCATGTTTTAGAATGTTTTATTTGATGGCCAGGGGGCTGATGATAATAAGAATTAAGCCATTGGCATCGGAGTGTCTTGGGGGCAGCAAAATAAAGTAAACACCAACGATCTATTTATCTTTTTGAATGGTTCTGGAGTACAGTCATACCTTGGGTTGAAGGAGCTTCAGGATGAATATTTTCGGGTTGCGCTCCGCGGTGACCCGGAAGTAACGGAGCGCGTTTCTTCCGGGTTTCACCGCTTGCGCAAACGCTCAAAATGACGTCACGCACATGCATGGAAGCGGGTTGCATTCGCTTCTGGATGCGAACAGGGCTCCAGAATGGATCCTGTTCACATCCAGAGGTACCACTGTATAATGCTTATCCTAGGCTACAGATGTGTTAAAAAAAAAGAAAAGGTAAAGGACCCTGGATGGTTAAGTCCAGTCAAAGGCAACTACGGGGTTGTGGCGCTCATCTCGCTTTCAGGCCGAGGGAGCCAGCATTTGTCCACAGACAGCTTTCCAGGTCATGTGGCCAGCAGGACTAAACCACTTCTGGCACATTGGGACACCGTGATGGAAACCAGAGTGCACAGAAATGCTGTTTACCTTCCTGCCACAGCGGTACCTATTTATCTACTTGCACTGGTGTGCTTTCAAACTGCTAGGTTGGCAGGAGCAGGGACCGAGCAATGGGCGCTCACCCCATCGTAGAGATTCGAACTGCCGACCTTCTGATTGGCAAGTCCTAGGCTCTGTGGTTTAACCCACAGCGCCACCCGCATCCCATGTAAGGGCTTTTAGTCAAACACAATAAATGACTGATTGATGAACAACGGTGTGTGTGTGTGAAGCTGACGCTTGCTATGGCTCATTCTCAGTATGATAAACTATGATTTTTCTTGACTGGCCCTAGAATTATTCCAGCTTCATCCTTAGATAGCTTTGCCTTTTTGACCCTGATGCTGATTTAGGAAATGTTTTGAAATACGTCACTATTCCATCTTCTCCTTTTGCAGCTATAAGGAGTTTTACTTCCTCACCAGTCCTGCTCTGTTTAGAAAGAATCACTTCCCTGATGAGGATGAGTGGCAGCTGCTGAAGCAGAAATCGACACCTGAAGCAGCTTGAATATAATATACCTAGTATGTAATTTGATGTCCTTCAAAAATAATCACTTTTCTCTAATGTATCGATTCATGATTACTCAATTTGTGTTAGTAGCAGAAAGAATGCTGAACTCACTCTCTGGTTATCCCAGGTTTCCTCAACCTCGGCCCTCCAGATGTTTTTGGCCTACAACTCCCATGATCCCTAGCTAGCAGGACCAGTGGTCAGGGATGATGGGAATCGTAGTCTCAAAACATCTGGAGGGCCGAGGTTGAGGAAGCCTGGGTTATCCTTTATGAATAGATTTTTATTTTTAAGTCGGCTATGTATTTTCTTTTTCCCCCTGCATCGGCAAATCATACTATGCACAATCATTGTTCTCTTTGCATGAAGTTGGTGTGAGCTATGTGCTAAAGTAATAGTTTTGTAATGTGGCTAAACATTCCAAAACTATTACTTCAGCAAATAATAATTGCTGTTGTGCAAGAAACTGATTTCTGCAGTTATTGCTATACCATCTAATTGTAATCGTGAGTGATGCTTTTCAAATAAAGTTTCTCAAGCCAAAATCGAGAATGTCACGTTTAAATGTATGTTGTATTTTTTAAACATAGTTTTAGTACGTTGGCAACCCTAATAAAGCAGACGCATGAGGGCCAACTTGTGTTTTTGGCAATCTAGTGAGGTAAAGTCAGGGAAGTAATTATGGCAGTCCTAAAAAGAGGTTTAAATGACACACATGACAACACATTTATGCTAGGTAAGTTGCACATTGTGGTGTTATGTTGACCAAAAGAAATACTGCATGTAAAACACATTTCAAGTAGCATCTCATCACATTTCTAAGAACCTCAAAGAAGAGAATAAAGTTAAAACATAGGGCTTTTTCTTTTCATTTGTTGTTGTGTGTGTGTATTTGTGACAGGCATAATATGCTAAACTCTCATGAGCTTTATTGTCATAAGCTCATCTGATTTTGTTCCTCACATTACTCACATGCAAGGCACCAAACCCAGAAATAGCCCTAAAACATCACAAAAAGGAGTGAAAAAGGTTTACATGCATTGTGGGAAAGATGGGCGACAGACACAGCTCTTTTAAGCAACAGCTCTTTATTACAGCAGTTAGCACTGCTCTAAGTCTTTCTGAACAACAGTGAAGCTGGTTGCCTTATATAATGCTCAATAACTTGTAACAGTAACAAATTCCAACTAATCAGTGAAAGCAACTCTCAGGCCTTCATTTGCATACTGGTGGCCCAGAGTGAGAACTGCAGCCAGTCTGAATACATAACACCTGTGGTCCGCCGAGCTGCACAGAGGTCAGGAACTAAACCCTTACGCAAAACAAGGATTGCCTGTACCATACTCTGGACCTCTAAGCCAGTGGTTCCCAAATTTCCTGGGGCTGCTGCCCACTTGGTTCCATAGACTCATCCCCAGTGCTTCCTACAGTCCCACTCTGTAAAAAGCATTACAGTGGAATCTCGGTTGTTGAATATTTCAGAAGCCGAACAATTCAGAACGCGAACGCTGACAACCCAGAAGCGAATGCTTCCGTTTCTGAACGTGCCTCGGAAGTCGAACGAAAGTCCATTTTTAAAAAGCAATTTGCCGACCGGGAATTGATCCTTGGTTATCGAACGTTTCGGAAGTCAAACAGTCTTCTGGAACAGATTATGTTTGACAACCGAGGTTCCACTGTACAGTCGTACCTTGGAAGTCGAACGGAGTCCAGAAGTCCATTCAACTTCTGAAACGTTCGGAAACCAAAGCGCCGCTTCTGACTGGCCTCAGGAAGCTCCTGCAGCCAATCAGAAGCCGTGGAAGCCCCACTGGACGTTTGGCTTCCAAAAGAACATTCAACTCCCAAGGTGTTCGGAAGCAGAGGTATGATGGTATTCAGAATAGTGGTTTGCATGACCGACTAAGGAAGATAACAACGCAATAAAATTCAAAACAGCAACAATCAATTGCACATTTATTCCAAATCCAGTTAAAACTATTTACTGTAGTTCAATTAATTCAGTGAAATCGATGAACTTGATCAAGTGATACCAGCTTTTCAAATTCTGATAGTTATACCCCCCAGTGCCCCTGCTGTTCTCTTGCCGCCTAGCAACCTCTGGTTAATCCCACAGCCTGTGCCCACTCTGGGAACCACTGTCCTAAGCAGTGAAAAATTATGGGGCGACAATACAGAAAGAAAGTGCATGGCTAGGGCCACTGTGTTTTTTTTTTAAAAAAAATTGTTTAGGGGTACTCTCATTTTCCTATGCATATTGAAATACTGTCCCTCAATGAGGCCAAACGTAGATTCACAAAATGTTTAGGGGTATGTGTATGCCCCTCGCGTCCCCCCAGAAAAAAGCACTGGGTAGGACAATACGCAGGCCACATCTGGGTGATCTATCCTCCTGACTGAGTTCAAGCAATGTTCCTCCCTCACGCCTCCCCTTTGGGACTTTATTCCTTGATTACACAAATGCAGAGTTCCCCGTTACTCTCCAAATTCACACTGCTATGCCGTTGTGATGGTGACACACCTTGGCTGTATAAATATCTTTCCCCTAAGCAACCTCTATAAATGAGATGATTGCTTGCATTTGCATTGCTAGAGAGAGACAAAGTTCAGCCTTTCTCCAACAAGGAAATGAAACAACTTGCCTGTTTCTCCAAGGTGCGCTGAGAAACAAACAGTCTTCCCTGCAGGTGTAACTTTTTCTCCAAGGGAGAGGAATCATTACTTGGACGCCCCTGCTAAGCATCTATGCCGAAAAGGTAACCAGAGCGTCTTGATTTGTTTGGGCCTCTTACAAAAGCAGGGTTTGTGAAATGCAGCAACGGACTGGTCCATGGAGTGTCTATTTACCAGGAACTGGTAAGCCTGGCAGACCGGAATCCTAGGAGAGTTAGCAAGCAGAAGCTCATTCCAGGCCCAGCCCCTGGAGGGAACTTTTCAGGTCACAGAATAACAGTTCAGTGAATTCTCCAGAGTGTTTCTCTCCAGTTTTATACAAATGAACGGTGAGGGATGGATGGGAATGGCAAGAAAAGCAGGTAAGGGCAGTGGTGAGTTTATGCTCTCGGGCCCTTTTGGCAGGCCCTATTCATTCACCTTAATAAACCTGACTATGTCTGAAAATACAATGGATTTAAAAGCTGAATTAATATATCACATAGGTTATCTTTTTTCCTGTTACAGTACTTTCCGCTTCTACTGAAAGAAATACAGAGAGATAGAGATAGAGATAGATAGAGATAGAGATGATAGATAGATAGATAGATAGATAGATAGTGCGAGAGAGAGAGAGAGCGCTTTTTTCGGGGGGGGGGGGACACAGGGGTATGCATACCCCTAAACATTTTGTGAATCTATGTTTGGCCTCATTGAGGGGCAGTATTTCAATATGAGTAAGAAAATGAGAGTACCCTTAAACATTTTTAAAGAAAAAAAGTACTGAATAGATAGCTAGATAGCTAGATAGATGACAGATAGATAGATGATAGATAGATATAGATAGATGATAGATAGATAGATAGATAGATAGATAGATAGATAGATAGATAGATGATAGATAGATAGATAGATAGATAGATAGATAGATAGATAGATAGAAAGAAAGAAAGAAAACAAGGACATGGGTACCTAAAGGAGGTGAGTGTGAGCAAGTGAAATGTGAGGACTAGTAACTTGTGGCAGAGGCAGATCTAGGGCAGCGCAGCCGGTTCTGCCACACTGGGCATCAAGCCAAGGGGGACACTGCAGGGTGTCGCAACTATGATGTAGTGAATTGAGCAGAGCGGAAGGTGAGGCAGGCAGCTGCTGGATTTTGACCTTGCACAGAGCGCCACTGAAATTTGAAAGATCAAAGTTCCCTCCCACCTCACTTGTGGGCTGATTTGCAAAGATACAATAGGCCCCACTGCATTTTCAGGACAGTGGCCATTTTTTTAACCTATAACCACAATAATCAATAATTATTGTTCCGGTTCCTAGAACTGAGCTGAGGGGACCTCTTTCCTAAAGCAAAGACGTGAAGGATCTCTCCCCATGTGAACCTACCCGGACCCTGAATTAAATATCAGAGGCCCTTCTTTCTGTGCCACGAGGGGGCCAAAAGGTGGCAACACAAGACTGGGCCTTATCTGCAGTGGCTCCCTGTTTGTGGAACGCTTTGCTGGCACCTACAGCATACACCTTTAGGCACCAGGGAAAAACATTCCTCTTCAACAAGGCCTTTGGCTGATTAGCACCTTATACCCCTTTTAAAGGGACGCGGGTGGCGCTGTGGGTAAAAGCCTCAGTGCCTAGGGCTTGTCGATCGAAAGGTCGGCGGTTTGAATCCCCGCGGCGGGGTGCGCTCCCGTTGTTCGGTCCCAGCGCCTGCCAACCTAGCAGTTCAAAAGCACCACCAGGTGCAAGTAGATAAATAGGGACCGCTTACTGGCGGGAAGGTAAACGGCGTTTCCGCGTGCTGCGCTGGCTCGCCAGAGCAGCGATGTCACGCTGGCCACGTGACCCGGAAGTGTCTCCGGACAGCGCTGGCCCCCGGCCTCTTGAGTGAGATGGGCGCACAACCCTAGAGTCTGTCAAGACTGGCCCGTACGGGCAGGGGTACCTTTACCTTTACCTTTTACCCCTTTTAAAAGTGTTTGTGGGAGGGGGTGTTATTGGTTTGTGGGTTTTTTTTTTGTTCTTGTTTTTATTATGTATCTTGTGTTTTTTTGTATTGTATTTTTATGTTGTGAACTGGCCTGAGATCTATGGATGAAGGGCGGTACACAAATTTAATAATAATAATAATAATTATAATGCAGTACCTTTATAAGGTACTGCATTATTATGGGGGGACGCGGGTGGCGCTGTGGTCTAAACCACTGAGCCTCTTGGGCTTGCCGATCAGATGGTCGGCGGTTCGAATCCCCACGACGGGGTGAGCTCCCATTGCTCTGTCCCTGCTCCTGCCCACCTAGCAGTTCGAAAGCACGTCAAAGTGCAAGTAGATAAATAGGTACCACTCTGGCGGGAAGGTAAACGGCGTTTCCGTGCGCTGCTCTGGTTCGCCAGAAACAGCTTAGTCATGCTCGCCACATGACCCGGAAGCTGTACGCCGGCACCCTCGGCCAATAAAGCGAGATGAGCGCCGCAACCCCAGAGTCGGCCACGACTGGACCTAATGGTCAGGAGTCCCTTTACCTTACCTTACCTTTATAAGAAAAATAAATAATAAGTTTTGGTTTTGGTTCTGTGTGTCTCCTGATATGATGGGGAAACTCTCTTATCAGGCTCATCCCCTCCCCCCATGTGTCCCGGGTGCCAATCCTGCTGGCTGACAGGGCTCACTCAGTGCAGGTCTGCCTTTCCTAGGGAACGCAGCAGAATCAGAAGAGCATTTCTGGCTTGAGGCTGGACAGCTGCAGACCAGACAGGGTGGGAATCGCGAGTCATATCTGCTTTGCATAGGGAGGGGATCCCCAAAGTGACCCAGTCTCCCCGCAGGGAGAAAACTTGCACACACTAGGGAAGAGGTTCTGTGTGCTATCTGTCGTGGTAATGATCAGCCTGCAGGACAATGTGTTTTCATGTGAACCCTGGCCAGCAGTGAAGTTTAGGTGGGTTCCCAAGAGGCATGACACAGCGATAACAGCAAGAACCTTTCTTGAACTGCATAACTGGGAAACAGAGGCAAAGTAACTACTTATATACATTTCTGAAGGCTTGTGCCACTCCCATTCCCAACGTGATTGGCTGTCTACATTTCCAAACTGCGAATCATGACTCTAGAGTTCAAGGGCCAATGGCAGAGGCCCAAATCCTGAAGTGTTCTGTGATTGGACAACATGTATCGAATCAGAACACAGGAGCTCAGAATCCTTAGTCCAGACTCAAGCTCAGGCAAGCACAGACCGCTGAATACATAACAAGCAGGCTGAGGTGAAATGGGGAAAACCAGGCATAGGGCCCCTTAGTTGCATGGGGCAATACCTCTGTGAGTGCCAGGCATACTTATAAACCAGCTCAATGCAAGATCTGGAAGGCTGGGTGCAACTACAGCATCCTTGGCAAATTGTGATTCAGCACTTCCCAAGTCCATCTGTTCCACTGTCAAACAGCTACAGTGGTACCTTGGTTCTCAAACTTAATCCGTTCTGGAAGTCCATTCCAAAACCAAAGCATTCCAAAACCAAGGTGCGCTTTCCCATAGAAAGTAATGCAAAATGGATTAATGTGTTCCAGACTTTTAAAAACAACCCCTAAAAGAAGCAATTTAACATGAATTTTACTATCTAACGAGACCATTGATCCATAAAATGAAAGCAATAATCAATGTACTGTACCATACAATAAATAAGACAGTGTAGTAGATGATAAAAATTTACCGTAATTTAATTATTTTTCTTACCTGCACTGATGATAGTCATTGTTTGGATGGGGGGCTTTTATCCATTTCCACAGTCACACAAGCAATCAATCAGTAGCTGAACTAGGTTCCACACAGTCACAAAAACAAATTAACCCAAAAAGCCTCAAAGACAAAAACACAAAATAAATAGCAAAAACAAAAGTGCCAAATTTAATCCATTCCGGAAGCCCGTTTGACTTTCAAAATGTTCAAAAACCAAGGCACAGCTTCTGATTGGTGCAGGCACCCCGGAAACAATAGCTGACAACCGCATCGGACATTCCAAAAAACGTTTGAAAACCGGAACACTTACTTCCAGGTTTTTGGCGTTTGAGAACCAAGGCGTTTGAGAACCAAGGCACCACTGTATTACCATTAGGACACTTCTCCTGATGCTTAGCCGAAATCTGTTTCCCTGCCATTTCCACTCATTACATAATTTTGGCATGAAATCTGCATGGCAGGCCTTCAGATGTCGTTTGAAGAGAACAACCATGTCTATCTGTCCGTCTGTATTCCACCTGTCTAATATCTGTATTCCGCCAGTCTAATATCATGAGGTATGCAGTACCAGGATGTCAACTGTCAATTTGTAAATATTTGGATAAAGAAATCGATTTCACTGCTATTTCTTTCAGCTGAACAACCAAGGAAAGAATGGCCTTTCATGATGGTTTATCTCGCACTCAGCAGATCCTGCTGGCAATCTTCTGCTTCCCGCTGCTGCCCTTCTATCTCTGCTACTTGTGTAAGTACGAAGTGTAACTTGAGCGTTAATAACCCACGTGCATGGGAGAAAGTCTTACACACCTTACTCAGTGAACTCAGTGAGAATTACTTCTCAACGTGTAGAGTTGCACAACAAAACAGGTCCTGCTCTGAGGAAGTGGCTGTCTAAAGGGCAGCCAAGAGGAAATGAAGATTTAATTCCAGAATTGCACCTTTAATTCTATGAGCCTGCTCACCTGTGAGTAAAATGCATAATAGCTGGTGACTGGTTTTAACATTTTATATGGTCTTCATTGTATGGTTTTACGTGTAATTGTTGTAAACACTCTGATAATTTTTACGAATAGTGGTATATATATATATATACCACTATGCAGGTTTTGGTGTCCTCGGGTATCTTCCCGTGTAAAAGTTGGGGTGTCTAGGCGACGTTTCGACGAGGTCTCACTCGTCATCTTCAGGCAGGTGCTTTCGGCTTCTTGATACTGGAACAGAAATATATATATTTCTATAAATAAAATTTCCTCCAAATGCTCCCTTTATTCCCAGCCTGCTCCACCTGCCTTTCCCCAATTCCTTTTCCTTCCCTTCTGCCCATCACCAGAGAACTAAAATTCCCACATTGTTTTCTCAGAGCAACCTCACCCTCTCTCTGCCTTGGAAAACAGCCGATGAAAACAGAGTGACGATGTTCTTACCATCTTATCATTTAGCAAGATAATATATGTTTGTTATAGACATACAGACAGACATTTAAGCCTATATATTTATATAATTTGTGCTTAGGTTGTGTGTCGGTTTCTAGACTTGCAACACACCTTGTGCCTCAGAATCACTCCTCGTAAAACCGCTGCCAAATTATGCAAGAATAACCAAAGCAAGGGACTCGTGCTGCTTCTATGCCAGTCCTTTGTTCTGGAATTGCTTCCTTTCATTCACTCCCATCCAGATAACATCATTTCCAACCCTCCTCTGGGAGGGAATTAGGACAGAAGGAGAAGGTAGACCTGAAGAAGAGAGCTAATGACCATCAGGCATGTTTTCTATGTTTCTTGTTGTAATAATGATATTTCTGTAGGCTTTGCAACGAGTGAAGAGGATAAAGGGCAGCCTGACTCCCTTGGTGAGTGAATATCAAAATCTATTCCGTTTATTTCTTGTCATACTTTGGATCAGTGTAAACACTGCTGCTGGGAGAACCATTTGCATCCTTGGGCCTTCATTTCTATTCACCGATTGTTAACCAAGTTTGATGTAAGATGTTCATAGACTAACATGGGTAACAGCCTGCGGTCTAACTTGTACAGTGGTACCTCGGTTTTGAATTATGCTTTAGAATTATGGTGCTGGAGGAGACTCTTGAGAGTCCCATGGACTGCAAGAAGATCAAACCTCTCCATTCTGAAGGAAATCAGCCCTGAGTTCTCACTGGAAGGACACGATCCTGAAGCTGAGGCTCCAATACTTTGGTCACCTCATGAGAAGAGAAGACTCCCTGGAAAAGACCCTGATGTTGGGAAAGATGGAGGGCACAAGGAGAAGGGGACGACAGAGGACGAGATGGTTAGACAGTGTTCTTGAAGCTACCAACATGAGTTTCACCAAACTGCAGGAGGCAGTGGAAGACAGGAGTGCCTGGAGTGCTCTGGTCCATGGGGTCACGAAGAGTCAGACACTACTAAACAACTAAACAACAACAACAACCTCGGTTTTTGAACATAATCTGTTCAGGAAGACCGTTTGAGTTCTGAAACGTTTGAAAACTAAAACCTCAACAGTCAACAGCTAGACCTCAGGATCTTGCACCCAGCAGAAGCCGCGTGGCGTGTTCGACTTCCGAGTCATGTTCAAAAACTGAAGCATTTACGTCTGGGTTTACGGCATTTGTAAACCGAAATGTTCGTCAACGGAGACGTTCGGAAACTGAGGTACCACTGTATAAGGTTCTATCTAATGGTTGCAGCTGAGAGGGTGGAATATTGGAGCTGGAGGTAAAAGTTGAACACCTCTGAGGTCTCAGACTCTGTGTGAACCAGTTTTTACTCAATTATCTCTGAAGAGTAAGGGAGTGATCTCAGCCTATCTGGTCCCACTGCCCTGCAGCTGAAGACCCTCACCAAAGCCTCCCTCATCTGGGTTGTATGGCAGCAGCTGCAAAGCAGCAGCAGGTTCCAGCGAGGTGGCAGAGAGGATGGACCCCTAGGGGCATGCCACCTTTTGGAGTTCAGTCATAAGTTATTCCCAAATTCAGGTGTCATTTCAGTCAGGAGTTCAGCCTACATTCGAGTAGGACCCTGGCAGAGACACATCCCCGACTGGCATGTTCCCTCCCTCCTGGTCGATCGTTCGGGAGCTTCATAAGCTTTCTTCAGCCCGAACATCACAGCGACCGATGCCAACAGACACCGGCACACTTAGGGATCCGCAGAGTTTGCACAATTGCGTAACAGACCTCAGCAACTCAGCATTTTGGCTAGTCTCCTTTATTTACATATAAACACACACAGAGCACTGCAACATGGCCCCTTCTCTCTCTAGCATTAGACGGCATAGAGAAAGAACAAAGGACAACAGTCCCACTTCACGGAACACAGTAACACAAACATCCTGTCTCCGTCACTGCCATGACTGCAATCGTCAATCCCACGGCTGCAATTGTGGAGCAGGAATTCTAACAAATAAAGCTTCCCTTTTCCCAAAACCCGCTGCCCCTGCCCCCCTGCACACATGTGAGAAAGACAGGCACAATACAAGCCAGAGCAGTAATGATGAATTGTATTTTTCCAACAGATCAAGTAGAAGAAGGGACGGTGCAGCAATCAAACAGACAGCGCAGATTAGCTGGTGAGAGAAATGTGTCAATTTAGTTGGCCAGTTTTGCCCCGTGATGCCACAGTTAGTTCCTTGTTATGTCTGTGCATGTGTCATGGCCTAGATCTTGCTGGAGAGTTTTTCTCCTCGTGCACTGCGTCAGGAAGATTTTGGGCATCCCATGGCAGGAGAGTCACCAAGAAAGATGTGCTCTCCCAAACCCACGTTCCCAGCACTCCTGTCTCAGCAACATCTATGCTGCCTTCGCCATGTCCACAACCAGGGATGCGGGTGGTGCTGTGGTCTAAACCACCGAGCCTCTTGGGCTTGCCGATTGGAAGGTTGGCGGTTCAAATCCCCGCGCCGGGGTGAGCTCCTGTTGTTCTGTCCCAGCTCCTGCCAACCTAGCAGTTCGAAAGCACGCCAGTGCAAGTAGATAAATAGATATCACTGTGGCGGGAAGGTAAACAGCAATTCCATGCGCTCTGGCTTCCATCATGGTGTTTTGTTGTGCTAGAAGCGGTTTAGTCCTGCTGGCCACATGACCCGGAAAGCTGTCTGTGGACAAACGCCGGCTCCCTCGGCCTGAAGCAAGTTGAGCGCTCCAGCCACATAGTCGCCTTTGACTGGACTTAACTGATCGGGGTCCTTTACCATTATCATGTCCACACAATGGAAGATGGCAGGACCCCCAGGAATATACTGTATGGGAAGCTGGTTTAAGGCACCAGGCAGACCAAGTCTGCGTTACAAAGATGTCTTCAAACATGACATAAAGGCTGGCAACATCAGCCCTGGCACGTGGGACCTTGCATGCAAACACATAGCTTAATTAACCAACTAAAGTATAAGCGGTGGACAGGCTGACTTGCATGTGGTTTTCTCAATTTCCCTCAGAAGAAATGGGAGGTAGTGAAAGAAGTATACAGACTATGATTGGGCTCACACCCTTACCAGGAAGGGTCCAGTATGCACTGTTGGGAGTTAAAAATAATAGAAGGTCGTGTAGCCTCCCTAGGCCACTCCCCTTCCATGTCCAGTGGGGGTGTTTGCAGACAATTTTTGGGAAGCAAAGAGCAGGGGTGAGGAACCTGTGACCCTCCAGGTGTTGTTGAGCGTCCAATACTCATCAGTTCTGGCTAGCATGGCCAATGGTCAGAGATTATAGGAGTTGCAGTGTAACATCTGGAAGGCTGCAGGTCCTAGACTTAGTGGGATAAACATATGAAATGATCTCCCCCATAATAACCTCCACAGACTTTAGTGCTGCGGCTGGTGAGGTACATATGGACATGGGCTTGGTTGCATGCTTCAGGTATGGTATTGATCATGGCGGGTCATGTTTCCAACAGCTCGAGCCGAAGAAGGAACGGGTCAAGAAATAAACGAGAATCCCAGAATCACAGGTGAGAGTGATTTGCTGTTTAACCATCAACTGTAAAGCCTTCTTTGGGGGGCAAATAGTCTACCGTGACTCCATGTTGTAGCTGTGAATGTCTGATGACCTGAGAGCCTATCCCTCAGATGCCAGGGCAGGGTGGGAAGACCAATGACGCAGCCGCCTTTGCTGAAGCCAAGCAGGTTTGGGTCCAGTCAGGCCTGGACGGGAGGCTATCTGGGAATTCCCTATGTATGCTGCCTCGAGTTCCGGGAGGAATGAAAGATGTGCATTTGGCACATGCGTGTACTAAATAAATAAATAGGGTCCCCTCTCACTTGTTGAGATCTTATGGGGAGGCCTCGCTTGGAGCACCATTAAGGATTCAAGTAGAAGCAACTACGTGTGTTCAGTAAACCTGAAGGAGCATCTTCCACCATAGCTGTCAACGTTTCCCTTTTTTTTAAGGGAAATTCCCTTATTCCAAATAGGATTCCTCGCAAGAAAAGGGAAAAGTTGACAGCTATGTATGCAGATTTCAGTCTGCAAATCCAGCCCTATTAACCCCGGGGCTGCACTTAACTTTCAGATTTCCTGAATATTTGGATCTGCTTTAGGCTCAGAGCATTTGATGAGATCCCTTGTGGGTTCCTTTTCAGGTATACGCCACTTTGAATGGTTTTATTTATTTATATCGTATTTACTCAAATGTAATGTACACCTTTTTTTGGCCAAACTTTGTTGTGAAAATTAGGGTGCGCATTAGATTTGATGGCACATTAGATTTGCGTAAATGCGGTAATGAAACTGTTTGTAAATGTTATGATATAAATTATGCAACATATGCTTTTAAAAAAATTTTTTTTTCAGTCTCTGAGATGCTCTCTTTGATCTTTAAACAGGCCATGCAGCTGAAACTCACAATGAGGATCATCTGCCGGGTGTTACCTATGAGCCTAAACAAAGTATGTGAGCCGGTGAATGTTGATAACATTAACTGCAATGGCTGTAAGAGTGATCTTGCTGAGGAAATCTTGCTAAGGAGCTTAGTTTGAAAGAAAAGTCCAATTGTAGTAACAACAACAACAAATCTTTTTGAAATATACTCGGAGTCGAGAGTGGATTTCATGCTCTTTATTCAGCTCATAGTGGTGAGGAGGAATGAAATTTCCCCCAAAGTTTACACATTATTTACACAATGAGCTACACATGATTAGCTAATTCCGGGATTCTCCTGTAGGCCAATCAGGTTGTGGATTCACTTCCACCTGGAGCTGGATTGGGTGGCTCCTGCAGACCAATCATACTGCTGCATTGTTCTAGGACCAATCAGACTGCTGCATTCTGAATCCTATTGTTCTGGGACCAATCGGACTGTTGCATTTTGGATCCTATTGTTCTAGGACCAATCAGACTGCTGCATTTTGGGTCCTATTCAGCTCAGTACATAACACCTTTTTAAAGGGTGTGCATTGAATATTTTCAGTTTCTGGTTTTTTAGTATTCTCTGGCACCGTCATTTCTTGGCTGTTGCTTTTTCAGGGCTACTTTTCTGCAATCTGGATTTATTTTGCTTATGTCACCTTTAATATGTGATATGGAGCCTGTGCAAGGGCTTCCTCGTTCCAAACCCAGAGAGTTAACATGCCACCTCTTAAAAACGAATATTCAATTATTTCAAAACCCATAAGAAAGAGCAAACCATTTCACCCCGTACAAAGCAGGTTTCCCACCCACCCCACTTATAAGCAGCAAGAGGGACATTTCATTTTTCCTGCCACTTTTGCATGTTTTTACTGTAGTTGACTTGATATCTCTGTTTGCAAGTTCTCGTTGTTTCTTTTTCTCCAGATCAAATCACTGTGGAAATACATCCTAGACATAGCACATCGCGGAGCAAAAAGAAGTTCTCCTTCAGAAAAGGTGGGTCCGTTTCTATGTTACAATGCATAAGAAAACAGATTATTATTTTTTCATGGGAAATGCTTCAGCTTCCTCCTACCTGAGCTGCTTTAATGTGAATTAAAGGATGCTGTAGTGAAGGTGGCAGATCAAAGAACACTGAGGATGACATATTCGTAAGTGCTGCATATTCTGTAACCTTCTGGAAGCAAGAAGTGACCTGTACTTTTTAGACATGCACAGGTGTGCTAAACAGGTTTGGCTAGAGCTATGAGCTTAACCAAGAGTCTTGTTCGCAGCCTCCCTGTCCTTAGAATCTCATTTTAAAGATAGAAAACCACAGGCAGGCAGAGCAAAGATGGACATCTAAAATACACGCCCCCCCCCCCCATATTCCGAAAGAGCTGAGAAATGTATTCATGTATGCAACTGCCACCCCAAGAATCTTAATACCTAATGGTGGAAGGGAGATAAAATACCAACTAAAATCAAGGGCAGGTGAAAGTACTTGAATATGTAGAATTGGGAAAGATGACAGGGAAAATTAGGAACTAGACAAACCAACAGTTTAACAAAGAATGGGATTTATTCAGATTATATTTAAAAGAACATTGTTCTCATACGAAATCTTCGACATGCTTTGATTAACTTCTGCAATGTCATATGCTACAAAGATCATGAATAATTTGTGTTAAGTTAAAGAGTATAGAAATATGCAGTCAACAAGGAAATGAAGGACCCATACTAAGGACAATGGAAGTCTCAACATATGGGAGAATTTTATTTTATATGTAACATTTTCTTTGTATTTGATGGGATCTGTTTTTGTTGTTCTCTGTGTGGTGAAGGGACTTAATATTGAAAAATTAATAGAGATTAAATTGCAAAATAACCCCCAATCCTATAATGTATTATTCCACCTTGTGTTCCTGTGGATTTATTTATTTTATGTAACTCATTTTTTGTGTGCATGTGTGCTCCTGGTGTTGCAGGAATCCAGGTATTTCCCGAGTGGACAGGGAAGGACAATGAAGGTAAGGGCTCCAAATGGGACTTAGGTTCACATGTGGTGGGGGTGTAAATATGGACAATGTTTCTGGCAAAGGGTGTTTAAGGAGATAACAGAAATCACTGGGTTAAAGCTGACAAAAAGTCCAGAGGTAGCATTATTATTAGTTTACGATGGGGTAGAAGGTTCACAGGCTATGAAGGACTTGCTTACATATTTATTGACAGCTGCACGAATTATGGTAGCTAGGAGATGGAAGGGGCAAGCAGAATATAAAATGGAAGAATGGTATAAAGAGGTGTGGGATATAGCTATTAATGATAAATTAACATGTGCCATTAAGGTAAGACAGGGAATATGCAGGAGAAATGATTTTGAGGAAATATGGAAGGTGTTTGTAGAATTTGGACTGTTAAAACGGAAAGGGGTCAAACCATCGCAAGAGGTGTTGAAATTTTGGGAGGTTGGATAGTTACAATGGAATGGTCTTGGTGGTGGGGTGCACAATTTTATTATTTATTTATGATTATTACTTTGCCAAAATAACAACAACAACAACAACAACAACAACAACAACAACAACAACAACAACAATAATAATAATAGCAGCTATTTTATATCGAGGGTTCGTTCACACTTCTGTTTGCCCCCTGCCACTTTCCCTGGGAAACCCATTTTTTACCACTGAATTGGAGCAAACATCAACAGGCTTTTCTACAGATTGATGTTTGCTCCGATTCAGCACTAAAGAGCAGGTTTTCCTGGGGAAAGTGATAGGGCAAACAGAAAACTGCTCAGAGCTGTGCCTCAAAAGCAATGGAAAAGTGGCAGACCGCTCAGACCCATGCTTTACAGCCATGGGACAAGTGGAAATGCAAATGAGCCCTCAGTCAGATCATTGGTTCATCTAGACCAGGTATTGTTGATAGGTAAAGGTAAAGGTACCGCTGCCCGTACGGGCCAGTCTTGCCAGACTCTAGGGTTGTGCGCCCATCTCACTCTATAGGCCGGGGGCCAGCGCTGTCCGCAGACACTTCCGGGTCACGTGGCCAGCGTGACAAAGCTGCATCTGGTGAGCCAGCGCAGCACACGGAAACGCCGTTTACCTTCCCGCTAGTAAGCGGTCCCTATTTATCTACTTGCACCCGGGGGTGCTTTCGAACTGCTAGGTTGGCAGGCGCTGGGACCGAGCAACGGGAGCGCACCCCGCCGCGGGGATTCGAACCGCCGACCTTTCGATCGGCAAGTCCTAGGCGCTGAGGCTTTAACCCACAGCGCCACCCGTGTCCCGGTATTGTTGATACTGAGCAGCAAACAGCCTCCCGGCGTTTCAGGTGAGAGACATTCATAGCACTTCCAGGAGATGTTTGAGTTTGAACCAGGGCCTTTCTGCTTGCAAAGCAGACGCTCCAGCAGCGAGCTATGGCCCACTCCCTAAAGAGCAGTGATTGTACTGAATCAAAGGGGTGGAGCGAGTCCCCTTTGAAGAAAGGGGGCTGTGTTTTCCCTCCATCTCCCTTAACACTAGAACTCGTGAGCATCCAAACTGGAAGACTGCTTTCCCCCATTTTGGCTGGGTTTGGTGGGAGTTAGTAACCTAGCAGCCTCTAGGGGGCAGCAGCTTCTGCATCATTGCTTTAAGGCAGGGGTCAGCAACCAGCCTCCGGAGGTCGTTTGACTGGCCCACAAGCCGCTCCCGAAATGAGTTGCCCGCTTGCGCACTGCGCTAACCCGACACAGCGCGGTGCGGGGCCTCGCTTCCGTGGTGACAACGGGTGGCGCTGTGAGTTAAACCACAGAGCCTAGGACTGGCCAATCAGAAGGTCGGCGGTTTGAATCCCCGCGACGGGGTGAGCTCCCGTTGCTCGGTCCCTGCTCCTGCCAACCTAGCAGTTTGAAAGCACGTCAAGTGCAAGTAGATAAATAGGTACCTCTCCGGCGGGAAGGTAAACGGCATTTCTGTGCTCTGCTCTGGTTCCTCAGAAGCGGCTTAGTCATGCTGGCCACATGACCCGGAAGCTGTACGCTGGCTCCCTCGGCCAGTAAAGCGAGATGAGTGCCGCAACCCCAGAGTCAGCCATGAGTGGACCTAATGGTCAGGGGTCCCTTTACCTTTACCTAAGAGCAATATATCGTGGTATCTGTGGCTGTATGAATGTTGTTGGGCTCCCATTGTTTCCTGGCCAGCATGACTAATAGCCAGGAATGATGAATGTTGCAAAATACGTTTTAATGTACATATTGTCTCATCCCAGCAATAACCATTTTGCAGGGTTTCAGGATGATGGAGAAAAGGGATCAAGGCCGTCTAAGGGACAAGTTCTGTATGGTAAATATAAGTTGTTTTTATTTATATATATAAATTTTATTTTTGCATTTTCTAGTTTACATAAACAAATGAATTAAATACATAAACATATCATCCATTTTGACCTCCCTCCCACCCCCCTTGTGGATCTTAATGCAATGATCTTATCTCTTTCATAACTCTATTTTTATAAATCCTTTCTCAATCCATAGTTCGAATTTTTACACAAGTTTTTTTTGTTGTTGAATTTTTTGTTTTTGCTTTTTTATTTTATTTTTTATAAAATATTTATTGAAGGTTTTAGACATTATAATCACCAAACACATATAGAACCATCACCAAAATACAATAAACAAAGAAAGACACAAGAAAAGAAAAGAAATTGACACATAATACAAAAAGCATACCATATCAAAATCAAATAGTTAATAACCATACTTTCTTCACTTTTTGGACTTCCTCACATCTCACGTTCCTGCGTTCCTAGTTTATAAAATTTTAACCAGCAATTTATCACCTTGTTTCGATTCTTATTTTATAATTTTCCAGTATTGTGTCTCTAACTTTAAATACTTTTATCAAGATTTTAAATACTTAATTTAGACATACTATTAATCCTAAATTTGTCTTTTTCTCAGATTTCACCTACTCTCATATTCCTTTCAACTAGCTTACTGATGCCATGTTATTTTCAATCTTACATCCTTCTTAGCACTCATACAGTTTACAATGTTTTTGTAAATAGTCCTTAAATTTTTTCCAATCCTCTTCCACTGCTTCTTCTCCCAGGTCTCGGATTCTGCCAGTCATTTCTGCTAGTTCCATATAGTCTATCAGTTGCGTCTGCCATTCTTCCAGCGTGGGCAAATCTTGGGTTTTCCAATGTTTGGCGATAAGTATTCTTGCTGCTGTTGTTGCATACATAAAGAATGTTCGGTCCTTCTTTAACACCCTCTGGCCAACAATGCCCAAAAGGAAGGCCTCTGGTTTCTTAGGGAAGGTATACTTAAATACCTTTTTCAACTCATTATATATCATTTCCCAGAAAGCCTTGACCCTAGGGCAGGTCCACCAGAGGTGAAAGAACGTTCCTTCAGTTTCTCTACATTTCCAACATTTATTGTCAGGCAAGTGATATATTTTTGCAAGCTTGACTGGGGTCATGTACCACCTGTAAATCATTTTCATAATATTTTCTTTTAAGGCATTACATGCCGTGAACTTCACACCGGTGGTCCATAACCTTTCCCAGTCAGCAAACATGATATTGTACCCAATGTCCTGTGCCCATTTTATCATAGCTGATTTAACCGTTTCATCTTGTGTGTTCCATTTTAACAGCAAGTTGTACATTTTTGAAAGTACCTTGGTCTTAGGTTCTAACAGTTCTGTTTCTAACTTCGATTTTTCCACCTGGAATCCTATCTTTTTATCCAAGTTAAAAACCTCTTTAATTTGAGCATAGTGTAGCCAATCTCGCACTTTATCTTTTAATTTCTCCAAACTCTGCAACCTCCAAGTATCTCCATCCTTTTCTAATATTTCCCAATATTTCGGCCATTTAGCCTCCATATTGAGTCTTTTCCGGGCCTTGGCTTCCATTGGTGACAACCACCTTGGGGTCTTGTTTTCTAATAAGTCTTTGTATTTTATCCAGACGTTAAACACTGCTTTCCTTTTACACAAGTTTTCTCTGAATCCTACCAATATATGTACTGTAATTGTTTACAATAGCTTTTCAAATAAATTATAAACCTTCCCCATTCTTTATTAAACACCTCCTCTTCCTGATTTCTAATTCTTCCTGTAAGAATTTCCTCTTCAGATCGCATAAATCTTTTGCCTTTTATAAGTTGTTTGTTATATTTGCCTGCTGGCCTGGATCCTGTATACAGTGGTTCCTCAGGTTACAAACTTAATTCATTCCAGAAGTCTGTTCTTAACCCAAAGCATTTTTAAGCCGAGGCGCGCATTCCCTACATAGGCCTCCTGCGGCCACGGAAGCAGATATTGTTCGTATCCCAGGGCAAAGTTTGCAACCTGGAACACCTACTTCTGGGTTTGTGGAGTTCATAACCAGAAGCGTTCGTAAGCAGGACTGTTCATAACCCAAGGTACCACTGTTTTTGGTGTGGGGAGTCTTTAGCTCGCCCCAAGAACAGTACTTCTGTCTTGTCAGGATTCAACCTCAATCCATTAGCTGCCATCCATCCTCCAACTGCCTCCAGGCACTCACACAGGACATTCACCGCCTTCACTGGTTCTGATTTGAAAGAGAGGTAGAGCTTTTCCATGTTTGTTCCTAGATTACCCGTGGGATAAATCCAGTCTGAAAACAATACCAATCGACTTGACACAGTTTAAGGAACTGGATGCCTATGCATCAAAGGTATGCAATCTTTTTTACAGGGTGGAATAATAGTCCTGTATGGAATTTGCTGGGACGCGGGTGGCGCTGTGGGTTAAAGCCTCAGCGCCTAGGACTTGCCGATCGAAAGGTCGGCGGTTCGAATCCCCGCGGCGGGGTGCGCTCCCGTCATTCGGTCCCAGCGCCTGCCAACCTAGCAGTTCGAAAGCACCCCCGGGTGCAAGTAGATAAATAGGGACCGCTTACCAGCGGGAAGGTAAACGGCGTTCCGTGTGCTGCGCTGGCTCGCCAGATGCAGCTTGTCACGCTGGCCACGTGACCCGGAAGTGTCTGCGGACAGCGCTGGCTCCCGGCCTATAGAGTGAGATGAGCGCACAACCCCAGAGTCTGTCAAGACTGGCCTGTACGGGCAGGGGTACCTTTACCTTTACCTTTATGGAATTTGCTGGGATGCAGAGATCCTTTTCCATGTGGATTTGGAATCTGAGAGTGCCTTCACATGTGCTCTCCTGATAGGAGGAAACCCTCCATTCCCAATGGGAAACATCATGAGTCGCAAGACCCAGCTCCTGTTTTCCACATGATGGACAGACACAACAGAGTGCCTATTTATGTAGCCTTCATGCGCACCATAGGTAAAGGTCTCAGTGGCTCGGTCACCCCCAAACTCGCAGCACAGAGCCCCCCACAGCAGAAGAGCCCACCGCGGCACTCCGACCAATGGGCAGGCTCTTCCCCGGACTCAACTCTTGGGCCCCTGACTCTTGGCCTGGTGCCCCTGAGAGCCTGGCGCCCGGGCGCCCCGCACCCCTAACACCTGTGGGTAAGACGGCCCTGGCTCTCAGAATGCCCTGCTGGCTGTAGTTTCACCCACCCACAGGTGGAACAGGTTGCTCTGAACTGGTGGATGGAGACTGGCATCTCTCTCCACCAGTAGAAGTCAGCACTTCTGCCAAATCCAAGACCACCACCCATTGCCCGGCACAAAGGGGATTTGAATTTCAGTGAAAGATTGTGGGAATGGCATGCCTGCGTGCCCTGGAAAAGATTATGCATGCTTCTCCCTTCAGAACAATTTTAATGTGCAGTTCTGTGCAGTTTTACTCAGAAGTAAGCTCCACTGAGTTCAAAAAGACCGACACCCGCTCAGAAAATTCATCAGCATTCTAATGCAAATTCCTCCTAATGCACTGAATTTTGCAAAGCGTTTCCCCTAATACAATGTGGTTTTATGCACATATTACCTTGCATGCATATTTATTACACGTACATACGTTTTTGCAGACATTCCTATCTGGAGAGCTGTACTGCAACATCCAGAGCAGGGCAGATTTTGAAAGATTGCTCTGTTTCAGTTTGTTTATCATTTTGGAAAGCGCAAATTAAATAGGATGACATTGAAATGTAAGAAACGGGCAGAAGAAATGAAGAAAACTGACACCCATGTCAGTGCATGTAGGATTGCACCCTAGGCTTTATTTAAACAGGTGGTTGCCTTAGATAGAAAAATGGAACTGGGTACCCCTTTCCCTTATCAAAAGCCACTGAATCTATTCCCTTTTGTGAAACAGGTAAATGTCAGGAATAGCGTGGCAAACCTGGTGAGTGCCTTGCTCCAAAAAGCCCACAGTGACCTGGAGAAAGTCCGAGCCATTTGGATGTGGATTTGCCGCCACATAGGTAGGTGGCGGTGACAACTTTTTGTATGCTTGTGCCCCTTTGCTTCTGACAACATCACAACGGACAGGCATTCCACAGGTAAAGCTTTCCCCTAGCCCTGCATCTCCATCCATACTGGGGGGGATTTTCCTTTGGAAGTGCTGCCTGCCTTGCAGCTGATAGATGCGTGGATGCCCCACAGGAGGGAGAAAACTATGAAACAGGGTGGGGAAGCTGTGGCCATATTGTTGGACTACAACTCCTATCATTCCTGAGCACTGGTCATGCTGGCATGCTGTGAGAGGAGCTGGAAGTCTTTGTGCTGCTGGTTGTTGCTTTTCTTTAGAACTGACTGCAGAGTCAGTTGAGGTACAGTCAAAGCACATTCTTTTCCTCAAAGAAGTCTGGGAATTGTAACTGTGAGGCGTATTCTACAGTGTCCAGAATTATTTGAGGGAAAGAATGTGCCTTGAATGTGCATTAAAGGTGGGGTGGCATGTAACAATAGGCAAACAGGTAAAGGTAAAGGACCCCTGGACGGTTAAGTCCAGTCAGAGGCGACTATGGGGTTGTGGTGCTCATATCGCTTTCAGGCCGAGGTAGCCGGCGTTTGTCCACAGACAGCTTTCCAGGTCATGTGGCCAGCAGGACTAAACCGCTTCTGGTGCAGTGGGACACTATGACGGAAACCAGAGTGCACAGAAACACTGTTTACCTTCCTGCCGCAACGGTATCTATTTATCTACTTGCACTGGTGTGCTTTCGAACTGCTAGGTTGGCAGGAGCTGGGACAGATCGATGGGAGCTCTCCCCGTTGCGGGGATTTGAACTGCCGACGTTCCAATTGGCAAGCCCAAGAGGCTCAGTGGTTTAAACCACAGCACCACCCATGTCCCATGTAACAATATTTTAATTTAATTGATCAATCACTCTGATCTTCCGCTCAAAGTTTGCATTCCGAGTGAAACTGTTGCAGTCCCTTATTCACTGTGCATTTCATGCTTTGAGGTGGTATTTCACAAATGTCTTTTTTTCTCCAGAATACGATGTGGAAGGCTACCATAACCTTGACAAGGTGTCTTGTGAGGCAGCTGATGTCCTTCGGTCAGGAAAAGGCGTTTGCGCTGGATATTCTGGACTCTTTGAAGAAATGTGCAGGTAATTCCTATTGGCCCCACTCTCCATGGCAAACGGTTGTTACTTGGCAAGGATGATGGGAGGTATGGTGAGCCACGGGTTCCCTAACCCAGCACCAAACTATGAATGCTCCTGAAGCAAATTTTGATATATAGGCTTGCATTGTAATTGAGGTAGGTCCATTGAAATCAATTCATGATTAACTTGTTTTCAGTGGTATTCGGCCCATATTCTCTTAGTTTGCATTTTATATTCTAATGCACCATTATGGAAAGAAGGACCAAAACACAGGTCTGCTGAAAATCTTGTACACACCCTGTTATGTATTCAGTGCTCTGTATTTGCCTGAGCTTGAGTCTGGACTAAGGGTTCTGACCCCTGTGTTCTGATTCGATACATGATATCCAATCACAGAACATTTCAGGATTTGGGCCTCTGCCATGGGATGCGGGTGGCCCTGTGTTCTAAACCAATGAGCCTAGGGCTTGCCAACCGGAAGGTCAGCGGTTCGAATCCCTGTGACTGGGTGAGCTCCCATTGCTCGGTCCCGGCTCCTGCCAACCTAGCAGTTCGAAAGCATGTCAAAGTGCAAGTAGATAAATAGGTACCACTCCAGTGGGAAGGTAAATGGTGTTTCCGTGCGCTGCTCTGGTTTCACCAGAAGTGGCTTAGTCATGCCGGCCACATGACCCGGAAAAACTGTCTGTAGACAAACGTCGGCTCCCTCGGCCAGTAAAGCAAGATGAGCGCCGCAACCCCAGAGTTGTTCGCGACAGGACTTAACTGTCAGGGGTCCTTTACCTTTTTACATTGGCATTTAAACTCTGACTTATGATTTGCTGCTTGGAAGATTAGACAGCCAATCACGTTGGGAGTGGGAGTGGCCCAGGCCTTCAGAAATGTACATAAGCAGTTGCTTTGCCCCTGTTGTCCAGTTCTGTTAATTCAATAAAGGTTCTTGCTGTTATCACTGTGTCTTGCCTCGTGGGAACCCGCCTACGCTTCACACCCTCCCTAACAAGCATCCTTCACCCAGTGTGGTGTAGTGGTTAAGAGCGGTAGTCTCGTAATCTGGGGAATCGGGTTCGCGTCTCCGCTCCTCCACATGCAGCTGCTGGGTGACCTTGGGCCAGTCACACTTCTCCGAAGTCTCTCAGCCCCACTCACCTCACAGAGTGTTTGTTGTGGGGGAAGAAGGGAAAGGAGAATGTGAGCCGCTTTGAGACTCCTTAAAGGGAGTGAAAGGCAGGATATCAAATCCAAAACTCTCACTGCCTGCATGTATTAAAGCCCCTCTCTGCTACCTTAAAAGCTTAAGCTAAATTTCTCTGTCCGTCTGTCTTCAGAATGTAAGCTGAGATTCTCAGGCTGCCAGATTTTGCTTCTGACGACAGCTTCTATGTCAGTGCATGAAATGCAATCTGAAACGCATTGGGCTTGAAATAATGTTGTTTGGCTTCTCCCTGAAAACAGAACAAAAAGGATGAATGACAATTCCAGCCCAAAAGAGCAGTGAAATGGCGTTCCTGAATACCTTTCTTTTCCCCCTCAGTATTGCAGGGATACAGTGCAAGAAGTTGTCAGGGTACGCCAAAGGGGCTGGGTACAAACCAGGAAACGTCTTTAAGGGAGCGAGTGATCATGCTTGGAATGTTGTCCATCTGGATGGAAGCTGGCACCTTTTGGACAGTACGTGGGGAAGTGGCTACGCGGATGTTGACAAGAAGAGCTTCGCTTTCAGGTATGCTGTTAGGCAAAAGAAAGCCTGAAGACAGTGTGGGACTCAGTGAAGGTATAGTTTACTTCTGCTGCTTTTAGAAGGCTTTTTATTTTGTCTGTTTGTGTTTTGATGGCTACAGGACTGACCATTTGCAATGAGAACCAAGCCGATGGTGATGAGGAAAATTATGGAAACTCCACCAACCATTCATTTATCTCCTTGAGTGGTTCTAGAGTATTATGCTTATCCTGGGGGTGATGGAAGCTAGGTTGTTGCAACACAACAGCCTCCGTCAGCCCAGTGCCCTCCAGCTGTTTTGGACTACAATTCCCATCATCCTTCATGCTAGCTGGGGTTGATGGGGCATAGAGTTCAGCAACATCTGGAAGGAATCAGATTGGGGAAGGCTGGTTTAGCACAGTGTGCAGAGCCTCAGCTGTGCCCAATGTTAACGAAAGCTAGTTTAAACAAACTAACTGGATAAGCCATGGCTTGTCAAACGAACCGCTGTTAACATTAAGCATGGATTTGGGTGAGGCAAACTGATTAATCTGAACCAGGATCTAGTTTCTTCACAGCGGTGCGGAGGAGAGTGTGAATGTGAGGCTGGCTTTGGCTCATTTTTGACATGCTAAACCTGACATCAGAACTGCGTCATGGTCATAGCTGGGGGGGCGGAGGCAGGGGGAGCAGCTGCACCCCCATCAAGTAAATAAATCAAAATACTTAACTAGCTGACCAGTTGCATCGCAGATAGCTCAATTCTCTCCCCCCCCCCCAATCTAAATCCTGGCTATACACACAAACTGGGCTGATATTATTCCACACTAAGCTTTAGTTTGACTCTGGTGATAACTGAGGCAATTTTATGAAATGCTGCACAATTCTGCCTCCCCCTTTTGCAGGTACAATGAGTTTTACTTCCTTACCCATCCTGCTCTGTTTATTAATGATCACTTCCCAGAAGACCACAGCTGGCAGCTTCTGAAACGGACATTATCACTGCAGCAGTTTGAACGCGATGTGTGGTATAAGCCTGCGTTTTATTCAGTGGGACTGATAGGCACCTCCACGGCAACGTCAGTCATCGAAACAGGTAAAGTCAATCAGAAGCATCCGTCTTGTTGTTTTTGGCAGTTATGCTGACAATCCGCCTCATGTTTTTTCAAAGGCGAACTGCCCTGTGACATGAGTCGCTACTGCATTATTATGAATCAGGGATGAGGTAACCTGTGGATCGGAGTACCTCCAGAAGTCGCTGGACTACAACTCCCATCATCCCTGACGATTGGTCGTGCTAACAGGGGCCGATGGGAGCTGGAGTCTCACAACAGCTGGAGGGCCACATAGGTTCCTCACACAACAATTGTGAGGCAGCTGGCTTGTGTCTGGTCTATCTGGACAATCCCCACACATTACATATTGATATATATTTCAGCAGAGCCTAGGACCCTCATACCTACGGGACCGCCTCTCCCGGTATGCCCCACGGAGAGCCTCAAGGTCCATAAATAGCAACACCCTAGTGGTCCCGGGCCCTAAGGAAGTTAGATTAGCTTCAACCAGAGCTAGGGCCTTTTCAACACTGGCTCCGGCCTGGTGGAACGCTCTGCCTCATGAGACCAGGGCCTTGCAAGATCTGATTTCTTTCCGCAGGGCCTATAAGACAGAGTTGTTCCGCCTGGCCTTTGGCTTGGAGCCAATTTGATTCCCTCCCCCTCTTTCTTTTTTCTTTCTCCCCCTGTGATGAGGCTGCATTTTAATATCTTAATGTTTCAATATTTTAATGTTGTATTTTAATCTTGTTTTTAAGTTGTATTCATTCAACCTGTTTTTATTATTGCTTGTTAGCTGCCCTGAGCCCGGCCTTGGCTGGGGAGGGTGGGGTATAAATAAAAATTATTATTATTATTATTATTCTCTGGTAAAACCTACTGAATGACAGAATAAATAAACATAAACCAGCACAACAAACTCTCGCGCAACAGAACTTTCCCCTCCTCTCCCCTGCAGTCCTCGTGAGCGTTTCTCTTTTAAACAAGTATTAACAACCATTGGAAACTCTTCACTTTTCTTTCACAGAAAACGGCAAGGCAACTGTTTCCATTGAGAGTCGTTCTCCGACCCTCTTCCTTTGCGACCTCAACGGGGCAAAAGAGCAGTGCTTCATGACCCTGCAGAGGAACGGGATGACCGTGGAAGTGTATCCTCAGGAGGTGGGAACTCATAGCTTGGACATCTTCGCCAAACCTTCCAAGAGCAAGGAGGAGAACTACAGCCACGTTCTAAACTACTCCCTGGTGTGCCGATCTGTGGACGAGAGCTTCCGCTTGCCCAAACCGCTCATCCAGCCTGTGGGGCCCAGCTGGCAATCGGAGGAGAAGGGGATCCTGGAGGCTTTGCCCGAAAGCCCCATCATACACACCGACGACGGCCGCTGTGTTGTCACTTTCACTCGGACGAGTGACCTGGACTTCTTTGCCACCCTGGACTCGGATACCAGCCGCACGCCAGAGGACGTACGGAGGCGTCACATCTGGACGACTCGCTGGGGCACTAAGGTTGAGTTGAAGGTACATCTCCCTCACGCAGGGGACTTTGCTCTTCACATCTGGGCAAAGAAAGCATCTGACCCGGGAAGCAGTCACTGCGCCCTCAGCTACCTCATCTCCTGCCCAAATAAGAAGGTGACGTGGCCGGTTTTCCCACAAAGCTACACGAACTGGGAGGATGCCTTTGAGCTGGTGGCACCTCTCGCCGGGGTCCTGCCGGCCAACCGTGATGTAACGTTCAAGCTCAAGCTGCCTGGTGCAGATGGGGTGTCTGTCGAATGCGGAAAGTCTCGCCCACTGAGGCTGAGTGAAGACGGTTTCTGGGAGGGAACCTGCAGCACCTCAGGTGGCTCCACAGTGACAGTGAGAATGGCAAAAGGTGGCAGTAATACCTTCTGGTCCCTGTTGGAGTACAAAGTGGAAAGTCACTAGCTAGGAGACAGACTCAGTGGGACAGTTGTGAACCACAGATCGCTACATCGACTCTGTTGTGGCAGGGCAGCTCCACAAGGCCGCCGCCTCCCTCAACTGTCATTTTGGGGCTTCCTCAGTGGGGGATATAGGAAGCAGGGCTCATTTCATCAGCTTCACTGGAAGTCCACATCTTTCAAGGAACCTCCTGCCCCTGAACTATGGCAGAAGGTTGTAATGTATTCAGCGGTCTGTGTTTGCCTGAGCTAAGGATTCTGAGCTCCTGTCTTCTGATTTGATATATGATGTCCAATCACAGAACATTTCAGGATTTTTGCCTCTGCCATTGGCCCTTGAACTCTGAGTTGTGATTCGCAGCTTGGAAGTTTAGACAGCCTACCACGCTGGGAGTGGCCCAGGCCTTCAGAAATGTATATAAGCGGTTGCTTTGCCCCTGTTTCCCAGTTATGTAGTTCAATAAAGTTTCTTGCTGTTATCACTGTGTCTTGCCTCATGGAACCCACCTACATTTCAATGGTCATTATGGGAACAACTGTTTACAAATTGGCACAAAAGTTTTGATTTTTATATTCCCTCACTGTCCATTTTCCCTTGGGTGTTTTTTTATTTTTTAAAAAAGATTGTAAGCCTATGGATAGTGATTGTCTTGTTTTGATTGTATGTAATCTGTTCTTCTTGGGAGAAAAGCAGTGACAAACCTAGACAGCATCTTAAAAAGCAGAGACATCACCTTGCCGACAAAGGTCCGTATAGTTAAAGCTATGGTTTTCCCAGTAGTGATGTATGGAAGTGAGAGCTGGACCATAAAGAAGGCTGATCGCCGAAGAATTTATGCCTTTGAATTATGGTGCTGGAGGAGTCTCTTGAGAGTCCCATGGACTGCAAGAAGATCAAACCTATCCATTCTGAAGGAAATCAGTCCTGAGTGCTTACTGGAAGGACAGATCATGAAGTTGAGGCTCCAATACTTTGGCCACCTCATGAGAAGAGAAGACTCCCTGGAAAAGACCCTGATGTTGGGAAAGATGGAGGGCACAAGGAGAAGGGGATGACAGAGGATGAGATGGTGGGACAGTGTTCTCGAAGCTACCAGCATGAGTTTGACCAAACTGTGGGAGGCAGTGGAAGACAGGAGTGCCTGGCGTGCTCTGGTCCATGGGGTCACAAAGAGTCAGACACGACTAAATGATTAAACAACAACAACAACAATCTGTTCTGGGAGCCTTTTTTTATTGAAGAGCAGGGTACAAGTGGCTTGAGTCCAGTCAGGGGAAAAGGCCAGGGTATAAATAAATACCATAAATAAGAAAGAAATGCTCTAAATAAATAATAAATAAGTTTGGCCACATAAACAAGTTCTAGCCTTACTTGAAGGGAAGGAAATAGCAACAAATTTATTAACGGCAGCTTTTATTCAGGGGGTGCTTATCAGATCAGCAGATGACACCAAAGAGGGGTGGGTAGTCAATGCCGCAGAAGACAGAATGAGGATTCAAGATGACCTTAATAGATTGGAGACCTGGGCCCAAAATAACAAGGTGAATTTTAGTAGGGACAAACATAAGGGTCTACACTTAGGCAGGAAGGGTCAGATGCACAAATATAAGATGGGGGAAACTTGGATTGCCATGTGAAAAGGATCTAGGGGTCTTAGTAGACCACAAGCTTAACATGAGTCAACAGTGTGATGCAGTGACAAAAAACCCCACAAAAACCGTAATGCTGTTCAAAAGAAGTATAGTGTCTAGATCAATGGAAGTAATAGTCCCACGTGGAGTTCTCAGTCCAGTTCTGGGTGCCACAATTTAAGAAGGATATTGACACGTTGGAACATGTACAGAGAAGGGTGACCAAGGTGATCGAGGGTCTGGGAAATGGAGCTTATTGGAGCTGGGTATGTTTAGCCTGGAAAAGAGGAGACTGACAAAAATCTAAAGGGCTGTCACCTGGAGGATGAAGCACACATTCTCTCCTGCTCTGGAGGGTAGGACACAAACCAATGGCTTCAAGTTACAATATAGGAGATTTCAACCAAACATCAGGAAGAACTTCTGCCAGTAAGAGCTGTTCAACAGCGGAACAGACTCAGAAGGTGGTGGATTCTCCTTCCTTGAAGGTTATTAAGCAGATGTTGGGGGCCACAGGTGAGAGCTGAGTGCAGGGTGGGGACCAAAGGTGGACAGACTACCCCAGAAGGAACATGACCTGTCTGAGATACTGCCCCATGGTTTTAGTTACATATATGTAGATTGAGTATAAGATGGAAGAGCTCACCTCATTAACACTCCCACAGGTCTTGTTCTCCCATTGGGTTTCTAGGGGGATCCCCAAAGCTACAGCTTTGGAATTGTCCCAGAGGGGAAGTCCAGCCTCTGTGTTTTGCCCGCTCCAGATGAGACTGGCCCAAGTCTATTGTTCTCTTACACTCACTGATGACATCACCTCCAGCCAGGGGAGGGGGAGGGAAGGCTGGTCCCCTTAGCATCTGCAGCAAGTAGTCACCTGTGCTTTTTAGACATGCTCAGAAATGCTTCACAGCCATGAGCGTGACCAAGAGACTTGCTAGCTGCCTCCCTTTCTTTAGAATGTCACCTTAGAGATATAAAACCACAGGCATGGAAAGGACCCGAATATGACATCCAGGCTACCCTCACCCCCTGGTCCTATGACTTTGTGTTCCTATGGATTCTTCAGTAACTCGTTCTCTGTGTGTGTATGTTCCTGGCGCTGCAGGACTCCAGATATTTCCCCACCGGATGAGGCAGGACAATGAAGGTAAGGGCTCCTCCGTATGGCCATACATTTGGGATAGGCACAGCGGTTGTAGATGAGCCCAAGGCACAATTTTGGACTAAAGCGTTGCGGGCAAACGAGAACAGCATAGGAGGCTGCCTTATACAGTGGTACCTTAGGTTAAGAACTTAATTCGTTCTGGAGGTCCGTTCTTAACCTGAAACTGTTCTTAACCTGAGGTACCACTTTAGTTAATGGGGCCTCCTGCTGCCGCCGCCACGCAATTTCTTTTCTCATCCTGAGGTAAAGTTCTTAACCTGAAGTACTACTTCTGGGTTAGTAGAGTCTGTAACCTGAAGCGGCTGTAACCTGAAGCGTCTGTAACCCGAGGTACCATTGTACTGGGATGGAGACTCAGTCTACGACATGATTGATGCTCAGTCTGCTGCTCCCCTCCGCAACTGCCCCAATTTCTCTTTTTATATCTAAAGTTTGGGGATGTTTTAATGTTTGATGTTTAATATTCTGTTGAGAGCTGCCCAGAGTGGTGGGGAAACCCAGCCAGACGGGCAGGGTATAAATATTAAATCATTATTATTATTAAAGGAGCCATAAAAGACCGACAATCTTCATCACACCACCCCTCCTCTGCCCCCACTTCTTCCCCGACCTTATACTGAATACAACACTAATGTCTCATATCAAATGTAATCTGTAGAAAAGAATTTACAACCTGAAAAAAGTGACAATGTGTGTACTTTTGTAAACCAATAAAATCTTAATAAAAAATATTTTTTTTTTAAAAAAGAGAAGACCAGCAGTCTAAAGACCAGCACCAGGATGAGAGAAAGCGGTGCTTTCAGTTTAGTTGTTGAATTTCCAGCAGCCCCAGCAAGCATGGCCCATGGTCAGAGATGATGGGAGCTGCAATATATGTTTTTTATGTACATATTGACACCTGCCACCCCAATCTCCAGGAGTGGTGCAATATTTTAGGGGTTGCAGGCATGGTCACCCGGGTCTGTGTTTTCTTTGGGGACAATGAGCCCCAACAAAGACTGGTGTCTTTATGATATATGGTTTATTTGCACCTATATACAACTTGCACCTAAATGGAGGGATTATGGAGCATTCACATCCTATCAGGATTGGATTCAAAGGGCAGCAAAAATCCCTCCTCTGCCTCTCTTTGTTTCAGCCTGTCGTCCCCAGCTCACTTGGACTTCTGCCCCTCATTCTGCTTCTCTCTGTGAACCTCCTCCCAGCCCACGACATTCAAAGCTGTAACCCTAAACCTTGCCTTTGCCTCTGCCCACTAACACTCAGTCCCCTTGGCCTGGCACTCTTGCCCTATAATGGTTTCCTAGTTGGGCCATCGCTGGCCTTTGTCCCCTGCTAATGGCCCATCCAGCAAGCTCTGCACAGAGGTGGCTTGGCTTACTAGCCTAACTAAATCCAGGTGGGTTCCAAGTTTGGCAAAGTTTAATCAAACGTTGATTAATTCTAACTTTGAATAAAGCATAACACATTTTGGGGGATCCAGCTCCCCCCAACTCATAACGATAAAGTGGTACCTCTGGTTGTGAACAGGATCCGTTCCAGAGGCCCGTTCGCAACATGAAAAGAGCGCAACCCGAAGCGCCGTATCTGTGCAGGTGCGCAGTGCGATTTGGCGCTTGTGCGCATGCGCAAAGCACGATTTAGCGCTTCTGCCCATGTGTGAGCAGCGAAAGCCGGAAGTAACCCTTTCTGGTACTTCTGGGTTGCTGCGGGACGTAACCTGAAAGAACGTAACATGAAGCAAATGTAACATGAGGTATGACTGTATTGTCTCACCCCAACAATACCAATTTCATAGGTTATCAGGATGACGGAGAACAAGGATCAACGCTGTCTCAGAGACAAGATCTGTATGGTAAATGCAAATTATTTGTTATATATGACTACGGACCTGTATCTCAACCATAGGGAACCTTTCGCCCTCCAGATGTTGTTGGATGACAACTCCCATCCGGCCCTGCAAGCATGGCCAGTGGCAAAGGATGATGGGAGTTGTAGTTCATCAGCATCTGGAGGGCCAAACATCCCCACACCTCCTGTGTATCATAGTAGAGAAAGCATGTGCCCATGTGTGCACCCACCATACACACGTCATGAGATATTCTGGGAACTTGGCTTGCATGGTAAATATTAGCTGCACTGCACCCTTGCCTCCAGGACTGGCCCTATATTTAGGCAGAGTGGGAGGGGGGCATGTCTGGCACCAGATGCTCATCAGGAGAAGGGGGGGCAGGCAGTGACGGATCAGAGGGCAGATCTCTGCATGCTATGCAGCCTGTTTTGCACCTTCTCTGTTGGCCTGTGTGGGAATGTTGTCGATGGTAGGAGAGGATATATTGATTACTGTACTTTTCTGTCTATAAGAAGCCCCCATGTACTAAAGGTAAAGGGACCCCTGACCATTAGGTGCAGTCGTGACCGACTCTGGGGTTGCAGTGCTCATCTCGCTTTATTGGCTGAGGAAGCCGGCGTACAGCTTCTGGGTCATGTGGCCAGCATGACTAAGCCCCTTCTGGCGAACCAGAGCAGCGCACGGAAAACCATTTACCTTCCCTCCAGAGCGGTACCTATTTATCTACTTGCACTTTGATGTGCTTTCGAACTGCTAGGTTGGCAGGAGCAGGAACCAAGCAACGGGAGCTCACCCCATCGCGGGGATTCGAACCGCCGACCTTCTGATCGGCAAGTCCTAGGCTCTGTGGTTTAACCCACAGCGCCACCCGCGTCCCCATGTATTAGACGCCCCCTATTTTGGGGGACTCAAATTTAAGAAAATGGGGGGAGATGGCACAGAGTTGTTGAGATTTTTTTAGGGGGGGGTTGCCGAAAATCGCTCACCCACACCGCAAAATCCGCCTCCTGTCTGTCCCATCGCTGGTAGAAGCTGCCAATTGCCCGCCCAACTGCCAGAGCGTCAGCCAATCAACACCACCCATTGAAACAGCAACCAATAATACACACAGTAGCTGCTGACAGCCGCAGCAACAACCAATCAAACGTCTACCCTACGCACTACCCAAGTGTAAGATGGCCCCCAATTTTTAGCATGATTTTTAAAGAAAAAACCATAGTCTTATACAAGGTAAAGTACGGTAAATATTATCCTTCCTCACGCTAGTGAGCTGGTCGCAGAGTACATTCCCCTGTATATTGCAGGAAGCTAGTTGGTAGATTCGTTCGAATCTCTTGAGTTAAGCAATCCAGTCTGGCTTGTCCAGATTGGGTTATTCCTGGTGAATTGCCCTTTATTCCCTCTTAAAACAATAAGGACACCCAGTCTTCTTTAAAAGTAATGATAAGAAGTTTACTTACATTCAGTTCACAGTATGATCCTGAAGGCAGGCTTTAGCTTGTAGTTACAGAAGAGAGTGTGAGTTCATCCAGTATGGGGATTGAGCCCATGTGCTGCTGGCTGAGAGCCAGCAGACAGCAAAAGCACCAAGAGAACAGCATCAAGAGAAGAAATGGCAAAAAGAGAGCAACAAGAGAGTCAGGAGAAGATGGCTGCGTGTCTAGCCCTTTTAAAGGGTCTGCCAGGGTCAAGCCCATCTACCTGGTCACATGCAGGGGGAGGATGCTCCAGACCAGATGTGACAGGAAGTCCTCCTGGCTGGAGCAACATCCCCTTGTTGTCCACTCTGGGCAGACAGGAAATGTTGTACTTGACTGCTACAGTGATGTAACATCTCACAGCCTGCTCTCCTCAGGTGTGGTGTCCCATCACCTGTGTTTAGCTTCTGTAAATGGAATGAGATGGGCGGGGTATAAATAAATATATATATGGGGGGGCAAGTGGGTGGATTGGCCGGTACACTTTGTCCATCATCTGAACCAGCCCGTGTGCAAAACGCTTCAGTGTAAAGAGGACTTCCCTAAGGAGGTACCAACTGTTCCAGTGGGAGGTGCATGTGATGTTAACATATGAGAGTGCTGGAGGTGAAATAGTTAAACAAGTTACCCAATCAGAACCCAGGGGGGTGGAGTCAGAGGGACTATAAAACCAGCTCTGGGAGGGGCGAAAGGGAGTTTGTTGGGAGTTGGTTGGTTGGTTGGTTGGTTGGAGTGGGAGTGAATTGGGATAGAGTCTGTGGGGAGGTTGAGTTAGGGTAGCGAAATAAGCTGAGTTAAGGGCTGGGAAGACAAGTAAATATCTGAGAGGTGGTTTAGTGAGTGAGAGCAGGTAGTGGAAGTTATAGGTCTGGATAGGCACCCCATGATTGTAATTGACCGATACCGTTTATGAAACCACACGCTTGTTAAACTGCAATAAATAAACAGAAGTTTATGTTCCAATTTAACCCTGACTGGACTCAGTATTGTACCAGGTAGGGCCTGGGTGGTGGCAGCGAGAAATAAAGTGGTGGCACAGGGATCAATAGACGGTGAAACGTCCGGGGGCCCTGTGTGATCGCCACAGTGCAAAGCTTGCTATTCCCTTCACAATATTTGTCAACTACGGTCCAAGAAATAGAATCGTCTAAAATTGTCTTGTGTGAAGGCAGATCAAAATCTGCTCCAGCACTGTCTCACTGGTTCTCTTTCTCTATGGCCATGTTAGCAGAGAAACACTGGTAAATGTGTAGGTGCCGTACCCAGTGGCGTAGCGTGGGGGGTGCAGGGGGGGCTGGCCGCACCGGGCGCAACATCTGGGGGTTAGGGTTAGGGGGCGCAAATCCATGGGTTGGGGGCGCAAATCCATGGGTTAGGGGGCGCAAATTACTTGCCTTGCCCCGGGTGCTGACAACCCACGCTACGCCACTGGCCGTACCTCCACTCTGGGTTTTACTTGGGGAGTAGAAAATACCCAATATCTTTGGCCTTTTAAATTTGCTGCAGTTCGGCCATTTCAGTCCCATTGTAGGTCCTCTTCCGTTTCTCCTCTTGCCTTATTCTGCTGGACTTGCGCTGGTTCTAGAATGACTTTTCCATGTTTGTTCCCAGATTACCCATGGGATAAATCCAGCCTGAAGTCTATACCAATGGACTTGACGCAGTTTAAGGAACTGGATGACCATGCATCAACGGTATACTGTCTCTTACGGCGATATGATCCACACGGAATAATAGTCCTGTAAAGAATCTTCTAGGATGCTGAGAGGGTTTTTTTTAAATGTGGATTTGGAATTGGACCCTAAGGATCTGTTCCAACTCTACAATTCTATGATTCTATGACAGTACCTTCAAGTGTCCTCTCCTTATAGGAGGCAACTTCTTCTGTCCACATGGAAGTTCACAGTGGGAAACATTATGCTTCAAAATCCACCCCAAGCCTGAAACAAAGGGGATTTGGATCACACCTGAAGACTGTGGAAATAGCATGCCTGTGTAAAGAAAAAAGAAAGGTTAAGCATGCTTCATCCTTCAGAACAATTTTACTCGGGGATAAAATTTGATAGATTGATCAACTAGGGTGCATACACTTACTCAGCTAACTGTGTATTCCTGAGCAGTTTTACGCAGAAGTAAGCTCCATTGAGTTCAGTAAGACTCTTTTTAGTGCATGTAGGATGGCAGGCACCCTAAGTTTTCTTTAGACAGCAGAAAGGAACTGGGTACTGCTCCTCCATGTTATCTTCTACAGTATTTAAAAAGGTAAAGGTACCCCTGCCCGTACGGGCCAGTCTTGACAGACTCTAGGGTTGTGCGCTCATCTCACTCTAGAGGCCGGGAGCCAGCGCTGTCCGCAGACACTTCCGGGTCACGTGGCCAGCATGACAAGCTGCATCTGGCGAGCCAGCGCAGCACACGGAACGCCGTTTACCTTCCCGCTGGTAAGCGGTCCCTATTTATCTACTTGCACCCGGGGGTGCTTTCGAACTGCTAGGTTGGCAGGCGCTGGGACCGAGCAATGGGAGTGCACCCCGCTGCGGGGATTCAACCGCCGACCATGCGATCGGCAAGTCCTAGGCACTGAGGTTTTACCCACAGCGCCACCCGCGTCCCATAATACAGTATTTACCTTTCCTGAAACAGGTGAATGTCAAGAACAATGTGAAAAAACTGGTGAATGTCTTGCTTCAAAAAGCCCACAGTGACCTGGAGAAAGTCCGAGCCATTTGGATGTGGACGTGCCATCATATAGGTAGGTGGTGGTGGTGGGGGTGACCTTTCTGTGTGCGAAGCCGGAAGCGATCCCTCCAGACAACAGAACGACTCTTCTAGTGGTGTTATAGGAAAGCTCCTTTATATAGCATTGGATTAAAGCAGAGCCTTTGAAGGTGATTAACTGTTGTTTTGTGAACGAAATAGTAAAGGTAAAGGGACCCCTGACCATTAGGTCCAGTCGTGGCTGACCCTGGGGTTGCGGCACTCATCTCGTTTTATTAGCCGAGGGAGTCGGCGTATAGCTTCCGGGTCATGTGGCCAGCATGACTAAGCCACTTCTGGCGAACCAGAGCAGCACACGGAAACACCATATATCTTCCCGCCGGAGCGGTACCTATTTATCTACTTGCACTTTGACATGCTTTTGAACTGCTAGGTTGGCAGGAGCAGGGACCGAGCAACAGGAGCTCACCCCGTCGCGGGGATTCGAACCGCCGACCTTCTGATCGGCAAATCCTAGGCTCTGTGGTTTAACCCACAGCACCACCCGCAGATACCCCTCATTGAACTGATTAGTTACTCGTATCTTCTGCTAAAAGTTTCTGATGTAGGTGAGGTTGCTGCAGTCCTTTATCGGTTGTGCATTGCAGACTTTGAGGTGACTGTCCATAAATGTCTTTATTCCTCCAGAATACGATGTGGAAGGATACCATAACAAGGTGCCTTCTGAGGCAACTGATGCCCTTCAGTCGGGGAAAAGCGCTTGTGGGGGCTATGCTGGCCTTTTTGAAGAAATGTGCAGGTAATTCCTATTGAGCCGCAGAGAGCTGGAGAGCCACACGTCCCCCACACCTGCTCTATACAGGCGACTCTCAACACATCATTATGAAGACAAACTTGGGTCCCCCTACAGCCACTGGAAATCCTGCTTCCTTCACCAAACACTTCTTGTACCTTTTAAAGCCCTTCTGTGCTGCCTTGAAAGCTATAGATTCCAGTCTCTCTCTCTCTCTCTTCAACAAGCAAGCTGAGATTAATAATAATAATAATAATAATAATAATAATAATAATAATAATAATAATAATAAATTATTTATACCCTGCCCATCTGGATGGGTTTCCCCAGCCCCTCTGGGCGGCTTCCAACAAAATATTAAAATACAATAGTCTATTAAACATTAAAAGCTTCCCTAAACAGGGCTGCCTTCAGATGTTGTATAAAAGTCTGGTAGTTGTTGTTCTCTTTGACATCTGGTGGGAGGGCACCACAGGGCAGGTGCCACTACTGAGAAGGCCCTCTGCCTGGTTCCCTGTAACTTGGCTTCTTGCAGCGAGGGAACCGCCAGAAGGCCCTCAGCGCTGGACCTCAGTGTCCAGGCAGAATGATGGAGGTGGAGATGCTCCTTCAGGTATACCGGACCAAGGCCGTTTAGGGCTTTAAAGGTCAGCACCAACACTTTGAATTGTGCTCAGAAACGTACTGGGAGCCAACGTAGGTCTTTCAAGACCGGTGTTATGTGGTTTTGGCGGCCACTCCCAGTCACCAGTCTAGCTCCCACATTCTGGATTATTTGTAATTTCCGGGTCACCTTCAAAAGTAGCCCCACGTAGAGCGCATTGCAGTAGTCCAAGCGGGAGATAACTAGAGCATGTACCACTCTGGCTAGACAGTCTGCAGGCAGGTAGGGTCTCAGCCTACGTACCAGATGGAGCTGATAAACAGCTGCCCTGGACACTGAATTGACCTGCGCCTCCATGGACAGCTGTGAGTCCAGAATGACTCCCAGGCTGCGCACCTGGTCCTTCAGGGGCACAGTTACCCCATTCAGGACCAGGGAGTGCTCCACACCTGCCCACCTCCTGTCCCCTCAAAACAATTGGCTCCTAACTAAAATTTTTGTACCAGTGCAACATACAAAACTGTCATGCAGGGCTGGGGGATCTTGGGCCTTCCAGATGTTGTTCAGCTACATCTCCCATCAGCCTTAGCAAGCTTGGCCAGCCACCAGGAATGATGGGAGTTGTAGTTCATCAACATCTGGAGGACCAAAGATTCCCCAGACCTGTAATATGCAGTTAAATGAAGCAGCCTGGCATTTCTTCAGAGTAACGTAGTAGTCCCCATTGGCATTTAGCATACTTCTGTTTCCTCCCTCAAAATCCCAAATTGCACATCCGTAAGGGGAAAGATTGGACAATATAGGAAAAAGCCTAAAATGCCGGATGTGGTTTGGCTTCTCCCTGAAAACAGAGCAAAATGAAGGATGCCCATTCTAATCCAAAAAAGCACTGATTACAACCACAGTGCCTTGTTCACAATGGTGTTCCTGAATCCCTTTCTTCCCCCCTCAGTCTTGCAGGGATACAATGCAAGCAGTTGTCTGGCTTTGCCAAAGGGTTCCAATACAAACCAGGAAAAGTATTTGAGGGGAAGACTAATCATGTCTGGAACGCTGTTTATCTTGAAGGAAGGTGGCATCTTTTAGACAACACGTGGGGCAGTGGCTGTGTGGATGACTCTTGTAGCAAGTTCACTTTCAGGTATGTTGTTAGGCAACAGAAAGCCCACTCAGAGTGTGGGACACAACAAGGGTATAGTGAACTTCCTTTTGCTTTCAGATTTTTGTTTGGTTTGCTTGTCAGAATGGGTGATTTGATAGCCACAGGGCATCAGCATGGAGTGTTGTGGTAGTGGTGGGACAATTAATAGGTTCTAGAGCAGCGGTTCTCAACCTGTGGGTCCCCAGATGTTGTTGGTCTACAACTCCCATCATCCCTGAGCTCTGGCCTTGCTAGCTAGGGGTGATGGGAGTTGTAGTTCAACAACATCTGGGGACCCACAGGTTGAGAAAGGCTGTTCTAGAGTATTATGCTTATCCTACATGTGTAGGATTTGGGGATCCTGGAGTTTGGGTCATTGCAACACAGCAGCCTTTCTCTACCAGGTGCCCTCCAGTAGTTTTAGACTACCACTCCCATCGTCACTAACTATTGGGTCTCAGGCTTCAGGGACACAGCTCCCACCCACCCCCGCCCTTTTGCAGTAGATAAGCAAAACAAAGCGGAAGGAGTCTCTTACCAGATTTTTAATGATCGTAACAAGAGAACAAAGAATGAATTTCTAGGAATGAAGGCGCTCCCAATTAAGGGTTCCACCCACTTCCTCCCTAGTCACCCACTTCACTTCTGCATCTTGCAAACTGGTCTCGCAACCACTGTGCTTTCCGTGCCGCCACCTTATCTGCTTCCCTTGACCTTGGGCTGAGTGGATGGACGCTTTCCTGTGAAATGGAGTCTGTTCACGCTCTCTCTACTAGCTGTTCACCACCCAGTTCTTCCCAACTTTGGTCTTCTGAACTATGTCCCTCTGCAAACCACTGTTCCAAATCTATACTGCTCCACTGCTCCTGGGAAGATTCAGGATCCCGAGCAGGAGCAGGGGGCAGGGGAGGCTGCCCCCATTCCTCTCAGTGCAGCCCTCCTCAGCACGGTCCCTGACATTGGGCCACATTGGCTGTGGTTGATGAGTCATGAGTTCAGTCAAACCTGGAGGGAATCAGATTGGGGAAGGCTGGATGAGTGGGTCACCCAGTTCCTAAACTGTGGATAGTGTTAACTATGGACATGCTTGTCAAATAAAGCATTGTTGTCATTAAGAAGAGGAAGAGTTTGGATTTGATATCCCGCTTTATCACTACCCTAAGGAGTCTCAAAGCGGCTAACATTCTCCTTTCCCTTCCTCTCCCACAACACTCACTCTGTGAGGTGAGTGGGGCTGAGAGACTTCAGAGAAGTGTGACTGGCCCAAGGTCACCCAGCAGCTGCATGTGGAGGAGTGGGGAAGCGAACCCGATTCACCAGATTACAAGTCCACTGCTCTTAACCACTACGCCACACTGGCACAAATTTGGGTGAGAAAACAGGCTGTGGTTAATCTAATCAAGGATCTGGTTTCCAAACTGTTCACATGTGTGGCTGTGGGAGAGGGAGTTGGAACGAGGCTTGCTATGTTTCATTCCCAACATGCTAAGCTATGGTTTCACTTGACATCTGAACAAGGCCTAAAAGGATTCCACGCTCATTTCTAGATAGCTTTCCCTGTTTGAACCTGGTGCTGAGATTTCACGAAAGACTGCACAATTGCGCTTCCTCCTTCTGCAGGTACAATGAGTTTTACTTCCTTACCCATCCTGCTCTGTTTATTAACGATCACTTCCCAGAAGACCACAGCTGGCAGCTTCTGAAACAGACATTATCGCTGCAGCAGTTTGAACGTAATGTGTGGTATAAGTCTGCCTTTTATTCAGTAGGACTGACAGGCACATCCACGGCAACGTCAGTCATCGAAACAGGTAAAGTCAATCAGAAACATCCGTCTTGTTGCTTTTGGCAGTCAGACTTATACTGACAACGAGTCTCATGTCTCTTTAAGATGCTATTGCTCTGTAAAGCAGGGATGGGAACCTGAGGTTGCTAGACTACAATCCCCATCATCCCTGACAATTGGTCGTGCTAGTTGGAGTCCCACAACAGCAAGAGGGTCACACAGGTTCCTCACCCCTAATCAAGCAGAACCAGAACTCAGTGGGTCTTCCAAGGTGTGAAGGAGGCTCAGGAAATCTGTTATCTTTCTCGGAATTGTTAGGTACAGATGATTATGAGGCAGCTGGATTGTCCTTGGTCTATTTTGATTATCCCTGTGCATTATATTACTCCTGGCAAACAAGGCCATTCTGTGGCCTTCATGGAGTCGTGAGGTTAATTAAAACTAACAATCAAGATGAAGTAAAGCCTGAGGGGAGAAACAACCTACAGGTGGTTAGTTGCTCAAGGACGGGTCAGTGAGGGAAGAACAGATTGCCTGTTTCCCATCTACCAATCTATTAACCATCATTAATTTCAATGGATGGGACGAAGGTGGTGCTGTGGGTTAAACCACAGAGCCTAGGCCTTGCCGATCAGAAGGTTGGCGGTTCGAATCCCCGTGACAGGGTGAGCTCCCGTTGCTCGGTCCCTGCTCCTGCCAACCTAGCAGTTCGAAAGCACATCAAAGTGCAAGTAGATAAATAGGTACCGCTCCGGCGGGAAGGTAAACGGCGTTTCCATGCGCCGCTCTTGTTCGCCAGAAGGGGCTTAGTCATGCTGGCCACATGACCCGGAAGCTGTACATCGGCTCCCTCGGCCAATAAAGCGACATGAGCGCCGCAACCCCAGGGTCAGGGGTCCCTTTACCTTTACCTTTAATTTCAATGGGTCTACTCATATATGGGTGTAACCCTATTTCTCACAGCAAGGTGGCAGAAAATCCATAGGGGAAAACCCATTCATGGGGATTTAAAATAAAAATGCAGTGGTACCTCAGTTTACATACGCTTCAGGTTACATATGCTTCAGATTATAGACTCCGCTAACCCAGAAATAGTGCTTCAGGTTAAGAACTTTGCTTCAGGATGAGAACAGAAATCATGCTCTGGCGGCGCGGTGGCAGCAGGAGGCCCCATTAGCTAAAGTGGTGCTTCAGGTTAAGCACAGTTTCAGGTTAAGTACAGACCTCCGGAACGAATTAAGTACTTAACCTGAGGTACCACTGTATTAACAAATACAGAAAAACCATTACTTTTTGCCCCTTCCAACTTTTTTAATCAATTCCTGTTGCATACAGAAACATGTCGACATCAAAAAACCTTTGCTTTTCTTTCACAGAAAACGGCAAGGCAACTGTTTTCATTGAGAGTCGTTCTCCGACGCTCTTCCTCTGCAAGCTCAACGGGGCAAACGAACACTGCTTTATGACCCTGCAGAGGAACGGGATGACCCTGGAAGTGTATCCTCAGGAGGTGGGGACTCATAGCTTGGACATCTTCGCCAAACCTTCCAGGAGCAAGGAGGAGAACTACAGCCACGTGGTGGAATACTCCCTGGTGTGCCCATCTGTGGACAAAAACTTCTGTTTGCCCAAACCGCTTATCCAGCCTGTGGGGCCCAGCTGGCAGTCGGAGGAGAAGGGGATCCTGGGAGCCTCGCCTGCCAGTCCGATTGTCCACACTGAGGACGGACGCTGCATTGTCACCTTCACTCGAAGTAGAGACCTGGATCTCTTTGCCACCCTGGACTCTGAGGCCAGCAGCACGTCGGAGGACTTGCGGAGGCGTCACATCTGGACCACTCGCCAAGATGCCCATGTTGAGTTGAAGATACAGCTCCCTCACGCAGGGACCTTTGCTCTTCACATCTGGGCAAAGAAAGCATCCGATCCGGGCAACAGCCACTGCGCCCTCAGCTACCTCCTCTTCTGCCCAAACAAGAGTGTGTTGTGGCCGGTTTTCCCACAGAGTTATACCAACTGGGAGGATGCTTTTGAGCTGGTGGCACCTGTTGCTGGGGTCTTGCCGGCCAACTGCGATGTGACATTTAGGCTCAAGCTGCCTGGCGTAGATGAGGTGTCTGTCGAATGCGGAAATTCTCGCCGACTGACTCTTAGCGAAGACGGTTTCTGGGAGGGAACCTGCAGCACCTCGTGTGGCCCCAGGGTGACAGTGATGATATCAAAAAATGGCAGCCACTCCTTCTGGGCCCTGCTGGACTACAAAGTGGAAAGTCACTAGCTAGGAGGAGCAAATTAAACTATGTAAAAAGATCTACGCTTGCCGGAAGAGAGGGAAACGGTAATCCATCATTAACCACAGCTTGTATGTTAACCAGGTATAACTGGGAGAAATACTAGCAGTCAGATACTGGAGTATCTGATATTACGGGACTAAGGGCATGGGGAAGTGGTCCGAACAATAACCCTGACTATAATTAAAGTAAGGGAAGGCAGACCTCTTAACAGTTGTTTTCTTTAAAGATGAAGTCTATTGTTATTGGTGTAACCGAAAGCAAGAAAATGTGGAACCACATACATTTTGAGAACGCTGTAAAATGGATTCGTCTATATACACATACCTGATGGCTTGTAACTTTGGCTGGTTGCTACCCCTTAAAAAAAAGTTCAACAACACCTCTTTTTCTAACAAAAAAAGGCCTGTTTCCATCACAATTTAAACATAAAATATAGAGGGGGAAATGAGCAAGTAAATGGACCACATTCTGAACCAGGACTTCCTGCTCATGTTGAATGGACCACTCCAAAGTGTAATCTAAGGTGCTTATATGATGTGTGCTTATATTAATAGGATGCCTTCACCATTAATATAAAAACATGCTTCCTGTAACTTAAGGTTTCCCATGGTGGTGGTGGTGGACTTACATATTTAACATCACAGTGGACAACATGAGAAGTCCACTCTGTCACGAGGCCTTATTGGAGCGGAGTACAGAAACACTCCCCTCAAACATCAGTCATCTTACACGTGGACTCGGACGTTGCACTTCCACAGATAAATGCAACAGCAGCTACTTTGGAGCATTAGCCACACAGGTGCATTTACCTGTGCTTTATTTGAAACGGTAAAACCTGATCTCAAAAAAAGAGGGTGGGTGGACCTGCTAGTTCATAGAATCATTTGTAACCAGGGACCCCTGGTGGCAAAAGAAAGTGAAACCACTCAACTCAACTCACTTGCCTTCTGTCCTGACATAGGAAATGACACAGAATAATAGAATTGCAGAGTTTGAAGGGACCCGGCGAGTCATCTAGCATTGCAGGAATCTCAACTAAAGCAACCCTCATGGGGCCATCGTGGGATTTATGGGGGGGAGGCTTTATGTTAGTGGGCGCAGAACCTCAGTTTTTGTATTGATTTACTTCATTTGGAGGGAGGCAGCTGCCCCCTTACCCCCATTTGGTTCGGGTCCTAACCCCCAGAGCAGCAGAAAACAAGCTTGCTCCATCGTCCACGTGACGGCTCTTTAGAAATCTGAAGATGGCTAATGTATCTCCTCTCAGTCTCCTCTTTTCCAAGCTAAACATACACAGCTCCTTTAACCGTTCTTCGCAAGGCTTGGTTTCCAGACCCTTGATCTTATTCATTGCCCCCCTCTGGGCACACTCCAGCTTGTTGACATCCTTCTTAAATTGTGGAGACCAGAATTGGAGGGCTCAGTATTCCAGGGCTTCTCTGACCAAGGCAGAATAGAGAGGTACTATCACTTTCCTCATACAGCCTAGGACTTGCCGATCAGAAGGTCAGCGGTTCGAATCCCCGTGACCGGGTGAGCTCCCGTTGCTCGGTCCCTGCTCCTGCCAACCTAGCAGTTCGAAAGCACCTCAAAGTGCAAGTAGATACATAGGTACTGCTCTGGCGGGAAGGTAAACGGCGTTTCCATGCACTGCTCTGGTTTGCCAGAAGCAGCTTAGTCATGCTGGCCACATGACCCGGAAGCTGTACGCCGGCTCCCTTGGCCAATAAAGCGAGATGAGCGCCGTAACCCCAGCGTCGGCCATGACTGGACCATAATGGTCAGGGGTCCCTTTACCTATCACTTTCCTCAATCTGGACACTAGGCGTCTGTTGATACAGCCTAGACTAACGATAGCTTTCTATGGTTTGTGGTGGGTGTGAACAGGGTCAAATTTAAGTTTGATGAGGCCCTAAGCTACTGAAGGTAATGGGGCCCTTTATATGTCCAGCTGTCCTTTGTCAACAACAAATTGGCGCTGTTTTTTGTGTTGAATATATGCTCTATGGTAATTTATGGACCTGATAGGTATCTAAAGCCATTAACACATGTTGCCATGCAACCAGTCCATGCAGAATGTAGGGATGAGAACGGGATCTGTTCCAGAGCCCCATTCGCATCCCAAACAGAACGTAAGATGCGACAGCCCGTCTGTGCGTGCGCGGGTCGTGTTTCGCCGCTTCTGCGCATGCGTGTGATGTCAGTTTTGACCATCTGTGCATGCGCGAGCGGCAAAACCCAGAAGTAACACCCTCCGTTACTTCTGGGTCGCCACGGAGCGCAACCCGAAAGCGCTCAACCTGAAGCATATTTATCCCGAGGTATGACTGTATATAGAAATGAGCAAACCAGTGATATTTTAGGGAGCAGGTTAGCAGGCGGGGCCCAAGACTTACATTCTAGGAGCCTACACAACACAAAGCACTGTTGCTGTATGTACGTTTTATTTTATTTTTCATCTTATATTTTGGAAATGTACATCCAGTTTTTTATCCTTTAATTTTTTGGGGGGTCCCCCAAGAGAGTGGGGCCCTAAGCTATAGCTTGTTCAGCTTCTACGTATGCACATGCCCTTCCGAGGAACACCTCGTACAGCGCGGCTGCAGCGATCGCGACTTCGCCCTGCAGGCAGAATCCTACCCATCCCTGACTGCGGTGCTTGCTTGCTTTTTTTAACAGCCCGCCCCTCCGCCATCCCTGCTGCCGGTGGCAGCTCCATCCTTCCCAGTTGTGGCTCCGGCCAGCCTCTTCCTGTTTCCCTCGCCAAAGGATGCGACGTCGGCGCCGCGACCCGGGAGGCGTTGCGCTGCTCGGCCGGCACCTGGCGAGGGGGACCCAGGCATCGTGGTGGCGCCGCTCGCCGCCTTCCTCCTAGCCCGCTTCTCGCGGGGCTGCTTCCCTCCTCCTCCGCTTTGCCTCGACGTGGAGCGCCGCGGGAGCAGCTGCCAGGCAGAGCCCAGTCGCTCCTTTGCCCGGAGCGCTTTCGTGTGCCGTCCGAGCCAGCAGCCATGGCCGGCGCTGCAGCCGAGATCCTGGCCTGGGCCATCCGAGTGGGTTGATCTCCCGGGGGAGTTTGGGGGAAAGACAGCGATGGAGAGCGAGAGATTTATGGGCACGCAGCCAGGACTGAAGGGAGGGGCCAGGAAAGGACCCAAAAGAACGCGACCCCAAACTTGTGTTTCCAGCTGGTTTTGGACTACATTTCCCATCATCCCTGGACCAGTGGTCCTGCTAGCTAGGGATGATGGGAGTTGTGGTCCAAAACCAGCTGGAGAGCCCAGTTTGGGAAACCCTGTTCTAGAGCCAAAGGGGTCCCTTCTGATGTTGCTGAACTACAACTCCCATCATCCCTTGCCACTGGCTGTGCTGGCTGGGGCTAATGGGAACTGGAGTCCAACAGCGCCAGTGGTTCCCCATCCTCCTTGTGTAAGGGGGGCAGCCTGCTCTCAAACTGAGCTGACTGTTTCACTCTGGGTGCAGCAGTTCTTCCCTGTAATCTAGGGTTTCTCAAAGTTTTTGAACTTCTTCCCAGCTTTTAACCTTCCTGGTCATCATCAACCACAGATTAATTTTCACAAAAGACACCGTGGAGATTCCCTCTGCTGCTGCCGCCACCGCCACCCCCCAGTTGTGTGTGAGCAGAACCTGGGATTTGTATGTTATGTTATTGCTTATTTGCACTTAGAAGCCTTGCCAAATGGCCTCCAAGCCAGGTTGCAAAAATATCAGAATGAGAAAGAGACACGGTAATAAAATGAAGCCACACAAGAATACAATTGGATGGATCCTTCCCCCTGCCCCCCACTCCAAATTGCAGCCTTCTCTGTGTTGCTTTACTGACTGGGAGGGAAGCTATGACGTTCACCTGGCTCCCTTTTCTCTGAGCATGGGTGGAACCAGTGGCTAAATCCCACTAGGACTTGTGAATGTGGCCTCAGTGGATAATAATATAATAATAATAATAATAATTTATTATTTATACCCCGCCCATCTGGATGGGTTTCCCCAGCCCCTCTGGGTGGCTTCCAACAGAATATTAAAATACAATAGTCTATTAAACATTAAAAGCTTCCCTAAACAGGGCTGCCTTCAGATATCTTCTAAAAGTCTGGTAGTTGTTTTTCTCTTTGACATCTGGTGGAAGGGCGTTCCACAGGGCAGGTGCCACTACCGAGAAGGTCCTCTGCCTGGTTCCCTGTAACTTGGCTTCTTGCAGTGAGGGAACCGCCAGAAGGCCCTCGGTGCTGGACCTCAGTGTCTTTGCAGAACGATGGGGGTGGAGACGCTCCTTCAGGTATACTGGGCCGAGGCCTTTTAGGGCTTTAAAGGTCAGCACCAACACTTTGAATTGTGCTCGGAAACATACTGGGAGCCAATGTAGGTCTTCCAAGACCAGTGTTATGTGGTCTCAGCGGCCGCCCCCAGTCACCAGTCTAGCTGCTGCATTCTGGATTAGTTGTAGTTTCCGGGTCATCTTCAAAGGTAGCCCCACGTAGAGTGCATTGCCGTAGTCCAAGCAGGAGATAACTAGAGCATGCACCACTCTGGTGAGACAGTCTGCAGGCAGGTAGGGTCTCAGCCTGCGTACCAGATGGAGCTGGTAGACTGCTGCCTTCAGGTATACTGGACTGAGGCCATTTAGGGCTTTAAAGGTCAGCACCAGCACTTTGAATTGTGCTCGGAAACATACTGAGAGCCAATGTAGGTCTTTCAAGACTGGTTTTATGTGGTCTTGGCGGTTGTGAATGAGTTGCATGTGGGAGCCAGTGTGAGAGTGGAGCCAGAAGCTCCAGTGAGAAAATGCGCCAGCAACACGGATGCTTCTGATCTCTCCTTCAGGTTGAACTGCAGGAGCGCCTGGTCTCTCTAATGCAGCAGAGGGAAGTGGCGAAAGCGGATGAGAAGAAAATCAAGGAGTTGCTGGCACGTCTCCAGAGCCACCTGCCTTCCCTTTCCCCCACCCAGCCTCTTGTTGTTAGAACATTTATTTTTATTTATTTTATCTGTCCGATTTGTGTACCACTCTTCTTTTTGGGGGAAATGATTTATTTGATTTTACAAATTCATTCACATTCAAAATCACAAATAATAAAAATTACACAAGATTCCTCCGAATCTCAAGGCTTCCCTCCCCTTCCCTCCATGGGCTCTTCAGTTTACTTTTTCAACTGCATACAGTGGTACCTCGGGTTACATACACTTCAGGTTACATACTCCACTAACCCAGAAATAGTGCTTCAGGTTAAGAACTTTGCTTCAGGATGAGAACAGAAATCGTGCTACGGTGGCAGCAGGAGGCTCCATTAGCTAAAGTGGTGCTTCAGGTTAAGAACAGTTTCGGGTTAAGTACGGACCTCCAGAACGAATTAAGTACTTAACCCAAGGTACCACTGTACTATAAATCCTCGTAGTTTTCAGTCCTCCGTTGTATCCAAAGTCTATGCAACATTACAAGAGTTATTTAAGTGTTTACAGTGGTCTGTCAAATATAGTATAAATTTCTCCCATTCTTTGTTAAAGTTTTGATCCTCCTGGTTTCTGATTTTCCCAGTCATTTTTGCCATCTCTGCATAATCCAATAGTTTAGCCTGCCAGTCCACTCTGGTAGGGACCTTGTCGTCTTTCCAACCTTGAGCAAGCGGCATCCTTGCAGCTCAATTTGTATACCGCCCTTCATCCAGAGTTCTCAGGGTGGTTCTCATCATCATCCCCATCATCATAGATACAGTTATACCTCAGGTTACAGATGCTTCAGGTTGCATTTTTTCAGGTTATGGACCGCCAAAACCTGGAAGTACCGGAACAGGTTACTTTTGGGTTTCGGCGGTTGCGCATGTACAGAAGCGCTAAATCACGCTTTGCGCTTTCGCAGATGCGCTGAATTGCAACCCGCGTGTGCGCAGACACACCGCTGCGGGTTGCGAACATGCATCCTGCACGGATCACGTTCGCAACCCGAGCGTCCACTGTATATAAAATAAAAGGTGCCTTTTCTCCCCATTTTTAAACTTCCACTTGTAAGCTCCTTGTGGCAGAGACTTCTTTCGCAACCCTAACCCTTCAGGGCACTATACCCTTGAGAGCCCCCCCCCCTGCCAACTCCAGAAGTCGTTGCGCTACAGCTCTCCTTTGCTGCCCCCAAAGCTGGTTTTCACTGGAGAGGGTGGGACTTGTGGAATTTCCTCATTAGTTGGGCATGGGTTGGTTGGCCAATCAAAACATGCCCTGGGAGGAGTCTGGGCAAAGCTCGCAGATCCCACCACACTAGGCATGGGAAGAGGTCTGCTGCATCAGAGCTAAGGCCCATCTCGTCCCAGCATCGTGTTTTCACAGTGGCCTGAAGCAGGACCCAATTGCAACAGCTCTCCCTACTTGTGATTCCAGCTACTGGTACTCAGGGACATGCTACTTCCAATGCTGAAGATCATTGTAGCTATCATGGCTAGTGACCACTGGTAGGTTCATCCTCCAGGAATTTGCCTATCCCCCCTAAAACTCATTTAAGTTGATGGCCGTCATGGTAAAGGTAAAGGGACCCCTGACCATTAGATCCAGTCGTGACCAACTCTGGGGTTGCGGTGCTCATCTCGCTTTATTGGCTGAGGGAGCCAGCGTACAGCTTCCGGGTCATGTGGCCAGCATGACTAAGCTGCTTCTGGCGAACCAGAGCAGCACACGGAAACGCCGTTTACCTTCCCACAGGAGTGGTACCTATTTATCTACTTGCACTGGTGTGCTTTCGAACTGCTAGGTTGGCAGGAGCAGGGACCGAGCAACGGGAGCCTACCCTGTCACGGGGATTCGAACCACCGACCTTCTGATCGGCAAGCCCTAGGCTCTGTGGTTTAACCCACAGCGCCACCCGCATCCCAGCCATCACTATACCTGGTTGCAAATCCCGTAGTTTAATTGATGTGCTGTGTGGCAAAGTCCTTTTGCTTGTCCTGAATCTTCCAACATTCAGCTTTGTTGGCTTCCCCAGAGTTCTAAGTATGAGAGGAAGAGAGACACACACACGTCTTCCTATCCAAATTCTCTACGCTGTATTCTTCCTGGGAAGAGGGACGGACCGAGAACAGTAGCTCTGTGAGGGGAACAGGGGTCTCCCGACTACTCTATTAACAAAACAGGATTCTTTGTGGGAATCCAGGACAGCTTAAAGTGGTGTGTTCCTGCTTTAAATTGATAGTATGGATGGATGCAGAGGGGTCACAAGGCCCAAGAAGCCATAAGAACCCCACGACCTGCCACTGACACCCCCCTTTTTTTGTCTTCCCCACTAGGGCGGTTTCAGAAGCACAGGGAACAGGTGAGTCTCTTTCCCTTTGTGGCTTGGCTGGGATAGATCCTGCGACGAAAACTGGGACTGCAGGGTTGTCTGGGAGTGAGATTACGCCTCTTCTTCTCTCCCTCTTCTTCCTTCCCCCAGTATGGAAGATGGCGCGTCACCAAAAGTGGAACTCGACTTGGAGGAGCTCGAACAGAGAGTCAACTGTTTCTCTGAGAAAAAGGACACCCTGGAGGAAGTGATGTTGCAGTTCAAAGGTGGTCAAAGGTCCCGCTCCCTTCCCTGCCCTGCTTCCCTCAGTTTTTGAACGTGTAGCGAAATTCTTTTAGGTTCGGGTCGATTTCATTATTAGATATATGGGGGAATAGATCCATAAAAGGATGTCAAAAGTAAGTAACATGCAGTGCTGTAGGAACCAATTTTATCATGTTCTAGTTTGATGCCGGAACTTACAGGGCCAACCTTCTGGCCCAAAGATGGGTACTTCTCTATGGTTCCATAGCCTCCCTCCCAGTGCTGCCAGACTGGCGATGTGCTGTGGGAGGTGTCTGGCTTTTCAGGCTCAGGTGTCCGTGAGGGTCCAGGCTCTGGCCCTGGTGGTCTGGGAGATCTCCACCTTTGCAGGTCGACTTTAACAGGGGCATAGGACCTCCCACCTATTGGTCACCGGGTGGCAAAAGTTGGCTCGCAGGAGTGCAGGGAGATAAAGGTCTGACCCACTGAGCCAAAAATGTTCCTTACCCCTGCTGTAGTTGCCCCCTATGCCAGGCAGGGGGTCTGGCTAGATGAGCTCCAGGTTACCTTTCCACCTCAGGGTGCTATTACGAGGAAATTTTGCATTGTCTCCGTAACCCAGAAGGAGAGTGGTGCACTGCTGCTGAGTGATACCAGCTTCCTAAAGCAACCCAGTCAGTTCACTGGCGAGCTACACCCGTTCTCTGCACTCTCACAGCCTCAGTTTTCCCATCTGTAAACTGGGAATAAGGTGGCCTATTTCACAAGAGGCTTTTGAGAGGGTCAGACAGTTACATTCCCAAATATTTTGGGCCGGTTGGACCGTTGATACATCCTTGCTAATTCTCGGGAGTATAAAATATTCTCTTCCTTGCTTTGTTTCTTCCTACCCAGAGACCTTACGGATGGAGCTGGAGGGTGACACAGGTACGTCTCGGAGTGCCTGATGGAGAGAGAGACTAAAACAAGACTGGTCAAAAGGAGGAGCAATAGGCACACCTGGGCCTCCAGGAGGGGTCCCTCAGCAACATATTGTGGCTGCCCCAGAGCTTGACCATCACTGCCACCTGGTTTTTGCATCACAGGGCAGGTAGCAGGAAATGATGGTTTATTGAGCGCATGATGCAGCCACCGTGCCAAAGCCAAGTAGGTCAGTGCCTGGGATGGGAGGCTGCTAAGGAGTCCCATGTACACTGCCTTAAGTCCCATGATTAAAGTGGAGGGGAAAGTCATTACAGTCATACCTCGTGTTGCGTTAGGTTCATGTTGCGTCTTTTTGGCTTGCGAACGCAGCAAACTCAGAAGTGTATACTTCCGGGGTTCGCCGTGCGCGCGCGCACAGAAGCGTTCTGCGTGCTTTGTGCATGCACAGAAGTGTGCTGCTCGCTTCGTGCATGCGCAGAAGCGCTCTTTTGCGCTGCGTGCGTGCACAGAGGCGGCACTCTAGTTACGGACTTTTCGGGTGCGAACGGCACCCCGGAACAGATCGAGTCCGTAACTAGAGGTTCCACTGTACAGTGGTACCTCGGGTTAAGTACTTAATTTGTTCCAGAGGTCCGTTCTTAACCTGAAACTGTTCTTAACCTGAAGCACCACTTTAGCTAATGGGGCCTCCCGCTGCCGCTGCGCCGGAGCACGATTTCTGTTCTCATCCTGAAGCAAAGTTCTTAACCCGAGGTAATATTTCTGGGTTAGTGGAGTCTGTAACCTGAAGCGTATGTAACCTGAGGTACCACTGTATATAGATGTAGCAAACTAACTAACTAAAGATGGCACTTGCCTGATGTTTCCCATGTTGTGCTTTTCATCTTGACAGGCTTCAGAATAATATCCATGTTTCAGTCCAGAGCAACGCCTCCTCACGACGATCAGCCAGTGGAGATTCTCAGAGAAGGTTTATGTGCAGCCGAAGGAAATCAGGTATGTAGGTGCGGAGATACCCAGGACACAAAATGGCCATGTTTCTGGAAGGAAGCCAAAGAACTGATCATGCTACTGAATGCTGCTCTTCTCAGCTGTTACCGTACAGCACTTATTTCTTGCCACATTCTTCCTTTAGTGTAATGAGGGCTAGAACCTTGATTGTAGGAACGTTAAGAAGAGCCTGCCGGATCTGGCCAATGGCCCGTCTGGCCCGGCATCCATTATCTCTCATGGTGGTGGACCAGAAGCCTATGGGAAGCCCAAAAGAGGGTCCTAAGTGCAGCTGCAGCTGCCCCACTGGTAATTCTGTTTTCAGTTAAGCAATAAACACAAGCTGCTAGATTATCCATGTGCACAAACAGCATTGTGCATGGCTCATTTGGCACGGGTTCAAATTAAAGACTGCTAGCGCATGCTCAAGATCTAGAGCGGGGAAGCTGCTGGACTACAACTCCCACTGTCCTTGACCATTGACCAGACTAGCTGAGGCTGATGGGAACTGGAGTCCGTCAACATCTGAAGGGCAATGGGTCCCCCATCCTTGACCAATGGGCTCTGCATCTGATAGTAGATTTGAATCGGGGTCTCTTCCGTCATCATTCCAAAACTCCAGCCGCAGCACCATGTTGAAACTCACATAGTGCCCCAATGTATGAAAGGAATAACTTAGGAACTCCAATATACCCATTTGTGTACCAGTTACTAGATTCCAAATTGCACATCTGATGGATAAGAAAATCCTGTGTGCATAGCCCATGAAGCTTCTGCTTTTCCTTCTCAGACTGTATCTTTCAGAAACCCTTTTTTTCCAGGGTCTTCTGGTCTTGGATCAGGTACCTGAACACCATAGCATCAAACAGTGGACTTCCAAGGAACCCAGGAAGAGACCATTGAGCAGAGGCCTAGGGGAACACAAGGAAGCTGAATTGGACTTAGCTATATGTTTCTCTCACTCTGGAAATTACCTCTTGGGTTCCACCAACAGAAACTTTTGTAATGTTTGCCTTTTGTCCCAGTAGGGAACGGGATGAAAAGTGAGGACGAGATCAAGGTCTTTCAGCGGATGGACCAGACACAAAGGGAGCAGAATATGACTGCGCCAGGCGAATGCCACAAGGTTGTTCTGAAGAATCTCTTTTTTAAAAAAATTAGTTTTGTTAGCATATCATTTTCAACGATTATTAAACATACTTTTATATCTTATACAATTTTTTTGACTTCCATCAATCACATCTGAAAATTTTCTAATCTTTTTCACTTAATTTACATTTCTTACTTCCACTATTGCATTTAAATATAGCTAATATCACCAGTGTGGTTTAGTGGTTAAGAGCGGTAGACTCGTAATCTGGTGAACCGGGTTCGCATCTCCGCTCCTCCACATGCAGCTGCTGGGTGACCTTGGGCTAGTCACACTTCTCTGAAGTCTCTCAGCCCCACTCACCTCACAGAGTGTTTGTTGTGGGGGAGGAAGGGAAAGGAGAATGTGAGCTGCTTTGAGACTCCTTAGGGTAGTGATAAAGCGGGATATCAAATCCAAACTCCTCCTCCTCCTCCTCTTCTTCTTCTTCTCTTCTTTCTCTTCTTTGCAATATTTCATATATCCCTCCTTACAAAACTTCTTGTAGTCCTACTAGCGTAATTTGTTGATTACAGTTGCTCTTCAAATAATTTCTTCCAATCCTCTGTGAATCTCTGGTCCCGCAGGTTTTGAATCCTTCCTGTCATCTCGTTCTGACGAATCTCAAAAGGGAAGAGCCAATCGCAACCGAGTGCAGGTTTGGGAATAATGTGCCGGGATTCCAAGGCCATCCAAGCCGCCCGGAAACCGGAGGACCCCAAGCCTTGCTGGGGAAGAAGCCCCACGAATGCCCGGCCTGCGAGAAAAGCTTCCACCGGTTTTCCACCCTGGTTACCCACCAGCGCATCCACACCGGGGAGAGGCCTAACCAGCGCCGCCAGTGCGGCAAGAGCTTCAGCCAGAGCTCCAACCTTTTCCACCACCAGAAAATCCACACGGGCGAGAGGCTCCACAGCTGCCCCGAGTGCGGGAAGCGCTTCTGCTTCGCCTCGGACGTTGCCAAGCACCAGAAAGTCCACCGGGCGGGGAGGTCCCTGACATGCTCCGTGTGTGGGAGAGGTTTCAGGAGCTGCACAGCCCTCGCCCGGCACCAGCGCACTCACTCGAGCGCCAGGCCTTACGAATGCCCCGACTGCGGCAAAAGCTTCCGGTTTAATTGCTTCCTGCTGGCTCACCGGAAGACACACACCGGAGAGAAACCGCATAGATGTGCTTCGTGCGGGAAAAGCTTCGGCTCGCGCTCGGCCCTCTATGCTCACCGCCGGGGCCATACGGACGAGAAGCCCTTTAAGTGTCTGGATTGCGGGAAGGGCTTTGGCCAGAATTCGACCCTGAAGACGCACCAGAGAGTTCATACGAACGAGAAGCCCTACCGGTGCTCAGACTGTGGGAAAGGCTTCGGACAGCACTCCACCCTTCTGAAACACTGGATAATCCACACCGGGTATAAGCCTTACCCGTGTGGCGAATGCGGAAAGAGCTTCAATTGCAGCTCCGCCCTTTTGGCCCACAAAAGGATCCACACAGGGGAGAAGCCGTTTGCATGCGCTGATTGTGGGAAAAGCTTCACTCAAAACGGGCACCTGATTCGACACCGGACGGTCCATGCCAAAGATGCGGGAGCCCGCTAAACTAAGGCTGCACAGAGACCAGAAATGAATCCAGTTCTCGCTAAGGGCTGAAGATGCTTGATCTGGATGGCTGGTCCAGCAGCTGTAATAATAATAATAATAATAATAATAATAATAATAATAATAATAATAATAATAATAATAATTCTTTTATTATTTGTACCCCAGCCATCTGACTGTGTTGTCCCAGCCACACTAGGCAGCTTCCAACAAGTATACAGTGGTACCTCTGGTTAAGTACTTAATTCGTTCCGGAGGTCCGTTCTTAACCTGAAACTGTTCTTAACCTGAAGCACCACTTTAGCTAATGGGGCCTCCCGCTGCCGCCGCGCCACCAGAGCATGATTTCTGTTCTCATCCTGAAGCAAAGTTCTTAACCCGAGGTACTATTTCTGGGTTAGCGGAGTCTGTAACCTGAAGCGTATGTAACCTGAAGCGTATGTAACCTGAGGTACCACTGTAAAAGCATAATAAAACATCAAACATTGGCAACTTCCCTTCACAGGGCTGCCTTCAGAGGGTTCCACAGGGTGGGTGCCACTACCGAGAAGGCCCTCTGCCTGTACAAGCACTTAGGGTAGCCTGAATGGTTAGAGCGTGGCGCTGATAACACCAAGGTTGCAGGTTCAATTCCCGTTTGGGACAGCTGCATTGCAGAGGGTTGGAATAGAGGGCCCATTCCAGCTTGATGATTCTACAACTCCTGCTCTTGGAGGTACATGGGGACAGCTTAAGCTGAAAAACTATTTTTGTTTGGACTGCGTGGGGGTATTTAAAAAAATAATAATAATTGGGAGGAGTGGCTTGGTAGGTTTGCAAGCTGCTGGGAACTGGTGCCTCTGCAGAGTGGGCAATAGGAGGAGGGAAAAACCCCCCATATACACACTAATTGTGGATACTAGTGCCTGTGAGGCTGGTAAGGCAGAAGGCTGGAGCTGAACAGTAGGTGGCGCCAGAGCCAGTGTCCAGCAGAGTCAATGACTTGTGTCCCCATCCTCCTTCCTGCTGATTTCTCGAAGAGGGAAACAGGCTAGGAGGAGGGAGCTGACAGGCGGTTCCACCACCTGGGCTAGCTATCAGGAAGACAAGCAGAGCTGGAGAAATCAAGACTGTTGTTGGCAGAGCAGTCTGATCGCATCTGAGCCAGACTCTTGTCTGCTTCTCCCAATAACGTTTTGAAAAATAATAATGGTTAGTCCATACAGTGGTACCTCGGGTTAAGGACTTCATTCATTCTGGAGGTCTGTTCTTAACCTGAAACTGTTCTTAACCTGAGGTACCACTTTAGCTAATGGGGCCTCCCGCTGCCGCCACACAATTTCTGTTCTCATCCTGGGGCAAAGTTCGTAACCCGAGGTACTATTTCTGGGTTAGCGGAGTCTGTAACCTGAAGCGTATGTAACCCAAGGTACCACTGTACAGGGATGGAGGAATCTGGTTGTGTTTAGAATAATCTTCTGCGTAATATAAAAAATACAAAGTGGAAATCCAAAGGGAAAATATGAAGAACAGAGGATCTGACGAACGGATTATTAAAAACGTGTGAGGCAAACGGTGGAAGTCTTTTTAAAAAAAACACAACACTTTATTTAAGGTAGATAAGGACAAGATGAAATTATACCATTGAATATAAATATAGATGAGAAACGGCTATGTATAGTGAATACATATCTACTTTAAAAATTTTTCACCTATGATCTTTTTCTTTCACCTCTTTCTTTTTTCTGATACCTTATCTTTCATTTCACTCCTTTATTGTGAATAGCATTTTATAGAGATATAAAAGGTAAAGGTAAAGGTACCCCTGCCCGTACGGGCCAGTCTTGACAGACTCTAGGGTTGTGCGCCCATCTCACTCAAGAGGCCGGGGGCCAGCGCTGTCCGGAGACACTTCCGGGTCACGTGGCCAGCGTGACAAAGCTGCATCTGGCGAGCCAGCGCAGCACACGGAACACCGTTTACCTTCCCGCCAGTAAGCGGTCCCTATTTATCTACTTGCACCCGGGGGTGCTTTCGAACTGCTAGGTTGGCAGGCGCTGGGACCGAGCAACGGGAGCGCACCCCGCCGCGGGGATTCGAACCGCCAACCTTTCGATCGGCAAGCCCTAGACACTGAGGCTTTTACCCACAGCGCCACCCGCGTCCCTCTTTATAGAGATATAAATAACTGTAAATATGGAAAGAGACAAAGTATTCTCAAATTTTTTTCCTTGGTTATATGTATTTTATTTTTCTTTTGTATTTTCTTTTGTTGTAAATATGTATGTTTTCTAATTTGTACTTAATAAAAATTTGAAAAACAAAAACAAAAACCTGAAGCGTCTGTAACCTGAGGTACCACTGTATTTGGATTTGTGTTCCTTTTGCCCCGGGCCTCTTGCAGCAACCTCAAGGTGTCTCTGCACATGCATGCGTGGGCTTCTTCCCTCCCTCTTGTCTGTGATGCTCCCCAGAGAGAGGAGGCACAGAGAGGCAGGCGCACAAAGAATCTCAGCAGCTGCAAAAAAGCTCTGCCGGAAAGGTGGTATATACCGTAAATCTCTTAAGAGAACACATTTCAAAAGCCACCTCCTGGCTGCTTTCTGTTCACACTGAAAACTGGAGGCGCATTTACCTCTTGCGTGTATATTGGTCAGTAGAGCATGAGACTCTTAATCTCAAAGTTGTGGGTTCAAACCCCATGTAGGGCAAAAATGTTCCTGCATTTCAGGGGGTTGGACTAGATGACCCCCGGGGTCCCTTCCAGCTCTAGAATTCTATGATTCTAACACTCCTTTCATGTCTGGAGCATGACACGTTGCTGATTCGGCTTGCAGAGCTACAATTCCCAGAGTGGGAATACAAGAAAGAATGATCTTGTGATTTCTGGATTTTAATATTACAAAAATACTGGTTTATAGAAGATATAATAATAATAATAATAATAATAATAATAATAATAATAATAATAATAATAATAGAATGGTTGGATCTTAAGGGATGACTAGCATGTAGCTGCAGGACAGAGAGTCTGAATTCCTTTTATTTAACCTTCTTTATCTTTCTTTCTTTGTTTTTTTCTTTCTTTTCCTTTTCTCTCACTTTTTCTTCTGGTTTCTCCTTTCCTCGCCTTTCCTTTCCTTCCTTCTGACTTTGTTCTCATTTAGACTAAGTAGCTGTTTTATCTCTGTATATTATAAAAAAGATACTTTGTAATGGGTATGTATTTTTGGTATATCTTTGAATAAGTATCAATTTGTTTAATTTTTAAAGCAAGCTTGCATGCTTGGGAAAGGAATGTAGCTCAGAGAGCAAGCATTTGCTCTGCACTCAGAAGTTCCCAGATTCCATTTTGGACTCAACAATATTGAAGTTAGAAGGCAGCTTCTCCGAAGTTAATCCAAATAGTGGAAGCATCACAGTTTATTGTCTCTGCCAAGAGATTCCTGCATTGTTGGTGAATGCTGGGCATTTCTCCTTTGTTATGCACCAATTTGCGGTTTTGGGGCTCATTTCCATTTTGAGCCTGTTTTTTAGGCAAGCAGGAAGGATCCTCAGTAGACAAATCAATAGGGCAAAAGGCTCCTGAAGGGTAGGAAGTTTGAAACCCAAGAGAGAAAGAAACAACAATTGCTGTTCTGGGTCAGTTCTGTTCTAGCCAGATTGTGCCGACTAAATTATTTTAATAATAATAATATCCTAACCATGTAAAGGGTGTGATGGGATGCAAAGGAAAGCAGAGCTCCTGTGTTGTTGTTTAGTCGTTTAGTCGTGTCCGACTCTTTGTGACCCCATGGACCAGAGCACGCCAGGCACTCCTGTCTTCCACTGCCTCCCGCAGTTTGGTCAAACTCATGTTTGTAGCTTCGAGAACACTGTCCAACCATCTCGTCCTCTGTCGTCCCCTTCTCCTTGTGCCCTCCATCTTTCTCAGCATCAGGGTCTTTTCCAGGGAGTCTTCTCTTCTCATGAGGTGGCCAAAGTACTGGAGCCTCAGCTTCAGGATTTGTGCTTCCAGTGAGCACTCAGGGCTGATTTCCTTCAGAATGGATAGGTTTGATCTTCTTGCAGTCCATGGGACTCTCAAGAGTCTCCTCCAGCACCATAATTCAAAAGCATCCATTCTTCGGCGATCAGCCTTCTTTATGGTCCAGCTCTCACTTCCACACATCACTACTGGGAAAACCATAGCTTTAACTATACGGACCTTTGTTGGCAAGGTGATGTCTCTGCTTTTTAAGATGCTGTCTAGGTTTGCCATCGCCTTTCTCCCAAGGAGCAGGCGTCTTTTAATTTCGTGACTGCTGTCACCATCTGTAGTGATCATGGAGCCTAAGAAAGTAAAATCTCTCACTGCCTCCATTTCTTCCCCTTCTATTTGCCAGGAGGTGATGGGACCAGTGGCCATGATCTTCGTTTTTTTGATGTTGAGCTTCAGACCATATTTTGCGCTCTCCTCTTTCACCCTCATTAAAAGGTTCTTTAAGGAGATGTGATAGCCATCTTCAAATATCCCAGGGGCTGTCAGGTGGAACATGCTTGTTTTCTCCTGCCCCAGAGGGTAGAACTCAAACCAATGGCGTCAAGTTACAAGAAAGTCGATTCAGACTAACATCAGGAAGTACTTTTTGAGTGCTGTTCGACATTGACAGACACCTTTTAAGCAGAGGATGGATGGATGGTAATAACAACAACAACAACACTTTATTATTTATACCCCTCCCATCTGGCTGGGTTTCCCCAGGCACTCTGGGTGGCTTTCAACAGATTATTAAAATACAATAATCTATTAAACATTAAAAGCTTCCCTAAACAGGGCTGCCTTCAGATGTATGGTAGTTGTTTTTCTCTTTGACATCTGGTGGGAGGGCGTTCCACAGGGCGGGTGCCACTACCGAGAAGGCCCTCTGCCTGGTTCCCTGTAACGGCTTCTCGCAGTGAGGGAACTGCCAGAAGGCCCTCCTTGCTGGACCTCAGGATCCAGGAAGAACAATGTGGGTTGGACTGGATGACCCTTGGGGTCCCTTCCGACTGAACAATACTGTGATTCTGTGTTATTTCCTACATTGGACTTGGAGGCAAGTGGTGGTTTCTTTTGCCACCAGAGGTCTCTGCTGACCCCTAAGGCAGGGGCTGCCGCTTCTACAGCCGGCCTCCCCCCGTTGTGGGGCAGAGCTTTTAAAGAACTATAGATGCCTCTGACCCCTATTGCGGCCAGGCGTCTCGCTGCTGCTCCTTCTCCTGGTTCCAGCTGGATTTCGATCTTCTTTCTAAACAGAGGAAGATTTGCTCTCTGGACCCCTTACCTACTGCGATGGGAGCCAGCAGAAGTTAAAGGTGCGGGAAAAGGACTCTCCTGTCGCCTGCAGTTCCCAGGTAAAATGAATCCGGGAGATACATGCCGGGGGGGGGGGGCTGCGAAAGAGAGGCGGGAGAGGGGGAATCTTCGGATCGGACCGCGGGCAGCAACGGGGTAGGGAGGTAGTAGCGAACAGTGGTTATTGTTTTGCTGTTTTGGTTTTAACGAATCGTTTCTGCTCTGACCTGAAGTGCCCCGGGATCTTCCGAGGAAGGGCGGCGCACAAATCAAATCAATAAATGAAAAGCGGTTTTGCAAAGGACAGACCAAAGACTGCGCTGAGCGGCTCAGCTGCCTTCCTCATTCTCCCAGGATGCTGCCAACTATTATGGGATAAGTCATTCATTGCACAAAATAACAACAACAACAACAACAACAACAACAGAGATAGCGGGGGTTCCACTGATCCATCTTAGGAGAGAGGGGATACCTAAAAACAGACCCCTTAATCTCCATCCCCAGTCCAATTGAGTTATCTTTCCTCCACGTGGGTTTTTTGTTTGTTTGTTTGTTTTAAAGGATTTTGTTGCGTTCGCCTCTTGCTCTAGATAAGCTTCAGCAGAGGCCTTGATTTCTAACATGGGAACTCTTGTGGGGCTTTGGAAGATAAGACACCAGGCTTAGCAGAATACTGGGCCCCATCTGCCTGGTACATTTAAAAAAATAGCATATATGAGTTTTATTCTCCCAAAGAATTCTGGGAACTGTAGTTTGTTAAGGGTGCTGGGATTGGTTAGGGAACCGCTGTTCCTCTACCAGAGCTAAAGTGGCTTAACAATCAAACCCTCTTCTCAGAGAGCTCTGGGAATTGTAGCTTTGTGAAGAGGGGTCTCTCTCTTCTCAGCACCCTTAGCAAACTGTGGTTCCCATGGTTGTTTTTTTTTTGGGGGGGGGGAGCCATGGCTGTTCAGAGTGGTGTGACAGGGCTTTAAATTTGTGGTGGAGGTGGAGTCCTTGTAGGTTGGAATTGCCCGTGGAACTTGAACACTGCTGCACTCAGGTTGAAAGCATATCTCGAGGGCATCTCAGGCATGCAGCACGAGCAAGTTCTGTCTCTTAAGATCTAGATGAGGCATAATTTCTTTATCATACACACATACTGCTCTGGGCCCCAAGACCCCCTTGGTTCCTCCTGGCTATAGTTCAGGGGTCAACAACCTTTTTCAGCCGTGGTCCCTCAGACCATGTGGGGGGCCGGACTATATTTTGAAAAAGAAAATGAACGAATTCCTATGCCCCACAAATAACCCAGAGATGCATTTTAAATAAAAGCGCACATTCTACTCATGTCAAAACGAGCTGATTCCCGGACCGTCCACGGGCAAGACTGAGAAGGCGATTGGGCCGCATCCGGCCCCCGGACCTTAGTTTGCCTACCCCTGCTATATTTCATGCTGGAATCCCTCTTGCATTGAATGGCACTTTTTGGGTTTTTTAAATGTACTTTTATTAAAGATTTTCTTGATTTACACAGGTATGTGCAATGTCTCTCTCTCGTATTGTTTTCTCCATGTAAAACTTTTTTCTTTTCTTTTTTACAAATTGGTTTCATTTGTTGAGACATTAAGAAGAATGGGGGAAAGAGGTGGGGGGGGGGAAAGATGAATGGGGGTGGGGTCGGGTGGCGATGTTTCTATTTTACTTACTATATGTAGGGTTTGGTGTCAGCGTTGCTTGTGCAGGTTCTCTGCTGTTTCCTTGTGTTGATTTTGCGGTGAGAGAAGTTGGGGTTGGCCTAGGGTGCATGGCACTCTTTAACCTACTTAAGGCTATCATTGGCTACTGCAGCTATTTGCTGTTGCCACTGTCCGAAGTATGCCTCTGAATGTCAATTTCTGGTAAGTACAAGTGGAGAGTGCAGCTTTCGCACTCAGGTCCTGCTCGTGGGCTTCCCAGAGACATGTGTTGCTGGCCACTGTGAGAGCAAGATACAATGGTACCTCAGGTTACAGACGCTTCAGGTTACAGACTCTGCTAACCCAGAAATATTACCTCGGGTTAAGAACTTTGCTTCAGGATGAGAACAGAATTCGGGCTCCGGCGGTGCGACGGCAGCAGGAGGCCCATTAGCTAAAGTGGTGCTTCACGTTAAGAACAGTTTCAGATTAAGAACAGACCTCCAGAATGAATTAAGTACTTAACCCGAGGTACCACTGTACTGGGCCTTCATCCTGACCCAGCTGGGCTCTTCTTGCATTCTTATTTGAGAGTGAAGCAGGAGAGGGTTTTCTGTTTGTTTCAGACACAGCAGGATCTCCTGGATGCTGATCAGGGAAGCTTCTACAGAAAAGCCATGCAGGAGAGCTACGGCACCATCTTCATGGGTGAGATTATTTCCCCCTGTTCTTTCCAGTTATAAGGTGGGGTTTTGGGGGGGTTGTTTTTAAGTATTGCAGACTTAAACGGAGCTGGACTTTGTTTAATTGTTGTGTAAAAGTTTCCTATGAAAGCCATGGAGGTTGCATGTGAGAGAGGCAGAACTAAGGACTCGCTGGGCACTTCTGCATCATGGATGTACAGGCAAGCTCATGCATGTTTACTTGGAAGTAAGTCCCCTTGTGTTCAATGGGACTTACTGCAAAGTAGCTGTGCAAAGGACTGCAGCCTTAAACTGGCTAATAATAGTTATTATTTCATATTTGGGAGTGGAATGTATTACGTATGGGTTGGGAAACACTTCAAAGGAGAAGAGGGGGGAATGTCTCTTCAAATATTTCAATTGTTTTATTAATGTAAGCTGCCTTGATAGTTTTTTTTATATTAGAAGGCAACATATACATTTATCCAATCCTAGTTTTTCTAAAAATCAGCTAAAAGAATGAGATCTGCCTAGTTAATCAGGGCTACCCTTTTAATCCATTCAAATATTTCTAACCTTTTAAATCCAGTCAATCAACTATAGGAAAACCAGTCACATGTACAGTGCATCCCTTTCATATTTACTCAGAAGCAATGCCCTCCTCTGTGTTCAGTAAGGCTTATTACATAAGGAGTGCAGCCTTAGATGAATGATCTATTTAAACATTTCCACATAACAACACAATACTCCAAAAGGGGGAGAAACAGACTTTGTTATTTAGATTATAAATTCAATGCATGTGTCTTGACAAGCATAATCTAAAAAGAGGCATTGTCCCTTCCTCCTTTTCACAGGATGGGGTGCTTCCAATTAGATGGTGCTTGTCACCTGTAGTTTTCACAAGTTTTCTGTTTTTAAAACTTTACTGCAGAGTGATTGCTTGAAGAGCAACCTCCCCCCAGAGAACTCTTGCTGGCTGGGGAGTCCGCTTTCAGGCTTTCTTTTTCACTCTCTTGAAAAAGCAAGCGGGGAAATGAATCCACAACTCATCTGCTTCTTTCTTTCTTTCTTTCTTTCTTTCTTTCTTTCTTTCTTTCTTTCTTTCTCTCTCTCTCTCTCTCTCTCTCTCTCTCTCTCTCTCTCTCTCTCCTCTTCCTTTCCAAGCCTCTGGACTGTTTGCCTATCTGGAACAAGGGCAGAACACTTGGGCCCCAGATTTCCAGAGCTACCGCCGTGATGCAGATGAAGATATGATTAAACAATTGCCGGAAAAATTGCCAGAGGCAGCAACTTGGTGCAATTCCTACCGGTGTCCTGCGAGCATCCATAGTTCAGATCTATCTGGTCCAGGTAAGGATTGTACTTGGCATCTTCAAGCTTAAGCCTAAAATCACCTTCCGAGCCCCAAATCAGAGGTGGCTAAGTTACCATGTTCCAGATGTCGTTGGACTACAGCTCCCATCAGACTTGGCCAGCGTGTCAGTGATGGAATTTGTAGCCCAACAACCTCTGAAGGCATCAGGAACTCCTCAAGAAGGACATGAAGGCCACAGATCCTTCCCTCAGCTGCAGAAATTGGTATTCTGAATACCACAACACACACGTAACTGGCTGTAAAGTAACATAACATTATATATAATAAAACTGTAATCGTCATATCAAAAAATTGCAAGGCACAGTTCCTGGTGGCAATAACATATCATATTACAGTGGTACCTCTGGTTACAGACGCTTCAGGTTACAGACTCCGCTAACCCAGAAATAGTACCTCAGGTTAAGAACTTTGCTTCAGGATGAGAACAGAAATTGTGCAGCAGAGGCACGGTGGCAGCAGCGGGAGGCCCCATTAGCTAAAGTGGTGCTTCAGGTTAAGAACAGTTTCAGGTTAAGAATGGAGCTCCAGAACGAATTACCGGTAAGTACTTAACCCGAGGTACCACTGTACTATTAACCTTCTATATGTTTTTATTGTCGTAAAGTCCAAGGATAGTCAAGTCCAAACATTGTCAAGTCCAACGATTACAATGTACAGTTCCTGTTGGCAATGCCATTTCATACTGATATCTTCAGGCAATTAAAATTAAATATTCATACAGAGACCTAATCGCAATGATACCCAACCGATGGAAATCTAATATGTTAAGTATTCCACATCTTCATTTATATACACTATTACAACTTTATAAAAATCATTCAGTGAGGCTTAATCATCAAAGGATTCCATCTAGCAAATGGTCATTGCGGTCTACACTTCCTAATGTTGATCGTAAAAGTATAAATTAATCTTAGGAGATTGTAACATCATTAATTACCTAAACACCTGTGTGTTACAAGAAAGGATACCTTCTTTGCAGTAATTCAGAGAACACAGGGCTCCAGCTCTGTGGGCCTTCTGGCAGTTCCCTCACTGTGAGGTTACAGGGAACCAGGCAGAGGGCCTTCCTAGTAGTGGCGCCCTCCCTGTGGAACACCCTCGCACCAGATGTCAAGGAAATAAGCAACTGAGTTTTAGAAGACATCTGAAGGCAGCCCTGTATAGGGAAGTTTTTAATGTTAGATGTTTTACTGTGCTTAATGTCTATAATTTGTTGGAAGCCACCCAAAGTGGCTGGGGCAACCCAGTCAGATGGCCTGAATAATAATAATAATACAGTGGTACCTCAGGTTAAGTACTTAATTCGTTCCGGAGGTCCGTACTTAACCTGAAACTGTTCTTAACCTGAAGCCCCACTTTAGCTAATGGGGCCTCCAGCTGCCGGTGCGCTGCCGGAGCACAATTTTTGTTCTCATCCTGAAGCAAAGTGCTTAACCTGAAGCACTATTTCTGGGTTAGTGGAGTCTGTAACCTGAAGCGTATGTAACCTGAGGTACCACTGTAATAATAATAATAATAATAATAATAATAATAATAATAATAATAGTTATTATTTCCCCACCTCCCCCCTGCAACACACATTTTATTTTCATTTCATTTTTCATAGGGAGGATGTTCCGACCTCCTTTTGGTAGCCTCTCCCAAGCCTTCTCAGGGATTTTGCTTTTCCTTTCCTTTGCAGATGATGACCCGATGAGTGAGGAAGAAGATGAAAACGTGAAGAGGGAAGAAGGTCCCAGAGTCACAAAACCACTGGCATCTCTCTTGGGGAAACCTAATGCTGGTTCCATGGGGGAAGAAACCCAGGAGAGTGGGAACAATCACTTGCAGGGACAGACGGCCAGTAACAATCCTGCCGACGAAAAAGATGGAGGCCTTGTTGGTAACGAAAACATCCAGCAAAGCACAGATGCAGAAGGGAACCAGAACGTATGCTTCAAGTGTGGGAAAAAATATGGCAGGAAGTCAACTCTCAAAAGACACCTAAAACTCCACAGCAGTACGAGACCCTATATATGTCCCACCTGTGGCAAAGGTTTCACTGAGAAATATCAGCTCATTGCCCACACACAAACACATACGAAAAAGTGTCGTTTGAGAAGGGAACCCTACGAATGCCCTGAGTGTGGAGAGGACTTCTTTACGAAAGCCTCTTTCAACGAGCATCGGGCGAGCCACACCGATGAGCCAACCTGTTCATGCCCTGACTGTGGGAAAAGCTACGAGGCAGAGAGTCGCCTTGTTCGCCATGTGGCGAAGGCCCACTCGGGTGCAACTCTCTTTGAATGCCCCGGTTGCGGGAAAGGCTTTACGAAAGAGAAAGATCTCGCTCTGCATCGAGCGACGATCCACACCGAAGGAAGCTGCTACCGGTGCCATGACCATGGGACAAGTGTCGTAGAGGAATCTCCTCTAATCAAACAGGGAGAGCTCCCCACAATGGAGCGTCCTTGCGGATGCTCAGAATGCAAGGAAGGTTTGAGTGACGACGCCGGTCATTGGAGAACGCATGAAAAGGGGAACCCTCATAAATACCTTCCCCGTGAAATCCACTTTGGAAAGAGGCCGGCCCACCCCACAAACAGGGAAAGTGATGCAGACGAATATAGCCACGAATGCCCCGTGTGTGGGCGATGTTTCAAGAATGAGAGATGCTTTGCTAATCACTGGAGGGTGCATGCGAGAGAGCAGCAGCGCGGACAGGCAGGTGCGTTCAGGGAAGAAACCCGACTCACTAGAAATCAGAAAACCCAAGCGGATTTTGAATCCGAGGCGTGCTTTGACTGCGGGAAGCCCCTCTGCGCCGACTCGACGCTGCCTGTGCAGCCCAAAATTGAAATGGAAGTTAATCTCTATAAATGCCCCGACTCTGGGGAAATCTTCAGAGACAGCCGACGTTTTGCTAACCACCAGAGAAGAGGACATCGGGAAGACCTTGAAGCAAGAGCGCTGCCGGCTGACCAGCTGGAAACCCCCCGGAAGAAAGGATCCTATAGATGCTCACGTTGCGAGAGAGTCTACACGACCCACTACAACCTCAGGAGACATCAGAGAATCCACCCAGAATGCAGACCCGCCAAACGTCCCAGCCGTGAGGAAGGTTTTTCCTGCGCATGGTCCTTCCTGGACAATCAGAAAGGCTGTGTCAAAGGAGAGAGTGGTCTGCACGAATGCTTTTGCTGTGCGAAAGGGTTTGGCGCTAAAAGTGTCCTCCATGGATGCTTGCCACCCACTGTAAAAGCCAAGCCTTACAAATGTCCCATTTGTGGGAAAGCCTTTGCGTACAGATACACTCTCGCTCAACATCAGGGAACCCATGAGGATGAGCAACCCAGTCTGCATATTTGCTCGTTCTGCAGCCAAGCATTCCGAACCTGGAGCTGCCTCAATAGACATCATCAGCTGCACATGGGGGAGAAGCGCTACCAATGCGCCGTTTGCGGGAAAGCCTTCGCCTACAGAGACGCCCTCGCTCGCCATCGGGAGACACACACGCAAGGGCCGCTCCACAAGTGCACTTTCTGCCCGAAAACCTTCCCGACCAGTAATTCTCTCAGTAGACACAGGCTCATCCACTTGAAAACAAGGTCCTACCAGTGCTCTATCTGCCAGAAAGCCTTCGGGACAAAATATTCCCTCCATAGGCACCAGGACATGCATGCCAATGGAAGTCCAGCCAAACTGACCAGTGGCGGGGAAGGTCCTGCTGGCGTAGCTGAAGAGGAAGCTAGCACGACAGAAGAAAATTCCAATGGCTCGCCTGATGGTTCAATGATATCTGGGCATGAGGACGTCTACAAGGAGAAGGAGAGCCGCTTGGAGGAAAATTCTGCCAAAGGGTTAGAAGAACATAAGAACACATTCGGAGATGGCTCAGGGCTTCCCGAATACCAAGCTAGACATGCCGACGAAAGTGTCAACCCAGGGTGTGAAAATTCAATAAACTCTAAGCACCAGGGAGTCCACGCTGAAGGAAATTCACCTGATTGCTCTGGGCCGTTGGGCAGCTCAGACCTTACTGGACAAGAAGAACCTGTTACTGGTGACCAAACCGTTTCCAGGGATGGCTCCATGCTTGCTCACAATCCAACAAGCGATACAGAAGGACATTTCAGCCTGTGGACCAATAATTCGGCCTACTCCGGACTGATTCAGGGAGCCCCTCTGGGAGATAACCCTCCCAAGAGTTCTGGGAGTGTGAGGACCTCTGTGTACGGCTCATTGCTGGCTGAAGAGCAGAGCACCCACTTAGAGGAACACTCTGTTAATGGGTTAGGTGGTCAGGATCCCGGTGGGGTCAAGTCAACTCACTTGAGTCATGAGGGAGTTGTCACGGTCAAAGAAGGACATACATGCCTTAATTGTGGGAAATCCTCCGGAGAGACATATTCCCTCACTAGACATCAGGTAACCGACACCTCGGCGAGACCTTATCAATGTCAAACCTGTGAGGAGAGCTTCCAGGACCCCCAAATGCTAGCAAAGCACCAGCTCACGCATACAGATTTCAAGCCTAATCAGTGCCACGAATGTGGGAAATGCTTCAGAACAAGGTCCTGCATAGATAGGCATCTGAAGACCCACAGAGAGAGGCCCTACTGCTGTGTTTATTGTGACAAGAGGGTCACAACAGGCCCAAATCTTCGGTATCACCTCAGGCTTCACACAGGAGAGAGGCCGTATAAGTGTGCAGAGTGCGACAAAGATTACCCGAACCCGTGGTCCCTTAAAAAACATTTGAAGACCCATTTGAAAACGAGCTCCTCCTAGAGCTAGACCAGCTAGGTTAGGTTTCTCAACACAGGGTTGCCATATTTCCAAAAAGTAAAATTCCTGACGCCCGCAAAGTTGCTGAGCTTTTTTTTAGGAAGACCCCAAAATTGCTGAGCTTCTTTGGGGGACCCCTTCCCCCACAAAATAGTGGTTTTAAGCTTTTGGAACTGTTTCTGCTGCTTTTTCCATCGCGTTGCCACACATGCGTGTTTTCCCTGACATTATGCCAATTTGGCAATATCCCCCTGACGCCATTTTGGCACCCCAAAACCAGGACGTATCAGTGATTTTCCTGACATGTGGCAAGCCTACTTCATATGTTTTCCCAAGACGTAATGAAATGGGACGATCCTTAATATGGTCTGCTGTTGTGGGTCTGTTTTACCTAAGATCATTGGTGCTGAAACATGCCTGTGTCTTCAGGTAACCCAGAATCTCTATACTGTATAAGGAATGGTCATAATCTACCTCATAATCAACTTTACTTTGTTCAGTTTCAAAGTACCTTTTCTCAGGGAATGAACCTTTCGTGCTGCTGGTGATACATAGATATTTTGGTTGTTTTGAATTACAGGACCTGACTGGGGAAACACGGGTACTGCTTGATGGACGAAGGAACTGGTAACCAAGAGGCCAGTCTACTCTCTCAAAAGAAGAGGTGTGGGGAGAAACAACTGTGTAGTTATTAATTTTAAAACATCCACTCCCTAGTCAGAAAACAAGAGCTGCAGAATATTGTTCAGTTGGGCATGGCTTAGTTTGATGCTGAACTGGTCTGAATTCTAACACCCTGGTCTGAGCCAGTGTGGCATAATGGTTAGAGCAGAGTTCCCCAAACTTGGGTCTCCAGCTGGTTTTGGACTACAATTCCCATCATTTGGAATGATACCACATAGGGAAATGTTCCCTGATACCAAGATGAGGGATTCTACGGAATGCAGACAGAGAGAATTGATAAGAATAATAATCTGTTGCGACCTTGACGGAAGTGTACAATAGACAAGCTTTCTTGTGTTTTGGCTCGTTTCTCTCTCTCTCTTTTTTTTCCTTTTCTTTCTTTTTCTCCTTCTTCTTTCTTTTTTCTTTCCCATAATGGCTCATGTTTTATGCCATGTATTTTGATATTTTTTGTAGTTTTGTATCCCTTTCTATCATTATTATTAAGGATTTCTCTTTTGTAATTTTGGTTGCTTAAATTTACCTATATTTGTTTAAAGCAAAATTTAAAAAAATCATTTAAAAAAATCCCCATCGTCCCTAACCACAGGTCCTGCTAGCTAGGGATGATGGGAGTTGTAGTCCCAAAACATCTGGAGACCCAAGTTTGGGCAGACCTGATGGACCAGGGTTCAAGTCCCCATTTGGCCACTGGGTGACCCTCAGCCAGTCGTTGCTTCTCAGCCTAACCTTCCTCACAGACAAAACAAAAAAAATTCCTTCCAGTAGCACCTTAAAGACCAACTAAGTTAGTTCTTGGTATGAGCTTTCGTGTGCATGCACACTTCTTCAGATACACTGAAGAAAGATACACTGTTAGTTCATACCAAGAACTAACTTAGTTGGTCTTTAAGGTGCTACTGGAAGGAATTTTTTTTGTTTTGACTATGGCAGACCAACACGGCTACCTATCTGTAACTTCTTCACAGAGTTATTGTGGGGATTAACAGAGGAGCAAGGGAACCATGTGTGTCACCTGGGGTGGTGGTGGTATATAAATGCAATAAATGAATAAAAGTAATAATTCAAAGCCCCTCTTTCATCTTCTGGAACATGAAGGTTTTTACTAGGATATTTTTTATCTGAGCTGTTTGGTAATTTATGAATCTTGTGAAAAGGCAAAATATTCCGAGTATTCTTAGGCACACTGGATTTTGAATGTCTTGTATTCTGATGCACACTGCATGTTACGCACACTCACCATAGAAATCAAAGTTTAATCACCACCTTGCCATGCTGCTGCTGCTGTTGTTGTTTTGGTGGTCTTTCCTTTCTCCATCAGCTATATCTCAGGTTATTGTCTTAGCATGGGACTGGCAGGTAAAATATATGTGTGCAGATATCTTCCCTAGCAAGATGTGCTATTCAACAGGACTCTGTCAGGGAAGTTCTTTGCACATCTATCTCCCTGCTCCTGGTTGTACCGTAAGGTGCAAACTCAGAAAAACTGGGAAAGCACCAGTGATAGCAAGAAGACCAAGTACTGAAATATGGTACGAAATTAAAACCTACAGATTTCTACAATTTACAGTGACTGGAAAGCCCAAGATCATTCAGGATAATTGCCCTACAAAGTCCATCTTTTGCAGGAATCCCAATTTACTATTGTTTTTCACCTGGATATATATATTGTTTTTGTGTGTGTGTGTGTTTGTGTGTGTGTGTTTTATAGGAGCAGCTGCTACTTACTTCTTGCAGACACTCCTCTGGAGCCTAAAACTTTGAGGATGAATTATTTACACTGTTTTTTTCTTCATAAAAGCTTTTTTTTACTGTTATCTGTTTTCTGGATTTTATTTTGGGGTGGGTGGGGTCAAAAGACATGGCTGCTGGATGATAAGAAGGAAATTATCTTGAGTGTAGGAAAGCGATTTGTCTGCCTAGTCAAAGACTAGGAGGGGAGAACAACAACAACAACAACAACAGGTTTCCCCAGCCACTCTGGGCAGCTTCCAACAAAGATTAAAAATACATTAAAACATCAGTCATTAAAAACTTCCCTAAATAGGGCTGCCTTCAGATGTCTTCTAAATGTCTGATAGTTGTGTATCTCTTTCACATCTGACAGGAGGGCGTTCCACAGGGCGGGTGCCACTACCAAGAAGGCCCTCTGCCTGGTTCCCTGTAACCTCACTTCTCGCAGCAAGGGAACCACCAGAAGGCCCTCGGAGCTGGACCTCAGTGTCCAGGCTGAATGATGGGGGTGGAGAGGCCATTTAGGGCTTTAAAGGTCAGCACCAACACTTTGAATTGTGTTCAGAAACGTACTGGGAGCCAGTGTAGGTCTTTCAAGACCGTGTTATGTGGTTCGGCAGCCGCTCCCAGTCACCAGTCTAGCTGCCACATTCTGGATTAGTTGCAGTTTCCAGGTCATCTTAGTCCCACGTAGAGCACATTGCTAGTCCAAGTGGGAGATAACTAGAGCATGCACTACTCTACTCTGGCGAGACAGTCCGTGGGCAGGTAGGGTCTCAGCTTGTGTACCAGATGGAGCTGGTAGACAGCTGTCCTGGATGCAGAATTGACCTGTGCCTCCATGGACAGCTGTGAGTCCAAAATGACTCCTAGGCTGCGCACCTGGTTCTTCAGGGGCGCAGTTACCCCATTCAGGACCAGGGAGTCCTCCACACCCACCCGCCTCCTGTCCCCCCAAAACAGTACTTCTGTCTTGTCAGGATTCAACCTCAATCCGTTAGCCACCATCCATCCTCCAACCATCCTTCATATCATTCCTCATTTGTCTGTGACTTGTGTGTTTTGGTATGGAGGAACCCGCGGTCCTGTCAATAAAGTGCTTTAACCTAGAACCAGGTTTTCCATCTTACCTGCATTTTGGGAGCCAAGGAGGATGCCAAATGTCTCAGATCAGCTGCCTGCTTCCATCACTGGTTGCCCAACAAGCATTTTCAAAGCTCAGAGGCTGGTTGGATTTCTTCTCCATGTTTTGGGCCTGGTTCTGTCTTCTGCAGAATCTTGTGAGTGCCCTCAGGATGGCTACTTTGTGAGGGCAGAAGTAAGCCAGGGCATCACAAGTAGCACCTGGCTTTCCTCACAAATTTCCAATAATATTTCTCCCGCCCCAATCCTGCTTCCTCCCAATTCCTCTGTGGGAGGTGGTGCACCTAGCAGCATGAGAGGATGTTAAAGCCATGAAGGTAATTTTCTCTCTAAATATATAAGCTTCAACATACGCATTTGGGTAGTGATCCAGTAGTGATGTATGGAAGTGAGAGCTGGACCATAAAGAAGGCTGATCGCTGAAGAATTGATGCTTTTGAATTATGGTGCTGGAGGAGACTCTTGAGAGTCCCATGGACTGCAAGAAGATCAAACCTATCCATTCTTAAGGAGATCAGCCCTGAGTGCTCACTGGAAGGACAGATCGTGAAGCTGAGGCTCCAATACTTTGGCCACCTCATGAGAAGAGAAGACTCCCTGGAAAAGACCCTGATGTTGGGAAAGATGGAGGGCACAAGGAGAAGGGGATGACCGAGGACGAGATGGCTGGACAGTGTTCTCGAAGCTACCAACATGAGTCTGACCAAACTACGGGAGGCAGTGGAAGACAGGAGTGCCTGGCGTGCTCTGGTCCATGGGGTCACGAAGAGTCGGACACGACTGAACGACTAAACAACAACAACAACATACGCATTTGGGTATTCAGTCAAAAGTAGGCCATAGTCAGTCTTCCTAAATTTCCACAGCTGCCATATTTCCTGGTAGGGCTTTAAAGAAGTGAACGGAAGATGGAATGAGCTGCTACCCAGTAGAAGCTTCTAGAACCCTGTCACCAAGCCCACACACTGCCTATGTTTATTTTTGTTCGGTTCAAAAAGTAGAAGTTGTATTGAACAACAGCTATTTATTTTTTCACATACACAACTGTTTACAATTATCACCTTCCTTAAAAATAAATTTAAGACCTTGTGTGAAAAGAACCTTCTTACAAATGAGTTTATCCAGGCTCCATAAAAGTCAAGCGCAACATAAAATTTAACATACTAAAGTCCTGAGCCAAAGGGTGGCATTTTAAGGCAAATATATCACTGCATAAACTGGCCTGTGGGGATTTGAACCCGGGTTTTTCAGCCTTCACTTTCCACATTTCAGAGACCCCTTGGCCCAGTGGATCTCTGCTTCCTAGCCAGAGTAGGTTGAGGGCAAAGGTAGCTGTGTTGACCCATAAGGAAAATGTCATAATCCTCACAAAATTCTGTGCAAGCCTTCAGGTTCTCCAGAACGCTTAGCATCAAGCTAAATGGTGAATAAAGAGAAAGAGTTCTGAGGAACTCAAAAGCTTCCACACTATAAAGCCAGAATTATGTATAGTCAAAACCCATTGGGTGTAATGGCTGGTGGCATTGTCAAAGAGGTTTTCTCCAGACACCACCTCACTTTTGAATTAAAACATATTTTTGGCCAAGTGCATAAAGATGAATGTGCACAAGTTAAAACAGCATTCCATTGCCCTAATGGGGATTTTCGAACTTCATCTCTCCGGGTGGTTGTGGTGGTTATCTCTTAGTGAACCAGCAGGTTATCTCCTGTAAACCAGCAGGCAGATTTACTAAGATCTGAACAGCTTTACTAAGGAGTTTATTCCATCAGCTTGGGCTGGTGGCCCAGGGATAATGTAACTACTGCTGTCTATGCTTTGGTAACCTCTAAGTGAGATTACTGCAATGTGTTCTACATAGGATTACCTCTGAAGATGGTTCAGAAGGTCCAGTTGGTGCAGAATTTGGCCAAGCTGCTCACAGGGACCCGAGTCTTCCAAGTGCCCCTATTTCCCAGAGACAGTCCCGGATTTAAAGAAATAGTCCCAGTTTCTGACTTGACCCCAAAATGTCCAACTTTTCCTTTGTTGTTGTTTAGTCGTTTAGTCGTGTCCGACTCTTCGTGACCCCATGGACCAGAGCATGCCAGGCACTCCTGTCTTCCACTGCCTCCCGCAGTTTGGTCAGGCTCATGTTTGTAGCTTCGAGAACACTATCCAACCATCTCATCCTCTGTCGTCCCCTTCTCCTTGTGCCCTCCATCTTTCCCAACATCAGGGTCTTTTCCAGGGAGTCTTCTCTTCTCATGAGGTGGCCAAAGTATTGGAGCCTCAACTTCACGATCCGTCCTTCCAGTGAGCACTCAGGTCTGATTTCCTTAAGAATGGATGTGTTTGATCATCCCTATTTTCACTGGAGAAATGTTGGAGAGTATGGAGTTTTCTGCCCCCCCCCCCCAGCCACCTGAAGGCAGCCCTGTATAGGGAGGTTTTTAAATGTTAAATGTTTTGTTATGTTTTTATATATGTTGGAAGCTGCCCAGAGTGACTGGGGCAACCCAATCAGATAGGGGGAGGGGGCATTGAAGAAATGATGGACGGTATGCAGACATGATATATTCAGGAATGAATGAAGCACCCTATATGGAAAGCCTTTCTTCAGGAGCAGAATCTATACTGTATTTCTGGCTATGTTCTTTTTATTGGGTGCTTTGCTGCTGCAGGATCATAATTGACACCTCTATTTCCATCAGAGAAACGTTGGAGGGTATGCAGGGCAAGACTGTTTCAGTATATTGCACCGATCCTGACCCGACTGCCAATTACCGTAGTTTCTGGGCCCAATTCAAAGTGCTGACTTTGTCCTATAAATAAAGCCTTGAATGGCTCAGGACAGCAATACCTCAACAACCACCTCTCTCCATATAAACCTATTTAGACTCTGATATCATCCTCTGAGGCCCTTTCTTTGTGTGCCTCCATGAGAGGTCCAGAAGGTGCATGGGTGCAGGGAGGGGGAAGCTGCCCCCCAAATCAATTAAATAAATAAAAACAACTAACTCATCAATTGCGTCACAGAACGCTTGGATCTGCCTCACCCATGAGTGGAATGCTCTCCCCAGTGGGATTTGTCCGGTGTCTTCAATATATACCTTTAGGTGCCAGAAACCACCCCAAAAAACCATTCCTCTTAAACAGGCCTTTGGCTGATTAACATCCAATGTCCTTTAAAATGTGTTTGTGGAAGCAGGGAGTTATTGGTTTGTGGGTTTCTTTGTTCTTGTTTTTATTATATATTTTGTGTTTTTATCTTGTATTTGTATGTTGTGAACTGCCCTGAGATCTATGGATGAAGGGTGGTATACAAATCAACAACAACAACAGCAGCAACAACAACAATTTAAAATTCATTTCCCTTTTGAGGTAATGCAGTCAGGCCTTTAAGAGAAAAGGGACATACTTCATTTCGGAGTAAAATGGGTCGTGTGAAAGTGGTTGTCCTCATTTGCACCTTGACATGCTTGCTGAAGTAGTCTGAAAATATTCAACAAAGTCCAGTGGAAATTACTCCCAAGTAAGTATAGGACCAGGGGCAGATCTATTATAAAACTTAGGAAGCTTAAGCTACAGGGCCCTGAATCCCAGAGGGGCCCCAGATTGCTTAATTATTTTTCTTGGTCTAAGAGACCCTATTTGAGTCACGTGATCACGTGACTCAAATTGATTGCTTTTTTGTTGTATATATTTCAACAATCACAAAGTTTGAGAGTGAGGAGCTCAGATGTTGCAATGGTGTGGCAATCTGTCGTGGAACAACCCCATTGAAGAAGTTACTACAAACCTCCTAGCTGGTTGCGAAGGGGCCCCCAGGACAGTCCAAATAATTTCAGGGCCCCCAAAATCTAGGTCCATCACTGTATACAACTGCACATTTGCTGATTAAAATATTTACTCAGAAGGAAGCCTTCTCGGGATTATTGAACAGAGCATATTCTCAAGTAAGTGTGCCTAGGATTGAAGGAAAGTAACTGTAAAGCGGGTGGTGCTGTGGGTTAAACCACAGAGCCTAGGACTTGCCGATCAGGTCGGCGGTTCGAATCCCCGCGACTGGGTGAACTCCCGTTGCTCAGTCCCTGCTCCTGCCAACCTAGCAGTTTGAAAGCATGTCAAAGTACAAGTAGATAAACAGCATTTCCATGCGCTGCTCTGGTTCGCCAGAAGCGGCTTGGTCATGCTGGCCACATGACCAGGAAGCTGTACGCTGGCTCCCTCAGCCAATAAAGCGAGATGAGCGCCGCAACCCCAGAGTCGGCCACAATTGGACCTAATGGTCAGGGGTCCCTTTACCTTTAACAACTCTCAGCACCCTCAACAAACTACACCTCTTATGACTTTTTTTTTTGGGGGGGGGAGAGCTTTTTTCCAAGTGGGACGGTACTGCTTTAAATATAATGCCAATGGGACCTTTATCTCTTGGGGGTTGGGCACGCATATCAGAAAACATTGCACTCTGCAGGTGCCTAGAGGCACACTCCTCTGATAAAAGGTCTTCCTGCCTCCGGAGAGGGAGAGAGAGAGGAAAAAAACTGGTCTTTGTTATCAACTTCCAGGCGCCAGAAGGGATTGCCAGACAAGCAATAAACACACTTCCCTGCAACCAAAATATCCCTTTCTATCATTCCTTTTTTTGGCGTTTCCATTGTTCCATTGTTCCTCTCAGGTGTTTTGGGAAAGGGGAAGGCACTCTGGGTTGAAAAGGGGAATGGGGAAGGAACGAAGGGATGAAAAAAGTTGTCCTTGGGGGCGCCGCGGTCCTGGGGGGGAACTGCACCCGGTGTCTTTCAGCCTGCCGCCCGCAGCAGCTGAGAGCACAGGAGCAATTCTCGGAAGGGAAAGATGGCAACCTCAGCTGGCCATTTGAGGGCGAAGGAGAGTTTTTTTTGTCTCCTCCTTTCCCCGCCATCCTGGGACTGTTGGGTCAGACGCTCTTGCTTCCGGGACTTCGCTCTCCTGGGGAAGGAGGCATGGATGAAAGCAACTGCAGCTCGTCCGCAGCATCGTTGGGAATTTGGAGAAGATCTCCATCCGGCTTGGAAAGTGGATCCACTTCTCTTGGAGCCGGGGAGTCCCTGAGCTGAGTTTGGAGGCTCCAGGTACGCAAACCAGGAAGGGGAGAGCCCGTGACTCTGATGGCGGGGGCCATAATGGGAGCCAGAAGGAAACCGAAACGGGGAAAGAGAGAGAGAAAGAGACTCTCCAACTTCTCTGAGCAGCGGTTGGGTGGCCATCTGTCATGGATGCTTCAGCTGAGATTCCTGTGGGGTCCCTTCCAACTCCATGATTCTTTTTAAAAATAATTTTTATTAGGTTTTGCAATTTTATATTCAGCCCAATCATCATAAACACAATAATAAAATAAATCAATCCAAGTCTTGACTTCCCCCAACCTCCTCTTCTGGTTCTTTAAAAGTTTGCTCCTTCTGCTTATTCTGTTTACCTTACTTAAAAAACCTTTCAACCAAATATTCTTCTGTTCTTATCCTTTTTATACCATATCATTCCAAATTACATCTTGCAATTTTTTTTTGTAGTTTTCCCAATTATTGCTCCGTAATTTATACACGTTCCCCCTTAATTGTAATGATTCTAACTTTGCCCAGATCAATTAGTTCAATTTAGCAGGGCGTTCTTATGGGTGAAAGTCAGGAGGGTGAGTTTGAAGGGAGAGGGGGTGTGGAAAGAGAAGCATTTGGATTTGTAGCTAGTGTGCCTGTATGCAGATTTTAACTGATGCCTTTTAGTTGGGTCTTGAGATGCAAAAAAGCACCTTCAAAGGACTTCACTTGGCTATAATATTATTATTATTATTATAACCGGCACCCTGAACCAGCAGGGTATGGTGTTTGGAGGAGGGATAGAAATCTGACTTGCGGGGTCTCCTCACTTGGAACCATCAAGGGAGGAAAGCCTTTTCTGAAACTATCCTTCTTGCTTCTCCACAGGCTGCGGAGAAAAAAAGAATATTTTTTGACTCAGCCAGCTCTTGCTTGATTCGGGATCATCCCAAACTCCTGGCGGAGGAAGAGAAATGGCGAAGATGGCTCAAGTAGGGGAGATTTGGGGGTTTCTGGTGGGGCGGGTGAAAGATGGGGGGGGGGAGAGAAAGCTTACCTTAGGGGCAGGTGTGGTGGCAGTGGGGGTAGGGGCCAGGCCGAGAGCACATCAGGTCAAAATGGATTCAGGTGTTAAGGGGAAGAGCAGCACTGTATTGTATCTGAGGTACTAAAATGCTTCATGCCATGTTCCTTTAAGAAGGGCCAGTATGATTTGCCATATTCTGAAGATAAGGGATTGATGCTGAGCGAACAATGGTTTGCCTATGGCCACCTAATGAGTTCTTGGTTGGGTTATGGTTGCATTCTAAATCTAACCTGGCTTTCTCCCACCCTGTGCCATTTCATTCTCACAACAACCCTGAAAAGTAGGCTGGGCTGACTCCCCATTACCACTCTGAAGGTTAGTTACATGTTCTGTACTTCACTGTCTTTTTCCCTAAATTGAGAGTGGTCTTCAGCTCTGAGTCCTCTCACATTGAGATCTACTCCTGTGCTCCCCCACCCCCCCAAAAAAGATTTTTTAAATCTTGGTAGCATAATTCAGAAGGGGGGGGATGAGACTTTTTGTTGTTTGCTATTGTTCTATATAAAAAAGAGGGAGTCAGAATATTTGCTGATCTACTGCAGATCACTCAGATTTCCAGACCACCCTTGTTGTATTACACTCCTGCAGTTGAGAGACAGTGTTGCCTTTGGCAAAAGCCAGGGAGTTTTGTGAAAAGAAATGCTGTATACATCTTTACCTTAGCCAATAAAAATATATGTGGTACGGTTTAAGAACAAGTGTGCCCTGCACACATTATTATTATTATTATTATTATGTTATGTTATTTAATGTTGAAGTATTACCCTGGCATTATCTGTTTTTAAATATTTTAAAGTTTTTTTCAGTTATACAAAATGAAGTGAATATGCATATATGTGCATATATAAATATATATAATTTATGATTCTTATATGCGCTAATACATATATGATTATTAATAATCTACTGTGATCTGTATAAACTCATTTCACATATCAATATATTTATCCAGACAAAGTGTGCCTCAGTAAGCAAGCCGCTCATATGTTTTGAGTGCTGTCATGTCTTCAGTCCATTGATTATTAAAGGGGAGCATATTTTTGTTCTTCCAGTTTATCAATTACCAGTCTTTGGGTTGTAGTTAGGGCGCACAGAATCCATTTTCATTGTTCAGTTGTCTACTTCCATATAATAGGTATATAATTCAAAATAATACTTTCCTCTGAATTTTTTTTTAAATTTTCTGTACTGTCAAATTTATACAGTTCAACACTTTCTCCCAAAACTTAGTGAGAGCAGGACACTGTAAGAACATCTGTTTCAAAGAGACATTATCCTTATCACATCTCCAACAAAGAGTTGCATTTGACTGTTCTTTACTATGTAAATGTAATGGAGTCTAAATATTATTTTCTGTTGTATAAGTCTTAGTTCAAGATCCATCGATACCTTTGCTACCACAATTACCATGGAGCTTCATGGCCACATGAGGGTTTGAACCCATTTCCCATCCACCCCAAACCTTGCCCTAACCACTACACAACACTGTCTCTCATGAGCTATCACTGCAGACTCTGAGTGAGGATCTTTCTTTTTTCCCATTCCTCCTGTTCCAGGTCCCTGAAGCCTTGGTAGAGGTGACCGTACACTCCAGTGAAGGGCCGTGTCTGCTTGCCGGCCGTCGCCAGAGAGCCTTGTGCAGGAACGCCATGCAGGAGAGCTGTAGCTCTATGGCCTCCCTCGGTAAGGATCCTTTAACAAATATATAAGTCACAAAATCAGTCCACTCCAGATTAAATAATGGCGGCACGAGTCACCGGCTCGTCTCTCAAATCGTTTAGGAGTTTCATGAGGTTGTTGAGCATTTTTCCTCTTGCCTGTAGACGAAACCTGCAGTCACTCAGCCGCAGAGTTTGTTGCTGGCATGTGAACGATCCCAGAATGAGTTCCTGCTGGCACAGGGCTGGCATCACAGGTTGGCAGCTGCTGAGGGGCCCCACCCCAGTGACGGCATGCAGAGGGATGGGAGGCCAGCTGGCTAGCCCTGGCTGGGCTGTCTTCTTCCAGCTGTCCCATTTCAAAGATGATTACCTCAGCTCCAATGTAAATCAGCCACCCAGGCTTCTGAGCCAGGGCACACTATCAGCAGATCAAACTGCGCACACAGACTAGGTGTGAGGCTTGTGGAAGCATACTACAACTACAGATTTATTAATCATAAATTAGGACAAAGAAACATGTCTCTCTCTCTCGTCATCTCAGAGAGAACAGGAAAAAGCAAAAGCTATACACAGCGGAAGTTCCCAGCAAGCTGTGCTGGAATGTAAACAGACATGTGACACACAACAGTTCCACATGTCTGCTCCTTAAGGTGGAATGGAAATGTCAACATCGACAAGAGTTCTCTAGCCCTGCGGCTGCAGCCCATGGAGGGACTCTTGCCCAAGAGACTGCCAAAATCTGGAGCTGGCATTGTCCCAATGTGTCCAGGGTAGGGGCTGGGAAAGACCTGAAATCCAGTTGGAAACAGCCCCACCCCAAGTAAACAACACTCACCCAAGCAAAAACCCCACCCCCATTAAAACCATAGGGGCCTGGCCAACACAAAGTATCAAATGTGGTGACAGTAATAATAATACAACATGCATATGGCTTTGTGTTCCCAACTCAAGACCCATTGAAGAACATCTCATCCAGTTCAGTCTTTGAAAAACAGCTTTGAAAAACATTTTCATATTCTCCAGTGTGCTACCCTTGCCGTTGTGGCAGCACGGGGTTGCCGTTCTGTGATTGGACTTACGCTACTTGTTGAACGGTTCATTTATCCAGTCTGTATAACGTTTATTGCACATGTATCTTGTTAAGAGAAGTTGTACATTTATCCACTCCATGTTTACAGTATTTCCAGGCTTTGTCTTGCACATGGCACCCTAGTATGTTTGTTGTTTGAATGGTTATAAGTCTATCTCTATTCTAGCTATTATTCTAGTAAATTTGGTTTTATACTTATAAGCCAGTTTGTGGTTTTGTTGTATTATTACAACACCCTTGTTCCACCATCAAAGGGATGCTCCTGCTGCCAGGGTTTGCAGGCTTTATAGAGTTTCACCAGCAACTGATGCACACCTAGCTGGGGCTTCAGGTGTTTCCAGTGCTGTTCGCCTGCCCAGGGTCCTGGTCCCTGCTCTGCTTTCACAGCTGCAAGCAGGTCCTGGTCTGGAGAGCCAGTAGAGGCCACAGATCCAGCAGGTGGAGGGGAGATGGAGGTCCCTCAGGCAGTGGCTGCAGTCAGGTTCGTAGAGCTGCTGTCAGACTTCATATTTTATTTGCCCTTCATTGAAGGTCCCCCTGCTCTCTCTCTCTCTCTCTCTCTCTCTCTCTCTCTCTCTCTCTCTCTCATGTACTCTGTTCAACTCCGTCTTTCTCTTTGTGCCCACCTCAGGCACATTCCCTGCCCAAGGCTCCGAACTGCTCAGCCGGCTGGATCGAGGGGAAGACGCTTGGGTCCCAGATCTCCAGAGCTCTGAGGAGAGTGCAGAGGAAGGCCCGGTGAAACCGACGCTGAAGCGATGGCCGAAGGCAGGGATGTGGTGGGATCTGTACAGAAGCCCGGTGAAATACACCACTACATCAGAAAGCTCAGGTCAGGATTGTCTAGAGCAGGGGTAGGCAACCTAAGGCCCGGGGGCCGGATGCGGCCCAATCGCCTTCTCAATCTGGCCTGCGGACGGTCCAGTAATCAGCGTGTTTTGACATGAGTAGAATGTGTTCTTTTATTTAAAATGCATCTCTGGGTTATTTGTGGGGCATAGGAATTCATTCACCCCCCCCCAATATAGTCCAGCCCACCACATGGTCTGAGGGACGGTGGACTGGCCCACGGCTGAAAAAGGTTGCTGACCCCTGGTGTAGGGAAGCCCTTTGTTTAGACAGCTCCTACGGAGCACCATAGAATCCCAGAACTGTCGATTTGGAAGGGGACCCCGAGGGCCATCCAGTCTGACCCCTGCAATGCAGAAATCTCCGCTAAAGCATCCATGGCAGACGGCCACCCGACCTCTGCTTAAAAACCTCCAAGGAAGGGGAGGCCACCACCATTTGGCCGTGCTCCAAATCCCACCATTTCTTCCTAAGGGGGCATGGATGGATTTTATTATTTCAACTTATTATCCAGCCTTCCTGGGGCATGTTACAACCATTTAAGCACCATGTTGATGGAAACAGTTTAAAGCAATGTACAACCATGAAAATATGGCGAGTCCTAAAGAGACACATCTCTTGCGTCCAGTGCCGGATTTACGTATAAGCTAAACAAGCTATAGCATATAGGGCCCCACTCACTTGGGCCGCCCAAAAAAATTTAAAGGGGAAAAAACCTGGATGTACATTTCCAAAATATAAGATAAAAAAACAAATAAAAGAAAACCTACATACAGCAACAGTGCTTTGTGTTGCGTAGGCTCCTATGATGTAAGTAATGGGCCCCGCCTGCTAACTTGCTCCCTAAAATATCACTGGTTTGCTCATTTCTAGATATAGGGTGCCTACATTCTGCATGGACTGGTTGCATGGCAACATGTACAAATGGTTTTAGATATCTATTAGGTCTATAAATTAACCAATAGCATATATTCAACACAAAAAACAGTGACAATTTGTTGTTGACAAAGGACAGCTGGACATATAAAGGGCCCCATTACCTTCAGTAGCTTGGGGCCTCCTCAAACCTATATTTGGCCCTGGGCGGGAGGGGGCAGGACTTTGTCCTATCCACTTTCTCCCAACCATGCATCATTTTTATAAACTTTTTCCAGATAGATTATGGTAATTCTTAGTCTATGTTCCTGTGTCCTTGTTTGTTTTTCAAGTATCCCACTTGCTCATTCTGTTAACATAAACATTACTGCTGGCAGAGTGGGGCTTCCTCCCTTTCCTTGACCTGCATGTGCTCCTTCCCAAATCTACTTTGGGGGGTGGGCTCGGTATCCCTAGAACAGACATAGGGGACATTCAGGGAGGGGAAGTACCATTCTGCTAGCTGAAATCCTTGTGCCCTGTCTTAATATCACATTGAATGCAACTCACTGGATCTGGCAGGGCTACTCTCAAATAAGTATACTGAGGATTTTTATTTTTAGTGCAAGAGACCAAAACAGATACTGTTTTGGATAGCAAGTGAAAGTACTGTATTTTTCGCTCTATAAGACACACCAGACCACAAGTTTTTGGAGGAGGAAAACAAGAAGAAAAAAATTGAATCTCAGAAGCCAGAACATTAAGAGGGATCGCTGCGCAGTCAAAGCAGCAACCCCTCTTGCTGTTCTGGCTTCTGGGATAGCTGCGCAGCCTGCATTCGCTCCATAAGACACACACACATTTCCCCTTACTTTTTAGGAGGGAAAAAGTGAGTCTTATAGAGCAAAAAATACGGTAATTCCTTTCTCTACAAACATGCACATATTCATTAATTAATTGCATTTATATACCACCTTTATCTTCCAAGGAGCTTAAGGTGGTGTGCATGGTTCCCTTCCCTGTCTTATCCTCACAACAACCCTGTGAGGTTGGGTTAGGCTAAGAGATGGTGACTGGCCCAAGGTCATCCAGTGAGCTTCCTGGCTGACCGGGGATTCGAACCCTGCTCTCCCAGGTCATAGCCCAACACTCTAACCATGATGCCACACTGCCATATGTTTCGCAACATACCCGTTTGTTCTCAGACATCTGCTGGATAAAAACTTCTCCTCCTCCCCAAGGAAGAAAGCAAAATTAAAAAATATTTTTACCAAATAAAATATCGCCTTTTCTGAAAATTACATAGAAAGAAGGGAAGAAGCGTTTTAAAGGCCAGGAAAAATAAGTCAGAAATGGAGGGAGGAAAGAAGTCTTGACTGGATGGAGTAAAGGAGCAGTTTTAGAGATTTTTCAGGCTGCCTGCCTGTGGTAAAGGAAGTGAATAGCGAGTGTTTTCTCCCCGCTCCCCTTACTAGAACATAGTGTGTTTATCCATGGGACCCCCAACGTAATTGGTTGTCATCGAGACGCACAAAATTATTTCACGCAGTTCATAATTTGTGAAATTGACTGCCATGAGATGTGGCGGCAGCTGTTGGCCTGGATGGCTTTTTCTCTGCTCTCATAACGACCCCATTTTTGTATATCCTTCTCCCTTCTGTTTCCTGCAGAGGATGAGCAGGAAAGTGAAGCTGAAGAACAGAAACGGCCCCGTGGAGGTCGCAAGCTGACGATCCTTCGTAGAAGCATACTGGATATCTTCAAGGGGAATGGATGCCAGGGTGTGAAGCAAACGGAAGCCTCCAAGAATAGGCCTCAGCTGAAGAAGCCCCCGCGGGCCCAGCTGGGGAAGATAAAGTGTAGCGCAACAGAAGTCGGCGACGTTGCTCCGTCCACAGCCAAAAAGAAGGCTTCCGGAAGGGAGCCTCAGAGGACCTGCCCGGACTGCGGCCAGGCCTTCAAGACAAAAGCATCCCTCCTCAATCACCAGAAAACTCATTCTGGCGAGTGCCCCTATAAATGTTCTTCCTGTGGGGAAAGGTTCACAGCCAAAAAGGCCTTTGCCAGTCACCAGTTAGGCCACGCGGAAGAAAGGGGTTATAAACACCCCAGCCCAAGGAAGCACCCCAAGGCCTACCTGCGAGAAAGGCCTTTTAAATGCTCCGAGTGCGGGATGCGCTTCCAGCGGAAGCGCACCCTGACAGCGCACCTGAATAGCCATACGGCAGAGCGGCCCTATCGATGCCCCGAGTGTGAGAAAGCCTTCACCCGAAAGGAGCACCTGGACAGACACCAGAAAATCCACATGAGGGAGAGGGAGGGCAGCCCTCCCAAGGGAGAGAGAGAAGAGAGGGCGGCCATTTTCCCTGATGCTCCTGAGAAGAGACCTCCTGCAGCCTCTGAGGGAACTTTCTTATCGGGCCTTGGCGCTGATAGACAGCAGGGGACGCCCCAAAATCTCTACAAGTGCCAGTTTTGTGGGAGATGTATGCGGACCAAAGGTTTGCTCGTTGATCACGAGAGAATCCACAGGGAAGAGATGCCCTACAAATGTTCCCAGTGTCAGAAAAGCTTCCTTCATAAGTACAGTTTTCTCCAGCATGAGGCGACCCACTGGAGGAAGGCAGCTTGTGAGCGCCCCGTGAGAATGAGCGCCAACTATACCCCCTCTACTTCCAGAATCTTCCACACGGCAGAAAATCTCTCTGCTGTCCCAACGGATGGAGGGAAAGTCACAAATCTTTTTAACCTTTCCCAACACACAAGAACTCCAGGCGGGGAACGGGTCTATAAATGCCAGTACTGTGGGAAATGCCTGAGTGGAAGTGGTCCGCTCACCAACCACGAGAAACTCCACAGAAGAGGGAGATCCTATAAATGTCCCTACTGTGTGAAACGTTTCTCTCGAAAGGACAACCTTCTCCAACACAAGGCAACCCACAAAAAACAAAAACCTGTCGGAAGGCCCAGGTTGAAGAGTAGCCGCTCTGTACCTGAAAGAATCCACACAGAACTGCAGCCCCATAGAGACGTGAGGGACGGCATTGTCACTCGCAGCGTGGCTCGTAGCTTAAGCCTTTCCAAGCACCTAAAAACCTACACGGAGGGCAAAGTCTACAAATGCCAGTACTGCGGGGAGCACACAAGAACAAAAAGTTTGCTCGTCGATCACGAGAGAATCCACAGGAGAAAAAAGAAGCCTTACCAATGTTTGGAGTGTGGGAAAAGCTTCTATCAGAAGAACTACCTTGCTTCCCACCAGAGAGGCCATGTGAGGAAAAAGCTCTCCAAACGCTCAGACGCTAACCAAAAAGTGACCACAGACAATCCCCGCTCTCTGAAGCGTGGGAATCCTCGCAGAAGGAAAGCACCATGGCGATGCTTTAAATGTGGGAAACGCTTTGATTACAAATATCACCTCACCAGGCATCAAAAGACCCACTTGGCAGAAAAGCCCTTCAAATGTGTGTGTGGGAAAGGGTTCGTTGAGATGTGGCATCTGAAAAGACATGAGAAAACCCAGCTGAACAAGAAATGCCATGAAAAGCTCCTCAGGGCTGAGGGGAAAGGTGCCATTTTGAATTCTGCAAATGGCGTCCACCCTGAGGAGAGGAATCCGGGAGAGCTACCCGTAAACACTGAGCCACCAACAGCATCAAGCACAGTAGAAAGAAACATATTACAGGACACTGAGGAAGAAAACACACGGTCTCTGGCGGCCTTGGCAGAAGCATCTGAGGTGGAGATTCTAGACGTTTCTGAGCAGGGAGGAACGCATGTTCAGGTGCAAGTGGAATTATCCGAACAATCCCAGCAAAACTCCTTACAGAACTGCAGAGAAGAGAACGTCTCTGTCAGCCAGCCAGTGGGATCTAAGAGAAAGCTATCAGGAAAAGACCCTGTTACTGTGCGTTGCAAGCAAGACGACCACAGCAAAAGCCAGCACGTCCATCAAAGACACTGTTCCAAAAGGGCCCGTCTCCAGAGTAACAAGCAGAAAAAAGCCTGTGTCAGGTGGCAGTTGAGATCACAGGCCATGATGTTAAGGAGGAGATCTAAGCAAAAGATGCAGCTAGTTGGTGAGCAGGCCAGATCCTGCTTCTGTCAGCAGGAAGGGCCAAGAAGGAAACCCAGCCTCCTGCAGGCCTGCAAGAAGGTAAAAACCTGCAGCAGCCCTCAAAGGAACCAAGACACAGCTGCTTCCCCCAAAGGCAACTCGGAAACTGGGAGTTGCACAGCAGGAAACTGTGATGCTGTTGCCATCAGAGGGGAAGAAGACCTGCAGGAGTTGTCACCTTTGCCTGGAAGAAGCCCTTTGCAGAGTTGTGAAAGAGCTCAACCTGCAGATGAACTCCAGAATGCGTCTCTTCAGAAGATGGAGATGTGGCCAAGATGGAACCCCAGCTCCCCAGAGGCCTGCAAGGAGGTAGAAACTTGCAGCGGCCCTCAAAGGAACCAACACACAGCTGCTTCCCCCAAAGGCAACTCAGACTCTGGCAGTTGCACGTCAGGAGAATATAATGCTGTTTCCATCGGTGGGCAAGAAGACCTGCAGGAGTTGTCACCCTTGCCTGAAAGAAGCCCTTTGCAGAGTTGTGAAAGAGCCCAAGCTGCAGATGAACTCCAGAATGCGTCTCTTCAGAACATGGAGGAGATGCCAAGATGGAACCCCAGCTCCCCAGGGGTCTGCAAGGAGGTAGAAACTTGCAGCGGCCCTCAAAGGAACCAACACACAGCTGCTTCCCCCAACAGCAACTCAGACTCTTGGAGTAGCATGACAGTAAACTGCGATGCCCTTGATATCGTTGGGCAAGAAGACCTGCCGGAGTTGTCACCCTTGCCTGGAAGAAGCCCTTTGCAGAGCTGCAAAGGAGCCGAAGCTGCAGATGAACTCCAGAATGCATCTCTTCAGAACATGGAGGAGATGACAAGATGGGAACCCAGCTCCCCAGAGGCCTGTAAGGAGGTAGAAACTTGCAGTGGCCCTCAAAGGAACCAACACACAGCTGCTTCCCCCATAGGCAACTCAGACTCTTGGAGTTGCACGTCAGGAGAATATGATGCTGTTTCCATCAGAGGGGAAGAAGACCTGCAGGCGTTGTCACCCTTGCCTGAAAGAAGCCCTTTGCAGAGCTGCGAAAGAGCCCAACCTGCAGATGAACTCCAGAATGCGTCTCTTCAGAACATGGAGGAGATGCCAAGATGGAACCCCAGCTCCCCAGGGGCTTGCAAGGAGGTAGAAGCTTGCAGCGGGCCTCAAAGAAACCAACACACAGCTACATCCTCCAGTTTGCTCAGAGGTTCCCCAAAGAACTGTGAACCAGGAGAACGGAGCTTCTGCCTGTCATCACAGACAACGTTCTCCACAAAATCCGAACCAGAGACTATCAGAAGTGCCACACTAGGGATGTTGACCACTGCTGCATCCAAGAAGGGGCCAAAAAAAGTGCTGGAAAGGGAATGCAACGGCAACTCAGAAACTGGGAGTTGCACGCCAGGAGAATATGATGTTGTTGCCATCGGTGGGCAAGAAGACCTGCAGGACTTGTCATCCTTGCCTGAAAGAAGCCCTTTGCAGAGCTGCGAAAGAGCCCAAGCTGCAGATAAACTCCAGAATGTGTCTCTTCAGAACATGGAGGAAATGCCAAGATGGAACCCCAGCCCCCTAGAGGCCTGTAAGGAGGTAGAAACTTGCAGTGGGCCTCAAAGGAATCAACATACAGCTACTTCCCCCAAAGGCAACTCAGACTCTGGGAGTTGCACATCAGGAGAATATGATGCTGTTTCCATCGGTGGGCAAGAAGACCTGCAGGAGTTGTCACCCTTGCCTGAAAGAAGCCCTTTGCAGAGCTGCGAAAGAGCCCAACCTGCAGATGAACTCCAGAATGTGTCTCTTCAGAACATGGAGATATGGCCAAGATGGAACCCCAGCTCCCCAGGGGCTTGCAAGGAGGTAGAAGCTTGCAGCGGGCCTCAAAAGAATCAACACACAGCTGCTTCCTCCAGTTTGCTCAGAAGTTCCCCAAAGGGCTTCGAACCAGCAGAACCTAGCTTGTGCTTGCCATCCCAGATATTGTTGTCCACAAAATCCGAACCAGAGACTATCAGAAGTGCCTCACTAGAGATGTTGATCACTGCTGCATTGAAGAAGGGGCCAAGGGAAGGGCTGGAAAGGGAATCCGAAGGCAACTCGGAAACTGGGAGTTGCACGTCAGGAGAATATGAAGCCATTGCCATCGGTGGGCAAGAGGACCTGCAGGAGTTGTCACCCTTGCCTGAAAGAAGCCCTTTGCAGAGCTGCAAAAGAGCCCAAGCTGCAGATGAACTCCAGAATGCGTCTCTTCAGAACATGGAGGAAATGCCAATATGGGAACCCAGCTCCCCAGAGGCCTTCAAGGAGGTAGAAACTTGCAGCGGCCCTCAAAGGTACCAACACACAGCTGCTTCCCCCAACAGCAGCTCAGACTCTTGGAGTAGCATGGCAGGAAACTGCGATCCCCTTGATATCGTTGTGCAAGAAGACCTGCAGGAATTGTCACCCTTGCCTGGAAGAAGCCCTTTGCAGAGTTGTGAAAGAGCTCAACCTGCAGATGAACTCCAGAATGCGTCTCTTCAGAACATGGAGATGTGGCCAAGATGGAACCCCAGCTCCCCAGAGGCCTGCAAGGAGGTAGAAACTTGCAGCGGCCCTCAAAGGAACCAACACACAGCTGCTTCCTCCAGTTTGCTCAGAAGTTCCCCAAAGGGCTGTGAACCAGGAGAACGGAGCTACTGCCTGCCATCCCAGACAACGTTCTCCACAAAATCCGAACCAGAGACTATCAGAAGTGCTGCACTGGAGATGTTGACTGCTGCTGCATTGAAGAAGGGGCCAAGGGAAGGGCTGGAAAGGGAATTCGAAGACAACTCGGAAACTGGGAGTTGCACGTCAGGAGAATATGATGTTGTTATCATCGGTGAGCAAGAAGACCTGCAGGAGTTGTCACCCTTGCCTGAAAGAAGCCCTCTGCAGAGTTGTGAAAGAGCCCACGCTGCAGATGAACTCCAGAATGTGTCTCTTCAGAACATGGAGGAAATGCCAAGATGGCAGAATGTGTCTCTTCAGAACATGGAGGAAATGCCAAGATGGAACCCCAGCCCCCTAGAGGCCTGTAAGGAGGTAGAAACTTGCAGCGGCCCTCAAAGGAATCAACACACAGCTGCTTCACCCAAAGGCAACTCAGACTCTGGGAGTTGCACGTCAGGAGACTATGATGTTGTTGTCATTGGTGGCCAAGAAGACCTGCAGGAGTTGTCACCCTTGCCTGAAAGAAGCCCTCTGCAGAGTTGTGAAAGAGCCCAGGCTGCAGATGAACTCCAGAATGTGTCTCTTCAGAACATGGAGGAAATGCCAAGATGGAACCCCAGCTCCCCAGGGGCCTGTAAGGAGGTAGAAACTTGCAGCGGGCCTCAAAGGAACCAGCACACAGCTGCTTCCCCCAAAGGCAACTCAGACTCTGGGAGTTGCACGTCAGGAGAATATGATGTTGTTGTCATCGGTGGGCAAGAAGACCTGCCGGAGTTGTCACCCTTGCCTGGAAGAAGCCCTTTGCAGAGCTGCGAAAGAGCCCAAGCTGCAGATGAACTCCAGAATGCCCATCAGCAGCCCAAAGTGCGGCTGACACTGTCGGGAGAAGCAGGTAACACATCTCTGCAGATCTGCAAGAAGGAGAGAGGCAGTGATGAGCCACAGACTCCGATGGCAGCAGAACCCCAAAGCCCAGCTTCTTGGGACGAGGGTGTTCCCAGGGAGTGGAAATCGGAGGAAACAGAGCCGAGGTATGAGTGCAGCTACTGTCACCAGTTCTTCGAGAACCAAGACCAGCTTGTGAGACACGAGAACGCACACAAGAGGAGGCCCTATCTGTGCACTCACTGCGGGAAGGGCTTCCCTTCTGCACATGCCCGGACCATCCACACGCGAATCCACACGGGGGAGAAGCCCTTCAAATGCCCCGAGTGCGACTTTCGCTGCTATGCGAGTGCCAACCTCAACAAGCACAGGAGAACCCACAGCCGGGAAAGTCCCCACCTTTGCGTGCTGTGTGGGCAGAGCTTCTGGTTCAGCCACAGCCTCGCCGTGCACCGGCAGATGCACAGCGGGAAGGAGACGTACACCTGCGCCGACTGCGGGCAGATGTTCCTGCGCAAGAACTTGCTCATTTTGCACAGGAAGTACAAGCACCAGTCGGGAGCTGTGTAACTGGGCTGTTTGGTTGAGGGGCAGCCTCTCCCTTCTCCTGGAGAGGTCAGCTCCGAGGGAGCATGCTTGGCGCAACAGACCAACCTAAGCTGAGACTGCAATCGGCACACTTGCGTGCTGTAACTTTGGCTGCTGTTTTGATCAGGCTCCCAAGCAAACTCTTGCGACAGCCACGCCCTGACTCCGAACTATGCTAGCTTTGTCCCTTCTTGCATCTCTCCCAGTTGCACCAGGAACCCGGGGGGGGGGGGTTTGAGCCCCACAACCCTCTATATGGTGAAAGGACAGTGGAAGCCGATATGGGCCAGGCCCCTTGGCAAGATGGAGAGATATTTGCCTTCCTGAGCCTTGGCAGGCAGGGATGGAGGAAAGATCGACTTTATCTCCAATGGCTCTCCCTTGTGCGCTTTCATCCCTTCCGATGCGTCCAAAATATCAAGCTTACTTTGGCAGGTCTGCTGGGAAGGGGTATACAGATCCCTGCTCTGCCACTGCTGGGCTTTTTTGGCCTGACCTTGTCTCTCACGTCATGCAGCCGTTGAGAACGGATTCTGGGCTGAGAAATGCCGCCCCCACTCCCATCTGCACTGTGACCACTATTCTGATCTGAAAGACATTTTTTTTTGCTCCTACGTAAAGTAAGACTGTTTTTTAAATCCAGCCTACGTCCTCCTTTGTCTGTATGTGACACAACTTGCCTGACCTGGCTGTTGTCTGGTTGTTAGTTCTTGAAAATCTCTAGGTCCAAATTTTTTAATGTCATTTTCCTGATAAGAACCCCTGCCGCTTTTGCACCAGACACCCCTATCCATGGCACAAATAACCTCCGAAGTGGGAAGAGGGTATCTGAAAAAAACAACCCCCTCAACCTGCCTCCAGGTTGGGGATTTATCCTGTGTGGTTTTTGTTCTCCTACCTCATACATCCTGCGTTAGAGCAAGGATAGAGGGGGGCCTTTGGTCCTCCAGATGTTTGGTGGACTACAACTTCCATCACCCCTGACCATTGGCCATGCTGGCTGGGGCTGATGGGGAGTTGTAGTCCATTATCTGCCACCGAGCAAAGCTTGGTGAGACCATACACCTTCTGCCCTTCGGACAAGAAATTCAGTCCTGATGGGCTCTCCCTTAATGGCCTTTTAACACATGTGGATGTAGGAAAACGCAATTTCCGCCTGAATAAAAACCTGTTACATACAGATCAGTGTCTTTGCCTCTGTCACACAAAAATACATCACAGGTTTATACTGTTGGTCCATGGGAACTTAGGGAGCTACTTTGTGCTAAGTCAGACCATTAACCTGTCTGGATGAGTATAGAGTTTCAGGCAGGATTTTTTCCTGGATTGAACCAGACACCTGCCCTTTCTTTGTTGACATTCTGTCTTGAGAGAAAGCAGCTCAGTCTTTGTTGACATTCTGTCTTGAGAGAAAGCAGCTCAGTCACCTCAGCAGGTTCATATTCTGGCCATTATCAAGAGTCCTATCTCATCTGTCCTTGGTACTAAGAGGTATACAGTGGGGCTGGGAGGCCTCAGATTCCAAGGTTGAATGTGGCCCTCTGGGTCCCCTTATCTGGCCCTCAGAATTCTCCTCAGGCCATAACCCTCACAGGTCTGCTTTTACTTATTTATTTCCTACATTTTTTTTACCACTCAACCAGTGAGGTTTTCTAGCTGACTGTACAATGTTATAACCGTGACATGGAAAATATAGTCATACCTTGGTTGACGAACGCCTTAGCAGTCAGATGTTTTGGCTCCTGAATGCCACAAACCCAGAAGTGAGTGTTCCGGTTTGCGAATGTTCTTTGGAAGCCGAACATCCGGCAGGGCTTCCTGGGCTTCCGATTGGCTGCAGGAAGCTCCTGCATCCAATTGGAAGCTGCGCCTTGGAAGTCAAATGTTTTGGAAGTTGAATGGACTTCCAGAACAGATTCTGTTCAACTTCTGAGATATGACTGTAATAGCTAAAGCAGAATAAAAAACTGCTGTGGATATCAGTGGCGTAAAAGATCAAATACATCCTAAAATGTTTATTTAGAAGCCTGGGAGCATAAAGCAAGTATTTTTACCTGTTTGCTGAAAAGGCCACATGTCATGGAGCCATCAGTGAAAAGGAGGCTGAGTGGAACATGGTTCAACCTTCATAATAATAATAATAAAAAAAAATAATAATAATTTATTATTTATACCCCGTCCATCTGGCTGGGCTTCCCCAGCCACTCAAGAGGCAGAGCAGTAGTATAAACTCAATCATGCCTGTGTAGCCACTGCCACAAACAAGCTTCTTTTAAGGTTAGATTTTTTTAAAAATTAAAATTTTACAAAGCAGTCAAAAATTTTTAATGCAAATCCTTTTAAGTGTCAAAAACTGCTTTTTAATGTAAAAAAATTATTGATATAAACACATACAAAACACTGTAAAAGTGATGAATTACACATAAGCTTTATGCTAGGTTAGATGGTTTGTCCATTTAGCCCAGTATTATGAACTCAAGAGATGAGGAACTCACGGCCTTCCAAATGTTTTATTCAGTGTGGTGTAGTGGTTAAGAGCCGTAGTCTCGTAATCTGGGGAACCGGGTTCGCATCTCCGCTCCTCCACCTGCAGCTGCTGGGTGACCTTGGGCCAGTCACACTTCTCTGAAGTCTCTCAGCCCCACTCACCTCACAGAGTGTTTGTTGTGGGGGAGGAAGGGAAAGGACAATGTTAGCCGCTTTGAGACTCCTTAAAGGGAGTGAAAGGCGGGATATCAAATCCAAACTCTTCTTCTTCTTCTTAACTGAGCTTTCAGAATGAGAGAGAGGAATGTCAGAGGAGATAATAAGAAAAAATAGAGTGAAATAACAAGCCCCACTCCACCCTCTGCTGTGGGTCTAGAGCAGGCATACCCAACCTGCAGCCCTCCAGATGTTTTGGCCTACCACTCCCATCATCCCTAGCTAACAGGACCAGTGGTCAGGGATGATGGGAATTGTAGTCCAAAACATCTGGAGGGCTGAAGGTTGGGGGTGCCTGGTCTACAACAGCATTCTCAGAGAAATGCATTACACCACAGTTGCTCATGAGAATGTGGCAGATGTCACATTCTGGTGGCCCTCCAGACGTTGATCGCCTCCAACGCTCATTAGCTGTGGTCAACTGTCAGGGATTATTGGCAGCTGTGGTCCAGCAACACCTGGAGGTCCACACAGGTTCCCCCATCCCTGGGTCAGATCTCCAGAGTCTCCCCCTGAGGCCTCTCTTATTGCTTGCTACCTGATCCTTTTCCCTGGAGAGACCTAGGATCAAAGTTGGGACCTTCTGTCTGCAGAGCATGTGCTAGTTTTGCAATATTTCATTTCAGAAAATGAAAAATCCGGACACAAATGTTGAGCTTTTCCAGGCAAAATTTTGTTGGCCAAAGTTGTTCAGCCTTTTTTCAGTGATTCCCAATGGCTACCGGTAAATCCCAACTATGCGGCAACCCTAGCATACACTCTGCCACTAAGGACCCACCTGCACTCTACATTTAGAGCAGTACAATGTGACTTTAAAGAGTCATAACTTTCCCCGGGGAACTGTAGCGTGTGAAGGGTGCTGAGAGCTGTTTGGAGCCCTTCACAAACCTACAATTCCCAGAGCGCTTTAACAATCAGTCCCTCTTCCCAGGGAACTCTGGTTGGCAGGGGCTTCCCTGAATTCTGTAGCTGGCAGAGGAGGGAACAGAATACAGTGGTACCTCAGGTTACATACGCTTCAGGTTACAGACTCCGCTAACACAGAAATAGTGCTTCAGGTTAAGAACTTTGCTTCAGGATGAGAACAGAAATCGGGCTGCGGCGGCAGCAGGAGGCCCCATTAGCTAAAGTGGTGCTTCAGGTTAAGAACAGTTTCAGGTTAAGAACGCACCTCTGGAACGAATTAAGTACTTAACCTGAGGTGCCACTGTAGTGGACTAGATGACATTAGATTTTTTTCTACTTTCCTGAGGGAGGGGGTGGAAAACCTCTAGCAACTCGCCTGAATATATATATTTTTAAACATCCCCAGAATGCATGACGGAGGCAAAACAAAGGTGCTTATTTACTACCAGGATAGGACCTAAAGCCAACAGGATTAGAAAGCCTGGGCAAATCAGGAGAACTGGAGCCTAAAGTTTCCACACTTTCTCCCTGGCCCCTGATACTTAAAGACAGTATCAGAATTAATCCAGAGCCTCTGGCTGCAAAAGGGAAGTTTTAAAAACTCGCTAATGGCTGCTTCTTGAGGTGACCTTGAATTATTTTATGAAGAGCACAGAACAATAAGGAGGAAGACACCAGCCTTTCCTGCTTAGTTTGTCTTGCCTTTCAGCAGTTCTCTTTTGTTATTTAAGTAATCTCTACAGCCTGAAGATCTGGGGTCTTCAGACGGGCCAATGCATAGCTATTATGAGTATGAGTACTTAACCCAGGAATGAGGCAAGTTTATCTCCAGCAGGGCAGTTAATGGAGGACCGGCAACAACAACAACTTGGCAACAACAACAACTTGGCCCTCAGGAGCTGAACTCCTGCAAGGAGTGAAAAACCTCCATATCCAAACATTTCCAGCAAATTCTCTCCACATGTGGCTTGTCAGTCTTCAAAGTTCTCTCCACATGTGGCTTGTCAGTGGCAGTGAATCAGTCAGGCTGCTAAATCTCTTTCTCCCTAACTCTATATTTTGTAGTCACCCAGGATTATGAGATGAATCTGTAGACTGCTTTGAGTGCTGTCAGGGGCAAATATATAAAAATAATTTTGTTGTTGTTGTTATTACAATAGCTCCTGTGTGAAACTGCTGGGTTCCAATTACAGTAATCAGGAAATTCTACTCTATTGCACCTGATACAATGGACTCTAGGACCTGGGAGGCCGAGGAGGTTCAAATCCCTGCTCAGCCATGACTTTGGGCCAGCCAATCTCTCAGTCTCTAACCCCACAGGGTTGTTGTGAAGATAAAATGGAGAGGTGAGAACCATGTGCACTGCCTTGATCTCCTTGCAGGAGGGATATAAACATAGTAAATAAATAAATAGCCAATGGAAGTTTAAACTTTGTTCATCTTTAAAGCACCGCAAGATTCTATGTCGGTTTTGCTCCAATTTTATTGTAATAGTAATGGCAAATAAGTACCTTTGCCAATAGATGGCAGTATACATTTTTTCTTGGCACTTTTGTTGTCCAGTTCACAGGAATTGTCTAATAGTGCCTTTAAATTAAGGACCAATCGGTTTTTATTCTATAAATGGCACAGGGAAGCAGCAGCCCTCTCTCCTGTTGCTTCTTCTCTCACAACCCTTATTCAGAGGTTGTGTGTTTGCTACTTGTTTTGTTAAGCATTGTAAAAGGTAAAGGGACCCCTGACCGTTAGGTCCAGTTACGGACGACTCTAGGGTTGTGCGCTCATCTTGCTTTATTGGCCGAGGGAGCCGGCATACAGCTTCCGGGTCATGTGGCCAGCATGACTAAGCTGCTTCTGGCGAACCAGAGCAGCGCACGGAAACACCGTTTACCTTCCCGCCAGAGCGGTACCTATTTATCTACTTGCACTTGGACGTGCTTTTGAACTTGCACTTGGACGTGCTAGGTTGGCAGGAGCAGGGACCGAGCAATGGGAGCTCACCCCGTCGCGGGGAAGTCCTAGGCTCTGTGGTTTAAGCCACATCGCCACCCGCGTCATAAGCATTGTTATGATCAGCCAAAGTATCCCTTTCCCTCTCAAACTGTGGGACTTGTGCACCCAGGAGGCAGCGACGGACCCCCAACTTGGATGGCGTTAAAAGGGGATTCATGGAGCGAAAGGCATCCATGGCTACTAGCCATGAAGGCTACGCTCTGCCTCTGGCATTGAGAGGCAGTAATGCTTTTGAATTCCAGTTGCGGGAAAACACAGGAGGGGAGGGCGCCCTTGCACTCCTGCTCCGCTCACTGGGTTCCCACTGGTCGGCCACTGCAAGATCAGGATGCTGGCCAGGGCCAGATTTAGGTTTGATGAGGCCCTAAGCTACTGAAGGTAATGGGAGCCTTGATATGTCCAGCTGTCCTTTGTCAACAACAAATTGTCACTGTTTTTTGTGTTGAATGTCTGCTATATGGTCATTGTTGTTGTTGTTTAGTTGTGTCTGACTCTTCGTGACCCCATAGACCAGAGCACGCCAGACACTCCTGTCTTCCACTGCCTCCCGCAGTTTAGTCAAACTCATGCTGGTAGCTTCGCGAACACTATCCAACCATCTCGTCCTCTGTCGTCCCCTTCTCCTTGTGCCCTCAGTCTTTCCCAACATCAGGGTCTTTTCCAGGGAGTCTTCTCTTCTCATGAGGTGGCCAAAGTATTGGAGCCTCTGTCCTTCCAGTGAGCACTCAGGGCTGATTTTCTTAAGAATGGAGAGGTTTGATCTTCTTGCAGTCCATGGGACTCTCAAGAGTCTCCTCCAGCACCATAATTCAAAAGCATCAGCAGTCAGCCTTCGGCAGTCAGCCTTCTTTATGGTTCAGCTCTCACTTCCAAACATCACTACTGGGAAAACCATAGCATGAACTATGATGATGTCTCTGCTTTTTAAGATGCTGTCTAGGTTTGTCATTGCTTTCTCCCAAGACGCAGGCGTATTTTAATTTCGTGACTGCTGTCAGCATCTGCAGTGATCATGGAGCCCAAGAAAGTAAAATCTCTCACTGCCTCCATTTCTTCCCCTTCTATTTGCCAGGAGGTGATGGGACCAGTGGCCATGATCTTTGTTTTTTTGATGTTGAGCTTCAGACCATATTTTGCGCTCTCCTCTTTCAACCTCATTAAAAGGTCATTATGGACCTAATAGATATCTAAAGCCATTTGCACATAACAAAATATGCATTTTAACACTGTTGCTGTATGTAGGTTTTATTTTATTTGTTTTTTATCTTATATTTTGCAAATGTACATCCAGTTCCCCCCCTTTAAACTTTTTTGGGGCCCCCAACACAGTGGGGCCCTAATTCAGGCATCCCCAAACTCGGCCCTCCAGATGTTTTGGGACTACAACTCCCATCATCCCTAGCTAGCAGGACCAGTGGTCAGGGATAATGGGAACTGTAGTCCCAAAACATCCGGAGGGCCGAGTTTTGGGGTACCTGCCCTAAGCCATAGCTTGTTTAGCTTCTACCTAAATCCAGTACTGACTGCGAGATCAGGATGCTGGCCTTGGCTGGGCTATTGGCCCGATCCAGCCGCGTTCCCAAAGCTGGAAAGCGGGGAAACAATGAAAACTCAGCTGCGCCTCCTGCCACGCCCCCTTAACCACCTCCACTCGAAAGGGCGGGGCTAACAGAAGGCCCCGCCCACCTCACCAAATCCCACCCTGTTTCCCAAGGATCCTTTTGTGCTTTCCAAACTGCGGCCATGGCCGATCTGGGAGGCCTTCGGGGCGCGCTCTCTTGCCCCGTGTGCCTGGACCTTTTCCGGGACCCGGTGATGGTGTCCGGCTGCGGCCACCACCTGTGCCGGGCCTGCGTGAGCCGCTGCTGGGGGCAGCTGGAGAGGAGCCTGCGCTGCCCGCTCTGCCGGCAGCTGCTCCCGCTGCACCGCCTCCTGCAGCCCAGCCCGCTTTTGGGCAGCCTGGCGGAGCGCCTCCGGAGCCCCCGCCGCGGCCCCCCGCTGCCGCCCCTGGAGGGAGAGAGACCCCCCGTTTCCGTGGACGGAGGATCGTCGTCCAGCATTGCGCCTGGTTCGGCCTCGATCGTGGGAACGGCGGCGGGGGTGTTTGGGGGAATGTCTGTGAGCAGGAAAGATACTCCGGGATGGGGTGGGTGGAAGCTGCGTGGCGGGGTTGAAGAAACCTCGGGGGTCCTGCGGGGGGGGGGGTTGTGGGGGTTGATATCTGCCTCTTGCTTCCAGCCTTTGGATCATAGCTGTCAACTTTTCCCTTTTTTTGCGAGGAAGCCTATTCGGAATAAGGGAATTTCCCTTTAAAAAGGGGAAAAGTTGACAGCTATGCTTTGGAGGTGTCTGTGTTGAAGCTGGGAGGCGGCTGCAGTCGCCAGGATCTCAAAAGTTTCCAGAACAGAAAGAAACAGAAAAAGCACGCATCTAGATGTCTATAAGAGTATTTGTTTCTTGGAGGGGGGGGGGGATATCAGGGTCACTTGGCAATGAAGCATTCTGAGCCATAAAACAAAAGAACAATGGCTTTGCTCTGCCTCCCGCGGTCAGAGGCAGTATACTGGGAATTTCAAGCGGGGAGAGCGGCTGCTGTTCTCCCCAGGTCTGTTTGCTGGCTTCCAAGAGGCTTGGCCCCTGTGAATGCAGACTCCTGGATCAGATAAGCCAGGCATAGGCAAACTCAGCCGTCCAGATGTTTTGGGACTACAACTCCCATCATCCCTATCTAACAGGACCAGTGGTCAGGGATGATGGGAATTGTAGTCCCAAAACTTCTGGAGGGCCGAGTTTGCTTATGCCTGAGATAAGCTCTTGGCCTCATCCTGCCAGGCTTTTCAAAATTCTGTTTTGGCTCTGATTTTTGCTGAGAAACTGGGCAGCATTTTAAGCCAGCAGCAATATTGTCATAATGTGTTGTTGTTTTTAAAATAAAAATAAAAATTCAAAGACATTATTGGGTTACGGGAACAAATAACCTTGCCTTGCTGGTATCCATCACTGTTATCAAAGTCTATACAGTGGTGCCCGCAAGACGAATGCCTTGCAAGACGAAAAACTCGCTAGAAGAAAGGGTTTTCCGGTTTTTGAGTCGTTCCGCAAGATGAATTTCCCTATGGGCTTGCTTCGCAAGACGAAACGTCTTGCGAGTTCTTGCGAGTTTGTTTCCTTTTTCTTAAAGCCACTAAGCCGTTAATAGCCGCTAAGCCGTTAATAGGCGCTAAGCCGCTAATAGCCGTGCTTCGCAAGACGAAAAAACCGCAAGACGAAGAGACTCGCGGAACGGATTAATTTCGTCTTGCGAGGCACCACTGTACATAAGCAAATGCCTGGAGGAGGTTTGGGTGAATGATGCTTTTACCTGCCATGGGGAACTCCTTCTTTACAACATCCTGGGCTTCCCCTGCCTATTGCTTATTAAGATGCCTCTGAGCTGTAAGCTGCAGCCTGATCCAAACACGCCTTGGCTATTGCTAACCTTACATGTATGGTCAGATGTAAATTGTTTTGCTTTCAATAGGGATTCCTTTCAGATAAGTGTGCCTAGCAAGGGAGCTGATCTGTGGCTCTCCAGGTGTTATTGGACTCCAATTTCCATCATCGCCGACCCTTGGCTATGCTAGCTGGGGCTGATGGGAGTTGGAGTCCGACAATGTCTGGAGGACTACTGGTTCTTCATCTCCGGTTTATAGTGTTGCAGCCAGAATGGTGGTCCCCCCAGTGAGCAGTGGCAAACAGGTCCAAGGATCACCACAAACTGCTGGGATTTATTTAAAAATCATGCCCTGCTTTTCATGTGCCTGTCAAAGCAGCTTACAAAAAATTAAACAAAACATTCAATATGCAAAATTTAAAATATCAGTGAATTAGAATAGAATTCATGGTGCAAAGCCCTCCTGAAATAAAACTGTTTTGACTTGACACCTGAAACTTTGCAGGGAAGGTGCCTGGCTTCTACTGGGAGGGAGTTCCATAGAATTGGGCCTACTACATTGAAGGAAGGGACGCAGGTGGCGCTGTGGTTTAAACCACTGTGCAGCTTGGACTTGCCAATCGGAAGGTCGGCGGTTCGAATCCCCATAACGGGGTGAGCTCCCATTGCTCGGTCCCTGCTCCTGCCAACCTAGCAGTTCGAAAGCACGCAATTCAAGTAGATAAATAGGTACCGCTCCGGCGGGAAGGTAAATGGCGTTTCCGTGCGCTGCTCTGGTTCACCAGAAGCGGCTTAGTCATGCTGGCCACATGACCTGGAAAAACTGTCTGCGGACAAGCGGCTCCCTCGGCCTGTAAAGCGAGATGAGCGCGCAACCCCAGAGTCGGCCACAATTTCTCATTGACATGGGGACCACTCATCAGGCTCCCGCAGATGATCTATGAAACGTCTTATAGCCAGGGTTGCTACGTGACCAGAGAAATAAAACCTCCTAGCTAACAGCACCCTGAACATTTGAAATCAGCAGAGATTTGCTAAAGACGCGAGAGCACGGCGTGGTGTTGAGAGTTGGCAGCACTTTGTGCAGCTGTTCACAAAAATAACCACATCTGTCTTTCAGGGGAAGCTGGTGGTGGACCAGTCTGGTCTGAAGCTGGAGAGAGAAGCCAGCACCACTGAAGAGAAGCAGAGAGAGGAGCTGCTGGTAGGTATTTTAAATGAGATTTGCAAGTAGGATAGCCAGAGGCAAAAACTTCACTTGCACGACAAATTTCCTCTTCTGTACAGCAATTAACGGTGCGGAAGCCACAAGCACTTTTGCATTTGGCCACCCTTGGTGAATTCTATACAGTCACACCTTGGGTTACAGATGCTTCAGGTTGTGTTTTTTTGGGTTACAGTCCGCCAAAACCCGGAAGTACCGGAACGGGTTACTTCTGGGTTTCGGCAGTCGCACATGTGCAGAAGCACTAAATTGCACTTTGTGCATGCACAGAAGCACCGAATCGCAACCCGCGCATGCGCAGACGTGCCGCTGCGGATTGTGAACATACATCCCGCATGGATCATGTTCGCATCCCAAGCGTCCACTGAACACATACACCACTGTTCTTTCAAGGAACTCAGGGAAGTGTGCAATTCCCCACCATCTCTTGCCGCCCTCACAACAACCCTGTGAGGTAGGTTAGGCTGAGAGATGGAGACTGGCTCAAGGTCTCCCAATGAACTCCGTGGCTCTGAGAGGGCGTTTGGACCTGTCTTTGTCCTGATGCTCTAACTCAGAGACAGGGAGCCTGGGGCTCTGGGTGTTCATCGTCAGGAGCTGGAGCTGGGAGTGGGTCAGCAATAAATGAACAGTAGTGAGGACACGGGTGGCGCTGTGGGTTAAACCACAGAGCCTAGGACTTGCCGATCAGAAGGTCAGCAGTTTGAATCCCCGCGACGGGGTGAGCTCCCGTTGCTCGGTCCCTGCTCCTGCCAACCTAGCAGTTCGAAAGCACATCAAAGTGCAAGTAGATAAATAGGTACCGCTCCAGCGGGAAGGTAAACGGCATTTCCATGCGCTGCTCTGGTTCACCAGAAGCAGCTTGGTCATGCTGGCCACATGACCTGGAAGCTGTACGCCGGCTCACTCGGCCAATAAAGCAAGATGAGCACCGCAACCCCAGAGTCGGCCACGACTGGACGACCTAATGGTCAGGGGTCCCTTTACCTTTAGTGTCAGTGGAGTCAACCCTTTATTCAAAGAAACCAAAACAGCACAGGCCTAGCAGCAACTCTTCCCAGTAGACCTTTCCTGAATGAGTTGCAAGGTTCTGATTCTGAACTGCTGTCTGCCACAGCCTCTTCCTGCTCACTGAATCCTGTTGTCCCTTCGGCTGCTGACACCACCACCTCCCGGTTTGCTCCCTCTTCGCTGCCATTGTCACCACTCCCCTGGCTCTTAGTCTTCTCGCCCTGGGGGTTCCCCGGCGGGTGCCTCCCACCACTCTTCTGTATCCAGCCAGTCCATCACAGCTCCCCACACCATCTCTGACCATTAGCCATGCTGGCTGCATCCAATAGATCTTTCCTGTACCACCTGAACAGCTCCCGGTTCCCCATCTCTCTGCTGGCTGTTGCAGGTAGAAATTTAGCCTGGGGAGTTTCCCCGCAGGTTAACTGTGTGTTAGGAGGAGCCTTGCCTGCTGAATTCTTGCTTGCCAGGCAGCTGTTGAAAGGCCTGAGAGGAACTCTCCTTTGCCACACGCTCAATTTGTTTTGCTCGATCCTGTCCCTGCAGAAGCAGGCGGAAGTGGAAGGACAGCAGCTTACCCAGCAATGGAAGGAGCTGCGTGGGTTTTTGGAGGAGCAGGAGAGGCATTTGAGGAACCATTGGGAAGAACTCAAGAGAGACATCGCCCAGGGAGCCCCCAGAACGCTCAGTGAGGATCCTCTGCAGCAGCAGGAACCGTACAGGGAGCGCGGCCAAGTGTCGCCTGTAAGTTCTGCAACAGGGCTGGGGAACCCGGGGCTAAAGCGCCAACCAGGTGCTTTTTCCTGGTTGAAACATGCTGGTGATTTAAATAATAATACTGTAATTGTATTTGTGTTTTATAACATCTGAATGCGGCGTGAGTGTCTCATTCAATTCGGAAGCTGGTTCCTACTTTTCATAGAGCTGTTGTACTTTTAAAGATGGCCCAGTGATTGCCATTTTTCGCAACGGTCCATATTTGTGGCTTTGAAGTAATAATAATCATAGTAATAGTGGTAATAATAATAATAATTTATTTTTATACCCCAGACACTTTGGGCAACAGAATATTCTTCCCAACAGAATATTATTATTATTATTATTATTAAACATCAAACATTAAAAACTTTTATACCCCAGACACTTTGGGCCACAGAATATTCTTCACAACAGAATATTATTATTATTATTATTATTAATAATAATAATAATAAAGTGATAAAACATCAAACATTAAAAACTTCCCTAAACAGGGCTGCCTTCAGATGTCTTCTAAAAGTCAGATAGTTCTTTATTTCCTTGACCATCTGATGGCAGGGCGTTCCACAGGGTGGGTGCCACTACCGAGAAGGCCCTCTGCCTGGTTCCCTGTAACTTTTCTTCTCGCAGTGAGGGAACCGCCAGAAGGCCCTCGGCATTGGACCTCAGCTTCCGGGCAGAACGATGGGGTTGGAGATGCTCCTTCAGGTATACTGGGCCGAGGCCATTTAGGGCTTTAAAGGTCAGCACCAACACTTTGAATTGGGCTCGGAAACGTACTGGGAGCCAATGTAGTTCTTTCAGGACTGGTGTTATATGGCTTCGGCAGCCACTCCCAGTCACCAGTTTAGCTGCCGCATTCTGGTAGGTATGCTTCCCTGACTCAAGTGCTCATAAACCTCTTTTTATCTTTCCTTTTAGGGCGTTGGAAGAACAAGGAGCAGGTAAATATTGGCCCCTTCCCTCTGCATCTCTGCTGGGTTTGTAACAAGCAGAGAAATGGATGTTGGGTTTTGGGATCATCTCTCGTCTTCCTCACCCTTCAGCATGGAAGATGGCACATTGAAGACAGACCTTGCTGTAGAAGAGCTAAAACAGAGACTCAGCAACTTCTCCAGGAAACGGGCTATCCTGCAGGAGGCGCTGCTGCGATTCAAAGGTAAACAGGAGTCTTGCTGCGGCACTGCCTCATGGGACTTGTGTTATTTGTGTGGTACCTGCAGCCATGTGGGTGGGGTTGATTTTTGTGGCTTTTTGAGCCACATGGTGCTCTTTAGATGTTGTTGGACTACAACTCTCCTCATCTCTGATATTCCAAATGTTTTTTAAAAAACGAAAAACCCAGTTTGCTGGGCAGCCTGAGGGTTATTTTCTGAGAACCTCTGCTGGGAGCATCTGCGTTATGAGCTGATATGGTTTGCCCACCATGCTGAGCCACAAATTTAACCACAACTTGTCCCACAGACTATCAGACAAACCATCGCTTGTTTCTCCAATGTTAGGTTTGTCTCCAGCTGCTTTCGCCTCGTTCCTTTGCGCTTTGGTGAGCGTCAGCAGCTGGTGTGGTGAATCAAACCATGGTTAAGGGATGGTGCTGGGTTTACACATAACGCCAAGCTTTACAAACTTACAAACTTTGTCTTTACTAACAGCAAACCTTTGTTTCAGACTGGTTTGTTGACAGTAAGCAAACCATAGTTAGGGCTGGGTTCATACATATCGCTAAGCCATGGTTCATGTAACCATGGTTTAATAAAATATGGTGAACCAGGCAGACCGATTTCTGAACAAACACACATGAGATTGTGCTGCTGAATTCAGATCCAAGCCCTTGGTTCCATTCTTAGAATAGAATAGAATAGAATAGAATTATAGAGTTGGAATAGACCACAAGGGCCATCGAGTCCAACCCGCTGCCAAGCAGGAAACACCATCAGAGCACTCCTGACATATGGTTGTCAAGCCTCTGCTTAAAGACCTCCAAAGAAGGAGACTCCACCACACTCCTTGGCAGCAAATTCCACTGTCGAACAGCTCTTACTGTCAGGAAGTTCTTCCTAATGTTTAGGTGGAATCTTCTTTCTTGTAGTTTGGATCCATTGCTCCGTGTCCGCTTCTCTGGAGCAGCAGAAAACAACCTTTCTCCCTCCTCTATGACATCCTTTTATATATTTGAACATGGCTATCATATCACCCCTTAACCTCCTCTTCTCCAGGCTAAACATGCCCAGCTCCCTTAGCCGTTCCTCATAAGGCATCGTTTCCAGGCCTTTGACCATTTTGGTTGCCCTCCTCTGGACACGTTCCAGTTTGTCAGTGTCCTTCTTGAACTGTGGTGCCCAGAACTGGACACAGTACTCCAGGTGAGGTCTGACCAGAGCAGAATACAGTGGCACTATTACTTCCCTTGATCTAGATGCTATACTCCTATTGATGCAGCAGTGGCTTTTTTAGCTGCCACGTCACACTGTTGGCTCATGTCAAGTTTGTGGTCAACCAAGACTCCTAGATCCTTTTCACATGTACTGCTCTCAAGCCAGGTGTCCCCCATCTTGTATTTGTGCCTCTCATTTTTTTTGCCCAAGTGCAATACTTTACATTTCTCCCTGTTAAAGTTCATCTTGTTTGTTTTGGCCCAGTTCTCTAATCTGTCAAGGTCGTTTTGAAGTGTGATCCTGTCCTCTGGGGTGTTAGCCACCCCTCCCAGATTGGTGTCATCTGCAAATTTGATCAGGATGCCCTTGAGTCCGTCATCCAAGTCGTTGATAAAGATGTTGAATAAGACCGGGCCCAAGACAGAACCCTGTGGCACCCCACTAGTCACTCTTCTCCAGGATGAAGAGGAACCATTGATGAGCACCCTTTGGGTTCGGTCAGTCAGCCAGTTACAAATCCACTGAGTGGTAGCATAGTCAAGACCGCATTTTACCAGCTTCTTTACAAGAATATCATGGGGCACCTTGTCAAATGCCTTGACTCCTCTTTCAGAAAGATCCAATCTCAGTTGCCTAGATCAGCTGGCCATAAGGATTGTTTTGTCTCGTAAATTATAGCAATCATTTATAACCCCCTCTATTGTGAGAGCTTAATTCTCCTCCCTCCTTGACTATGCATGTCTCCCCCCCTCCCCCCCAGAAGTAAGTCCTTACTGAGCTCAATGGGGCTTTCTCCCAAGGAAGCGAGTTTCGATTACAACCTTTTTTTTTTCTTCCTCCAGAGAATCTCTGCATGGAAGTAGATGGAGACATAGGTATGTGACAATGGCTGTATCTGGGGCATTAGATGACATGAAAGGACACTGCTGGATGAAGAGGTTGATCTTGCTGTACAGTGGTACCTCGGGTTACATACGCTTCAGGTTACATATGCTTCAGGTTACAGACTCCACTAACCCAGAAATATTACCTCAGGTTAAGAACTTTGCTTCAGGATGAGAACAGAAATCGTGCTCCGGCGGCATGGCGGCGGCAGCAGGAGGCCCCATTAGCTAAAGTGGTGCTTCAGGTTAAGAACAGTTTCAGGTTAAAAACAGACCTCCAGAACGAATTAAATACTTAACCCGAGGTACCACTGTACATAATATATTTTCCCATTGGATCTGTGTTGCTCCTTTACGCCTTTGAAATGGTAACTGCTGGATCCCTGACTTTTGCTCGTCTTAAATTCCGCATGCTCTGAAGGGACAAAATACAGTGGTACCTTGGGTTACATACGCTTCAGGTTACAGACTCCGCTAACCCAGAAATATTACCTCAGGTTAAGAACTTTGCTTCAGGATAAGAACAGAAATCGTGCTCCGGCGGCGCGACGGCAGCAGGAGACCCCATTAGCTAAAGTGGTGCTTCAGGTTAAGAACAGTTTCAGGTTAAGAACGGACCTCTGGAACGAATTAAGTACTTAACCTGAGGTACCACTGTATTCTGCTTTCTCTCCTCTTTTTTACCCCATCCCCACTTTGAAAGCAGGCGGGGGAGGGGCAGGGAGGTTGAGCTGGCATTTGACCTTGAAATGTAAAAAATGGTGTCCCAGATATGTTTACCAAATTTCATTCCTACCCACAGATGTTCAGGGGAGCTAATGAATTGCAAGCAAACAGAATTCCCAGTGGAATATTCCAAGCAAAGGCTTGTCTTCACTTGACTAGCCATGTTGCTTCCTCTTCCTAGGCCTCTGTGCTGAATAAAACGCCCGTCCCATGTCTCTAGAGTTAGAGCCCAAGAATGATTAAGATTTATTTCAATTCCTATGGACCAGATTCTCACCCTTTGCCCTTCTTGCTCAAGCAGGCTACAGAACAACACCCTCACTTCAGTCCGTGCCGATTCATCCTCCCCAGGAAAACAGAAGCAAAACATCTGCAGCGGACGTGATCCAGGTATCCGGTTTTCAGAGAGCAGCAAGCGTTAGGAACCTGGGAAGTCGGATCCCTTGGTCCATCTAGATTAGTCTTGTCAACACTGGCTGGCAGCAACTCCCCATCCCTGCATGAAGATGAACCTAGGATTGAACTAGGACCTTTAGCATACAAACCAGATGCTCTTCCACTGAGCTAAGACACTTCCCTATTTAATGTAACCGTTCTCTCTGTTTCCAAAGTTCAGAGGCGAGTGTGGATCCTTATACAGTGGTGCCTTGGTTCTCAAACGCCTTGGTACTCAACCAACTTGGAACCCAAACACAGCAAACCCGGAAGAAAGTGTTCCGGTTTGCGAACTTTTTTCAGAAGCCGAACGTGCTCCGTTTTGAGTGTTATGCTTCCGTTTTGAGTGCCACACTTCCGTTTTGAGTGTTACGCTGAGGTTTGTCTGTTTTTGCTATTTATTATGCATTTTTGTTCTTGTGGCTCTTATTTTTTTGTGACTGTGTGGAACCCAGTTCAGCTACTGATTGATTGATTGTGTGACTGCAGTACATTGTTTATTGCTTTCATTTTATGGATCAGTGGCCTTCTTAGATAGCAAAATTCATGTTAAATTGCTGTTTTTAAAAGTCTGGAACGGATTAATCCATTTTGCATTACTTTCTATGGGAAAGCGTGCCTTGGTTTTGGAACGCTTTGGTTTTGGAACGGACTTCTGGAACGGATTAAGTTTGAGAACCAAGGTACCACTGTATAGGAAAAAAACAGCATCATCCACACAAGTGGGGATGTATCTGCAGGTTAAGGGGAACCCCAAGGTTGGCAGAAGTACAACAAAAGATCTGTAAAAGGAGAGAGCTTCACAAAACCGTTGAGAAGGAAGTGTTCTTGGTGAACACAGAATGCATCATCATCATCACCATTATTATTATTATTATTATTATTATTATTATTATTATTATTTTATTATTATTATGCCACCCATCTGGCTGATTTGCCCCAGCCATTCCGGGCAGCTCCCAACAAATCAATACACAGTAAGACATCAAACATTTAAAAAATCCCTATAAAGGGCTGCCTTCAGGTGTCTTCTAAAAGTCGGATAGTTGTTTATTTCCTTGACATCAGATCGGAGGGTGTTCCACAGGGCGGGCGCCACTACCGAGAAGGCCCTGGCTGCTGGAGGGGAAATTGAAAACTGAAATGGAGTATCACTGGAACTTATGGACATCCAATGATTGTTGGAGGGTTCAGGATAAATTAAAGAAAGTACTTCTTCATGTATTGCGTACTGTAACTGTGGAACTCACTGCTCCAGGAGGCAGTGATGGCCCCCACTTAGATGGCTTTGCTCTGCCTCTTTGGTAGGAGGCAGCGATGCTGGAAACCACAGGAAGGAAGAGGGCTCTTGTGTTCGAATCCTGCTTGCTGGTTTGCCACAGGCATGTGGGCAGCCGCTGTAGGAATAGGATTCTGGACTAAATAATAATACCTTTATTGTCATTGTACAACCTGTGTACAATGAAATTAAACGAGTCCCCTGCCCACTCAATCTCTTATCAAACAACACACCACCCCGCAAGTCAATTTTGCTATGTTATTTTTTTCGTTCAACAGCCTAACAGCCCACGGATAGAAGCTATTTTTTAGCCTGTTGGTACAGCTGATCACTGTATTTTTCGCCCCATAGGGCGCACCGGCCCATAGGGCACACCTAGTTTTCAGGGGGGAAATCAAGGAAAAAGATATGACACCCCCCCCCCCCGCAGCTCTGGGAGCAGCGGACAGGCTGCACGCAGCCTGTGCGCTACTCCAAGACCTTCTCCCTGCTTTTGTGGGAGGTGGCGGAATTCCCCCACCTCCCGCAAAAGCCCACAGGAGTAGCATGCGACTCCTGCGGGCTTTTCGACCAGGAGGGAGAAGGGACTGAAACGGCCAGTCAGTCCCTTCTCCTTCCTCGGGGAAAAGCCCCCAAGAGCGGCGTGCTCTTTGAGGGGGCTGCGCAGCTCCTGCGGGCTTTTCAGTGGAGCTGGTGGGGCTGGCGGTGGGGGGAAGAGCTGCTTTCCCCCACCGCCAGCCTCAAAACCAGGTCGGGGAGTAGCGCGAAGGCCAGCCTCAAAGAGCAGACTCTCCTGGCTTCAGCAAAAGCAACGCGAAGCCTCCGGAGCGCAGGATTGGGAAGCTTCGCGTTGCTATCGCTGAAGCCAAGGAGCCTACATTCGCCCCATAGGAGGTGCATCAAAAAGTGCGTCCTATAGGGCGAAAAATACGGTATACTTCTATATCTCCTGCCCGAGGGTAGAAGATTAGAGAGGTGCTGGCCGGGGTCTGAGTCATCCCTGAGAATTTTTCTCGCTCTCCTAAGGCAACGATCCCTTGCAATGTAGCGGACTCAAGGGACAGCCCATGATATTATGTGCTGTATTCACCACCCTCTGTAGAGACTTTCTGTCCGTGGCTGTCAGGCCAGCATATCACACTGTGATACAATATGAAAGGACACTTTCTATTGTGGACCGGTAGAAGGAGTTCATCAGTTGTTGTATCTACGGGACCGCCTCTCCTGGTCTGCCTCACTGAGGACCTTAAGGTCCATGAATAACCATAGTTTAGAGGTCCCGGGCCCTAAGGAAGTCAGACTATCCTCCACCAGGGCCAGGGCCTTTTCAGTGATGGCTCCGACCTGGTGGAATGCTCTGTCCCATGAGACTAGGGCCCTTCAGGATTTAACCTCCTTCCATTGGGCCTGTAAGACAGAGCTATTCCGCCTGGCCTTTAATGCGAATTCAGCCTGATCTTTTATTTCCCTTCTCTTCCTTCCCTCTCCCCTTTTACGAAGACCACCCACTCTGAGACCCCGCAGCTAATTCTCTCCTGGTCTCCTTACTGGCCCAAGTAGGGCCAATTCAGCCAGCTAGCCCTGGGAATTATCTAATTGATTTTTTATTTTTATTGTTGTTCATGTTTTTATACTGTATTTTATGCTGCTTTTATAATTAAGTGTTTTAAAGTGTTTTAGATTTGTTGTTAGCTGCCCTGAGCCTGGTTTTTGAACCGGGAAGGGCGGGGTATAAATAAAAAAAATATTATTGTTGTTGTTTAATGTTCTTTCGCAAGACCCTGAGGAAGTGGAGTCTCTGTTGGGCCTTTCTGACCACCTGAGTTATGTTGATTTTCCAAGTGAGGTCCTCACTGAGGTAAACTCCCAGGAATTTAAAGGAGCTATGAGACTGATTGAGCAGAGTTCTTATGTTCTTAAAGCAGGGTCAGTGGGGGACAGTGCCAAGGGCCAGATAAAAGAGATTTGGGGGCCACAGTTGCGTGCCACCCCTGGGCCAGTCTGAAGTTTCCCATCCCTGTTCTTGGTGTTTCAGGAGCTGACAGCCTGCAAGAGAACTGCAGTACATTCAGAGGAGTTGCCGGTGGACTCGCCCCTCACAACTGCTGCCATCGCCAGGGCCATCAAGGAAGAGGAAGAGGAAGCTGGCGTCCCTGCAGGTAGGAGCTCCAGACCCCACTTGTTTCACTGAGGTGGAGTTTGGGGACTCCAACTCCCATCAGCCCCCAGCATCAGGGCCAGTGACCCGGGATGATGGGAGTTTGCGTCCAGCAACAATTAGGGGACGCATTGTTGGGTACAATGTGATGGTTATCCAAGCTCATTTTTCTCCTTCTTCATCCCCTGGCTCCTTGTGCGCTTTTCATTCCAGCAGGCGTTACGCTGCCGGGCGGAATCAAGGAAGAGAACCCGCAGCAGAACGGCCACGAGTCGGCGGAACTCCCCGCCCCAAGACTGCCGCGCTCAGAATGCAGCGCTCCCCAGAGTCGTGAGCGGGTGGGTGCAGGCCAAGCCGCCTTTGCGACGGGAAGGCGGCAAGGAACTAATCCGGCGACGGGCGCGGGTCAGCCTGCGTGGCCCAAGGGAGGCCTTGCGAAGGCAGCCGCCCAGAAGCGGAAAGAGAAGTGCTTCCCGTGCCCCGAATGCGGAAAGACCTTCCGGCAGTTTGGGGTCCTGATCACCCACCACCGGCTGCACACGGGCGAGAAGCCCTACAGCTGCACGTACTGCGCCAAGCGCTTCAGCGATTACTCCAACCTGATCGCGCACCAGAGGACCCACACCGGGGAGAAGCCCTACCGGTGCGCCGACTGCGGGAAAAGCTTCACCCGCAGCACCACCCTCACCATTCACCAGAGGGGCCACACGCGGGAGAAGCCCTATCCCTGCCCCCAGTGCGGAAAGCGCTTCAGCCGGTCCTCAAACCTCACCATCCACCAGCGGACTCATGCAGGGGCGATGGGGAAGAACTCACGGACTTGAGATAAGGGGTGGGACGGGACGAATGCTGACCATTGGCTTGATCCAGTAGAGCTTGGGGGATTTTGAAAAAATCAATAAAATGGGTCAAATGTTGAAAACAGTGCTGGTCTTCTGTGCCAGGAGATATCAGACACCCATTCATGATCCATTGCTTGTCCTTATTTATTTATTTTTTAAAATAATATTTATTAAAGTTTCCAACAAAATTACAATAATACAAGAAAAAGAAAAAAAAAGAAAAAAGAAAGTACAAAAAACAGAAAAAATAGAATAACAATTAAAAACAAATCTGTCTTTCCATATCTTGTCTTTCATTCACTTGTTTCCCTGACCTCCTCACACCTCCCTTTTTTGCATTCCAGTTCAGTTAGTTAATTCAGCAAATCCTTTCCCTCTTTGTTCTTATCTTAATCCTTTATCTTAGTATATTATTACTTCAAGTTCACATCTATTAACAATCCATTTTTACATAGACCTTAATAGCATTGCTGCTAAAACCACTTAACTTCATTCCAACATCATTCTAACATGCATTAATTTTGCAGTATTTCTGTAGATAGTCTTTAAATTTCTTCCAATCTTCTTCCACCGACTCTTTCTCCCTGGTCTCGGATTCTGCCAGTCATCTCCGCCAGTTCCATATAGTCCATCACCTTCATCTGCCATTCTTCCAGGGTGGGTAGATCTTGTGTCTTCCAATACTTTGCAATAAGTATTCTCGCTGCTGTTGTAGCATACATTGCTTGTCCTTATTAAATAAGTTGGAATGAAGATGCAGGAGGCGTTTAATCTCAGGGTGGTGGGTTCAAGCCCCACGTTGGGCAAAAGATTCCTGCATCGCAGGGGGTTGAGCTAGATGACCCTTGTGGTCCCTTCCAGCACTAAAAAATTATGATTTTATAAAGCAACTTTACCAAGAAGATTCATGATAAGGGTTTAATTTTAATTTATTTAATCATTTTTTCAACACAAACAACAACAGCAAAAGACAGATACAACAAAAACCACAATAACACAACTTGACAATTCAGATTTGAATACTGATATACCTATGACTACACCTTTTTAACAATATTTTCCCACCTCTCCTCCCCCTACTTCCCAGCACTGTCCGCCTTATCGCTTAAATATTCCTTCCAGATTTCTTCTTATTTATCCATTGATGATAAGGGTTTTATTATTATACAGAAAATAAGGTAGAATCAAGTATTTATTATTATTATTATTATTATTATTATTATTATTATTAAATGTGTATACTGCCCTATACCCACAGGTCATCGTCCTCATCATTTTATTTGTATGTCCCTTTCCATAGTTAAAACAATGCTCAAGGCAGATTACAACACGACAAAATTTACATAATTACCAACATAACAAAAAAGTCATAAGCAGTAAATAAAACACATCAAAAAGTACACAACCTAGTGGAAAACAATTTCCACGTGAATCATAAAACCTAAAACTAAGAATACAGCATTAATATCAATCACAATTTAAAATGACATAGATAAAAAATAAAAGCAATTAAAGAAAACCAAAAACTCAGCGCTCTCTGTCCAGCAGCAGCAGCAGTCCTTTATGGAGCCTGTCAGGCCCCGCTCCAAGCCAGGTGGAGAGAAGCAGGGCAGGCCCATAGCTGTCAACTTTTCCCTTTCCGTGCAAGGAATCCTATTCGGAATAAGGGAATTTCCCTTTTAAAAAGGGAAACATTGACAGCTATGGACAGGGACCTTCAGGTCTATAGGGAAGCTGTTCATTTTTACCACACTGAAACCTCAAAGTGGGGGGTGATTATATTTAGAAGTTGTTGGGTCTTCATAAATGGATTTTCAAGACAAATTTGCTACAGATTTCCCCCCTAAGCGTGCAAGTTGTCTGGAAGGGAGAGGAGACAAAAAGGCTTCTCCTAAATCTTGCCACTTGAATGGAAAGCGGGAACGGATGGGGGCTGTTTCGGCTTTCGAAACACGGCCCCAGAGTTCGGAGTCTAGAGGGGCCATTTCTCCTGTCAAAAGCAAGGGGCGATAATTAGGGGGGCTGCAAGGTCATGCAACGGGGGGCAGCCTACCTGTCAATCAGGACAGAGGTGAAGACAGGAGGGGATGTTGGGGGCAGCTAGCAAGCAGGACAATGGCTGCCTTATACTGTTTGAATCAACATGAATGACATGGGTCTAGTTTAGTGCAGAGGTTTCTTGCTCGTTCTTGCTTTTGGGCCTGGGCAGATAAGCAAGGGGTCAGCCCCCTTTGCCCCTTTCCGTTGGCGGCTGGGACTAAAGAAGGGCCGCAGGGGGCCGCAGAAGGCCCCGATGTACGTGTAGATGTGGGTTCTCTCGGTCACATTATAAAAGGAAACCTCCCCTTCGGAATAGTCCAGGAAAACTCCCACCCGCTTTGGCCTTGTGTTCACGGGAAGCAGCGTAGGGCAGGAAATCAAGGCCTTGTACTGGTCTCCCTTCCGAAGCCACAGCCTCCAGTACCCACTTAAGGGGGAGAACATGATTTGCTGCCCCTTCCTGCTCACCGATTCCCTACAAACCCCCAGGTCCCATTCTGGGCTGTCTCCCACCTCCACCTCCCAGTAGTGTCTCCCGGAGGTGAACGCCTCAGAGCCCAGAACGAGGACATAGGTGTCAAATCTCTCTGTGTTGTCATCCTGAGGCCGCCACTGCCAGGATCCTCTGTATTCCACACTTTTCCTGGAGAGCAGGAGACTTGGGTGCGCTGTGGTTGGATCCAGAGACATGTCCACTAGAGGATGGTCAGAGAGAGAGAGAGATAGGAACGGGTAGTGGACAGGGGACAGGCACAAAACCCATAACAAGAACTGCTGGAAACAATCCTAGGGTGTCCTCTAGTCCAGGCCCAAACCTGGTGCCCCCACCTGCTCTTTAAAGGTAAAGGGACCCCTGACCATTAGGTCCAGCCGTGGCCGACTCTGGGGTTGCGGTGCTCATCTCGCTTTATTGGCCGAGGGAGCCGGCGTACAGCTTCTGGGTCATGTGGCCAGCATGACTAAGACGCTTCTGATGAACCAGAGCAGCGCACGGAAACGCCGTTTACCTTCCCGCCGCAGCGGTACCTATTTATCTCCTGCACTTTGATGTGCTTTTGAACTGCTACATTGGTAGGAGCTGGTACCGAGCAATGGGAGCTCACCCCGTCATGGGGATTCGAACCGCCGACCTGATCGGCAAGCCCTAGGCTCTGTGGTTTAACTCACAGCGCCACCCACATCAGCAGCGTCTGCTGTTTAGGCTTCCTCTATATATTTATTTTGGGATGTGGGTGGCGCTGTGGGTTAAACCACAGAGCCTAGGGCTTGCCGATCAGAAGGTCGGCGGTTCGACTCTCTGCGACGGGGTGAGCTCCCGTTGCTCAGTCCCAGCTCCTGCCCACCTAGCAGTTCGAAAGCACACCAGTGCAAGTAGATAAATGGGTACTGCTCCAGCGGGAAGGTAAATGGCATTTCCGTGTGCTGCTCTGGTTTCGCCAGAAGCGGCTTAGTCATGCTGGCCACATGACCTGGAAAAACTGTCTGCGGACAAACATTGGCTCCCTCGGCCAGTAAAGTGAGATGAGCGCCACAACCCCAGAGTCGTTTGCAACTGGACTTAACGGTCAGGGGTCCTTTACCTTTTATATATTTATTTATTTTATCATTACACGCACACACACACATATCCCAACATTTTCTCCAGGGAGCTCAAGGTGCTGTATGTGGTTTTTGCCCTCGTTATTTTATCCTTGCATCAACCCTGTGTGTAGGTTTTAGGCAGAGAGCTGGTGACTGGGCCAAGGCCACCCATTGAGCTTCAAGGCCAAGCAAGGATTGGAACCCTGGTCTCCCAGGACCTAGTCTGACACTCTGGACACTACACTGGCTAACGTACTGCGCCATACCATTTATCCCTAGTCATTGGTTTTGCTGGGTATGGCTGATGGGAGTTGTAGTTCAAAGCATCTGGATGGCACCAGGTTGGAGGGAAATCTGATTTAGCCCATCTAGTTCAGTTTTGTCTACCTGTGCCCCCCCTCCCCCAATGCCATTGGGTCTGAACGGCTCCAGCCAACAAGGCCAATGATCAGGGATGATGGAAGTTGTTGTCCATCTGGAGGCCCACCAATTCCCCCATCCTTTCACTAAAGCAAATGGGAATGTATCTTGAGTGAAAATCCAAGCACTGGTGTGCACGTACCTTTGAATTTTGTTAAGATCTGAATGATGTCAAGGCAAGGAATGTTGTAAACGTTCTTCAGTTCAGTAGGAACAACTTGCGGTTCGAACAGGGTGACGTTTTCCGCCCTACACAAAAGGATAATCATTTCATTTGTATATGCATTTCCTGTCTATGTATTTATGTACTGGCTCACAGGGAAAACTTCAGAAATTCATATAGACATGTATGTGAGCTCAGCTACTCAGCAGCCCCTCTGCCTGAGTGATAATTCCTGGCATCCTGATACCTGAGTGCCAGACAGGTAGCCATTGGAGAAATAACAAACCCAGATGAAGACAAAAGGGTGTGATTAACTTGGCTAGGAAACAGGGAAATGTAAATATCTCTTTTGTTACACTTGATGGGTGTTTGGTGGAGGGCAAGGAGAACCATGGGGCAGGGTCCAGGATGCTCAGATTACGGCCACCAGACCTCCCCTTCCATGATGTAACCGTGATGTAGTTTGGGGGTGGGGATGTAACATGGGGATTAGCAGCTAATAAAAGTTTGGGTGCTCTTTTGTTGGGGCTTCCATCTTGTTCCACCTTGTGGCAGGTGGGAGTCCTGTTGTGACAGTCTTCAATAAAGACCAAGCCTACTGGCTGCTCTTTTGCCCTGGTATTCCTGGCTGGTGTCCTTGTTTTTTGTCCAAGGGAGCCCTCAGATTTCTCCGCTAACAGTTGTTAACTGTGAAATGCAGAGAGAGGGAACCGTTCTTTTTATGCAATCTGTGCACAATGATCTGCCCCATGAATCATGTTCCTTCTGAAGAATACCAAGGGGGGGGGGGGAGAGGGATTGTATGACGGCGGGAGAAGAAGAATTGCAGGGCTGAGGAACCTGGGACCCTCCGGATCTTGCTGAACTGCAGTTCCCATCACCCCTGATCATTGAGCATGATGGCTGTGACTGATAGGAGTCATCTGAAGGGTCACAGGTTCTCCGCACCTGGTGTATTTGGGGCCCTTGGTGACGAAGCTGAGAAACTCATGAGGGCAAGGAGCTGACAGGGTGACCCTAATCCCCGCAAAGGTCCCTTCTGATTTCTGCATCCGATTGCGCAATGTCAGCCCTGCCCCAAACAATTACTGGGGAGTGGGATGGGAGCTGAGAATTGGGAAGCCATCAGACTGCAAAGCAGAGGGAGAACAGAAGCATTGCCTCTGCTCAATGACCAGCTTGCCTTTGGCTCCCTTAAATGTCACCTTGTAGGCTGTGATGCCATCAAGCTGCCAGAACTGTTTCCTATCCCTTCTGCTTATGGTAAGAAATGTAACTTTAAGAAATGGTGTCTAAGCATAGCTGTCAACCTTCCCTTTTTTGCGGGAAATTCCCTTATTCCAGCGCTGTTTCCCGCTGCTATCCCAGATTGTTAAGATATCCTGTAGACTGTCCCCGGGACAGGTGAGGCTGCTGATCCCTTATTTTCGAGGCTGTTGATCCCTTATTTTCAAATCTGAAAGTTGACAGCTATGTGTCTAAGCTTTTGCAGTTTCCAGCCCCCTCTTCCCTCCTCATCCCTTTTTCCTTGTGTGTCGTGTCTTTTAAATTGTAAGCTTGAGGGCAGAGGCTGTCCGAATGTGGATGACTGTAAGCCACTCTCGAAGCCTTTTCGGCTAAAGAGTGGAGTAAAAATAAATGCTTTAAATAAATCAGTTAGAGGAAAGGGCTCAGATTCTACACCTAGAAGCCAGACTTTGTGGCTTGATTACTGTGTGACATTTCTGCTGGATATTTTAATTGGAAAGCAAACTGGCAAGCTTACCTTGCTAACACATTCTCCACATCCTAGGCAACCGGAAAATGAAGAGAGAAATAAGTGGCTATTATTTTCTTTTTGTAAAAAAAAAAATGGCTGAATGCTTTTAAAAGTATACCTCATCTATTTTCTTAAATCAGCCTCATGCAGTGTTGCTGCCTTGCTAGTTTTGAATAGCCTATGCACTTTATTTTCACAGTCACCTCTCTGGGCCTGGCTAAAGAGGAATTCAGCAAGCTCAACGGAACCAGTTTGTTATTTGTCCCATTGCCATCAATGTCATCTGTTTACTTGCACGCCACTTTCCCACAAAATTGTGCTATTCAACTTTGCGTAAACCAATACAAACAAGCCAATCTAATTTAACAGCTTAAAACTAAGCAAGAGAAATGATCATGCCTAACATGGAAATAAGTATATACTATACAAAACATCTCCACTCTCCAGATGATGCAAAGGATATCTCCAATAGTTTGAATCCAGGACTCAGGGAACTCCACACTTTGGTTTGCCCAGGGTCTGAGTGATTTTGTGTTTATCCCACTCTTTCTAGGCACGGATCCAAGTGTTTTGCAGTTGCCCTGCTGCTTTAACCAGAAGGGGGTCTTTCTATTTAGCTCTTTAGTGCTCAATAGGAACAAATGGCAATCTGTTGAAAACCCGATTGCTGTTTGTTCTGATTCAGCACTAAAGATCGGATTTCCCAGGAGAAAGCAGCGCTGCAAAGGGAAGTGTGGGTAACCCCCAGGTTTTCAAACATCCTCTACTGCAAAGTTTTCAATTCTTGGTGTTTAGTTGTGTTTTTATATTCTGCTGGAAGCTGCCCAGAGTGGCTGGGGCAACTCAGCCAGATGGGTGGGTTATACATAATATATTATTATTATTACTACTACTACTACTACTACTACTACGCAAGTGCTCTACCACTGAGTTGTGTCCCCCATAAGAGGCAGCAATTAAATTTAAAATAACCTTTGTAAAAATAAAAACCAGAAGCTTTTCTTTTGGAAATTATAGGGACAGAACCTAAAATGTATCGAAAGTTATTCATGTATGCTACTACAGTGGCAAGAATGTTACTTGCCCCAAAATGAAAAGAAGCAGAAGTCCCAGTAAAGGAAGAATGGATACAAAATCTTATGGAATATATAGAAATGGCAAAACTTACCAGAAGAATAAGAAATCAATATAACAATTTTTTTATATTAAAGAATGGAAATTGTTTGTTGAATATTTACAGATAAATTATAAACAGATAAAAACATTGGCAGGATTATTGCAGCAGCCTGCAGTTTTATAAGAGTATATATTTAAAGAAGATTAATAAAGGAGTGAATTAAGTTAATTTGGATATGCAGAAGATATTGAAAACAAATTTAAGGAACTGCAGAAAGAGGGGGAAGGAAGTCAAGTTTTTTGAAATGTCAAAATGAGTGTAAAATTAGTGAAATGTATAAACTTGAAAAAGGTGTGTGTGTGTGTTACATACTGTACATTTCAAACTGAAAAAGAGGCAACAATTAAAAGTTAGTTGAACTCACACAAGCAGGAAACCCAACATTTACTCACAAACCCTATTGGTTTCAGTGGGGCTGCCTCCCAGATACCCTCCATAGCTCAACTGGTAGATCATGAGACACTCAATCTCAGGGTCCTGGGTTTGAGCCCCACGTTGGGCAATACAGGGGGTTGGGCTAGATGACCCTCATGGTCCCTGCCAACTCTATGCCTCGACTCACCTTCAAAAGTTCAGCAGGCGCCTTCTGGCTCTTTGACTTGATCTCCTCAACCAGCTGCTTCAGCGAAGAGTTTTGCTTTGAGAGTCGGGTTAAATTCCTATCCAGCCTCTTCAGGGTCTGCCTCTCCTCTGCCTTCAGCCTCTGCAAGAGTTCCTCCTCTTCCTCAACCAGGAAGTTGTACAGCTTTGCAAACTCGCTCTCCACCCGCTCCTTCTGACCGTGCACCTTGTCCTTCATCAGCAAAGGAAAGATGAAGACAGAGAGATTCAGCAGCGCTTCCAGCTCTTGGCTCCGGGGTTAAGAACGTCAGAATAGTTAAGAAGAAGAAGTTCCAGCAAAAGAAGAATGGATACAAAAACTTACGGAATATGCAGAAATGGCAAAACTTATCGGAAAAATGAAAAAAGCAAGGACCCCCATACCTACGGGACCGCCTCTCCTGGTATGCCCCACGGAGGACCTTAAGGTCCATAAATAGTAACACCCTAGTGGTCCCGGGCCCTAAAGAAGTTAGATTGGCTTCAACCAGAGCCAAGGCCTTCTCAACACTGGCTCCGGCCTGGTGGAACGCTCTGCCTCATGAGACCAGGGCCCTGCAGGATCTGATTTCTTTCTGCAGAGCCTGTAAGACAGAGTTGTTCCGCCTGGCCTTTGGCTTGGAATCAACCTGATCCCCTTCCCCTCGTTCTTTTTTCCTTTCTCCTCCTGGGATGAACTCCTACTTGGGGACTTCCCTGGCTTCTTTCTGGCCCACGTAGGACCAGTCTGGATAGTTAGCCTTGGTGAAGACTTGACGTTTTCATCCCCCCAAAAGTTTTTGAGTTTCTGCTGAAATGAGGCTGCATTTTAACGTTGTTTTAATGTTGAATTTTAATCTTGTTTTTTCAGTTGTATTTCAATCAATTGTTTTATATCTGGTGTTAGCTGCCTGAGCCCGGTCTTGGCTGGGGAGGGTGGGGTATAAATAAAATTTATTAATTTTTTATTATTATTATAACAGACTTTTTATAAAAGAATGTAAATAGTTTCTGGAATATTTACAAACAAACTATAAACAGATAACAACATTGGCAGGATCATTGTAGTAACCTGCAGTTTTATAAGAGTATATATTTAAAGTAGATGGATAAATGAGCAAATTAAGTTAATTTGGATATGCAGAAGATATTAAGAATAAATTTAAGGAACCGCAGAAAGAGGCGGAAGGAAGTCAAGTTTTGAAATGTTAGAATGATTGTAAAATTATTGAAATGTATAAAACTGAAAATCGTGAATATTATATACATAAGAAGAGACTGCTGGATCAGGCCATCAGCCCACCTAGGCCAGCATCCTGCTCTCACAGTGGGGAACCAGATGCCTGAGGGAAACCTGTATGCAGGATCTGAGCACAAGAGCCTCCTAAGCTTTCCAGCAACTGGTACCCTGGAGGTAGAGCATAGCCATTGTGGATTATGGATTATGATGGCCAGTTGCAAAGGAGAACTGCCTGGGCTGTGTGGGTTCTGCATCCACTAGTCAGCCCTATCAGCCCCTCAATGGACAGGGATGCGGGTGACGCTGTGGTCTAAACCACTGAGCCTTTTGGGCTTGCCAATTGGAAGGTTGGTGGTTCGAATCCCCGTGACGGGGTGAGCTCCCGTTGCTTTGTCCCACCTCCTGCCAACGTAGCAGTTTGAAAGCACGCCAGTGCAAGTAGATAAATAGGTACCACTGTGGCAGGAGGATAGGCAGCATTTCCATGTGCTGCTCTGGTTTCCATCACGGTGTTCCGTTGTGCCAGAAGCGGTTTAGTCCTGCTGGCCACATGACCCAGAAAGCTGTCTGTGGACAAACGTCAGCTCCCTCGGCCTGAAAAGCACCCAACCCCATAGTCGCCTTTGACTGGACTTAACCGTCCAGGGGGACCTTTACCTTTTTTTAGCTATGGACAGGGCTGCCAACACTGCTTTCCCTGAAGCAATTGTCTCATTCTCTCTAATGCAGTGCCAAATTAAACCCAGTGGAGGCCCCTAGGCAGTCGAAATCTCGGGGGGCCCGTCGCAAATTATCTGCTAACTTTTTTATTTTATCTTACCCATTATATTACGCAATATTATTTTGATCCACTGTTGTGGGGCCCCTAGACCGGTGTCTGCTTTGTCTATTTGGTAATCTGGCATTGCTCTAACAGCAGGGCCATCTCTATCTGCCGCCTCCAAAGGGGCTGTTTTCAGAAAAGCCCTCGGGGAACCAGTGTGTGCCTGTACCCCGTGGTGGCTGATGCTCACTGAGGCTGGCAGGGAGCCCAAAAGTCTGTCCCACCAGAACCAAGGACAGAGCCGACTCATTTTTGTGTTGTTCCCACCATCCTCTTCCTGCTCCCCATGGAGTTCTGCAAAGATTAATACGGAGACTAAGGAGGAGGAGGGTTTCAGACAGCGCCACCTGCGCCCTACGGCAGGAGGAAATATTTGGAGGCTTGTAAACTTGTAAACTTAAAAAGCAGAGACATCACCTTGCTAACAAAGGTCCCTATAGTAAAAGCTATGGTTTTCTCAGGAATGATGTATGGAAGTGAGAGCTGGACCATAAAGAAGGCTGATCGCCGAAGAATTGATGCTTTTGAATTCTGGTGCTGGAGGAGACTCTTGAGAGTCCCATGGACTGCAAGAAGATCAAACACATCCATTCTGAAGGAAATCAGCCCTGAGTGCTCACTGGAAAGACAGATCCTGAAGCTGAGGCTCCAATACTTTGGCCACCTCATGAGAAGAGAAGACTCCCTGGAAAAGACCCTGATGTTGGGAAAGATGGAGGGCACAAGGAGAAGGGGACGACAGAGGACGAGATGGTTGGACAGTGTTCTCGAAGCTACCAGCATGAGTCTGACCAAACTGCGGGAGGCAGTGGAAGACAGGAGTGCCTGTCCAGGGGGTCACGAAGAGTCGGACACGACTAAACGACTAAACAACAACGCAAACTTGGCACCTGCCTTCCACGCAGCTGTTTTCTTCCCTTCCTTGTATTTCTGCTCCAAAGACTCTTCCAGTTGTCAAGTGAGCAAAGATACGGCGTGCTGCAACTTCCCCTGGCAGGAAAATGGGAAGAGAATTACCAGCAAATCAGGTTTGTTTATTCCGCCTTGGTTTTCCCCAAGCCAATTCTATTCAGTCTTTTCAGCCAAGTTCCCCACTTCCAGAGAACCCTGGCAGCTTAATTCGTAGCTCAGCAAAGGCTGCGTGCGCACCATACATTTAAAGCTCACCCCCCTACACAAAAACCATGGGAACTGTATTTTGCCCCACAGAGCTACAGTTCCCAGCACCCTGAACACACCAGGGTTCTTTGGGGGAACCCATGCGCCTTAAATGTTTGGTGTACGCAGCCTCAGTTGGTACCAACTACTCAGCCCATTGGTTTGACATTGGCAAAGTGACTTGCAGATTTCCACCCATCAAGCTGAGCAACTGAACTGCTCCAGAGCTACTTTGTGTGACCTAGGCGACAAACTCAAATGTACGCACCTGAGAGTCAGTCCCATTGAACTCAATGGGGCTGGCTCTGTGTGTGTGTGTGTGTGTGTGTATACACAGTGGTATCTCAGGTTAAGTACTTAATTCGTTCCGGAGGTCCGTTCTTAACCTGAAACTGTTCTTAACCTGAAGCACCACTTTAGCCTATGGGGCCTCCCGCTGCTACCGCGCCGCCGGAGCACGATTTTTGTTCTCATCCTGCAGCAAAATTCTTAACCTGAGGTAATATTTCTGGGTTAGCAGAGTCTGTAACCTGAAGCATATGTAACCTGAAGCGTATGTAACCTGAGGTACCACTGTGTGTGTGTGTGCGCGTGTGTGTGTATATATTTTTATATATGATAACACTGTTATTTTTAACACCACAACATACCACGCTTTCCCCCCAAATGCACCTTATAACACTGACGAATACATTAAGGGTGGCCTGAGCTACTGGCATTCTCCAGAACTGAATTTAATAACCTCACTCACTATTCAGTGAGTCAGACCATTGGTCAGCACTGCCTACACCAACTGGCAGTAGCTCTCCAGGCTTGCAGACAGGGCTATCTGCCAGCCCTACCTGGAGACGCCCTGTATTAAACCTGGAACCAAGCAGATGTTCTGCCACGGAGCTACACCCCTTCCCCTCAAGGTCTGTTTCAGAGGCTTTTCCCCCGGCTGCCAACGGACGAGGCACTATTAGGCAGGTGTTCAACCAGAGACGGGGCCTTTCCTGTGGTGGCACCCTGCTCTCGGAACACCGCCTCCGGCACAGCCGAAAGGAAAACGCAGCTTTATTCCCTAACTTCTATGAATGTCTGAGGGGTTTTCTCATTTTAGTTGGATGTTCCATTCGGTTTTGATGCTGCGTTTGCTGCCTCAGATATTTACAACTACAGAAGGGCAGGCTGGGAAGGGAAGGGACGGGACGCAATGGGACTGTAGGAAGGAAGGAGAAAAACCTTACCTGGTATTCCTGGGCAGCATCTTCAACAGACACCATGGAGTGAGAGACATGAACTTCGGAGGCCTTGCAACTCTCGCATAGGAGAGCCTTGTCCTTCGTGCAGAACCATGTCAGGTCTTCTTGGTGCTCCTCACATAGACTCTGACATTCCTCTTCTTCTCCAGTTCCTCTCTCCTGCTCTCCTTTCTCCTCCCCGTCCCCTCCTTTCTCCTCCCCATCCTTCGGGGAAGGCCCGCTGGCTGCGGCCTCCCTCTTCATGCGAGAAAAACAGAAACGGCATAATTTCTGCCCTGCAACGACCACGGCCGTTTTGTAGGGCCCCTGGCATAGGGCACAGACAGGCCTCCGGGGTTTGGGCTTGAAGGCCGGTTTCGAAGCAGGAGCGTCAGCCATCTCTCCTCTCCAAGAAGCGCAGGAGGCTTAGGTTTCGTTTCCCTTGCTCGAAGAATCCCTTCAGAAGCGAAAGCGCAGCTGCTGGTTCTTCTCGCAGCTGGGCTCTGCGCCAGGGCAAGGTAGTGCCATGTGGCAGAAAGGCACTGCCAGGGAAGTGTGCCAAGAGTGGACCCAAGTCCACTGTGCAAAGTTCAGCACAGAGGCTTTTGCTCAGAGTGGCATTTGACGCCTTTACAGGCACGCAGTGACAAGCTCCTGGGAGCAAGAATCCAGAATATAACAGGGTTATTATCAGGGCTTTTTTTCAGCCAGAACTTGTTGGAGCCAGAGGTGTAGGAAGGTGGGTGCCAGGGGGGTGGGTGGGTTCAGTCTGCCCCGGATGTCATCCCTGAGGGGGTGACAAAATGGCGCACCGTGGGGGCGGGGCCTGGCCTGCAGCGCGCCAGAGCCACACGTCTCTTGGGAGTGACGCAGTGGGTTGGGGTCCCGCACTGCCTGAAACATCAGCGTGCGGCTTGCGTCCGCCAGGCGGACTCCATGGGCAGCTTGCCGCGACAACCCTGTGCGTGGATCGCCGTCCCCGCTGCTCCAGGTGCCAGAGCAGCTAGCTACGCCCCTGGCTGGAGCTCAGCTCTGGCACCTCTCAGGTAGGCACTGTTGCCATTCTAGAAAAACAGCAGTGGTTATTACCACTACTTATAAAATTTGTATACTACCTTCCATCAACAGATCATCTTCTGAGGCCCTCCTTCATGTGCCTCCTCCTCGAGAGGAGAGCTTACGTATGGTCTTTGTTAAGCATCTATTGAGCAATACCTCAAGGACCGCCTCTTTCCATATGAACTTACCTAGACCCTGAGATCATCTTCTGAGGCCCTCCTTCGTGTGCCTCTTCCTTGAGAGGTCCCAAGGGTGGCAAGATGAGAACAGGGCCTTCTCTGCATTGGCTCCCCGTCTGTGGAATGCTCTCCCCAGGGAAGTTCGCCTGCCTGGCGCCTTCACTATACACCTTTAGGCGCCAGGCAACGTTCCTTGTTCCTTTTTAACCAGGCCTTTAGTTGATCTGTCTGACATCCAATACCCTTTTAAAATGTGGCTCTTTTCTGGGGGGATGTTATTAGGTTGTTATTGGGTTGACCATTAGGTCCAGTCGCAGACGACTCTGGGGTTGTGGCGCTCATCTCGCTTTACTGGCCAAGGGAGCTTCCGGGTCATGTGGCCAGCATGACTAAGCCACTTCTGGCGAACCAGAGCACCGCACGGAAACGCTTTTTACCTTCCCGCTGGAGCAGTACCTATTTATGTACTTGCACAGAATCCTTTCACAGAGTCAAAGACAACGATTTCAGCCACTACTATGCTATAAGATCCACGATCCTGTAATATTACATATGAGCCTGTTCTACTGATGAAGCCTAGGATGGCGAAACAAGGCTAATATTTCGGAAATCCTTGTCTTGGACTCTGTGAAAGGATTCTGTGGAACTGTAACAACCCTTCCTGTGGATTATTGGACTCTATGAACAGACAGGTGGAATAGACACTTATACACATATGGACCTTATGCATGAACTGACTAGAGAATGAATTGATCTACTGCGTCTTCTGCTTTTTTCGTTGAACTTTATGAAACTTCCGTTAAAATCTACAATTTGATACGATGAATAGGTAAAGGTAAAGGGACCCCTGACCGTTAAGTCCAGTCATGTCCGACTCTGGGGTTGCGGTGCTCATCTCGCTTTATTGGCCGAGGGAGCCAGCGTACAGCTTCCGGGTCATGTGGCCAGCATGACTAAGCCGCTTCTGGCGAACCAGAGCAATGCACGGAGACGCTGTTTACCTTCCCGCCGGAGTGGTACCTATTTATCTACTCACACTTTAACGTGCTTTCGAACTGCTAGGTTGGCAGGAGCTGGGACTGAGCAACGGGAGCTCACCCCGTCGTGGGGATTTGAGCCGCCAACCTTCTGATCGGCAAATCCTATGCTCTGTGGTTTAACCCACAGCGCTACCTGCGTCCCTACAATGAATAGTATACCTTATTTATTCAGAAGTACAGCCAGTTACGTCTTGTGTGTTTATTGAGTAAGTTTCATGTGACCATACGTTTGTTGTTGTTCTCCTAGAATAAATATGCAGAGGAACTTAACAGATAAAGAATGGATAAGGCGAACACGAAGGTGCCTCCATGGTCAGAGGAGGTAGAGCTTCTGAATCTTAATTTCTGAAAACCACAGGAGGGGAGAGGGGTCTTGGGCTCAGTTCCTGCCTGGCGATTTCCCAAAGGCATCTGGGAGGCAACAATGAGAACAGGATGCTGGCCTAGATTGGGCCATTGGCCTAATCCAGTCTGCTCTTCTTGTGTTCTTAGAATACTGAAACATTACTGTGTACATTCATGAACACAACTACAGTGGTGCCTCGCAAGACGAAATTAATCCGTTCCGCGAGTCTCTTCGTCTTGCGGTTTTTTCGTCTTGCGAAGCACGGCTATTAGCGGCTTAGCGGCTATTAACGGCTTAGCGGCTTTAAGAAAAAGAAAACAAACTCGCAAGACATTTCGTCTTGCGAAGCAAGCCCATAGGGAAATTCGTCTTGCGGAACGACTCAAAAAACGGAAAACCCTTTCGTCTAGCGAGTTTTTCGTCTTGCGGGGCACCACTGTAAGAACGTTTTTCTTAGTCCCAAGGAATTCCAGGTACGAGGCTGCTGGTGTAATAATATATTGTGCTGTCATGTCGAAATCTCAGCTTCCATCTCAGAGATGGAAAGGAGACAAAGTCTCTACCAGATCAAGTCGATGGATTACGCCGAAATGGCTAAAATGACCGGAAGAATCAGAGATCAGGAAGACCAAAATTTTAATAAGGAACGGGGAAAATTCATAACTTATCTTAAAAACGTTAAAATCGTTCGTAGGATTGGAATATCACTTGTAGTTTAATGGTGAATTTTGGACACAATGGAGAGGTAAAAGATTTTGAATTATCATAAGAGGTGCAGGAGGAAATGATTAACAATAGGACCCACAAAGGAGAGGTGGGAAGTCTAAGAAATTCATTGGAATCGAATTTTTGTGTTGCAAGTTGGACATGTGACTATAAACTTGTAATTTGAAAAACCAAATATATATATTTAAAAAGAAGCCTCAGTTTATCTTCCTGTGTGCTTCATCCGCAAATGTTGCATTTGTACAGCTCAAATCCTTCCTCAAGCGTTCAGCGGTAGAAGCGACCGAAGTCGATGACAGCCTACTGCATATTCCACATTCTGCGATGGCAACATCCGCTCACAGCCATCTCTTGGCAGCTGGGATAGCTGAGTTGTTAAGAGCATGAGACTCTTAATCACAGGGTCGCGGGTTCGAGTCCTGCATTGGGCAAAAAAATAAAAATCCTGCACTGCAGGAAGTTGGACTAGATAACCAGGGGGTGGTCCCTTCCCATTATGTAATTCTAGGATTCCAGGATATGATCAGTTCTCATTTTCTGCTTCGCTGAGAAATCCTGACCAAGGCTACGCCATTCTCCCATGGGAAAGTGCTGGTTCAGTGACCTACCCTCTCCTTTACACAGCAAGGACAAGGCACTCACAGACTCTTAGCCATCGCGACTGATGGAAGCTGGGAGCACAACATCTGCAAGGCCACAGCTTCTCTGTACTTGGTTGCAGACCAGGTGTGGGGAACTGCTGGCCTTCCCAGTTGTGGCTGAACCACAGCTCCCATCATCCCTGGCCATTGGCCGTGCTTGTCGAGGCTGATGGGAGTTGTAGTTTGACAACATCCGGAGGGCCCGCCGTCCCCCATAACGTGATAGATGCACCAACGATCTCAACATGCAGGAGGAACAAGAGCGACAACACCTCACAGGAAGGCAGTACTGTGCAATGTCTTGTGCAATTTGCACACATGTGCCGGGCTTTCCCCCTGCCTGTACCAATTCCGATAGGAAAAAGAAACCTGGAGGTTTTTCCTTCAAGCTTGTATCCAAAGCTAGCAGGTACAGTGGTACCTCGGTTTTCAAGTGTCTCGGAAGCCAAACGTTTCAGTTTTCAAAACACTGAAAACCCGAAAGTACCGTATTTTTCGCTCTATAAGACGCACCAGACCACAAGACGCACCTAGTTTTTGGAGGAGGAAAACAAGAAAAAAAATATTCTGAATCTCAGAAGCCAGAACAGCAAGAGGGATTGCTGCGCAGTGAAAGCAGCAATCCCTCTTGCTGTTCTGGCTTCTGTGATAGCTGCGCAGCCTGCATTCGCTCCATAAGACGCACATACATTTCCCCTTACTTTTTAGGAGGGAAAAAGCGAGTCTTATAGAGCCAAAAATATGGTAAGTGCTTCCGTTTTCAAACGCACCTTGGAAGTTGAACGGCTTCCGCTGTGTGCATGTTATTTTTTTCAGTTTTCTGCAGACCGCCCTTTGCGCCTTGGTTTTCAAACGTTTTGGAAGTCAAACGGTCTTCTGGAATGGATTACGTTCGAGAACTGAGGTACCACTGTATTTTTTTGTCTGTCGGTGAAAAGCCACGTGTGAGTTTCCTCCTAGCAGTAAGACTCAAAGGTTAAGTGCCCTTGGCAATACAGTCTGAAGGCACAAGACACAGGTGACAACTCTGTTAAAACAGATCAGGTTAAGGGTCTGAGCAGCCCTGGCAAAGAAACCTTCCACACATCACCACGAGGTTTACCACGGGAGGAATCGGGTCATAAATTAAATCTACTATGTATTTTGGAAAGCTGCTACAGTGGTGCCTCGCAAGACGAAATTAATCCGTTCCGCGAGTCTCTTTGTCTTGTGGTTTTTTCGTCTTGCGAAGCACGGCTATTAGCGGCTTAGCGGCTATTAGCGGCTTAGCGGCTATTAACGGCTTAGCGGTTTAGCAGCTTTAAGAAAAAGGAAACAAACTCACAAGAACTCGCAAGACGTTTCGTCTTGCGAAGCAAGCCCATAGGGAAATTCGTCTTGCGGAACGACTCAAAAAATGGAAAACCCTTTCGTCTAGCGAGTTTTTCGTCTTGCGAGGCATTCGTCTTGCGGGGCACCACTGTAATTTGTTAAGCATTTGGACGCCTGTGAAGATACTGTAACAAAACATTGATTTCTGTGAAGGAGCAAGTTTTTGCCTCTGTCGGGATACAATCAGATGCCATTTTGAATCAAGACAGCCGGCTGAACCTTCCAGAAGTGCCCTGATTTCAGCCACATTTTGCAGGATCGTTCCTGAAATCAAGGGGCAGATTTTTGTCCACGTTAAGATACAACTGAGCGCAATTTTGAATCAAGGTGGCAGGTGGAACCTTTCAAACCTGCTCTGATTTTTACCACCGATTTAAATCTTGTACTGATTTTTTTCTGTTTCCCAGAATGCCCCAAAACGCCATGTGTGAGGCTGCTGGTGTGATATAGATTTAACCACGCTAATGATTTTGCTGGGACTTTTGCACCTGCACCTCCCCACAAGAGTGTGCTAAAGGACTGGGCGCAATTTTGAATCAAAGTGGCAGGTGGAAGTCCTAAAAATCTGCTACAGCTGTGCAGGGGGAGGGGTGGAAAAGAAAGGGAGCACATTTGAGGATAAATTGAGGGAAGCCTTGGTTCTGCAGTATCCGAAACCTCCAGCATCCCTGCCCCCTCGCAAAAAAGATGACAAGGAAACCACTGCCACATGAAATTTGGCTCTGGGGATTGTTTTTTGTTCTCTCCATTTCCATATTTTACTAATTTATTCAAGCGTTCTCACTAGAAACTTAAGGAGATAAAACAAGGCATAGTTTTCTTTTCAGGAAAAATAATAACCCCCACCTACTACAAATGAAAAACAAACTCAGGCGAACTCCCACGTTGCTGTCCACCTCCCCTAACACTAGACATTTTGCTACAGGGCAGGCTGCTCCCCCTTTCCCCCTCCAACGTGGGGGCCGCTTTTGCTTCCGATCTGTTAAGCAGCGCAATAAGCGGTCCATGTGAACCCAGTCTGTCCATCGCCCGCTGCAGTGATGGGGTCCAGCTGCCGCAACAGGCAGGAGAACTTTTGATGCCGGCGCCAACGGCGGGGAGACTGTGGGTCGGAGCATAGGCTCCATAGGCACCACGCTGGCATCCGGACTCCAAGTCAAAAAAGCAGCAAGGCGAGAAAGAAATCTTGGCACCGAGTCCGTAACAAAACCCCGCGCTGGGAATCAACTCTGGGAGGCTGAATCCTCAAGCTCCTAAGATCCAAAGGATCCCCAGGAAAAAGACTGAGCACCCAAAAAAAAAGACCGAGTGGAAGAGACTGGCATGTCCAAAGTGCTTCTCTCCCGGGTGAAGGGTGGCGGATGGAAGATTCACCCGTAGCTTCAGGCGCGGCTTAGCTCTCAGGAGTCTGCTCCCGAGTAGATCAGCTGAGTCGGGAAAGGCTCGGCCGGACCGTCCGTTTCCTCGTCGCCCCAGAAATAGGTGACGAGGTTGTCAGAATCCAAGATGGTGGCAGGCATACTGTTCGCTTTGACGGGGTTGAAGGGCACCCCGGGGTGCGCCTTGTGGTGGTGCCTGGCCAGGTGGCTCCGCTGGACGTAGCCCTTGTCGCAGTGGGGGCACATGTAGGGCCTCTCGGCCTGGTGCAGCATCTGGTGCCGGGTCAGCGTGGACTTGACGGCGAAGCTCTTGCCGCAGATCTCGCAGTGGTAGGGCTTCTCCACCATGTGGATCCTCTCGTGGCGGCAGAGCTTCGACATGGAGCAGAAGCCCTCGCCGCACATGACGCACCGGTACGGCCGCTCGCCCCGGTGCATGCGCAGGTGGCGGTTGAGGCTGCCACTGTGCGCGAAGGCCTCGCCGCAGTCAGGGCACAGGTAGGGCCGCTCCTCCACCATGGGGGGCATGGGGTAGGGGAACGGGCCCGGGAACATGTAGGGGAAAGCCTCCTCCCACAGGTCGCCCTTGTAGGGGCCGTCCTCCTCCCGGTGGCTCCGCTGGTGGCGGGTGACACTGGTACTGCGGGTGAAGCTCTGCCCGCAGTCCGGGCACTTGTAGGGCTTCTCCCCCGTGTGGGTCATCTGGTGGGTGAGGAGGTTCAGGTTGAGGCTGAAGCTGCGGCCGCAGTCGAGGCACGAGTAGGGCTTCTCCCCCGTGTGGGTCCGCCAATGGCGCGTCAGCGTCGACTTCCGGTTGAACACCCGCCCGCACTCGCTGCACGGGTACGCCCGCCCCCCGGGGTAGAACTGCTGCTGGAAGGACGCCTCAAAGGCGTCCCCCAGGCTGTCGATGGACATATCCCAGTCCTCCTTGGGGTAGTTCCCTGGGTACATGGCCGGCTTGAACGGGCTCTCCCACATCGGGTAATCCTCAGCGCCCTGGGAGAGGCTGGCTTCCTCGGGGTCGTCGAAGATGCTGAAGTGCAGCTCCACCTGCTGGTCGGAGGCCTCCTGCGCAGGGGCCTCGCCTTTGGTTTCTCCTTCCGGCCGGCCTTCAGCCGGGAGGAACGAAGGCTTCGCCGCCTCCGACGGCGGGCTGAGCTTCCTGCTCCAGGGAACGGGCCCGTCCCACGGGCGCTCGGGGTAGCCGGCCTGCAGGGGCTCGTCAGGCCTGACCTCGCTCGCACAGAGCTTCCCCTCAGAGATGCCCCCTTCCGACTCCTCCAGGATGGTGAAATGAAGCTCCACCTGCTGCTCGGGGCCTTGCGGAGGGTAAGCCTCTGCCCGCCTCTCTCTGGCTCCCCGGTCAGGGTGCGGGAGGACCTCCTGGAGTTCTGGGGATGGGGAGCGCGACTGGTCAGAGTAAACAGAGTCATCGTCGAGCTCCGGCTGGCAGGAGTCAGCGGGCTGCAGCTCAGCATCGATCTCACAGTGCCAGAGCTTCCCCTGAGAAATGCCGCCTTCGGATTCTTCCAAGATGGTGAAGTGCAGTTCGACTTGGGGCCCAAAGTCCTCCTCCTCCTCTTCCTCTTCTTCCTCCTCCTGAAGAGTCTTTCCTTTCGGGTCCTTCATTGTTCCATCACCTGCTGGGATAAACAAGGAGAGTCCAGAAGTCAAGTCATATTCACAACTATACTTCCTGAAATCAGTGCTTCCCAAACTTGAGTTTCCAGCTGTTTTTGGATTACAATTCCCATCGCCCCTAGCTAGCAAGACCAGTGGTCAGGGATGATGGAAACGGTAGTTCGAAAAACAGCCCAAGACCCAACTTTGGGAAACACTGTTTTAGATGCTCAGGATAATCGGTGCTGTTTTGCTGAAAGACAACCCATTGCTGCGTGGCAGAGGAACCTCCAGATGTGGTCTTGTAGCTTCCAGATGTTACTAGACTGCAGCTCCCGGCATCCCCAACCATTGGCCATGCTGGCTAAGGGCTGATGGGAGTTGCGGAGGCCAACAACATCTGGGCTGCCACACACTCGCCATTCCTGGCTCATGGCGATGGATATTCATGGCTCAAACGCTTTAACCAACGTGCCATCGTAGAGATCAGGGACCATACATGGTTCTCTCTAGATGTTAAGACTTTCAGCCCCAGCTAGAATAGGCAATGGTCAAAAAGATTTTTTTTGTATGGAATAACAGCCGCCCGGATGTTACTAGCCCAGAGATGGAAGGAAGACAAGGTCCCTACCAGAGAGGAATGGCAAACTAAGCTGATGGACTATGCCGAAATGGCCAAACTGACCGGAAAACTCAGAAACCAAGAGGACAAAAACTTTATAAAAGAATGGGGAAAAAATTAAAGTTATTTAGGAGACCACTGTAAGCAGATGGAAACATACCTGAAGGAGCGTCTCCACCCCCATCGTTCTGCCCGGACACTGAGGTCCAGTGCCGAGGGCCTTCTGGTGGTTCCCTCACTGCAAGAAGCCAAGTTACAGGGAACCCGGCAGAGGGCCTTCTTGGTAGTGGCACACACCCTGTGGAATGCCCTCCCACCAGATGTCAAAGAGAACAACAACTACCAGACTTTTAGAAGACATCTGAAGGCAGCTCTGTTTAGGGAAGCTTTTAATATCTGAAGGACTATTGTATTTTAATATTTTGTTGGAAGCCGCCCAGAGTGGTTGGGGAAACCCAGCCAGATGGGCGGGATATATATAATAAATTAGTATTATTATTGGCAGGATTTTGATTTCACTTGTAGTCTAACAAATACCATGGACAATACGGATTGATATAAAAGTTAGAGCATGGAAGAATATGCAGTTGTAAATATTCAAAATGGGACCCCATGGAGGGGATGGGGGGATGTTGCGAGATTCAGAGGGATCTCTGTATATGGATTTATATTTGGATTTTTAGAACCTTGTATTTGTAAAATCAAATAAAAATGATTTCAGAAAAAGAGAGGAACAGCCAATGGCCAGGGATGACGAGAGAAACATCTGGGGGAAACCCTATCAGCCACCCCTGCAATAGATGTTGCCGGACTACAACTCCCATCATTCCCAACCGTTGGCCATGCCAACTGGGGATGATGGGATTTGGAGTCCAATACCTTTCCTGCTGTCATCATGTGGCATCTGATTATGGAGGACACATGCATGTTGAGAGGCCAGCAAGATGAGCAATAAAAGTCTCAAAATCTGTGATCTCCCCCAATGTCTGGCCCATGAGAACATCTATAGTAGTAGTAGTAGTAGTAATAGTAGTAGTAGTAGTAGTAGTAGTAATAATAATAATAATAATAATAATAATAATAATTTATTTATACCCCGCCCATCTGGCTGGGTTTCCCCAGCCACTCTGGGCGGCTTCCAACAGAATATTAAAATACAATAGTCTATTAAACATTAAAAGCTTCCCTAAACAGGGCTGCCGTCAGGTGTCTTCTAAAAGTCTGGTAGTTGTTTTTCTCTTTGACATCTGGTGGGAGGGCGTTCCACAGGGCGGGTGCCACTAGCGAAAAGGCCCTCTGCCTGGTTCCCTGTAACGTGGCTTCTCACAGCGAGGGAATATGGGTATTTAGAAGACTTTGAGCCTCTAACACAAAGTGGCAAAAAACACACACGTGCTAATTTATATTTAAATATGCAAATGTAGGCTGACTTTCAGATTGGGGTAGGAAGAGACCTCCCTGGCACTCGCTGTCAGGGCTTAATTTGCCTGATGAAGAGGGCAAGTGGCTGGGGTGTCTTTGGAATGGAACTCTGCAGCGTACAGAGCCCACTGTAAGCAAAGACGGAACATAAGAAGCTGTCCTATACTGAGTCAGCCCATTGCTCCATCTAGCTAGCGCTGCCTACACTGGCTGGCAGCAGCTGCCCAAGGACTCAGGCCAGGGAGACTCCCAAACCTACCTAGATTGATCCTGGGACTTTTTGCATGCAAGGAAGAGTCACAAGATCAAGCCCGGTTTGTGTAGATGCAGATTTGGTCATGCAACAGACACAGTGTGAGTTCAAAAAGTTCCAGGAAAGGAAAGCCTGATATTGTGGGGAGCAGCGCAATGGAGATATCAGCTGGCATGCATCAGCTTCTGAAGGAAAGCCTTAAGAAGAGGCTGCAGAAGAAGCTGGCAGCGTCATATTGCGGGGAAATGTTTGAAACGGTACACTGGGCAAAACGAACCCTTGGTCTTGATCCTGCAGGGCTCTCCTGTTGGCAGCCAACCTGCATTATGCAGAATAGGATGAAAAACAGGATGCCTCTTTTGGAGTTTGCTACTCGCGGGTGGCGCTGTGGGTTAAACCACAGAGCCTAGGGCTTGCCAATCAGAAGGTCAGCGGTTCGAATCCCCACGACAGGGTGAGCTCCCGTTGCTCGGTCCCTGCTCCTGCCAACCCAGCAGTTCAAAAGCACGTCAAAGTGCAAGTAAATAGGTACCGCTCCGGCGGGAAGGTAAACGGCGTTTCCATGCGCTGCTCTGGTTCGCCAGAAGAGGCTTAGTCATGCAGGCCACATGACCCGGAAGCTGTACACTGGCTCCCTTGGCCAATAAAGCGAGATGAGCGCCGCAACCCCAGAGTCAGCCACGACTGGACCTAATGGTCAGGGGTCCATTTACCTTTACCTTACTCTTGCTGCACCAAGAAACCCCTGTGTGAAATCCTGGACAGCTACTGCCAGTCAGTGTAGGTGATATTACAGTGGTGCCCCGCAAGACGAATGCCTCGCAAGACGGAAAACCCGCTAGACGAAAGGGTTTTCCGTTTTTGAGTTGCTTCGCAAGACGAATTTCCCTATGGGCTTGCTTCGCAAGACGAAAATGTCTTGCGAGTCTTGCCATTTTTTCTCTCGCTCCCCCCCCTTTTTCTAAGCTGCTAAGCCGCTAATAGCCTTTTAGCAGCTCAGCCGCTAAGCCTTTAATAGCCGCTAAGCCGCTAATAGCGCTAATCCGCTAAGCCGCTAATGGGGTTGCTTCGCAAGACGAAAAAACCGCTAGACGAAGAGAATCGCGGAACGGATTCTTTTCGTCTTGCGAGGCACCACTGTACTGATTGATTGATTTTGATTGAATTTATTTAGTACCCTATACCTGGAGGTCTTGTGGCAGTTTGCAAAAAAAGATCACAATATATAAAATCAAAATAAAAACAATAACGCAATAATACCCCCCCCAATGGTCTGACTCGCTGTAAGGCGAGCTCCTGTATTACTGCAGCACAATTCTTGGACCGCGTGGGTCATTGCAAATGTATTTTCTCCCGCAGATGCATCTCAGTCTCACAACTGGGAAGGGGTTTTACTTTTGGACGCCACAGGCAAAAGGTAAGTCATGGGACGGACACACCCACAAAGCAAAATCCACATTGCGGATCTTATTCTTTTTGCAAACCGCTTTGTGAGGTTTCATGACGATCAATCGGTCTATCGATTTTGTGAAATAACAACAATTTAAAAGAAAGCCACACCTTTACCGAGCTAGCGCACTCCCAGGTGACCACGCGGGGCAGACTCTTTAAGCAAGCGATGTTTTATCGCGGCACCGATACCCAGAATAAATGGAAATGCAGAAGGCAAAAGCAGAACTCACAAGCTTGTGATCCTAACCTACCAACACAATTGCACAAGTAAAAAGGAAAACAACAGGAAAAACATGCACACAAACTGTCAATCGTATCCCCCTTTTTTTGTGGGGGGGAAAGCAAAGTTCCTGGTCTTGCAAGTGCTCTGCATCTCACGCCAACCCCAATTCACACCAAAGCACAAATACCCAATTCTGCATTGAAAAATAACCTTTGATTAAGCAGGTGTTGATCAGGGAGCCTGTTTCAGCCTGCCAATTAACTTTTCTGACGTAATTAGCTTGGCTTTATGCAACTGTTTCGAGGGGGGAATCATCTAGCCTGGAGGGACTGCTCAAGTTACCCCACCCATGCCGACACCCACCCCATTAATACTCTCCTGTGCCCCCCCCCCCCGCAATGCAGGTAGGACTTTGGTCTACTAAGGTTCTTTGTGCAAACAACAAACAGAACCAAGAGTTGCATTTCTTAGAACAGCCTGCCCTGGATTTTAAGCCATCTCTAGGCCTCATGATTATTGCACACATTTGAAAATGTGCACGGCCTGTTGCGTCTCCCTCTTTCGGGCCCCTAAGCCTCCCCACAGAAACCCGAAAGCCAAGGCAAATATTTTAAAAATGAAGACTGTGCAACACACCTCCTTGCTTGGCTGAATTAACGCTCAGGCCTCCTGCCTTCAAGAGTGAGGATGCTGACACACCCAACTATTTAAACTAACTCCAGGAAAGAAGCCTGGGAACTGTAGTTCTGCAAGGGGTGAACTGCAGTTCTCGGTATTCTTGGGGGAGGAAATGTGCTTTCAATGTACGCATGCCTTAGACCAGGCTTCCTCAAACTCCTGATGTTTTGAGACTACAATTCCCATCATTCCTGACCACCGGGCCTGCTAGCTAGGGATCATGGGAGTTGTAGTCCCAACCCCTTCTGGGGTGTCACCTCACCCTACTCTGTGCATCCCACCCAGGAAAAACTTGCATACTGCCTCTGATGGCGGAGGTGGAAAAAGCAATGTTTAATTTGAAGAACAGGTGCCTGTTGGAGTTTGCACCTTTCCTCTTCCCTCCAGGTCCCCTTTTCCTTTTGTGCCCTGACTTTTCAACTGCAAGACTGCAGGAAGGGGCTTTGCCTTGTGGATTGCACACAAGCTACTGGGGGAGCCTTTTGGGCTGAGGAGCGGGGATCCAAACGCCCTAAATAAATTAACAATGCAGATCATACGCAACCTTCGCACCCCAAAGCATGTGAAATCCCACCCTAGGGGGGAAAATGCTTTGCAAGGGGAGGGGGAAAGGAAGGTCCCTCGCTCATCCAGGGGCATGTCTCCTAAACACTCCCTTTTCACAGAAGAAGTGATGGGGAACCTCTGGCCCTCCAGATGTTGCGGAATGCCAACCCTCCACTGTCAGCCCTAATCGCCAGGGAGGTCGGAGAAGCTGCAGTAGCCTAACAGGAGGGTCCTTATCCCCGTTCCATCCAGTATATTATCCTTCGGATAAGAGACCCAGCCCCTTTTCCCCAGCCAGAAACACACGCAGACTGTGAAAACAGCACGATTAAGCGGAGGGAGGGGAATTTTTTCCTCCAAAAACGCGACTCCTCTCTTGGGATCCTGGACGACGTGGCTCCTTCCCCGCTTCTCTAGTGAATTGCACCTCCCTTGGGAACCGCGCCCCACACCCACCGCCCTATTCCCTTTCCCCCACCCCCGGGGGGGGGTCGGACAAATGGCCATCACCCTCATTTCTCCATCCCTCCTCCCGGGGCGCAGGAGGGTAGGGGGCGGATGGGGCGTTTTGGGGCTGAATGGCTGCAGAAGAGAGCCTGGGCGGAGCCCCCTGGAGCCGCGCTTTGGCCGGAGGGAGTTCCCACCTCGGTCCGGCGAAGGGGGTTGGGTTTGGGGAGGAAAAAAAAAAGGTAGGGGAAGGGATCGGGCGTCGCTTCGTCCGAGCAACGGCGGTGGCGGCAGCGGCTGATCGAGTTCCCGGTGCGAGGCTCGCTCCCGCTGATCCGGATGCAGCGAGCGCCTGATACAGGAAACTCATCCCGAGAAAGGCTGCGCGTAAAAGCGAAAAAAAAAGGACACACAAAGAGAAGAGGGAGAGAGAGAGAGAGACCAGGCTGCCGAGCCTTTTAAATTGGCCAGAGCCCTCTGGTGGCAGCGGAGCAAGAGCTCTGGGGGGGAAGGAAGGAGAGAAGGAAGGAATAAAATCACTCTTCCCGGCAAACACACACACACACAAGCACACAAAGACATAAAATCTCACAGCCTTCGTGTTTTGACTGGGAAGGATTCTTGGAGAATATATGCAGCTTAGGGATGGGTCACGAGGGACAGTGTGGTGCAGTGGTTAGAGCAGCGGCTCTCAAAAGGGCTGGGCAGGAGAGGATAGGGGATAGGAGGGGAATATTCAAAGGCAATAAAAGAAACATGTCAACATTGCAGTGCAGTGTATAGTATATCTAGGCTTGCCTGCTTAGGGAAGCTTTTAATGTTTAACAGACCATTGTATTTTAATATTTGTTGGAAGCCGCCCAGAGTGGCTGGGGAAACCTAGCCATATGGGCAGGGTATAAATAATAAATTATTATTATTATTAGTCAGGAAAATTCCTGGTGCCTGGGTGTAAAAACCACGTCAGAGGGTATTTTTGCCACATTGGATGTATGGCAACACGATGCGAAAATAATTGGAAATGGCTCCTAAAGCTTAAAATCACTGCTTTCGGCAGGTTGACAAGCGC